>NC_090340.1:26753231-27400731 GCF_035084215.1 Heptranchias perlo
TTGGGGAATGTTGATGTACAAAGGGACCTGGGTGTCCTTGTACACCAGTCATTGAATGCAAATATGCAGGTGCAGCAAGCAGTTAGGAAGGCAAATGGTATGTTGGCCTTCATTGCAAGAGGATTTGAGTATAGGAGCAAGGATGTCTTACTGCAGTTATACAGGGCCTTGGTGAGACCACACCTGGAGTATTGTGTGCAGTTTTGGTCTCCTTACCTAAGAAAGGATATACTTGCCATAGAGGGAGTGCAGCGAAGGTTCACCGGACTGATTCCTGGGATGGCAGGACTGTCGTATGAGGAGAGATTGGGTCGACTCGGCCTGTATTCACTCGAGTTTAGAAGAATGAGAGGGGATCTCATTGAAACATATAAAATTCTGACAGGGCTAGACAGACTGGATGCAGGGAGGATGTTTCCCCTGGCTGGGGGGGGGTCCAGAATGAGGGGTCACAGTCTCAGGATACAGGGTAGGACATTTATGACTGAGATGAGGAGAAATTTCTTCACTCAGAGGGTGGTGAACCTGTGGAATTCTCTACCACAGAAGGCTGTGGAGGCCAAGTCACTGAATATATTTAAGAAGAAAATAGATAGATAGATAGACACAAAAGGCATCAAGGGGTATGGGGAGAGAGCGGGAATATGGTATTGAGATAGAGGATCAGCCATGATCATATTGAATGGCGGAGCAGGCTTGAGGGGCCGAATAGCCTACTCCTGCTCCTATTTTCTATGCTTCTATGTTTACCACTGCTGATAGTCATCTGTCTAGCAGTTCTGGCTTTAGGGGCAAGCAACCAGGGTAATTTCCCAGGCCCCCAGGCCATCCAGGGGGCCCCACTTGTCTAAGTTAGGTCATATCTAGAGTAATGGAAAATGTGAGTTTAACTACATGTGTCACCTTAGAGTGCCGTAGTCTAGTTCTTGACACTGTTTAATTTGAAGACAGTTATTAATATAAAATGGCATCATTACCTTTTAACAGTTACTTAACAATAATTAGGCCGAGCGACTGATGCTTTCGTCCAATCAGCAGGTGTCTGAGTATTCTAGAACCCTGTTCTGACCTTGACGACATGATCGCTACTCTACACGCGGCACATTAGTTCACCTGTAGGCACCCAGTGGCCTGCACTGCCAGTCACTGTAGTAGTAATGAAATGCTTGTATCTCAGCGGTGCTCAAAATCGACGGATTTCACAGGTAAAAGCCAAATGCTTGGTGGCAGATCCTAAATTAACCACATTCTTTGCATCACAAGAGGCAGAAAATGATAACAGTTCCACCTCTGTTGAACAAAATGCTTCTTTGACTCAGATATCGGCTTTGACAAGTGCAAACATTCGGCTCTAGGAATGGGTGATGTTGTGTATATATATATGTTGTATGACTTGAATTTCGAGATTCACTTAGCTAAAAAATGCCTTGCCAGCTGAAGTGTCCAATTTACTGCTGGACATGCTCAATTATATTTACAAGGAAAACTGGTTGGATCTTTATCCAAACTATAGCATTGCTTCTCCTTTTGACTCTGCCTATAACTGTGGCAGCAGGAGAGAGACACTTTTCACATTAATCAACAACTATATGCATTCAACAATGTCACAAGAACATCTGAATTGTCTGGCTGAGATATCCATTGAGCATAATGTTTGTTGCAAGTTGGACTTCTCTAAAATAATTGAGGACTTTGCCTCCGCAAAAGTGCATAAGATCAATTTTCGAAGTGATTGGGGTGAGTTTGTCATGTTTCAGTCGCTAAAAAATTTATTCTGAATTTTTTAGTGGTTTGTTTGTTTCTTATGTGAAAGTCTTTCTCCATGCAAAGTAGTGGTGGAAGTCAACCAAAGTGCAGGTGAGAGCAAGGCAGGTAAAGGCCCATGGCTTAGCCTCTGCCCAGGGAACTGAGTCTAACACCGGTGCAGTTGTCCAGGGTCATGTTGGACCTCCGCCCTCTCTCCCCCCCAACTCCAGATTTATACTACAACTTTAGCATCGCTGAAACTGCTTCACAGTGATGTGGCAGTCGCAGTATAAAGGCAACCTTATTTTCCACCTCGCCATTCCTGGCAGGCAGCCTCACCTACTGAGAGTGCATGTCGGAAATTCCAGCATATAATCTCCATAATTGTGCAGTTAATGGTTGGAAAATCTTGTGCAGCACGCACAGGAATCTTCAATATGCATTTTTGGCAGAAGACGTTCCCTGCTGGGAGCACAAAGTTCGGAAGGGTACCCCTTTGGTACATAGGGGAGCACATTCAGCTTGCTGTACTCGTAGGCCAACTGTTTCAACAAAAGCCTATTTTTAAGCTGTTGTTCTTTATTGTTTTGGCTCTCCCGAGTCTGGTGCATGCTGGGGCAAATTACTGTTGAAAGGTAATTACTGATTCACAACTTGATATTTCACTTATTATTCAACTAAATTCAACAGTAGGAGGTTCAACATTCTTTTATTAATGTTTGTTGTGAGGATATTGACAATCATTGATGTTGTTTTATTGAAGAAAACAAGAGAACATTGTGCAGTGGCCAATCTTGTGTCATTTTGTGCAGTAAAAGCTGTGTCTAAACCACAAACTAACGAACTTCAGACGAACTAAATTGAAGAATTAGATTCTACTTGACAGTCTGTAGCCAGCTGCAAAGAGGTGTGTGGAAGTGGCCCGGGGTGAGTCAGCTGCCCACTTTGTCTCCTTCCTGTGCAGAGACATCTGGCTCCCTCAGCTCCTGTCTTTGATAAGCTGGTTGAGATCATGAGATTAGTGCGTGGGAATGCTTGCCAAGAGGCTACATCCACGATTTCATTGCACAAAAATAAAACCTGATTCCCCACCTCCCCCTTCTACCAGGCACAAACACATCAACACTCAGCGAGAGGATCTATGGCACTGGTAAATAGGATCACCAGTACTGGCAGAGGGAGGGGTGGACGGGCTCAGGACAATTGAGCTGGTTGCTATGTTTTTTGGCTGCCACTTTCTGTCCTGCTGGTGAAACAGTCCTGAATAAATATGGTGGCTTTGCCCATGGGAGGGTGAAATCTCAAATATTACAGAGCTGCTTTTAATAGTGAATCTGTACTATAAACATTAGTAGTGAACCAAATTCCTGCTCCACTGGGGCTGCCTTATTGCTGACAGCTGTGCTTCTTTTTTGTCCTGACTTGTCTTTTTCTTGAGGCCAGCCATGCACTTGGCCAGAACTTGACTTGCGTTTCCTTGGGATTCCCCAATATTTACTTAATTATTTGGTAAACTACTTCAAGACACAAGTCTTTATGCTTGGAGTGGGTGCGGTATTTTTAAAAAAACATCACAGCAAGGAAGGTTATAATGTAATAAGATTTCTATTTATTTCAAGCAGATGCAAAATCAATAGTTGGGTATGAGAAGATGTTGTTTGGTGTCGTTCAGGGATTTACAATATTGACTTTTTAATGCTAATGAAATAAAAATAAGATGATCCAATCACGTGTTCTGTGTCACACAATGTTATTAAAGAAGTCATTTGTTAGCACAAACAAGTCAAACAAAAGGCAAGGATCAAAGCTGCTCAATTGTCACGAGTAGTTTTCTAAATTTAACTGCTGCGCTTAATATGTCAACAGGTAGAGTTGATGATATATCAATACTCTGATGTACTGTGTATTCACAAACAGCTATACCTCATTCTACCCAACCAAAGATTTTCCTTCAGTTTAATGCATTATATTGTTTTGTTAGGAGAAAGCCTTCAATTGTGTTCCCTTTGAACAAATAATTACTGCAAATAATCAATTTAAAAGGCTCGGCCCTATTTTGCTAAACATCCTTTCTCATCTAATATTTATTTCAACCACATCAAAGTGATCATGTTTGAATGCAGATGTACATAATAAACATGCATATAAATTGAACACACTGTTACAGTTCAGGCTTTCTGTAATGGTGTGTTTCCATAAGCACCACATGCATGCTGGGAGTGGGATAGTGTGCTACGGGATGAACAATTAACCTCGAGTTATGGTGCAGCACACTGGAGATTAGGTGGAATGCCCATCACATTCTCCTGTCTTCTCCTAAAGACAGTGAATTTTATAGTATATCAGATCATTATGTTCAGGCTAAAGCTAATTAAGTTTAATTACAAAGAGGAGAGCAGTAAGGCACAGCAAGAGACTAGTGGTACCTGGACTTGGGTATACAGCGCTTAATTTCAAAGTTTGCAGATGACACGAAACTCGGAAATGTAGTAAACAGCGAGGAGGATAGTAACAGACTTCAGGAGGACATAGACAGACTGGTGAAATGGGCAGACACATGGCAGATGAAATTTAACAAGAGAAATGTGAAGTGATGCATTTTGGTTGGAAGAATGAAGAGAGGCAATATAAACTAAATGGTAAAAAGTTAAAAACAGTGGATATCCAAAGGGACTTAGGGGTTCAGGTACATAGATCATTGAAGTGTCATGAACAGGTGCAGAAAATAATCAAGAGGGCTAATGGAATGCTGGCCTTTATATCTCGAGGACTAGAGTACAAGGGGGCAGAAGTTATGCTGCAGCCATACAAAACCCTGGTTAGGCCGCACCTGGAGTACTGTGAGCAGTTCTGGACACCGCACCTTCGGAAGGACATAGTGGCCTTGGAGGGAGTGCAGCGTAGGTTTACTAGAATGATACCCGGACTTCAAGGGTTAAGTTACGAGGAGAGATTACACAAATTGGGGTTGTATTCTCTAGAGTTTCGAAGGTTAAGGGGTGATCTGATCAAAGTTTATAAGATATTAAGGGGAATGGATAGGGTGGATAGAGAGAAACTATTTCCGCTGGTTGGGGATTCTAGGAGTAGGGGGCACAGTCTAAAAATTAGAGTCAGACCTTTCAGGAGCGAGATTAGAAAACATTTCTGCACACAAAGGGTTGTAGAAGTTTGGAACTCTCTTCCGCAAACGGCAATTGATACTAGCTCAATTGCTAAATTTAAATGTGAGATAGATAGCTTTTTGGCAACCAAAGGCCGGTATATGGAGCTAGATCACAGATCAGCCATGATCTTATCGAATGGCAGAGCAGGTACGAGGGGCTGAATGGCCTACTCCTGTTCCTATGTTCCTATGTTCCTAAAGAGGGTGCAGCAACAGAGAGACCTGGGTGTGTATGTACACAAGTTTTTGAAGGTGGCAGGACAAGTTGAGAAGGCTGTTAAAAAGGCATACGGGATCCTTGGCTTTATAAATAGAGGCAGATAGTACAAAAGCAAGGAAGTTATGCCAGACCTTTACAAAGTACTGCTTAGGCCCCAGCTGGAGTACTGTGGCTAATTCTGGGCACCAGAGTTTAAGAAGGATGTCAAGGCTTTAAGAGAGGGCGCAGAGGAGATTTACTAGAATGGTACCAGGGATGAAAGACTTCAGTTACATGGAGAGACTAGAGAAACTGGGGTTGTTCTTACAGCAGAGAAGGTTAAGAGGAGATTTGATAAAGGTGTTCAAAATCATGAAGGGTTTTGATAGAGTAAATAAGGAGAAACTGTTTCCAGTGGCAGAAGAACCGGTAACCAGAGGACAGATTTAAGGTAATTGGCAAAACAACCAGATGCGACGTGAGGAAAAAAATGTTTACACAGCGAGTTGTTATGATCTGGAATGCACTGCCTGAAAGGGTGGTGGAAGCAGATTCAGTAATAATTCTTCAAAGGGAATTGGATAAATACTTGAAGGGGAAAAATTTGCAGGGCTATGGGGAAAGAGCAGGGGAGTGGCACTAATTGGATAGCTCTTTCAAAGAGCCAGCACAGGCACGATTGGCTGAATGGCCTCCTTCTTTGCTGTATCATTCTATGATTCTAATACTTAAAACAAAGAGCGAATCAATCCACAAGGTGTTACAATTACACTTGCTAGAATATATTTTTTAACCAGCAAGACTGGATTGATAATCTGCAAGACTTTTGGACGAAACAAATTTTTGTAAACTTCCCAATGATTTTCATGTTGACCTACAGTGGCCAGCTGATTGATTCAGAACTGAACTTAAGTAAAGGCATTAGATAAATCTCCAGATCTTATTCCGTTCCAAAGGCCCCTGTGGGTGGAGCCGACAATCAACCAAGATCAAGGATACAATGAAATACACATAGAATGACTCAACAAGCAGATGGTCCTACCTCATGTAGGTCTTGCGTATCTATTAATGCTTTCACCATATATAATTTGATTAGCACCTAGGCCAAAGCCTATATCATGACTAATTTACTGATCTAACAACTTGACCTGGTTCTATAGCCAAATTGTCACCAGACCTCTATTTTTAAATTGGAATGAAGGAAATCTTAACTGTACTTAATATTAAAATGGATAAATTTTCCCTATTTGATGCAGGATGAAAAGTCTACTTTCCTCACACACACTTAACTGAAGAAGGATATATTTAAGGGGGGAAAAAAACAGATTTTATGTATATGGAATGAGACACTTGCATCTTCTGAGCCACATAGAATGGGTACGGTAGCATAGTGGTTATGTTACTGGACTAATAAACCAGCAGCCCGGACTAATAATCTGGAGTCATGAGTTCAAATCCCGCCACGGCAGCTGGGGAATTTAAATTCAATTAATTAAATAAAATCCGGCATTAAAAACCCATCTGGTTCACTAATGCCCTTTAGCTTCCTTTCGGGAAAGAAACCTGTCGTCCTTACCTGGTCTGACCTACATGTGACTCCAGACCCGCAGCAATGTGGTTGATTCTTAATTACCCTCTGAAATGGCCAAGCAAGCCACTCAGTTGTAAAATCTCACTTAAAAAAAGTCATAATAAGAATAAAACTGGACGGACCACGAGGCACCGGACACGACAAAGGCAAACCAAGCCCAGTCGACCCTGCAAAGTCCTCCTCACTAACATCTGGGGACTCGTGCCAAAATTGGGTAGAGCTGTCCCACAGACTAGTCAAGCAACAGACTGACATAGCAATACTCACAGAATCATACCTTTCAGCCAACATCCCAGACTCTTCCATCACCATCCCTGGGTATGTCCTGTCCCACCGGCAGGACAGACCGACCAGAGGTGGCGGTACAGTGATAAACAGTCAGGAGGGAGAGGCCCTGGGAGTCCTCAACATTGACTTCAGACCCCATGAAATCTCATGGCATCAGGGCAAACATGGGCAAGGAAACCTCCTGCTGATTACCACCTACCACCCTCCCTCAGCTGATGAATCAGTCCTCCTCCATGTTGAACACGACTTGGAGGGAGCACTGACGGTAGCAAAGGCACAGAATGTACTCTGGGTGGGGGACTTCAATGTCCATCACCAAGAGTGGCTCGGTAGCACCACTACTGACCAAGCTGGCTGAGTCCTGAAGGACATAGCTGCCAGATTGGGCCTACGGCAGGTGGTGAGCAAACCAACTTGAGGGAAAAACTTACTTGACCTCAGATCAAAGCTCTGCAGTCCTGCCACATCCAGTCATGAATGGTGGTGGACAATTAAACAACTAATGGGAGGAGGAGGCTCTGTAAACATCCCCATCCTCAATGATGGCGGAGTCCGTGAGTGGCACGTGAGTGCAAAAGATAAGGCTGAAGCGTTTGCAGCCAGAAGTGCCAAGTGGATGATCCATCTCGACCTCCTCCCGATATCCCCACCATCACAGAAGCCAGTCTTCAGCCAATTCGATTCACTCCACGTGATATCAAGAAATGGCTGAGTGCACTGGATACAGCAAACGCGATGAGCCCCGACAACATCCCAGCTGTAGTGCTGAAGACTTGTGCTCCAGAACTAGCTGCGCCTCTAGCCAAGCTGTTCCAGTACAGCTACAACACTGGCATCTACCCAACAATGTGGAAAATTGCCCAGGTATGTCCTATCCACAAAAAGCAGGACAAATCCAATCCGGCCAATTACTGCCCCATCAGTCTACTCTCAATCATCAGCAAAGTGATGGAAGGTATCGGCAACAGTGCTATCAAGCAGCATTTACTCACCAATAACCTGCTCACCAATGCTCAGTTTGGGTTCCGCCAGGACCACTTGGCTCCAGACCTCATTACAGCCTTGGTCCAAACATGGACAAAAGAGCTGAATTCCAGAGGTGAGGTGAGAGTGACTGCCCTTGACATCAAGGCAGCATTTGACCAAGTGTGGCACCAAGGAACCCTCGTAAAATTGAAGTCAATGGGAATCAGGGGGAAAACTCTCCAGTGGCTGGAGTCCTACCTATCACATAGGATGATGGTAGTGGTTGTTGGAGGCGAATCATCTCAGCCCCAGGACATTGCTGCAGGAGTTCCTCAGGGCAGTGTCCTAGGCCCAACCATCTTCAGCTGCTTCATCAATGACCTTCCCTCCATCATAAGGTCAGAAATGGGAATGTTCGCTGATGACTGCACAGTGTTCAGTTCGATTCGCAAACCCTCAGATAATGAAGCAGTCTGAGCCCGCATGCAGCAAGACCTGGACAACATCCAGGCTTGGGCTCATAAGTGGCAAGTAACATTTGCGCCAGACAAGTGCCAGGCAATGACCACCTCCAACAAGAGAGAGTCTAACCACCTCCCCTTGACATTCAACGGTATTACCATCGCCGAATCCCCCACCATCAACATCCTGGGGGTCACCATTGACCAGAAACTTAACTGGACCAGCCATATAAATACTGTGGCTACAAGAACAGGTCAGAGGCTGGATATTTTGCGGCGAGTGACTCACCTCCTGACTCCCCAAAGCCTTTCCACCATCTACAAGGCACAAGTTAGGAGTGTTGTGGAATACTCTCCACTTGCCTGGATGAGTGCAGCTCCAACAACACTCAAGAAGCTCGACACCATCCAGGACAAAGCAGCCTGCTTGATTGGCACCCCATCCACCACCCTAAACATTCACTCCCTTCACCACCGGCGCACAGTGGCTGCAGTGTGTACCATCCACAGGATGTACTGCAGCAACTCGCCAAGGCTTCTTTGACAGCACCTCCCAAACCCGCGACCTCTACCACCTCGAAGGACAAGGGCAGCAGGCACATGGGAACAACACCACCTGCACGTTCCCCTCCAAGTCACACACCATCCCGACTTGGAAATATATCGCCGTTCCTTTATCATCGCTGGGTCAAAATCCTGGAACTCCCTTCCTAACAGCACAGTGGGAGAACCTTCACCACAGGGACTGCAGCGGTTCAAGAAGGCAGCTCACCACCACCTTCTCAAGGGCAATTAGGGATGGGCAATAAATGCTGGCCTTGCTAGCGATGCCCAGATCCCATGAACGAATATAAAAAAAAATTCACTCTATGAGTAAGTGCAATTACATTTGTTTATGTTTGTTCCTTGGTAAATCATAAAATACTAATCTCTATTAGTGACAACAATTTTCCTACCTTTGTAGAGCTTTGTTTACTGCAATTTTTCAACTACAAAGGGATGATCTAATCATTTCAGCAACCTGCAGAGTGATTGAGTACTTTTTGCTGCACAGAACAAATCAAACAATGTTCAGACAATATGATCCTAATCACATCCCACGCACCAGTGAGACCAGTACTCCAATTGTCCTCATACAGTAACCACAATGGCTTATTGTGTTTTTAAGAGGCTAACTGAATTGAGGTGCAGACATTTTTGAGAAGCAGTTCAATATTTTATAATCAACTAAAAAGAATTATATGCGCTGAAGAGTGATTACAAACAGTAATGGCAATTTTACGTTCAGATGATATCATAAACCACAACAGTGGCTCATAACCATCAATTTAACCCTGAGATCACCTCCATGTATCAGATTTTTATATGTAATATATATATGATGTACAGGATGTTGTATTATTTTTGTTTGTGGGAAGTGTCACATTGACTAACATCAGTGGGAATGATCCATGTATTGATGTCCATATTGGAGGATTAACAAAAGTGACATATTCACTGCAGATTTAGAGTGACAGCCTACAATTATTATAAGAAAATAATTCCATATTATATGAGGAATAATCTATTTATTCTACATAAGGGGTAAGCTTTATCTTCTACATATATGCTGACATTACTACCCCACGGCCTCCTCCATCGACTCCAAGGTCATTGACACTTGCTCCCATTGCTTGTCTGGCGTTAAGACCTGGATCACCAGAACTTCTTCCAGTTTAAGATTGACATAATGTAAGTCATCTTCTCAAAAGCACCCATGCACTTCTGCCCTCTGCCCTCAACTACCTCCTTATTTTCAATTTCAGGCTAAAACCAGAGCTGCACAACCTTGACATACTGCTCAAGCTGAGCTCAGTATCTTACCTCATATCTAATCCATTACCAAGATTGTCTTCTTGCACCTCTGCAACATTACCTGTCTCCATTCCATCTCGCCTCCTCCACTATAAAAATTCTAATCACCTTTATCACCCCCAGATTCAATTTTTCCAATGATCTCCTTACTGACCTCCTTGGCTCCATCCTCCACAAACTGCCACTCATCCCAAACACCATGGCCTACGTTCTCACCCACACAAAGGCCCACATCTTCATTGTCGACAAGTTTCTTTGGTTTCTCTTTCCCCAGCAAATTTACTTTAAAGTCCTTAACTCCAAATCCCTCCATGGTCTTGCCCCATTCTACCTCAACAATCTTCTCTAGCTTAATGTCCATGTCCATCATTCAGCTCCCGTGTCACCACCTCAACACTTATATCGGTGGCTATTCCTACAGCCACTATATCCCGTCCCTCTGAACTCTCTTCCTCCACATCTCTGCCTTGGTACCCCCCTCCTGTTTTCAAAAGCCCTCCTACAGACTTTTCTCTTCAGCCATACTTACACCCACCCATCCTCTCCCTCCACCTGCTTAGAGATGTATTTTTGAGCATGAGGAACACTATAAAATGAAAATTGTTGCATGCATCAATTTATATAATTGAGTAGGTTAACTAATTCTATTGAGGACCAGGGGTCACAATTTCAAGCTATATAAGACCAGAACTAGGTTAGATCTCAGGAGGTCGTTCTTTTCCAAGAGAATAGTGGTCCTGTGGACGTGACTGCTGGCTCGTGCGATGAATGGCGATTCGCTGAATTCCTTCAAGCAAGAACTGGACCTGCTTCTGACTGGGGCAGAGATCATGTTGTAAAAAAGGTAGGTTCTGTCTGACATTAATCGGAGCCAGAGTGGTCTCCTGGACTAGTTTCAATTGCCTATGGAGGTCGGAGAGGAATTTTCCAGATTTCCCCCCCCAAATTCGCCTGGATTTTTCACCTCTCTCAGGAGATTACATCTTTTGGGTGGGGTGGGGAGTGTATATATTGTGATGCAAAAGGCACCGCAGTTGTGTGGGACAGGCTGGATGGATCAGAGGGTCCTTTTCTGTCCATCATTTTTCTTATGAGAATCAAAACAGAGTCATTTTAAAACATGGTAATACTAAATGTTGTCATTTTATTTCTGCTACCTTTCTTTTCAGTGAAAATTCATAGTGATGTCTCAAGTTCAGGAATTATGCAGTGAAACAATTTTTATTGCAACATTTCAAATGATTATAAAAAAGTTGTGGCTTTTTTTTTAGAAAGTTGACTGCTAATGACAAAGTTCTAATTTAAAACTTAAGTTTGATGTGTGTTTGAACTCAGCTACTCTCCTTGCAGCAGCTTAAGCAGTTCTTATTTGAACTTCCAGATACTTCTGGGTGGAAAAATTGCTTGGACCAGTCCCATCAGACAGAAGTAAAACTCTCATTGAGCTATTGGCAGCAGCCATAGAAATGGCCATGGCCTAAACAGTTCTACCTTACAAACTGAAGGAGGAAACACTGCAGCAGGTGGCAAGAGTTAGCTGAAGGAGGAAGTATAGCAGCATATAGCAACAGTGGGGACCTAAGGGAGTATATAAATAGGAAAAAGTTGCATTTTGTTTCTAAAGATAACTGCAAATGTTTCAGTATTATATCAACTTGTGATATTCTAAAAATGCAAGTTTGAGGTAGTAAGAGACAAAATATAGGAAAGGACCTGGTTACTCAATTTAGTAATACCAGCACTGATTGGAATCATGAGTCTTTTATGCAGTACTTGTTTTATAGAGGCGGAGGGTGGGTGGGGAATGGCAAAAGTTTACTGTATAAGTAACAAACAATAGAAAGATTTGCTCAGAATGTCATTTTTATTTCAGGCATCATGGACCATTGTTTTCTTTTTTAGTGGAACACTAGATAATTAAGTAGAGGATTAAAAGGGTGTTTACTGCAGGCTAGGTTTTAATCTGTGTTATTGTGTGCATAAACTTTTGCAAATTATTCGCCACATCTATTTTAAGTACTATGTAAAAATATTAAGTTTTTTTTAAGGGTGTTACTTCCTTTTGGATCACAGCAAATAATTCTGGTTCTGCTGGGATAATTTTGTATAATTGTAGCCTGGTATCACATGAATAACAAAATCAAACCAAATGTCAACTTCAGATACTTCAGCACAGTTACAGTTACTTTCCTAACTTTGTATCCTGTTAATTAGTGTGTGGGCATCTGGATATAGTTTCTTCTCAGATCAAATTGGCAGAAATGTTCCTCCATTGACCCAAAGTAACCAAACCACAATTATCAAAAATGTAGTTGGCACAGTGGAAGGTGGGGAATGAATTGATGCTCAGTTCCTAAGAAATAGTTGTCACCATATAACCCCTTCAATTTCTCTGTTCAGATAAACTGGGATGCTGGAGATATGAACACCAAAAAATGACTGGATTTCCTAACATTCTGCCCTGTATTCTTCACACACTAGAATTTATGCTTTTCAGATATGTGTGCAGTAGGACAACCTTATTTCCTAGTTATTTCCTTTATCAGGTAGAATTCAGATACACTTCTGTAGTTAGCGGTAAAAAGACTTTGCATGTCTTTATCCCACCTGAAACATGTAGAATGCCAGAAAATAATTTCTCTCAGTCTAAGACAACGCCCAGAGTAAAGAAGGTTGCCAAACTGCATATATTTATTAGCAACCAACTGCAAACATCAATGAAGGTGCAAGTATTGCCCTGTCTTTAAAAACTCAAGAACTGTCCTTCTGTGTGCACTGTAGAGCATGAACTCACTGATCCTTCAGCCGAGATACAACAACTTGCATTTATATGGCGCCTTTAGCATAGTAAAATGTCCCAAGGTGCTTCACAGGACGTTATCAAACAAAATTTTATAAGAGCCACGTAAGGAGATATTAGGACAGGTTGGTCAAAGAGATAGGTTTTAAGGAGCATCTTAAAGGAGGAGACCTTCCCTTTTGTTCTTTCATCCCCTCCCCTTCCTCCCCCCCCCCCCCCCCTCGCTCTGTACTTGCTCAAAAACTTTGGGTCTTTTAACATCTTCCAGTTCTGACGAAAGGTCTTTGACCTGAAACGTTAACTGTTTCTTTCTCCACAGATGCTGCCTCACATGGTGAGCTTCTCCAGCATTTTCTGTTTTTATTTCAGATGTCTAGCATCCACAGTATTTTGCTTTTGATTAAACAATCTTTTCCTCGCTGATGCTGTGCAATTCCAGCATTTTCTGCTTTTGTTTTAGATTTCAAGCATTTGTGTGTTTTCTTTAGTCACTACTATAGATGGATCTCATTAGTCATCAACATCTACATATGCAACTGGTGGTGACGTACTCCTCTCAATCCTGATTGGAGGAGGAAATACTTTATGCAACTTTTTCATTGTTTTGAGGTCATGAAAGGTGCTATATAAATGCAAGTTGTTCTTTCTCATAGAGCAAGAGACTATATTTAAATCTCTAAGTGTCCATGCATGTTTTGCACTGCTATGGTCTCTCCTCATAATCTCATGAAGATGAAGAATAATTGTAGAAAAAAACTAAGACTTTTAAGGCAAGCTTCTGAAATTTTTAACCTGTTCCCAAAATTGGGCATAAACTGCAGGATGCTAAGCTAACACTTACAAAATATGTTATTTAGACCTGATCCAGCATTCCACAGATGACAGCAATGGAACCATAATGTGCTATAAAGTATTTGATCAGTCATGTCTAAATTTCTCCTTATAATTGTCAACTTCCTTCATAACCAAATATTCATCTGCAAATGAATTTACTCACACTGTATTAATGACTTGTGATGGCAATCTATTTCACAGATCTGCTTCTCTATCTATATTGATTTATATAAAAGTTGTGAAAGTCCGTCACACAGCAGTGTCAAAAGTAATAAAGAGAAAGGCATGTTGTTTTTCCTGACCCGAAGCCAGCTTGGTCAATCAACAAGCTTCCCTCATCAAACAGCAATTAAACTCTGACTGACCTCAAGGCTTATTTAGACACTTCCTCAAAGAAAATACCTGAGCAATGACTTTAAAGGAAAAGACTTGGTTATCAGCTATATATCAAAAGTATGCTCCAGCGCACAGGCTATCTTTTTTTAAAAAAAGCCCTGTGTCTAGTATTCTTTCACTGAACTCCAGAGGTCACACTTGGAAATGTCACACTTGTCTTTTAAAGATTATTTTGCATCTATAACAAGTCTTTTTATACAGGGGTCTTCTGAACTGGAGCCTGAAATTTGTAAGCAGCTATAATTACCTGGATTTGCCTATTCCTACAACTTCCTCATAGGGAGTACCTGAACCAGATAGGCCTGCTTAGCAGATAAATATCACATTGTGCTGCAAACCACCGACGGACAATGCCAAAAACCATCAACTAGTAAGGAGAAAAATAACATCATCTAATCTCACATCTCACTTGGGGCTCCTCAATTTTGCATTCTAGTCCTGTAATCACAACTTAAATTAAAACTTGTTTATTTCCTTTATTTTCAGGATTTTAAATGATCAGGATCATGTCCCCCTCATTTTTTAACATATTAAACACGTAAATTATCCCTCGGAGTCGAAGACAAAAAGGTGCTGCCAGAGACAACCATAATAAGGATTGATGATTCACAAATTAGATCATGGCACGGAGACTAGGAGAAATTATTCTGGATACAAGTTACAATCTAGTACATTCTTTAATAACCCTCGTTCACAAAAACAAGGTTAATTCTGCATTTGATCTTATGCATACAAGGGCCAGAGGTCCTGGCAATGGCATAGGCTGGGAGAGACGATCACAGAAATGAGAAGTGTGTGAAGCTGTGCTACTGGTATTCAGTGCACAGGTGTCTCTAATTCTGTCGACTTATCCTCATAACCTGTTTTGGAGTTCCACAAGCATTATTATCGTATTTCTCTGAATCCTCTTCAGTAATTCCCTTTGAAAGTTAAGATGCGCTAAAATGCAGAAAATATTAATATGACCTTACCAATGAGTTACACAGGGCTAAGACAACCAGCAGCATGCTATTACTTGGCTTGACTTGTTGACAAATGTCATGTTGATACTTTCAGTGAGTGGTCAATAATCATGCTTTTCCACCTTTGTCATCCATTATGTACATACTTCATGTTTCCTGTTGCATGAATCACCATTTTTTCACATTAAATTTCATGGACTTTTCCTCATCTCATCTACTTAATTAGAATAACATTTGAATGCTGTAAGTCAGCTTTATACTGATCACCTGGTCACATAGTTTTATTAATGTAGGGAAAAAGTCACAAGACCTATCCCCTAGTTAAGAATGGAGAAACTGGGGCTTATCAGCTTTGAAAGACTGAGGAACCTCACTGAAGTATATAAAATGGTACAGAAAAGATAAATCCAAAACATTACTTCACAGTAAGACAAGGGGCACATTTAAGACTGATGTTAGGAATTATCAATGCATGGAATGGATTTTATAAGCCAGGTAATGAAGTGAAAAATCATTAAGAAACAGTTGGATCCCGTGGTGGGAAATTCTAATACTTTTTGGATGGTTGAGTGACCTTACTCATCAATATTTAATGACCTATTAGAGTAACCTACAATCAGGCACTTTAATCTCTCCAGTACTACATCCTTAGATTTAGTTGCAGTTCTTGCTTTACTCCCTGTGCAGCTAGAGACACAGTGCTCAGTGAAGAGAGACTGAGCAGTGCAACATACTGAAGGAACACATCAATTGTGATGTTATTGCTGTATACTATGTGCGATTCGATTAGACATAATCCAGAAAACTGCTCTTACATTGTACAGTTTTGCAATCCTGCAAATTTGAGTGATATAATCGAGTTTAAGTACATCAAGTGTAAAATTGTAAAGTGTTGTATAGTAAAGATTAAAAGATTCTAATACCTTCGTTATATTATAGAAGCAGTTCTGTAACTGTGCCAGACCTCATTGCTATCAAACTGCCCCATTTATCTTGTGGGATGAATTTGGTAACAACAGAACTGTATATGTATAAAGTTGTATTTGCAAGTCAGTCATTCTGGCTGGGTCTTTTCCTGATGTTAGGGGAAGTTATGTATGCTTTTGCCCTTGCTGGCTTGCGGCCTAAGCCAAGGCACTAGCTGTGATACTTTGTTGTTGGAGGCATGCAGAAAAATGGCTTTCCGAGGAGAGGTTAGTGTCTCCAACAGCACGGAGGCAGGGTTATTTGTGTTATAGAACTGTCAGGTAAATAGGACATTAGAAGCAAAAGATTTTCAAAATGGCTGGTAATTTGAGGGTGATCAGAATTTGGACTTCTCTGCCACAAACTTGTTGAAGTAGAGTCCCATAGTACATTCAAAAGGTAGATATAGTTGCTTGAAAAATAAGAATATTGGACGTTACGGAAAGTGATCACGAGAGTGAGATTAGACTTGCAGAAAAACACTGGCGTAGACTTGATGGCCTGCTTCTATGCTGTAACATTCTATGACTCTACACAGGAATGGAATAATCCAATACATATTAGATGTAGAATTTGTTAGCAAATGAACTGCAAATTATTTCTTGAAGAATCTGCAGTGACAATGTCACAGCTTTGAATACTCTTCCACGATGGCAATATAGGTGCTGGTATCACATTCAATGTCAGCTTAATGCACAATCTTGGAATGCACTTAAAAATGGAGACACCTTACTTTAAATTAAAATGAAAATGGGAATTACAACTTAATTACACCTATATTTTTACTTATAATCAAGCACAGATAGGAGGCAGTGACTTGAAACTTGCATTATAACCTCAGTGCTCAGATAACATTCAGAAAGTGCTGTTGTGGTTTAGGACATCAGAATCACTTGATTAAGGGCAATTAACTCTGTTATGCATTATTTTACTAGTTGTTGACATTATTACATTAGTATTACAAACCTATTCTGCCCATAAAAAGATTGTGGAATTTACACTGAATTCGCAGAGAGTGAAATATACAGCAATTAGGAGCACATTCAAGCCTTCTGCCTATACATCAAGTAACAGATAAAAACACTCAAGGTTACACATCTTACATTTTATTTAAACACTATGATTTAAGAGCCTAGGATGCAAGTTCTTTCATTTGTATGTCTCTCAACAGCACAGCAATCTTAAAATTCCTTACAAAATTTTAAAAT
The DNA here is from genome assembly GCF_035084215.1 of Heptranchias perlo. Classification (NCBI taxonomy): domain Eukaryota; kingdom Metazoa; phylum Chordata; class Chondrichthyes; order Hexanchiformes; family Hexanchidae; genus Heptranchias; species Heptranchias perlo. The sequence continues at coordinate 26,770,669 of NC_090340.1, forward strand.
ACAAAATGTACATGAAATTACACGGCTCTGTAAACATCTGCAAAACAGTTGACTTAGCCTGTAGTAGTTTTGCTCCTTCTACAAAACGTACAATTGTTGAACAAATCCGACCATTAGGAATGACATCTGTTTTGAGTATCAAAAATAGAGTTTTAAAGCAAGTGTTCACACCAGCAAGTGAAAGTTTTTATTCTTTGGTTAAAAAAAGGATGTCAGTTCCATTGACACAGTAATGTTTTCCAAAGGATGAACATAATTGCACTGAAGCCAGTTTCAGTTCCAAATTATACAATCCTACTCCATCCTTTTCGTAACTAACATGATTTTAATCCAGTACCCTTAATGTAGTTTATTTTACTAAAATGCAACCACAGTCATTGAAATTTACAGATTCTTTTTTCTTGTAGCTTTTGAACAAAATAAGAATTAAGGCTTTCCTACAGCTTTCCAAACATTCTATATCAGTCAGGAAACTCTTTTTTTTAAATACACATCATAGCAGCACAGAGGGTACCACATACATCAGCTTATATTTTTGTGAATACCAAAAGGCCAAAATCCCAACGTGCTGTTTACAAAACTGAATTTGCATAGCCTAATAAGTCTGTGCTTTTACGACAATCGATTAAAACAACGGAGATTCATAAAGTCGTTTTTCTCTACACTCCTATGAAAGAATTAAAGCAACAAAATGCAGTTCTATTAAGACCCTTGTACGTAATCCTTGACAAAGCAGATACATAGAAGATGTTGTCCACCACTATAGGTTTTTTAGGATTTTAGTTTTTTTTAAGCAGTTCTAGAATTTCTAAGTTTCAGGCGTCAAGGTAATTTGAAGGCATCAGGAGGTTCAGTGCATAGGATTTTCTGGGGGTTGTACGGGCTTCCGCACACTAGTACAGTACAGTCATTTCAGAGGATTTGCAAAGAAAACTCGGATGTTATGCCAGTAATTACAAACTCCACATGCTATGATACCTAAGGTCAAAAGCTAAGGCAGAAAAACAGTCCAAACCTTCAGATTTCTTTATGCAATAAGTGCTACAGATATTGAGAAATAAAACATGCCTGAACACTTTACGATACTGATTCAGTATAGGGTGGTGAAAGCAACTGAACCGTTCACTACTGCATAAGCACTATCTAACATTAAAAGTGATACTCAGCTCAGAGCTTCCTATTAAGGAGAGCAGTGGCATTAAAAAATTATCCTGCTCAGTTAACCATTTTATATTTTTTTAGGTTAATGGATTTAATGGTACTTAACCAAGTAACAATATAATTGTAATTTGGCAGTTAGAAGGTTGACCCTAAACTCAAAAGCACACAACATAATGACTCCCAATTAACTATGAATAGGACTTTTTATTGGTCCCATAGTAATCTGAAATGTGCTGAGGTTTGCATTTTTCTTTTGGGCTGGGTAATAAAATTAAACATCTGTTCTTATATTCCTTATGTATGGTGCAGATATTTTTTCCGGCATTTAACAAGCAGTTTCCTTAGGATTACAAGCAATTTTTAAAAAATGCTGCTGACAAAAATAAAAGCAACCTTTGTTTCACCTTCTTGTATATTACATCATCCCCTGCCTTGTTCTTTGAACTGCGTGCATGTATGCTATTTCATAAAACAGCCTTTGAGCGTTCTTTCTGCATGAAACAGATACAGACTGGCCTAATAATGGAGCTACATCATTTTAATTTCATTCGTTTTATTTTAAATGTTTAGATTGGTATCCTATATCAATGACTATTGCATTGGTTTTATAAATTGTTGATGATTAGGGATGCTATGGGGCTGTTAATAAGGGGGCGATGAACATGATTTCAACTATTCTTTATGTGCTAGTCCATTGTACGCTGCACAATTTCACTGGGATAAAAACACATATATGGTGTTTCGCAATTAGAATATATTTCCACTTTACCAAAAGCAATGCTATAAATTATACGTACAACTACAGTCATTTTAGTGTAGATGTAAACCAGAACAAATCTGGTCTAAACAATCCTAATCATAAATCAGATTACCAGCACTAGTTTTCTCCCCACCTGCCCCATTTTGCACACACAGCTTGTATGACTGTTTCTTCGTAGGATCGGCTTGATGATGTCAGCCAGTGGAGATTCACATGTCACATGGACTATTGCAAATGACCAAAACACTTCAAAAGCACTTGAAATCCTCTGCAAACTGTAGTCATTTAACTTATTATATTTAAATGGCTTCAACTTAAATTCTGTACATAGTAAAAGTTATTTATTCCAGAAGCCCTGTTACAAAATGCATCAATTCTATGAAAGCTTCTGACAAATTCTAAAAGCTAAATTAGTAAGGCGCTTGTATTTGTGCTAACTTGAAGTATAGAGAAACATATCTATAAAGTTTCAAAAACTCCTTGAATTTGGAATGTTGTGACTCCCCCCTCCCCTGCCCCCGACCACATATTTCCATGATGGAATGGTCTGTTGAATCTACAAAATACCATTTTAAGTTTAGAAACAAATGCAGTACTACATTTGGCATTGCTTCCTATTAACAAAGAATTGTTAGTCATTTTACATGATGGCTTCCATGACATTGGCTACACTGGACAGGTTTTCTTGTCTCTGGAAGTTTTCATTTAAGAAACCCTTTGCACAGCCTACAAGCTTAAGCACTCTTTAGAATGACAAAATGCAGAATACGTCACTACTTACAGCATTTCTTTTACCATCTATTTATATTATCACCAAACCATAGACCTCACTAAACCCCCTTTTAGCTTAAAATGTGTGTAATATTTATGGTAGATACTACAGCAGATACAAATCACCTTAAATGTGATAAAACACTATCCATATACAATATACTACTTGAATTAATCTACTTAAGGAGAGCTAACTCTCTAAATGTATTTCTAAAGTAGATTAAAGTCACTTCTTTGTTTTTTGAGATTTTTTGCCTATTGCAGTGAAATGCAGGCAACAGGAGACGGCATTCATAGAAAATTACAATGTGGGACTGACACCGTATGGTTCCGTTTCAGTATAGAACTGCAGCACCCCTTGTAGGAACTACGCATGGATCCACTGTTTCAGTTTATAAAAGGCCACAATGTTGGAAGCACAACAAATTTTTGAGGGGAGGGATTGATGTTGGGCATCAACCTGATGAAGAACAGCAAGACCACGGAATACGTGGTGTTTGTAGATGACATTAGACTCCCTCAGGTATCACACTTTCCAAAGCTTCAGGGCAGGCACACTGCGACTGGACATGCACTGCTGCTGCATGAGAAGTTGGAATCTGCGACATATCTCTTCCTATAATTTCGTTTACTAGAGAGAAAAAGATAAAAAAATAATCAGGATATTTATAGGTAATAGATAATAATTTAGGCATATAAATTTCTACAATCATAAAGTCAACTAAAATCTATTAACAGTTTAGAGAACCAACAAATTTAAAAAGTACAGCTTTCAGAATTATGTACATAAATATGTTTTAGTTCTACAATTTTACTGAAGACTACTTTTACACGTCAAATCATTACAAAATTAATTTGAACACTTTTTAATCTATATATTTTTAAATATTATTAGTTAATAACAGCAATCCCTATTGACATCACTGGGAGCATTGTGAGAGCACAGTAAGGAAGATGAATTATCAGAAAACTCATCATTAACCTAGAGTGCTGTATTTTAGACCTGTTTTCTCACATTACTAGGTTCATTTAGTCCATTTATATTACGGTTTTACCACTTCAAGGAGAAATTATCTTGACTCTCAATGCTCTAGAATTTATTCCATGCACACTGGAGGGGTGGAGGTGGATTTCAGAGCACTGGTGCCAACAAAAAAGCAACTTTCACATGCCAAGTTTGCACAAGTGCAATTATTTAAAAGCTCTCATTTCTCTGACAATCAACTCTTCCCAATAAGTAAAATCCTTACAGGCCACTGATACAACACCGCTCCCCCTCCTCCACATTTTTAGCCTGTGGAGGGGCTGATTACTCAGTTCATCTATAGCCAGAAAAAGTAGTGGCCAGCAACTGCCATTTACAGCACTGTGAAAAACCACCTTAAGAGCCCAGAGGTTTTAGGCATTATCATTCACATTACAGCTCTACCGTCAAAACCAGGGTCGCATGTGGCCTCAGCACTTGAATGGAAATGTAACATGCCAGTCCTCATCTGATCAGCACTCGTTGGTTAAAAGAAAAAAAGAAAATTGTGAATAAATCTAATTTGATTGCAATTCCCTTTAAACTGTTGATTTTTTAAAAAAGTATCCCAATGAAAAAAAATCACTTTCAGTAACAACTTAGTCCTTGAAGGGAAGTTTTGTGGTAGATGCCGCAAGTACCTGTAAACATGTTTTACGTGTTTTTCAAAGGTGAACTTAAGATATCTGTGGCTTGTATTATGAATCAGTGTACAACAGCTGGTCAAGTCTGGGTCATTTGTAATTTTACAGCAATTCAAACTGATAGGCAAATATTAGCAAGAAATCTGAGGCTTTAAAATAAAATGGTAAAATGTTGCATGGATTTACTCAGAAAAGAAAATGAACCATTACTATGAAAAGTTCAATAGAAGCATTATGGAAATTTTTTGCCGATTTGAATCTTTGACCAAATGGAGTTTGCTGCTGATGCTTTTCCTTTTAAGAAAGTTAACACATTTTTAATCAAAAAAGAGATCATAATGATTAAATGTTTATTTATGAAGATAAAGTCAACGCCTAATATTTTCACAAACATAGACCTATAATAATTACAGAACAATTCTCTACTAACCACTGCTGTAGGACAGCAGGACAATTTTTTTTCCATACTAAGTGGACCAATCTACTCCTTCATTGCAAGCTCTGTGGCTGTAAGAGGAAACAGTAAGATGTTGTGGACAAGGGTACAGATAAAGATGTCAATTCTTCGAATCAATGAGTGTAGGTGGTTGAAAACAAGCGAATGACATCAATAGATTACATTTCTTTTGGTCATTTGAGGCCAACTGAGGTAGAAATTAATTGTTTTCAGGGGAAATTTGTTATACAAGCTTAAAATGCTATGCACTGAAAAAGATAGCTATATACTTAATGGGCAGCAAGTTAATCAAATGAGCCACAAACACAGGACTGAAGTTACGTTGAAACTCTCCAAACACTGAAAATATAAACTTAATACAGAGGACATTTTACATTGATAACAGATTTCTTTTGGAAAACATTACAAGTCTACGCATGGTAGCTTTTTCTTAAAAATACATCAAGAACTGCTACAATACTTCTGGTTTTCAATTGTGAAAGCGTGCCTCCTGTCCTTTAGGCTTCACATCCAATTAAAAAGTGCATGGCTGTATTCTAGTCAGCCACATTCAGGAATGCAGCCCAAGGGTAGAATAAAATGACATACAGTGTTATTATATAGCAGTAGTCAAATTGCTTTACAACTTGGAATGGAACAAATGACTATTTCATTCCGTTTGCTCTTGAACGAAGATTACAACGGCTCTTGTGTGGACAATGCTTGCCATCAACTTATGAAGAATTAGATCTCATTTCAAAAATCTCATTTCATGAAATAGATTCATTGTGAAGGCTCTGCAAATAGCAGACCTAAGTGCCATGTAAAATCCCACATTCCTCGAATGAGTCTCACAGGTACAGCTCAACAGTTATATCCCTAACTTCTAATGGCCATAATGATGTCCAACAGGGGAACCATAACTGCTTAAAGTGCACATCTAGACTTCATCTTCTTATCTCTGTCTATCTGCTATATGATCAAAAAACTTTAACTCTAAATACAACACAACACTTAAGTATCTGCGATAGGATTTCAAATATCTATTTGGGTTGGACCAGACCATAATGAGTTTGTATAATTGCTGGGCTCATGATATTATAATATATTAGACCACATATTGCTGCCATGTGAACCAGTCATACATGTCGACAACACATTGTCATAATTAGTAAATCATTGAAAATTTACGGCATAGGCGGCCATTCGGCCCATCGTGTCCACGCCAGCCGAAAATGAGCCATCTAGCCTAATCCCAATTGCCAGCACTTGGTCCGTAGCCTTGTAGGTTACAGCACTTCAGGTGCACATCCAGGTACTTTTTAAATGAGTTGAGGGTTTCTGTCTCTACTATCCTTTCAGGCAGCGAGTTCCAGACCCCTACCATCCTCGGTGAAAACATTTTTTCTCAGCTCCCCTCTAATCCTTCTACCAATCACTTTAAATCTATGCCCCCTGGCTGTTGACTTCTCTGCTAAGGGAACTAGGTCCTTCCTATCTGCTCTATCTAGGCCCCTCAATTTTGTAAACCTCAATTAAATCACCCCTCAGCCTCCTCTGTTCCAAAGAGAACAACCCCAGCCGATCCGATCTTTCCTCACAGCTAAAATTCTCCAATCCTGGCAACATCCTCATAAATCTCCTCTGTACCCTCTCTAGTGCAATTATATCCTTTGTGTAATGTGGTGACCAGAACTGTACACAGTACTTAAGCTGTGGCCTAACAAGCGTAGCTGTGGCCTAACCAGTGTACAGTAACAGTGACAGTAAATGGCACTGTCACGCAGTAGATTAGAGCATCAGTGTAGCAGAACATGAAATTTTCCAAAAATTAAGCCCTTGATTTCAGCTGCACCAGAGACGAGGTATCATAAGGTGATAGTCCCATTGAGAGAAAAAAAGATGGCAAACCCTGAACACTTTCATGTATTTCTTAGTGACACTGGTACAAAATTGAGCTGATCTCAAGCTCATCCTCTTAAGTGGATTGAGCAGCATTTACAAGGGAAAGAGAGAAACAAAACAAAACTTCATGGTTTGTTTCATATTTTGCTAAGATGTCATTAACTCCACCTTTCAATTTTTATAATTGTTGCATGGATGACATATCATAATTTAATTAAAATGTGAGAGAAGTCAATGATTAAAAAAAATTGTTCCTGAAATCAGAATTATCTACAATTTAACCTCAATTTTATTTTATATCCTTACCGATTTTCTCCCCTTTCTTCCTCCCCTCACCCCCCCCCCCACCATAAAATATCAATTCCCTCTTGGGAATATTTTGTATGGAGATTAAGAATGGAATTTGGCTTATCTGTGATGTGCCATGTGGTTGAATAGTCTGCTAACATTCACGTTAGGTATCAATGTGTAAAATGACCATTTGGGAGCGGTACCATAGGGCAGCCAGTATCTATCCCAAATGGTCAATTTACACACAGATACCTAACGTGAATGATAGCAGACTATTCAACCACATGGCACATCAAAGATTAGCCAAATTCCGTTCTTAATCAATATCCACGCACTTTCCAGCAGAGGTCACTGAATAGCAATCAAGTGGGAACTCTGCTTGTTCCCTTCTTAGCCCAGGAGAGCTGAGGTCAGCATCCCACTGCATCCTCTATCAATTTAGTATTTCATAGATAATAAGGGGACTGTCCAGAAATGACAAACAGTAGTAGACAGTGACGCATGAGCAGCGAAACCTTTTAAATCTCACTATAACATGTTGTGAATGCATTTCATTAATGGGTTGTTTAAATATTAATCAAATTCTAAGCGTTGTAAACATGCAGAAAGCACCTTCATTGGGTTTTTAAAAATACTTTAAATATCCAGATGACAAAAGCAAACTTGGATTTAAGTCTGTGGATAGTTGTGCTGTGAATTGTATTTATGGAGTCACAAGGCCATGAATAATATTTGGTCTGGTCTGTGTGAACATGGCATGTTTATACTACATCCCAGGACTTAGTGTGACGGTGAAGCTGAATTCAGAAGGGTCACCCCATTTACACTTCAAATCCTTAGCAGCATACCTCCACGGAAGCTCTGTTCAGTCCTTTTTTGAGCTTGTGCTCTTTGTGCCGTAAGTACAGTCTATTCTTAATAATTTGCAGTTGTTTGTACTAAAAAATTGAATTTTCCAATCATTTGAATTAAATGTCTTTGAATTAAAAGGAGTAGACTGTATATAATGACACCAATGAAATATGGAGGCCACCAAGATTATTCATTCGATGGGAAACATTTTACTCTGTACTCTTGTTCGAATTGTTCCTAGTCTTAAACTGTCCTTGGTACCGTCGGATTGCCTCTTGTTCTGAAAAGTGGCCCTGGCAATAACTGAATGTATTGTCTTCTCATGGATGCCCGTTGAAGGTGTCTTTGGATTTGTTCTGCAAGTTGGTCAGGTTCTGAGCTGACGGCGCCACAGAGTTTGCAATGGCACCAATGCCATATGGCATTGATACAGGGGCAGGGAAATATTTCTGCCTGTTTGTGGACACTGTAAACTATAGTTATGTTGTCAGTCCACACCCTGTCTTATTCTGAACTATGTCCTTGTGCTAGGTCAGCAATCACAAAAATCATCGTTCCAATCTGTGTGTGTCAGGAGTATTATGGGGGGAATCTCAGACCCCTTACACCCAGGGTCCCTCAAAGTGGGCTTTTCATCCAGAAAGGGAGGCAGTCATCGAAATGCGATGGTTGAAATGGGCCGCAAAGAGAGGATAGCAGCATATTTGAGCTTCGTTACCATCAGAAGAGGTAATCTTGTTCAGTTCAGCTGGATAAGAGTTATTACAAGGTGCACGTATTTAAATGTTCCTCGATATCATCTTCTTTGTATTTCTACAAGGGTGAGTTAGGGCAAAATGAAAAATGTTTTACTAATATTTCTTTGAATTACAATAATCATAAATAAAAGTGACATGTTGTCTCAATAACCTCAAAACAGAGATTGATGAGTGGCTAGATATTGAATCTTGTTTCCACATACCGTACCCTAGGCTAATTTGAAATTCATTTGAACAAAGGCCCAATGTACCAGGCTAAGGGTTAAACAATGACTCTTTTTTATCCTGCCACTTTGTAATGCTCGTGTGACTGGAGAGGTTGTATATTCAACCTTCTAAAATTCCCATTCAAGAAGAGGTTTAAGAAAAAACAGTTTCCAAATGCTATAAAAGTATCAGACATCCACAGAAAACTATAATTTTGAGTCTCCAAACAGAGCGACACAAAATTTTACACAAGTAGAATTTTGTTTGCCCAATATTAATGCATGCTTCCTTCCCAGAGGGACAGCCCTACTTACCTAAGTTCAGATAACTTGGTGCAGGTTGGCAAAAGGCTTAGGGAATCCCAAGTGTGTGCAGGAGTACTGCTAGAGATTAACCAGCTAAAAATCATACAACTTACCAGCACAAAGCATTGGCAAGCTTTCCGTTGCATGGGCAACTGGGACCACCTTACCAGTTAGAATATTTGAGGAATCATAAAAATATTTATGGCCCATAGTGTCCGTGCCGGCCGAAAATGAGCCACCCAGCCTAATCCCACTTTCCAGCATTTGGTCCGTAGCCTTGTAGGTCACAGCACTTCAGGTGCATATCCAGGTACTTTTTAAATGAGTTGAGGGTTTCTGTCTCTGCCACCCTTTCAGGCAATGAGTTCCAGACCCCGACCACCCTCTGGGTGAAATTTTTTTCCTCAGCTCCCCTCTAATCCTTCTACCAATTACTTTAAATCTATGCCCCCTGGTTGTTGACCTCTCTGCTAAGGGAAATAGGTCCTTCCTATCCACCCTATCTAGGCCCCTCATAATTTTGTACACCTCAGTTAAATCACTCCTCAGCCTTCTTGTTCCAAAGAAAACAACCTCAGCCTATCCAATCTTACCTCAGAGCTAAAATTCTCCAGTCCTGGCAACATCCTCGTAAATCTCATCTGTACCCTCGCTAGTGCAATTACATCCTTCCTGTAATGCGGTGACCAGAACTGTACACAGTACTCAAGCTGTGGCCTAACTAGTATCTTGTACAGTTCTAGCATAACCCCCCTGCTCTTATATTCTATGCCCTGGCTAATAAAGGAAAGTATTACATATGCCTTCTTAACCACCTTATCTACCTGTCCTGCTACCTTCAGGGATCTGTGGACATGCATTCCAAGGTCCCTCACTTCCTCTACATCTCTCAGTATCCTCCCATTTATTGTGTATTCCCTTGACTTATTTGCTCTCCCCAAATGCATTACCTCACACTTCTTCAGATTGAATTCCATTTGCCACTTTTCTGCCCAACTGACCAGTCCATTGACATCTTCCTGTAATCTACAACTTTCCCCCTCACTATCAACCACACGGCCAATTTTTGTATCATCTGCAAACTTCTTAATCATGCCCCCTACATTTAAGTCCAAATCATTAATATATACCACAAAAGGCAAGGGACCCAGTACTGAGCCCTGTACTGGAAACAGCCTTCCAGTCACAAAAACACCCGTCGACTATTACCCTTTACTTCCTGCCACTGAGCCCATTTTGGATCCAACTTGCCACTTTCCCTTGAATCCCATGGGCTTGTACTTTTTTGACCAGTCTCCCATGGAACCTTGTCAAAAGCCTTGCTAAAATCTATGTATACTACATCAATTGTGCTACCTTCATCGACCCTTCTTGTTATCTCCTCAAAAAATTTAATCAAGTTAGTCAGATACAACCTTCCTTTAACAAATCCATGCTGACTGTCCTTGATTAGTCCGTGCCTTTCTAAGTGACGGTTTATCCTGTCCCTCAGAATTGATTCCAATAATTTGCCCACCACCAAGGTTAGACTAACTGGCCTGTAATTACTCGGTCTATCCCTTGCTCCCTTTTTAAATAACGGTACAACGTTAGCAATTCTCTAATCCTCCGGCACCATGCCTGTATCCAGTGAGGATTGGAAAATGATGGTCAGAGCCTCCGCTATTTCCTCCCTTGCTTCTTTCAACAGCCTAGGATACATTTCATCTGGGCCTGGTGATTTATCTACTTTCATAGATACTAATCCCCTTAATACTTCCTCTCTGCGACAGCACAGTGTGAACTGCTGGGAGTTCGGTGAAGTGGGGGAAGGAGGTGCTGCTTTGCCTTGCTTTTCCTAACTTTTTCCACAGAGCGGCAGTGGACCTGAGCGTAGACGACTGAGATTGGGGAATAAAAGCAGCAGCAGACCTGCAACAAGAGACAACTACTGTGCGACGTCATAGGTGAGGCAGGAGAGTCCGAGAGGTGAGCACAGTATAAAAGGAGACACCTAGAGCGGGAGGAGAGTCTGAGAGTCGAAGGCAAGTCATGGCAGCACAGCTCGCACCCGTGATATGCTCCTCCTGCACTATGTGGGAAGTCATGGACACTACCAGTGTCCCTGGCGACCATGCGTGCAGGAAGTGTGTCCAGCTGCGGCTACTGGCTAACCGTATTTCGGAGCTGGAGCTGCGGGTGGATTCACTGTGGAGCATCCGCGATGCTGAGACTATTGTGGATAGCATGTTCAGTGAGGTGGTCACACCGCAGGTAAAGATTACGCAGGCAGAAAGGAAATGGGTGACCACCAGGCAGAGTAAAAGGACTAGGCAGGTAGAGCAGGAGGCCCCTGGGGCCATCTCCCTCTCAAACAGATATTCTGCTTTGGATGCTGTTGGGGGAGATGGCTTATCAGGGGAAAGCAGCAAGAGCCAAGTTCGGGGCACCACGGGTGGCTCTGCTGCACAGGAGGGGAGGAAGAAGAGTGGCAGGGCTATAGTGATAGGGGATTCAATTGTAAAGGGAACAGATCGGCGTTTCTGCGGCCGCAAACGTGACTCCAGGATGGTATGTTGCCTCCCTGGTGCTAGGGTCAAGGATGTCATGGAGCGGCTACAGGGCATTCTGGAGGGGGAGGGTGAACAGCCAGTAGTCGTGGTCCAAAAAAAGGGATGAGGTCCTGCAAGGTGAATTTAAGGAGTTAGGAGATAAATTAAAAAGTAGGACTTCAAAAGGTAGTAATCTCAGGATTACTACCAGTGCCACGTGCTAGTGAGTATAGGAACAGGAGAATAGACAGGATGAATGCATGGCTGCAGGGATGGTGAAGGAGGGAGGGATTTAGATTCCTGGGACATTGGGACCGGTTCTGGGGAGGGTGGGACCTGTACAAGTGGGATTGGTTACACCCGAGCAGGACCGGGACAAATGTCCTCGCGGGGGTGTTTGCTAGTCCTGTTGGGGAAGGTTTAAACTAAAGTGGCAGGGAGATGGGAACCTGAGCGGGGAGTCAGAAGGTAATAAAGTTGAGAGCAGCAAGAGAGGGGAAGACCCAGGGGAAATCTACAATACAAATAGTACAAACAGTTGTTCAAGAACAAGTGAAAGGGAAAAGCGTAGAGCAGCGGAAATAAAGTGTACTTTAGGCACGACAGATAAAATAAAAACTAGAAGGCGTAAGGCGATTAACCCAACATCAAAGCTGAAGGTCAGGCTAGGGTGTGTGGCCCAACTAAGAGTTCTATATACAAATGCACGGAGTATAAGGAATAAATTAAATGAACTACAGGTTCAAATTCAAATTGGAGGGTATGACATGATAGCTATAACTGAGACTTGGCTGCAGGATGGTCAGGATTGGGAACTAATTATACCGGGTTATAAGGTCTACAGGAGAGATAGGGAAAATGGAAGAGGGGGAGGAGTAGCCTTAATGATTAGAGATGAAATCACTTCAATGATAAAGGGGGATGTAACGAGAGGTAAGCAGCCAACAGAGACCTTATGGGTTGAATTGAGAAATGGGAAAGAATCTAAGACTATAGTGGGAGTTGTATATAGGAGCCCTGGCAGCAGCTCTGAAGTGTTAGATTGTATAAATGCAGAGATTAGACAAGCGTGTAAGAAAGGCATAGTGGTCTTAATGGGGGACTTTAACCTTCACATAGATTGGGAAAAGCAGACTAGCAACCGTCAGAAAGGTAGTGAATTTCTTGAGTGTGTCCGGGATAGTTTTCTGCAGACGTATGTCCTAGACGCAACAAGGGGGCAAGCCATACTAGATTTAGTAATGAGTAATGAACCAGATATAGTTAACGGCTTAACTGTGCGTGAACATCTATCCAATAGTGATCATAACATGATAGAGTTCAATGTAGTGTTTGAAAGGGAAAAAAGTGAATCAGCTGCTAAGATTCTAGACTTGGGCAAGGCCGACTTCAATGGGATGAGACAGAGACTGTCCACAGTAAACTGGGCAAATCTGTTAATGGGTAAAACGACTGATGATCAGTGGGAAATGTTTAAAGAAACATTTAACGTGATGCAAAATCGGTTTATACCCCTGAGGGGCAAGAACTCTACTTGCCAAAAAAAAACAGCCATGGACAACTAAAGAGGTAAGGGACAGTATAAGACATAAGGAAAGGGCATACAAAAAGGCAAAAAAATGGCACAGATCCTGGCGAATGGGAAAGATACAAAGATCAACAAAGGGTCACAAAACAGATAGTAAGGGCTACAAAAAGAGAGTATGAAAAGAAACTCGCAAGGGATATCAAAACCAATACAAAGAACTTTATAGTTATATTAGGAAAAAGAGGGTGGCCAGGAGCAGTGTTGGCCCCTTAAAAACTGACAATGGGGAAATGGCGGACATGTCAGTATTTACAGTCGAAAAAGAGGATAGCATGCCGGAAATTCCAAGAAAACTAATATTGAATCGGGGACAGGGACTCGATAAAATTAACATAAGCAAAGCAACAGTAATGAAGAAAATAATAGCACTAAAGAGTGACAAATCCTCAGGACCAGATGGTTTCCATCCCAGGGTTTTAAAGGAAGTAGGTGAGCACATTGCGGATGCCCTAACTATAATCTTTCAAAGTTCTCTAGATTCAAGAACTGTCCCTCCAGATTGGAAAATTGCACGTCACTCCGCTTTTTAAGAAAGGAGAGAGAGGGAAACCGGGGAATTATAGACCAGTTAGCCTAACATCTGTTGTGGGGAAAATGCTGGAGTCTATAATTAAGTATAGGGTGACTGAACACCTCGAGAAATTTCAGTTAATCAGAGAGAGCCAGCATGGATTTGTGAAAGGTAGGTCGTGCCTGGCAAACCTGATTGAATTTTTTGAAGAGGTGACTAAAGTAGTGGACAGGGGAATGTCAATGGATGTTATTTATATGGATTTCCAGAAGGCATTTGATAAGGTCCCACATAAGAGACTGTTAGCTAAGATAGAAGCCCATGGAATCGAGGGAAAAGTACGGACTTGGTTTGGAAGTTGGCTGAGCGAAAGGCGACAGAGAGTAGGGATAATGGGTAGGTACTCACATTGGCAGGATGTGACTAGTGGAGTCCCGCAGGGATCTGTCTTCGGGCCTCAATTATTCACAATATTTATTAACGACTTAAATGAAGGCATAGAAAGTCTCATATCTAAGTTTGCCGATGACACAAAGATTGGTGGCATTGTAAGCAGTGTCGATGAAAACATAAAATTACAAAGCGATATTGATAGATTAGGTGAATGGACAAAACTGTGGCAAATGGAATTCAATTCAGACAAATGTGAGGTTATCCACTTTGGATCAAAAACGGATAGAACAGGGTACTTTCTAAATGGTAAAAAGTTAAAAACAGTGGATGTCCAAAGGGATTTAGGGGTTCAGGTACAGAAAATAATCAAGAAGGCAAATGGAATGTTGGCCTTTATATCTAGAGGACTGGAGTACAAGGGGGCAGAAGTTATGCTGCAGCTATACAAAACCCTAGTTAGACCGCACCTGGAGTATTGTGAGCAGTTCTGGGCACCGCACCTTCGGAAGGACATATTGGCCTTGGAGGGAGTGCAGCGTAGGTTTACTAGAATGATACCCGGACTTCAAGGGTTAAGTTACGAGGAGAGATTACACAAATTGGGGTTGTATTCTCTAGAGTTTCGAAGGTTAAGGGGTGATCTGATCGAAGTTTATAAGATATTAAGGGGAACAGGTAGGGTGGATAGAGAGAAACTATTTCTGCTGGTTTGGGATTTTAGGAGTAGGGGGCACAGTCTAAAAATTAGAGCCAGACCTTTCAGGAGCGAGATTAGAAAACATTTCTGCACACAAAGGGTTGTAGAAGTTTGGAACTCTCTTCCGCAAAAAGGCAATTGATACTAGCTCAATTGCTAAATTTAAATGTGAGATAGATAGCTTTTTGGCAACCAAAGGTATTAAGGGATATGGGCCAAAGGCAGGTATATGGAGTTAGATCACAGATCAGTCATGATCTTATCAAATGGTGGAGCAGGCACGAGGGGCTGAATGGCCTACTCCTGTTCCTATGTTCTCTCACTATGTTTATCCCATCCAATATGTCACACTCCTCCTCCTTAACTACAATGTCTGCATTGTCCCTCTCTTTCGTGAAGACAGATGCAAAGTATTCATTAAGAGCCATACCAACATCTTCTGCCTCCACACACAGGTTACCTGTTTGGTCTCTAATAGGCCCTACTCTTTCCTTAGTTATCCTCTTGCTCTTAATGTATTTATAAAGCATATTTGGGTTTTCCTTGATTTTACTTGCCAATATCTTTTCATGCTCTCTCTTTGCTTTCCTAATTTCCTTTTTAATTTCACCCTGCACTTTCTATACTCTTCTAGGCTTTCTCTAGTATTGAGTTCTTGGTGTCTGACATAAGCTTTCCTTTTTTGCCTTATCTTACTCTGTATGCTCCTTGACATCCAGGGGGCTCTAGATTTGGCAGGTATTGGATTGTACAATTATCTGCAGCCAATTGGGGAGAACTGCAGCCTCCTGTGACAGTTCTACATCTCCACATCACAATCATGAGCCACACTGGCTGGTCAATCATAAATAATGCCGTAGCATCATAAGTTGGTTATTAAAAAACTGACAAGTTCAGGTTTGAACCATCACCAGGCAAGACAGCAGATACCCGAGTAGCACAACTCACCTTAAATGTGTGACTGTTTTGTTTGCATCCTCCTGACCACATCACTGACACAAACTTTATCCCTTATATCTTATTTCTGTAAAATTTAAAGTGAAACTAGTTGCCAGCTGAATGCTTCTAATGTGACATAATTGGTATTATACACATTTACATTTGTAAATAATTACCTCCAAGACCAATTAGACATTATTTCATTCAGTGTAAAGAATGAAAAAAAAAGTGTAAGCAAATTTGAACTAACACGGTAGCACATAAAGACCATTACACAAGTGCATACACATACAAATGTGTGAAATAGGAGAACAAAGACATTTCTAATCCTTTCAAAACTGATTGGCATCTTGGAAGGACAAGAGACCCATCTGACAGGTCATTTGAAGATTCATTCTGGCTGTAATGTACATCCAGTGGATACGCTTTGAGATTTAGCTGCAGGGTAAGTAATTTTTCATGTAAAATAGAATATGGATTTTAAAAAATCTACAGTAGTAACTAGAGAAATTCAATTATGAATTACTGGAAATTACATTTGAACAGGAGATGCAGTTTTAGAAGGGCTCATGAGGTGAAAGATAATGAACAAACCCAATAAACCACCTGCAACTCAGGATTCTTTTTTATATGCTAGTTTGCTGACTCAAATTTGCTTAATCAACAACCTCTTTTATCCTTTATACACTGTGCATGAAACACCTGCTTCTGCAAATGCATAGTCAAAGCATTATTGTCAATGCTTCCAAATAGTTGATGACAGCCAGAAATACATGGCACTGAATCAATAATCGAGTAGCTTGTTAGTTACAATCGTCTTTGGGTATCCGAGCAAAAATACAGCCCTATTCCCTGAAGGTGAAAATTTTAATCACAATATATTTATATATTCATCTCAGTTTAATTTGCTCAATCACTATGCACTGTTACGGACAGAAAAATACTAGCAATCCTGTGTTTTGTGCCATTAACTCCATCCGTTTAAAATTAAATGTTTAGTCCACAGAGGAAATAAGCCACATTTACGTTTCTATTCCCACAGGTCTTTTGTTATCAACTTCTCAACAATATTCGTGATCCTGTGTTTCTTGCCACTAAGTTAAAGTGGTAAGAAAAGGAAAAAGCAAATAATCTGTTCAATTAAAGAATATAGGAAGCTTTTAACAGCTATAATTTGGTTTGCGGGTACATTTTAAACAAATGCAAAATTGATAATGAAGTGCTCTATGGAATTGTGACTTTTACAATATTCAGAGAACATTGCAACAATCATTATATTTTGTATTAACTAAAGAACAAGCAAAAGTTCCTCATCCGCAGTTGGCTTTCTCCACAAATTAGTTAATTTTCAGAGGAAGTAACCAACTAATGTAATTTGGAGCTCAAACGAAATTCCAAAGATGATCAGGATATCAACCAACCATAGCACTGTTATATTCTAACTCTGACCAGTTGCATTCCACAGGTAATTTTCAACAAATACCTTCCCATATCAAATCTCCTCAATATTTTCATTTTTTCTTTGCTTTTGGTTATCTCAAATTAAATAAAGCCAATTTTTGGACAGAATTATTTATTTGCTATGTATTTGAGTGCTGAAAGTTGGTCAAAATCTTTTCTTGTTTTAAGAACAAATAAAAGTTATACATGACTGAACAGGGTTGTTCTTTTCATGTTGCAGTGAATTTTCTCCTTTTCCTTACAGAAGTTAAACTATGCTCACTGTTCTCTTCCCAAAGGTTCTATATGATCACCATATTTTCCTTTTACATGGTAGGACTACCTGGGATGGAAAGCCCTCCAATATTCCTCCAGTATGGCCCAAATTACCATCCATGGCCCCTATTCTTCATCTACATGTTGCCTTTAGACAATATTTTCTCGATGCATGGAGTCAGCTGTCACACATATGTGGACAATACTTAGATTTACCTCTCCTCTCATGCTCAACTCCACAAGTGTTGTTATGCAGTCTTACATCAAGTCGTGGATGAGCAATACTGGCAAGACTCAAACTATTGTTCAGCTTAATCCCTGATCCCATATCCATTTTTGGATGTCTGTTCGAGCACAACCCAATGATGTACAACTTTGGTGCCTGTCCAACCCAGAGCTGAGCTTCAAATCCCACATCCAGTCCATTACCAAAATGGTCTACATCCACCTCTAGCCCCTCACCATCCTGATCTCATGCCTATTGCTGCCGAAACCATCATTCACTTTTCTCATTTCTAGATTTGACTTTTTCAATGCTCTCTGGCAGCCCTCCGAACTCAACCCTATATAAACTCTAACTTATTCAGAACTCAATTACCCGCATCCTACCCCACACAAAGTCCCACTAACTATCACTTCATCCTGGACAGCCTCCATTGGCTCTCTGTTCTCTAGCACATGACTTCAAAATTTTCACCTCAATATAAAAATCCCTCTCCTGACCGTGCTCCTCCCTACATGTGGAACCTGTTCCCACTCTATGTTTCTGCTGGCATCATTTCTTTTTTCAACTCAGATATATTGTGCGCTCTCCTCTTCCTCCACTCTATCATCGTTGGCAGAGCCTTCTGCCATCTTGCCACACTTGAACTCTCTCCTTAAATTCCCTCCTTGCTACATCTCTTCCCAGTCCTTCTAAAGCCTCAAAAACCTTCCTACTTTTGGCCACCACCCCGAAATTCCTTCCTCTTCCTGCTCGGGTCTGGCCCCCAACTGTGAAGCACACTGGCATATTGTGCTAAAAGTGTTATGTAAATATAAATAGTTGGTACTGTTGCATATACCTTTAAGACAATGCATGTGCTCCAGGAACTGAAGAGGGCAGTAGTAATAGAGCTCAAACGTTTCACTGTGGGGAAATAAAGCCCTGAACTCCTCATGTCACCACTGTATTAGTCATGAATGTACAACTGCAATATTTTTGGTCAACTCTCAACCATTTAACTTCTAGTATGTTATATAATATAAGTATTGTTTAAGTAGTAAAACTTAGATAATTGCTTCACTACGTTCTATCAAAGAAATCAGTGTAAAAGAGTAAGGAAGTCTTACTACAGTTGTACAGGGCTTTGGTGAAACCTCACTTGGAGTACTGTGTACAGGTTTGGTCTCCCTATCTAAGGAAGGAGATACTTGCCTTGGAGGCAGTGCAAGGAAGGTTCACTAGATTCATTCCTGGGATGGGAGGGTTGTCCTATGAAGAGAGGTTGAGTAGAATGGGCCTACACTCTCCAGTTTAGAAGAATGAGAGGTGATCTCATTGAAACATATAAGATTATGAGGGGGCTTGACAGGGTAGATGCTGAGAGATTGTTTCCCCTGGCTAGAGAGTCTAGAATGAGGGGGCATAGAATATAGAAGTATATTCTAGTATAGAAATAGGAGGATAGAGCAGATGAATGTGTGGCTGGAGAGATGGTGCAGGAGAGAGCGCTTTAGATTCCTGGGGCATTGGGATCAGTTCTGGGGAAGGTGGGATCTGTACAGGCCGGACAGGTTGCACCACAACAGAGCTGAGACCAATGTCCTCACGGGGAGGTTCGCAAGTGCCGTTGGGGGTGGGGGGGGAGGGTTAAACTAATTTGGCAGGGGGATAGGCACCAGGATGTAGCATTGGAAAGGAGAAACAAGGGGCACAAAGGATTGGGAGAGAAAGATAGCACTCGAGCAAGAAACAGTACAGTATTAGATGGAATCAGACTAAGAGAGAGTAGAAGAAAGTCTAAGACTGGTTTGCAGTGCATGTGTGTAAACGCACGAAGCGTGGTAAACAAGGTTAGTGAGCTGCAGGCGCAAATAGCCACATGGAAATACGATGTTGGAGACCTGGCTCCATAAAGGGCAGAATTGGGTACTAAATATTCCTGGATAGAAGGTGTTCAGGAAAGATAGGGAAGGAAAGAAAGAAGGAGGGGTGGCAGTATTGATTAAGGAGAATATTGCAGTGCTGGAGAGAGAGGATGTCCCGAAAGGGTCAAGGACAAAATCTATTCGGTTAAAGTTAAGAAATAACAGAGGTGCCATTACACTACTGGGTGTGTACTAAATGCCACCAACTTGTGGGAAGGATATAGAGGAACAAATTTACAGGGAAATTACAGAGAGGGGCAAAAGCCATAGAGTAGTGATAACGGGAGACTTGAACTGTCCTAATATAGACTGGGATGATAATAAGGGGCAAAGAGGGGGAGGAATTTTTGAAATGTGTCCAGGATAACTTTCTTGACCGGTACGTTTCCGGCTCAATGAGGAAGAAGGCATTGCTGGACTTGGTTCCAGGGATGAGGCGGGCCAAGTGGAGCATTTAGGGAGCAGCGATCACAGTATCATAAGGTTTAGAATAGCTATGGAAAAGGACACTGACCACTCTAAAGTAAAAATACTCAATTGGAGGAGGGCCAATTTCAGTGGGATGAGAACAGATCTGGCCTGAGTAAATTGGAATCAAAGGTTGGCAGGCAATACTGTAATTGAATAGTGGGCAGCCTTTAAGGAGATGGTTTGGGTACAGTCTAGGTACATTCCCACAAGGGAGAAAGGTAGGGCAACTAAAGCCAGAGCTCCCTGGATGACAAAAGAGGTAAAGAGGAAGATGAAGTGGAAAAAAGGGGCGTATGACAGATGTCAGGTTGATAACACAAGTGAGAACCAGGCAGAATATAGAAAGTTCAGAGGGGAAGTGAAAAATGAAATAAGAGGGGCAAAGAGAGAGTATGAGAATAGACTGGCGGCCAACATAAAAGGGAATCCAAAAGTTTTCTACAGGCTTATAAATAGTAAACGGGTAATAAGAGGAGGGGTGGGTCAATTAGGGACCATAAAGGAGATCTACTTATGGAGAGAGAGGGCATGGCCGAGGTACTAAATGAGTACTTTGCATCTACCTTTACCAAGAAAGAAGATGCTGCCAGAGTCTCAATAAAGGAAAATATAGTTGAGATACTGGATGGGCTAAAATTGAAAAGAAGTGGTACTCGAAGGCTACCTGTACTTAAAGTAGATAAGTCACCAGGTACTGATGGGATGCATCCTAGGTTGCTGAGGGAAGTAAGAGTAGAAATTGCAGAGGTACTGGCCATAATCTTCCAAACATCCTTACATATGGGGGTGGTGCCAGAAGACTGGAGAATTGCAAATGTTACATCCTTGTTCAAAAAAGGGTGTAAGGATAAACCAAGCAACTATAGGCCAGTTTAACCTCGGTGGTGGGGAAACTTTTAGAAACGATAATCCGGGACAGAATTAACGGTCACTTGGATGAGTGTGGATTGAATAGGGAAAGCCAGCATGGATTTGTTAAAGGCAAATCGTGTTTAACTAACCCGATAGTGTTTTTTGATGAGGTAATAGAGAGGGTAGATGACGGCAGTGCAGTTGATGTGCTGTATATGGACTTTCAAAAGGCATTTGATAATGTACCCCATGGTAGGCTTGTCATCAAGATTGCAGCCCATGAAATAAAGGGGGCAGTAGCAACATGGATACAGAATTGGCTAAGTGACAGGAAAAAGAGTAGTGGTGAACGGTTGTTTTTCGGACTGGAGGGAGATGTACAGTGGTGTTCCCCAGCTTTTCTTGATATATATTAATGACGTGGACTTGGGTGACAGGGCACAATTTCAAAATTTCCAGATGACACGAAACATGGAAGGGTAGTGAATAGTGAGGATGATAGTGATAGACTTCAAGAGGATATAGACAGGCTGGTGGCATGGGCGGGCACGTGGCAGATGAAATTTAACGCAGAAAAATGCGAAGTGATACATTTCAGTAGGAAGAACGAGGAGAGGCAATATAAACTAGAGGGCACAATTGTAAAAGAGATACAGGAACAGAGAGACCTGGGGGTATATGTGCACAAATTGTTGAAGGTGGCAGGGCAGGTTGAGAAAGCGGTTAAAAAAGCATATGGGACCCTGGGCTTTATAAATAGGGGCATAGATTACAAAAGTCATGATGAACCTTTACAAAATGTCCCGTTCTGGGCACCGCACTTTAGGAAAGATGTAAGATGTAAAGGCCTTAGAGAGGGTGCAGAAGAGATTTACTAGAATGATTCCAGAGATGAAGGACTTTAGTTACATGGATAGACTGGAGAAGCTGGGGTTATTCTCCTTGGAACAGAGAAGATTGCGAGGAGATTTGATAGAGGTATTCAAAATCATGAAGGGTCTAGACAGATTAGATAGAGTGAAACTGTTCCCATTGGCGGAGGGGTCAAGAACCAGAGGGCATAGATTTAAGGTGATTTGCGGCAAAAGAACCAAAGGTGACATGAGGAAAAACTTTTTTACACAGCGAGTGGTTAGGATCTGGAATGCACTGCCCGAGGGGGTGGTGGAGGCAGATTCAATTATGGCCTTCAAAAGGGAACTGGATAAGTACTCAAAAGTAAAAAATCTGCAGCGCTACAGGGATAGGGCGGAGGAGTGGGACAAGCTAGATCGCTCTTGTATAGAGCTGGCACGGACTCAATGGGCCAAATGGCCTTCTTCTGTGCTTTCTACAATTCGATAGTCAGTCAGGGGTCGGCCATTCAAGACTGAGATGAGGATGAATTTCTTCACGCAGAGGGTTATGAATCTTTGGAATTCTCTACCGCAGAGGGCTGTGGATGCTGAGTCAATAAGTATGTTCAAGGCTGAGATGGATAGATTTTTGGACTCTAGGGGAAATCGAGGGATATGGGGATTGGGTGGGAAGTGGATTTGAGGTCAAAGATCAGCCATGATCTGACTGAATGGCAGAGCAGGCTCAAGGGGCCGTATGGCCTACTCCTGCTCCTATTTCTTATGTTCTTATTAAAAACATGCAGGGATACAGGTCAGATAAAACAGTTACTCTGTAATGTCCAAAATGCTGAGTGAGCAAACAATTTTATATCCCGTTTATAATAGTGCTTTTACCAATAGCAGCCTGACTTCTGTGGCAGCCCTATAATATTAACAAAGCAATACTACTGCTGTCAGAGGGGACAGGAACTACTTTACAAGGTGGCTTTCTGAGGCTCCTCTGTAGGTAGCAGTGCTTGAACTGCTGAACATAAAAAATTGCAGCAGCCATGTTTTCAGGTTACTGATGAGGTCAATGTGGAATTTAATTGCTGGCTTTATAGATCTTCCCCAATTCTGAGGAATGTCTATAGCCAGAAACTAAACTGTAATAGCAAGATGAAAGCAAATGTAGGTGTGCAGTTGTTCCTCGGTTGCCATGCTGCTCTGCATTTTACCCTGCAGCTTTGTCTTTCAGCTGGGTGACGTGTTTTATTAACACCTATCAGTACTGTGAATAGCACTCTCGCACTATTATAGTTCTTGGTTCAAGTCATGATGGCAATTGCCATCAATACTTGACTATTTTACCTGCAACAGTTCTACTGTTGGTAAGAGCACCTTCCCAATCAAAAGAAACAATCAATCATTTCTCAGTACACCTACTGTTACCTGACTTTACCTGTACTAAAACTTCACACCAAGTCATTTCCTCTGATATGATTTTGCAGTAAATACTCCCAACTGAGCTTAGAACTGTATGATGCTGTGAAGCAGGAAATTTAAAATCAAACTAGCTTAAGCATCTAATGCAAATCTCATTTCATCAGTCCATGCTTGAATGGGTAATCTATCACCTCCCTCCAATGAGTGGGCTCTGGGGAAATTACATTCACACCCAAGCTAAATACAATCTGTGGAGATGGAAAGTGTAACGGCAGGACTTGGAATGGAATCAGTGGTTAGTGAAGTCCACAGTCTCAGCTATTGCTCACAGCCACAGCTGGTGGCGGGTTAGCAATTATAAAAGAAGAAAGGAAACAAGGAATAAGGAACCCCCAAAAAAGCCAATCATTTTCTGCCCATAGTCTAAAATTATCCCCTCCCCCATGAATGCACCATACACAACTGGTTTATGTTTGCAATAATTTGTATCTAGACTGGATTTTACTTGTTTAAGATTTGTTGTTTTTAAACTTTTTCCATCTTGAACTCCTGCTTTGTCCACAGTTTTTTCTTGTAAAGCACTTTGGAATGTTTCACTGTGTTAAAGGCAAGTTATATAAAAATAGAATTTACAGGACAGAAACGGGACCTTCAGCCCTACTGGTCTATGCCGGTGTTTATGGTCCACACGAGCCTTCCTCCACCCTACTCAATCTGCATATCCTTCTATTCCTTTCTCCCTCATGTACTTACCTAGCTTCCATGTGGTAACAAGTTCCACATTCACACCAATCTCTGGATAAAGAAGTTTCTCCTGAATTCTTTATTAGATTTATTAATGACTATCTTATATTTATGGCCCTTAGTTTTGGCCCCCACAAGTGGAAACATCTCTATGTCTACCCTATCGGACCCCTTCATAATTGTAAGGATCTCTATTAGGTCACCCCTTAGCCTTCTCTTTTCTAGAGAAAAGAGCCCTAGCCTGTTCAGTCTTTGCTGATATTTATAACCTCTCAGTTCTGGTATCATCCTTGTAAATCTTTTTTGCACCTTATCCAGTGCCTCTGTAATCCTTTTTATAATATGGAGACCAGAATTGTTTGCGGTACTCCAAGTGTGGACTAACTAAGGTTCTATACAAGTTTAACATAACTTCCCTGCTTTTCAATTCTATTCCTCTAAAAATGAACCCCTGTGTTTTGTTTGCATTTTTTTATGGCTTTGTGAACTTGCGTTGCTACTTTTAATAATTTGTGAATGTGTACCCTTAGATTCCTCCTCTACCCCATTTAGTCTCCTATTTTCCAAGGAGTATGTGGGCCCCCTAATTCCTCCCACCAAAATGCACCACCTCACACTTATTTATATTACATCCAGTTACATCGAAACTACTGCACAGAAACAGGCCATTCGGCCCAACTGGCCTATGCCGGCATTTATGCTCCACATGAGCCTCCTCCCTCCCTACTTCATCTAACCCTATCAGCATACCCTTCCACTCCTTTTTCTCTCATGTGTTTATCTAGTTTCCCCTTAAATGCATCTATGCTATTTGTCTTAACTACTCCTGTGGTAGCGCATTCCACATTCTTATCACTCTTTGGGTGAAGAAGTTTCTCCTGAATTTCCTACTGAAATTATTAGCAACTAGTGTGTACTCAGTACACCAAGATTCTGTACAAGTTTAACAAAACTTCACTGCTTTTCAATTCTATCCCTCTAGAAATGAACCAGAGTGCTTGATTTGCCTTTTTAATGGCCTTATTAACCTGGGTCACTACTTTTAGTGATTTGTGTATCTGTACCCCTAAATCCCTTTGCTCCTCTATCCCATTTGGACTCTTATTATCCAAGTAGTATGTGACCTCCTTATTCTTCATACCAAAATGCACCACCTCACACTTATCTATACTGAAATTCATTTGCCAATTACACGTCCTCTTGCATTTTGACTCATTGTTCCTTTGTATTAAGTATACCCCCCAATTTGGTGTCGTCCACAAATTTTAAAATTGTAGTTCCGATTCCCGAATCCAAATCGTTAATGTAAGTTGTGAACAACAGTTCCGATCCCTGTGGACCACCACTTCCCACCTTTTGCCAGTCTGATCAGCTACCCTTAACCCCTACTCTGTTTTCTGTTTTGTAACCAACTTGCTATCCATTCTGCTTCCTGTCCTCTGACTCCACATGCTCTGACTTTAGTCATGAGTCTACAATGCAGTACCTTATCAAAGGCCTTTTGAAAATCTAAATACTACATCTACTACATTACCCTTGTCTACTCTTTGTTAATCTGTTTTCAGTTTTGTAGCCAGCTTGTTATCCATTCTGAGAGTAACTGTAATATCAATAGGGCATCAGCTCGCAAAGACCCAAAAATCATACTTTCTATCTTCTCTCAGCACTTTTCAATGGATCAAACTCCTTTTAGAAGGCATGCTACCCAAAACTACAAATGATATTCTAAATCTGTCTAGACAACTGATCTAAACAAAAAGAACATGATTTTTTTTTACTTATACTTAGATGCCCTCGAAGTGCATTTTAGTTCTTGATTACACATGTCAATAATTTCATACTGACTGGATACTTTCAATGAAGTGTTAATCACATCAAGATCCTTTTCCTTTGCTAATGGACACTTTCTTTTTTAAGTACACATTTCATGTTTCCTGTTCCAGTGTGCATAACCTTACATTTATCTGCAAACAGTCCCCTCCTACACACACAAATGTGTTTTGCTCTTATAATAAGTTTTTCTCTTTTGCCAGCAGCATATCATCCCTGGAAAACAAAGTGCATAAATGGCTGACACATTAACTTTTTCTTGCACCTAGTGCTTTTTCCTATGGTGGTGACTGTTGCTTTCTTGGCCATTAACACGAGATATTGTTGGATCTGTATGTGCTCATTGCTGTAGAGTTACAACATGGCCAGGAATTCACTGTTAATATTCCAGAATGTTGTGCCCTTCACTATGGGATCCCCCCCAATAGAAATTGTGTTGTACTGGTGCTTCTCATTGAAATATCAATCCAAAAATACTAATCTTGAACTGGCAAGGAAGTAACCAAACACTTCCAAAAATTTTGTGACGTCGGTGTGAGACATCTTGAACATTTAACTCAGATGAAAATTTATCAGGAAAAGTAACATTTATAATATTAAAAACATTATTAAATCTAATTTTGAATAAAATGCTTATTCTCATCAGCAGGGAGACTCAGAATAACTTAGATTGCGTTCACTATGAAAGTCTCCCACCCCAATCATTTCTTGGCCTACTTGCCCTGAGTACTTGCTGGCCTTTATGGTAGCACACCCAATCTGAGAACTTCCTGATCTGTCCACTCCAGGTGCTTACCAATCAGCCCGCCTGCTTCTCAGACTCTCTGACCACCCAGAGTGCTTCCGAAACCCCCAGCTCACTCACCTGCCTGTCCACCCATCCGGAGTGCTTTCTGAACCACTTACTCACCCTGAACAGTTCCCAGCCTGCCAGTTTGCCAACTCGGCCTAAGTGTTCCTCGATCTGCTACTCCCCTGCCTCAAGTGTTTTCTGGTTCACCCATATGGCCGAATGCTTCATGACCTGACATGACTTAGACATGAATGAGGAGAACAAACAAGTGCAAAAGGTAAAGAGGGAGTGAGTGAAGTGAGGAATAGGAGAGGTAAAAGCGCACGAGTGAGGGAGCGCACGGGAGTGAGGGAGCGCACGGGAGTGAGTAAGAAAGAGTAAGAATTAGATAGTTTTGGTGATATTTATCAAGGACGGGGTTTGTTACGCAAATGAACTGAGAGTGAAGGCCAATAGATGTCAGCAATTACTGGCCTAACTGGGAGAAAGTTCTCTAATTGTATTCAGCAGCCAAAGAACAGGACTCAGAAGGTCACAATGTAATCTTGCTACTATTTTAAAATGTTGAACAACATATTTGTCAGAGAGTATTTCTGCCAGCATTAATACAGTTGAGTACAATCAAAGTTTCTCAACCAAGAGTTAATCTTTGATTTGAAGAACTGTTACACTCAACACACGAAGAACAAAAAATAAATTTTTGAAGGATAAACTCTACATTACTGTTACCAAAGAGTGGGGGGGGGGGGGAGCATTTCCTTGAAATAAATACAGGAATTATTCTGAGTCATTTAATGACTATGGTGAAAAATGCAACAGATTTACACTGGAATAGGGCATCTCAAGTTAAGGAGTTTGACTAACTTTGAACGTTAATTATCTTTCAGGCCTCTGACCCAGCACAGAACTATTGTCTGATTCCGAATACTTTTATTATTACTTTACAATACTGAAAGTGATTTATTGACTTTGTTTACCCACAATAGTTCTAACCTTGAGAACACCATCTGCTTTTATAAACCAAAATTTGTGTTTTCTTCAGTGTGTTCTTCACTGGTAGCTACTATGCTTGCACTGCAAACAAGACTGCACTAATAAAATTACTGTGCTGATGAAAGAAAATCTGATACCTAATCAGAAAAATAATCTGTTTTGTGGGCGCAAACTTCCAAAGAGAACATTTTATGTTCTGTAAACTTGGTTAACAAAGGCCGTAGCTTTTTATAGCATCTCAAGACACCTCAGTTTACCATTGTAATAACCTGTAACTTTTGATAAGCAATATACACACTTAAATGTTCTTAGTTATTAAACAAATTTATGTGCTTTCTAGTCTCTAACATCTGTTTAATTCAAAAAAACTTCCACCACAAACACTATCCCCTGCTGTATTTTTTTTAATATTATCTGATCTAGTTTTTAAAGAAACTTACCATTATGGAAATATTGGTACAGAAATGGTGCATTTGGCTCAATGACTTGCTCTTTCATACTAATCCCATTTCTCTGCTATTGCTCTGTACCCTGTAACTTTTTCTGTCTGATCATAACCTGCTCCACGTGTATGTCATTTGTGTAAGGCACTATAGATGTGACAATTACAGCATTATCTAGTATATGACAAACACTATTTTAGCAAATCAAGTTCCATTTCTGTATGAATACAAGTGCATATTGTATCAACTTAAATGGACAGATCATCATGGGGAGTGTTATTAATGGCAGCTGTTAAAATATTGGAATTTGTGATTCATTGCAAGAAAAATTTTAAGCACTAAAATTATAGTTTAAAGATTCTAAATATGGATTCTACAACTGATTTTATAGCGTCAATGTCCAGAAATACAGAACTGTTACAAAGAAGTAACCCCTTCGCCAGCACGTGTCTAGGATTGAATATAAGCAGTCTTTCTAGCTTTTAGCATTTACTTTTAGTGGTTTAAGTTTTTTGATGTTAAATTTTTTTGTTTGTTAAAGAAGTCAGTAAAGAGATGGAAGGAGTCATCAGTAGCGCTATTAAGCGACAATGACTCACCAATAATCCACTCACCGACACTCAGTTCAGGATTCGTCAGGGCCACTCAACTCCAGACTTCATCATAGCCTTGATCCAGACATGAACGCAAGAATTGAATGCCAGAGGATATACGTAAGTAATTGCCTTCAATATCAAGGCAGCCCTCCACTACCTACAACGCACAAGTCAGCTTGTGGAATAGCTTCCACTTGCCTGAATGGATGGATACACCTACAACAACACTCAAGAAGCTCAACACCATCCAGGACAAAGCAGTCTGCTTGATTGGCATTGCATCCAATAGTCAAAACATCCACCCCGTCCACCATTGGCATGCCGTGGTCGCAGTGTCTACTATCTACAGGATGCAATGCAATAACTCGCCAAGGTTTCATTGGCAGCACCTCCCAGACACGCGACTACATCGCCTAGAAGGACAAGGACAGCAGATGCATGGGAACACCGTCAGTTCCAAGTTTCCTTCCAAGTTACATACCATCCTGACTTGAACATACATCGCCGTTCCTTCATAGTCGCTGGGTCAAAATCATGGAACTCCCTACCGAATAGCATTGTGGGAGCACCTTTACCACATGGACTGCAACAGTTAAAGGCAGCGGTCCCATCACCATCTTCTCATGTGTTGATGGGCAATAAATGTCGGCTTTGCTAGTGATGCCGAGATCCTGATAATGAATAAAACAAAAAATATCCACCTAGTATGGCACCAAGGAGCCCTAGCAAAACTGGGGTTCAAAGGGAAAACCCCCCGTCGTTGGAATCATACCTAACACAAATGATGACTGTAGTTATCGGAGGTCAATCATCGCATCGCCAGGACATTGCTGCAGGAGTTCCACAGAGAAGCATCCTTAGCCCAACCATCTTCAACCGCTTCATCAATGACCTTCCCTCTGTGGTAAGGTCAGGAATGTGACTCTTCAGCGATGATTCCAGTGTCCAGCACCATTCGCAACCCCAGGTTTGGGCTGACAAGTGGCAGATAACATTAACGCCACGTAAGTGGAAGGTAATAACCATCTAGACAAGAGAAAGCCCAGCTGTCGTCCCTTGATCTTCAACAGCACCATCACTGCCAACATCAATATCTTGGAGGTCACTATTGACAAGAAGCTTAATTGAAACAGCTATATCATCACCATGGCTACAAGAGGTGGACAGAGGCTGGGCACTCCACGGTAAGTGGCTCACCTGCTAACCCCTCAAAGCCTCATCACCATCTACAAGGCTCAAGTCAGAAATGCGATGGAAAAAGCAACACTTGCCGCAACAACACTCTAGAAAATCGACACCATCCAGGACAGAGCAGTTCACTCGATTGACCCCTGTGCCACTGGATTCAATATCCGCCCCCTCCACCACTGGCGCTATGTGGCTGTCGTAAGTACGGTCTACAGGATGCATTACAACAACTCACCAAAGTTACTTTCACAACAACTCCTTCCCCTGCGACATCTACTACCAAAAAGGATGAGCAGCAAAGTCATGGGAATACCATCACCTTCAAGTCACATGCCATCCTGACCTGGACATGCATATCACCGTTCCTTCATTGTCACTGGGTCAATATCCTGGAATTTCCTACCTAACACCATAATAGGATCACAAGGACTGCAGCAGTTGAAGGAGAAAGCTCACCTTCTCAGTGAAACTGAGGAAGGGCAATAAATGCAGCATTGCCATTGTCACCTGCATCTTGAGAACAAAAAAAAGTGGCATAAAATCAGGTTACAAAAAAGTTTTCATCATAGGTATGGTATTGATACACTTACTTTGTGGCAGTGGACATGCAATTAATTTGGGTAAGGAAATATGAGCATGAAAACTCATGATTTTGTGGCACAATTGTACAGCAGGAATTAGTATCTCAATTTTGCAATTTTTCAATAGACTTGAGAATATTTCTACAAAATAAAATGCCAAAAATTAGCAGTGTCAAAATAAGCAACTTTCCAAGTTTCACATTCAGTAGGGTTTTATCAGTTTAAACTAGGAATCCTAAACATAATCCAGTCAGTATGGCAATAATTCATACAAGGCAATATTTCCCCCGGTCTTATTATATATTAATACAATATAATCTCATTTTCAAATGATATTTGATGAACAAAATGCATATGAAATGGGGATTTTCTTTTTAAAGTGATCAGTGATTAATATTTGTTATACAAAGCTTGTATCTATAATTGATAAAATTTGTAGCCTTTGATAAGTTGAAATGATTATTTTTCTCTGCAGCTTAACATCTAAAACAATTTACATTCCATTATGCCATACTTTTTGAAACAATATTGTGTTACTATCTTTATAAAATTGCTCCCAGAAGTGCAATACAGTCCTTGATGGAGTACTTCTAGTCATTAAAAATGGGGGGAAAAAACTCAAACTTACTTTATACTTTAAAAATACACAGCTATGCTTATTATCATGCTGCCAGAATAAGGAACTCCCCTCTCTGAAATGTATAGAGAAAAAAAGGAAAAACTGCAAATGCTGGAAATACACAGTAGTTCTATCAGCATCTGCTAATGGGTCATTACCCAAAATCTTCAGATGTTAATGGGCCTGGTGCTTTTATTTTCTTTGAAATGAGCTGACCTGATATAATGCACCATCACCTAGTTTGGTTTTGCAAACCAGATTGGCATTAAAAGATACTTTTACACAAAACTCTTAGATTTCCCCTCTCCCTGACAGGACTGTGAGCACTCAGTAAACTGGCCAAGGTAAAATAGAACCAATTTTGCAGAATCAGAGCCTGGAGCAAGTATAAAACTGGTACACTCCATACATCAGATGCAAGATCATTCTATCGGATAAGATCCGTACTACAGCCCATCCTATGTATCACAGAAATGTGCCAAGAGTATGCCTTCATGTTTATGACGGAATGTAAGAATTGCTGTATCTTCATCTCATTGTATCAATACAAGTCGTCTAAATAGTAGACTAAATTCAAAGATTTACAGACCACACAGTGTTGTCACCTGCTCCTTGCATGCAATTCAAAAGTACTCCAATTAAATGCATTCAGAAAGTTAAACATTATCTGGGGAACCAGGGTGGCTGGAGCATTGGTTAGACAACGTGAAGGCCTTGAGTTTACCATTTAGTACCTCACCAAAAATTCTTTGTATTTTTGGTACTCTCAGAAATAATCAGGGTCAATTTCATGAGACATTTGCCCTCAGGCTGCACTAGTTAAAACATCTAAACCTCGACTTTCTAACCAGTGTTATTTTAATACTAGCATTAACCCATTTATTTTAAACGGGTTAACACTTGGGTTAAAGTAGCAAATTTTGGAAAGTCTAGCCCCTAATGTCTCCCAGATTGGGGCATGAATTTCCTGGACACTGCTGCGAGCAGCCTGAGAGACCTTTCCCCTATAAATTTCTCGCCGCAGTAGCCACCCTTCCACTCTGTGATGTCACCAGCTGCCGCCAGAGAAGCCTCTGCCTCTATGACTTAAAAAATGTTAAAACTGTGGGAAAATTTCAGGATTTTAATCTGCAAACCTAAGGTGATGTAAATGTAACACACTGGAAAAGATTGTTTCAGTCCTTAAGTTTCAGAACCACTTGTATCTGCAGGAAAGTCGTGCTATGTACAAAATCAACAAGAACAACGTGCATTTATATAGCACCTTTAACGTAGTAAAACGTTCCAAAGCACTTCACAGGAGCTGTTGTCAAACAAAATTTGACACCGAGCCACATAAGGGGAAGCTTGGTCAAAGAGGTAGGTTTTAAGGAGCGTCTTAAAGGAGGAGAGAGATAGAGAGGTGGAGAGGTTTAGGGAGGGAATTCCAGAGCTTACAGCCCAGGCAGCTGAAGGCATAGCCGCCAATGGTGGAGCAATTAAAATTGGGGATGCACATGAGACAAGAATTGGAGGGTTGTAGGGCTGGAGGAGGTTACAGAGATAGGGAGGGGCAAGGCCATGGAGGGATTTAAAAACAAAGGATGAGAAGTTTAAAAGAGGTGTTCCCAGACCTGGAGCCAATGTGGGTCAGCGAGCTCCGGGGTGATGGGTGAACAGGACTTGGTGCGAGTTAGGATACAGGCAGCAGAGTTTTGGATGAGCTCAAGTTTATGGAAGGTGGAAGATGGGTGGCCAGCCAGGAGAGCATTCGAATAGAATCAGTAATTGTATTTTACTTTTATATTATAAAAATCTAGGCAGTTTTATTAAACATCTAAGTAAATATTACCAGAGTATCAAACAGAAGTGTACATTTGTTTGTATTGCTGTGACTTAAAAGTTTTAATGTTAAAAATACAAAAGCTAGCCTCCACTTCAGCTGAGTAAACTTTAAGAAACACAAAGCATCTGGATGACTGCACGGATAAAACTTGGAAATTCGATTACTTTAATTTAATACATAGCCTTAAGTCTGTTTAGACTAGTGTCAGAAGAAAAACCCATTAAATTTATTACAGCCTCCAGTAAGATATCTGACGTAATAAAAAGGAAGCATGATCAATACATGGGCAAAGACAATGCTGGTCTGAGTGGAAACTATTACCACAAACTGACGTACATCAGGTAGAACTTTCACTACTATATTTTCCATACCAAAAACACATTTAATCAATTGGCTTTACAAGTGCAAGTTTGTAGTAAATATTTAAACCCAATTTAAATAAATATCATTGCAGTGTCCAGAAAAAAACACTGCATATTAAATGTCCCCTCCCTTGAAATTTAGAGTGCATTTACACTGCAAGTTTTGTGTCGGTGCAATGCAATCTCAGTTTCACACCAAAGCTAAACTGGCATTGTAAGTCTCAATTCCAAATGAAGCTTAGTGAGACTCCCTGGAGAGGGTACTCTCACACTACTCTGTTGACATCATATGGAGTTTAAGTCCAGTGTGGTGGTAAACCTGGCTTGCAAAATACTCAGGCAGCTCCTTGGGCTCCCTGGATACTTTGTAAATCCATCTAACCTCAATTTAAATGTTGAGAGAGCAGGGATTCTCCTCTCCACACTTTCTAAACATTTAAATTTTGAAGCTATTGGGAGAGAGCTCTACCCACATCTGTATCTGTGCTATGCTGACAGCTCTATCCTAGGCAAGACTGCTACAGTTCCAGCCAGGCAATGTAAATGAGGTTCTGCCTGGTTGGAACTATATCTGCAGCTACTGGTCTGAGACCAGTGGCTGTAGTGCAAATGCACCTGAAGATAATTACCTGGAAAACAGTGATAGTAAATAGCCCCAAGGCCTTGTTCTGTGAATTGTTGAATTCACATTAACAAAATATTACTAGACTGGTAGAAACACATAAAAAGACACCGTTAGTTCACTGTAAAAAGTATTACTATAACTCATAAAATGGTAAAACTTCAAATTTTTCATAAATCAAAACTTAAAAATGTAATTTAAATAAGCACTTTTTATTTCAATACTGTATAAGATAATAACATTACAATACCATTGCTATACATAGATTTACCAGTTCTTATTTGATTGAATGCAACTTTGTCAAAATATGAGCTCTAGCATCTTAACCACTTCTGATAGACTTTTCAGGGATTCAAACATCCACAATGACAGACCTGGCTGCAATGATGGCTCTGCAGGCTTCTCCTAGAGTGCACTACTAGCAAAGACAGTGCCTGTGGCACAGTCGTTAAAAGTAAGGAAGGATCCTCTTCTAGAATAGCCAAACAGGTATGCATTCCACAAGCCAACTGAATATTGGATTATATACTTCTGAAAAACGAAAAATCTGTTTTCAGAATTTCACAGTATAACTTAATAACAACAACTACTTTCATTTATATAGCACCTTCACAGGAGCGAATATCAAACAAAATTTGATACCGAGTCACACAAGGAGATATTAGGACAGGTGACCAAAGCTTGGCCAAAGAGGAAGGTTTTAAGGAGCATCTTAAAAGGAGGAGAGAGAGAGAGAGAGAGAGAGGCAGAGTCTAGGCAGCTGAAGGCACAGCCACCAATGGTGGAGCGATTAAAATCAGGGATGTGCAAGAGGCAAGAATTGGAGGAGCGCAGAGATCTCGAAGGGTTGTAGGGCTAGAAGAGGTTACAGAGATAGGGAAGAGCGAGGCCATGGAGGGATTGGAAAACAAGGACAAGAATTTTAAAATCAAGGCGTTCCTGGTCCGGGAGCCAATGTAGGTCAGTGAGCACAGGGGTGATGGGTGAACGGGACTTGATGTGAGTGAGGATACGGGCAGCAGAGTTTTGGATGAGCTCCAGTTTATGGAGGGTGCAAGATGGGAGGCCGGCAAGGAGAGCATTGGATTGGTAAAGTCTCGAGGTAACAAAGGCATGGAGGAGGGTTTCAGCAGATGATCTAAGGCAGGGGCAGAGACGTGCAACGTTACGGAAGTGGAAGTAGGCTGTCCTGGTGACAGAGCAGAAATGTGGTCGGAAGCTCATCTCCGGGTCAAATAGGACGCCAAGGTTGCGAATGGTCTGGTTCAGCCTCAGACAATGGCCAGGGAGAGGGATGGAGTCAGTGGCTAGGGAATGGAGTTTATGGTGGGGAGCAAAGACAATGGCTTTGGTCTTCCCAATATTTAGTTGGAGGAAATTTTTACTCATCTAGCACAGGATTTTGGACAAGCAGTGTGGCAAATCAGAGACAGTGGAGGGGTCGATGAGGTAGAGCTGGGTGTCGTCAGCGTACATGTGGAACCTGACGTCGTGTTTTCGGATGATGTCTCTGAGGGGCAGCATGTAGGTGAAAAAATAGGAGGGGGCCCAGGATAGATCCTTGGGGGACTCGAGGTAACGGTGCAGGAGCGGAAAGAGAAGCCACTGCAAGTGATTCTCTGGCTAGGACTGGATAGATAAGAATGGAACCAGGCAAGCACAGTCCCACCCAGTTGGACGACGGAGGAGAGGCGTTAGAGGAGGACGGTGTGGTCAACTGTGCAAAAGGCTGCAGACAGGTCGGGAAGGATGAGGAGGGATAGTTTACCATGTTCACAATCACACAGGATGTTATTTGTGACTTTGATAAGGGCCGTTTCAGTAGACAGGGGTGGAAACCTGATTGGAGGGATTCAAACATGGAGTTGCGGGAAAGATGGGCACGGATTTGGGAGGTGACAACACGTTCAAGGACTTTGGAGAAGGAAGAGAGGTTGGAGATGGGACAGGTAGTATGCAAGGACAGAGGGGTTAAGGTGGATTTTTTAAGGGACTTTATAAAGGTTCTCCAATATATGGCCAAATTTTGCTGGAGCGGACTGTGTTGGATTTTGCCGGAATGTGCCCAGTTAGTTAGACTTTTGCCCTTACCTTTCAACTCGAAAATGTTTTGCTCTGTAAGTTGCTGGAAGTGCAAGCTGATAACAGCGCGGCGAGGGCAATGGGGCATCTGAGAACATGGTGAATAACGGGACCAACAGTCTATTTCCTTAAGCAATGAGATTTAAGGATTAAGAAAGAACAGGAATGACCGAGAAGGAAATAGGGTGAATTTGAATCAAATCAGATACAGGAAGAGAAATAAAGAGAGGGAAAGAAAGATTGGATTAAGAGAGGGAGAAAAAAAAAGAGACAGAAAGGAAAAGTAAGATTTTTTTTTAAAAATTAAAATTAAAAAAAAAATCTAACAACAATTTACTACCTGTAGGAATGAGACTTCACAGTTTAAATTGTTTCCTTTCTGGGCCTGAGGGATTGATTGGCATTGCAGGAACATAAATCTTCTCATTAAAAAGGTACTTAAGCTGTTAGATAGCAACCCTAACTTTCTACAGCGAGTTTAATTGGCAAATGCAGCAATTTCATGAAACTCATGGAGCGGTTGAGGACGAGCTGCCGTTTTCACGAGGCAAACAGCATAACAGCGCAAATCATTCAGCAACTTGTGGCGATTCGCAATTCACAGGGTGTCCCTTACTCGCCACAGGGTGCTGGACGACTTACAGGGGTTGTTTTGGCTGCAAAATCTGGGCCATTATATTACATGTTGTATTTTAAGACAAACACGGATTAGTACAAAATATAGGAGATTGTTTCCTGTTGACCCATCTTGTTTTTGGTGTGACATGAACCACAAGATATTATTCGAAGTTTAAACAACCCACGCAACCCTTGCAAAAAAAAAACTGCTTGCTAAAGTGATAAGTTCTAAACCACATCTAGTTCCTAGGTGTTAAATTGATAACTATTCACATTAAAAGGGATAAAATTAAACTTTCTTTTCCAGAGAAAGCAAGGCACAAACTGCAGAAAACAATTTAAAAAGAGTCCATATAATTACACATTACAGCAGTCCTCTTTACAAAATATTCTCCCCAAAAGTATTTTTGTTACAAAAGACAAAAAAACCCTCCTCTTAACATTTAAAACTGAGAACAAATTAAAAGAACACAAGAGGAGGAACTGAGTTGAAAATTAGAAACCATTTAATTCAAAATATTGCTAAATATTTGGGTAGAAAACAATGGGCTTACCACATGGCATGAAAATGATGTTATCACCACATGACAAAACACTAGCAGGTATTCTGAAAATGTTAACTTTATAAGCTCAATGCCAAATGCATTTTGGCACTTCATATGTTACCTTATTCCATACAAACTACAGTATGTAAATTACTTTCCTGTTTTTGACATTGTAAAGTTGTTTCACTTCTCTTTCAATATAACCATTATGCATCCAAGGTCATACATCAGAACAGATACACACTTTACAGGAAAGATTAATCTAAACAAAATGATAAACAATGCAACAGTTTTATGTTAAAACTAGACACACTTCAGTTACAGAAGCTGCCATGCTATCAAGTCTCCACAACACCTGCTCTACTGGGCTCCCATCAAGATAGCTCACCGAGTAGTTAGAGCACCCAATGTTGAGATTGGAAAAACATCAAAGATTTGATCTATTCACTTTAATGGCACAAGGTAAAACTGTAATGTCCTAAGCCTCAACTATCTGAAAAGTAGCCTGTTGTGAGTTTTCAGCCAGTCGAGGTCAATATTTGACAATGCAAATCCCAAATCCGGAATGGAAGATATAGGAAAATGGGAAGTTTGTCTGAATCTAAGAAAAGTTGCAGAAAAGTTTTAAAAATTATTTAAAATAATGTAGCAGAGATTTTAAGTAGCAAAAGTAGAAGAGAATGGTGGTGGAGAAAGCATAGGGGAAGAAAAGAGAGAGAGAGAGAAAGAGAGAAAGAAAGAGAGAATGAATGCTTAAAATGTTTTTAATTTAAAAAAAGACTCCTAACATCTGAATGACTCAGCCATTAGACTTGTTACAGAACAGGAATTCAAAACCAAAAAAAACAGCTGGCCCAAATTGCACAATTCCTCAGAGCTGCCAGCAGTTTATATTTTAAAATGAAGAAAATATTAAATGGTCTCTAAGTTTTCATGAAGCAATTGAGTATAATTGTCAGGCTTAAAAAGTTATGCAGAGTGTTTACTGGACTCTTAAAAATGTAGTCATAACTATCACCTCAAAGCAAAACTGAAGTTGTAATTACAGTTTGGCCAGTACAATGTTGAATGTTTCTCCCTTTTTGTAGTGAAAATTACATTTCTATTTATTTAAGTTAGTCATCCATTTAACTAAAGGGGATTTTACAAAACTAGGAGATGTGGAATAACAGTTAAAAAATCTAAAATATTTAGGAATAACATTGTTACAGTATTTTGAATTCTCACTTTAAAGTGAGAACGAACTATTTTTGAATTACATGTTAAAACCCAATGGGCAAGAGGCAAAGATTGCATTAATCAGCTGTTTTACTTGAGGATAAGGTATGTTTTAGAAAGTTAACTTTGGAAGAAAACCACAATTCTGGATCTTGTATCTATCTAACTTATTGGAGTAGAGCAGGTGGAGGTTGGAAATCATAAATAAACAAGCATAAGAATGGTACCCATTTAATTTATACCTACAGTGGAACAATTTGTCTATCCCCAGATAATGTCCAGGTAACAGTATTCTCATATTTATCTTAGAATTATTAAAGGCCTCAAGCAGACCTAAAGTCTCACAGGATTTCTCTTAAGATCTAAATAATTTATATAAAATGTGTGTGTACGTGGTAACACAGTACTGGTAATTCAGTACCATTGAAAGTAACACTGAAGACAGGAGCATAGGCAAGAGACATTTGGAATTCTCATCCCAGCAAAGAAAAATCACCATTGCGACAGAGGGAAATTTAAGCCATTATTTTTAGCTGTATATATTGACCCAAA
The DNA here is from genome assembly GCF_035084215.1 of Heptranchias perlo. Classification (NCBI taxonomy): domain Eukaryota; kingdom Metazoa; phylum Chordata; class Chondrichthyes; order Hexanchiformes; family Hexanchidae; genus Heptranchias; species Heptranchias perlo. Next base: position 26,809,486 of record NC_090340.1, read on the forward strand.
TGAGGATGAAAAGAGGTGGTTAAAAGTAGTTCAAATAATAATTTGAGTGATTTGATGAGTTTTATGATAGCTAGGTTATTGCCCCTAATCGATGGCGGTAGCAAACAGATGCCTGATCAAACTAGAATGGTTAACTAAACTGATTATTTAAGCCGGTCATTGAAACGTGCCAGACAGATTTAAACTGTGATATTCAGATTTAAAGTGTTAAGTGCACGTTTAATATGCGACATGTACATACCAAATGCACAATTAAAGCAAAAGAAAAAAATTGGTATGATTATTAATTACTCATGAAAGTTTACTGACAATATCAAACTGTTATCAACAAATCTAACCCAATACTCAGTTACATCTCAACAGCATTTGACTACAAGTCAAACAGCATTATTCCAACCTTGTTTGCGAAACCACCTTTGGAATACTGTATGAAATTATGGACATCCATCAAAAGGATGTTGATATGTTCACGAGGTTTAAATAAGAGCAAGAAACATGATCCAAGTTATGAGCAGACCTCCACAAAGTGGGGGAAAAGAGAGAGAAAATGTCATTTATGCAGGGCAACAGTTGGGCACTGAATAATGAGGATTTGAAAATGGATGAATATTCTGAGTTTTGTTAAATTACCTTTGTGATCAGGGAGTACTTATACATAACTTCTCCTTCAAGAGACTAAATGGGTTGAGTAGAGTCAATAATGGGTAGATATCGTACAGTGAAAGCTCATCTGCAGGATAACCATAAATCCTCAGGCAACTGTAATAATGGATATTATGCCTTGAGGACCACAATATTTAAGCAAATCAATGTTGAGGTCTTTGATAAATCCTCTGATCCAAGAATGTCCAGTATATTTGGTGATGGGCTACTGACTTCTAAAAGATTTCTTTCAGGGAATGTCATATCGATTCCTCTTTTGTACAGAATTATTTTCCTAGATCCGTATTTCATCATATTCCTGCCAGACCAGATACATGACAGCTGTCAACAACAAAAGAAACACAAAAGCACCAACAGATACAATAGTCAGAGTGGACGTATCTGCAAGGCCCAGCATTGGTGAGCATTATTTGGATCCTGCCACATTCCTCTTTGAGCATAAAGAGCACAGTAAAACAGAAGTCAAAAACTGACAGGGTAATTTTCAACAAGGCCTACCAAGACCAAGACATTCTGACCTCAGGCTACTCTTGCATTAATGGTAGCAAAGGGTCAGTATATCTAGAAGCAGCTAAGGGGGCAGAAAGGTGATGTTCCCTGATGACCCCAAAAATTAACTCATTTACAAAGTAAAAATTGTGACCATAAACAGTTACCCCAATTCAAAAGTTGACGAGACTAGCGGATGAGATGAACACTCTGCACTTCCTTGAGCTCCTGGATTTAAGATACATGCACCAACTCTGACAGCAATAAGTGGGAAGAGGGCTTGAAGGACCATTGGATGGAATCAGTGGGAAGAAATCATAATGTGGATAAGGTCACACTTCAGATAGAAGAGTGCTGAGGTATACCCTGATTAATTTTGGCAGGTGGGGATCAAGAATCTGCAGAAATACTGGCAGTCTCAAGGTCTATCAATACCATATGCTTTTTGAAGCGAAACTCGAAGGGCTTCTCTCTCGTTAGTTCTGGACAGGTCTCAGATGAAGAGTGTTTTTCTCCTGCAGCTTATGTGAATTGAGTATTATTTAGAAAAGGAACGGGGCTCAACAGATTTAATTATCAAGGAGGAAAAGAGGTGGTGTCGGTCAGTACCAACACTGCCATAAATGTAACCTCTTCATCAAGCCTGGGGCCAGCTAGCAGTAAGCTGGAATGATGTTCAATAATAGCCAGTGCTGCACTGGTAAATTCCATGTACAAGCTGGCATCAAGGGATCTAAACCACAGCAAAAGGAGTGACCAGTTTTGGGACCAGACATCTCAGACTCCAGTGACCCCAACTCCTGGGCATAATTAGTATCTACCAGCTCCCTGCATGAATTCCTGGACTCACTCTGAAAGCCAATTTTCTCTTGGAGAATGGCCTCCCAGCACTGCAGGTAACTCTGCACGGTTCATGTGGAAAATTACCCCACATTAAATGTAAAAGGATAAGTTGCACATCATCAAATGTTTAAGACCCGTTGAAATTATCTTACTTGTCGAAGAACGAGATGAAAGTGTAGCATTTAACTAACTAAATGGCAATGTATAAGGATGGCAGTGAAGAGTGCCTACATTGCCACTAAGTGAATACATTGCTACATAAACAGACATACCAACCCAAGATGCACCTTTACACTGCAAAGTCAAATTGTCCTGAAAAAATTCTCACTGGAAATGCATTCACAGTCATTCTCCCCAATGGCAACCTGAAATTACTCCTGTGTGACAAGAAGGGTGCTGAGAAAGAACAACTATTTTATATTTCAAATTTGAAAATCATTATCACACAAATGCAGTCTTGGCTATTAAATATGCATGTGTCGAAAAAGGGCTGAACTCGCAGATGTGTCGAGATGATCATTATAGTAAATGCATTTTTAGAATAATGAGGAAAAAAAGATTTGAGCAGTTTAAAGGGAATCAGGAAATTTCTATCAGACAAAAAAAATCCTAAAAAAAAAACCTACATTCATGAGACTGGAAAGTGGAATAAGTTGATTAATTTTGATGAGGTGAAACTTCACTTCAAAACATTCATCTTTCTTTAAGTAGTACCTCTTGGAAAATTGTTTGGGTGTGTCAACAAATGACGTAATACTCAGGAATCGAAAACATCTTGTTTGAAGTCATCTTCAACACCACTATGTTAATTGAGGCAGCATTCATTTTGAAGTACAAGAGAATAATTGTTTTTTTGCCAGCACATATAAAAATATTCCTTTGCAAACTGGTTTAGGTCTGTCTGTGTGTTATTTTTTACACAATTCATATTGTATGTTATACATCATTACCTCAAATGCCACCAGGACAAGACATTCTATTTTCCCAATATAGATGTTTCTCACAGGAAAACATTGTTCCTATTTACCTTAGGTCTGTAATGTACTCTCTGCATCTTGATCAAGTAGAATGATGGGATGTCCCATTTCATAAATACCTTTACAGATTCAATTAATGCCATTTACTGGAAAAGTACATTTGGCCTTAAAGGGGAATGGGGTCATACATTCCTCACTTTTCCTGCCTATACCAGGCAAAAATCCATTAATTCACTTTTGAAGTGAGATCCATGAGCAAATTTAAGTCAAAACAGGTTTTTAAAATAGAAAGCAACCATTTGATGCAATTTTAGTGCAAGTCCCAAATTTAAAAGAAAACTACTTTTCAAAGTAGCAACTTAGAAAGATGCAGGTTCAATGATAGGAGAACTGAACCTTAAACCTGCCAATAAACTTTGCAAGCCGTTTATTTAGCTCAGCACTTTAGATTATATAAATGGAGTTAAATACTTCAAACATAGACTGATAAACTTTTTAGTGGAAGATAAAGAAAAAGCTAAATTTAACTTTTGTCATTAACTTGGCCATTTTTAAAAATCAGAAATGCAACATTGAAATGTAACAACCATTATGTATGTCACTTTCTTTACAACCCATTTTTTGTTGATTATCAACATTGCAATTTGTGATTATGACGTGAGGGAAAAGAAAAGCCAACAGTAAGTTCATAATAGTTTTCACACAATACCATAATTTGCTTTGCAACAGTAATTTAAAGGAAATAAAAGAACATAGTAAACTGTAATAAACAGAATTTTAAAACTCAAATCATTTACATATAAAATTAATCTGTAAACAGAAGAAAAGATTTTCATCTTCACACTTGGGCGATTACCTAGCGGAGCGGATCACCAACTCGCCTTACAACCTTCCCGATTTTCATTCCGTTCACAGAATCATAGAATGGTTACAGCACAGGAGGCCGCCATTCGGCGTATCGAGCCCGTGCTGACTCTTTGTAAGAGCAATCCAGTTAGTCCAATTCCCCTACTCTTTCCCCGTAGCCCTGCAAATTTTTTCCCTTCAAGTATTTACCCAATTCCTTTTTGTAAGCCACGAGTAAATCAGCTTCCACCACCCTTTCAGGCAGCGCATTCCAGATCATAACGACTCGCTGCATAAAAAAGTATTTCCTCATGTCGCCTTTGGTTCTTTTGCCAATCATCTTAAATCTGTGTATCTGGTTCTCGACCCTTCCGCCAATGGGAACAGTTTCTCTTTATTTACTTAGTCTAAACCCATCATGATTTTGAACACTTCTATCAAATCTCCTTTTAACCTTCTCTGCTCTAAGGAGAACAATCCCAGCTTCTCCAGTTTATCCACATAACTGAAGTCCCTCATCCTGGAACCATTTTAGTAAATCTTTTCTGCATCCTTTCTAAGGCCTTCACATACTTCCTAAAGTGCGGTGCCCAGAATTGGACACAATACTCCAGCTGTGGCCAAACCAGTGTTTCATAAAGATTCAATATAACTTCCTTGCTTTTGTACTCTATGGGCTCGATTTTGGCGTCGGGTTTCCGGCGGGTTTCCAGCGGGGGGGCCCGGAAAATCCCGATATCCGGTCACGTGACCGGATCGCGACGAAATCCCGGCCACTTCCGGGTACCGCGCTGACGTGCGGGGCTGCGCGCGCAAGCCCCGCTGGTGGGAATCCCGCAGGCAATTAAAGCCAGCGGGGTTCCACTTGAGTGTACTTACCTTGCTTGTTGAGGTCAATGAGCTGAATCAGCTGTCAAAAGAGGAAGTGTGGGATTTTAGGTTCAAGGCAGTGAGCTTCACACACTGGGGGAAACAGTCTCTCTCCAACCAGGCGTGTTGCAGCCAGCAGCCTGTGGCAGGTGCCAAGGTGCACTCCACGGGGGAGAGCCCTCACCCACGCAGGAGGCCACCGCGTCACATAGGGCAACCCCTGCCCCCCACCACCCCCCGCCAAGCCAGAGAACAGACCGACACGAAACCGCAGCCCCAGTCCGAGGAACCACCCACCTACCCTGCACAACCCCTCAGACCAACACCTGCCAGATGGGTGGTGTGTGGACACCCTCGGAGGACGAAGAGCATGACCAGCCCCAGCAGCCTCGCAGTCCACGCCGTCCGCCGCAGAGACGTGGATCCCCCCAACACGGTGTTGTTGCACGCCCACCTGCACAGCAGGAGGGAAGGCTACCGCAGAGAGAGATGCATCGCAGAGGGCACTACCCTCGCCACAGGGTCCACAGACCGAGGCGCAGCTCCCCGGACCTCTCCGAGCAGCAGTGCACAGGGAGGCGCAGATTCGCTCGACATGTAGTCGTGGAGATCTGCAGGCTCTTTCATGCCGAGCTGCTCCTGGCTGGCCCCAGCACCAACTGCTTACCTGTCGCTGTCAAAGTCACCACTGCCCTCCACACCTTCTCCTCCGCATCCTTCCAGGGTGCAGCCGGCTACACCGCCGATGTCTCTCAGTCGTCTGCGCGGACGAGCCCTGCAAATACACCTGCACCTACTCTGCAGTAACACGATGGGTGGCATCAGTGGTGGGTCCTCATAGTGATACCCAGGAGCGGGCATTATTGGACACAATGGACAGGATTCGCGGAGACATGGCAGTGGTGGTGTCAATATAATGTGTGCTGTTTGTTGCTCTGAAATTCAATATAGGTAACACCCATGACAAACCCTCAGACACCCTTGTGCACCCCCTTCATGCTCACGACACATTTGCCTTACGCTGCCTACTGCACATATGTGATGCATGCCCTGTGGCTGCAGCACAGGTGGTGGCAGGTTGAGTGAGGCTGGCCGTGAGGGAGATGCACGAGAGGGTGAGTATGGGATGGAGCAATGAGATTGTATGAGGATTGGGTTGCGTGTTAGTGGCAGGATGAGTACTGGCGAGGTGAGTAGGTGGAGGTAAGATGAGGATGGGGTTTGAGTGGGTATGAAGGGTGATATTACAGAATAGTGTTGGCGGTGCCGAAGGAGATGTGGGGTGGGGGCAGTGTTGTGGCAGACGGAGTGTAGGGGAAAGACTTCGTGTTCTCACTGCGGCTGACCTACTGTGGTCATTGCAGCGCCTCCTGCACTGTAAGCAGGTGGGCCATATGTTGGTGGCGCAGGTGACCCCCTCTGCCACCTCGAGCCAGGCCTTCTTGGTGGCAGAGGCAGGCCGCTTCCTCCCGCCCGCCGGGTGGAAGATCTGTGTCCTCCCCCTCCTCCTCACCCCATCTGATGATACCTGGGGTGAGGCATCATTAAACTGGGAGCAGCCTTCCCCCTGGGCTGCTCCATGCTGCAATTTGTTCCATTGGTTGCAGCATCTGTCAGTGGAGGACTGCCCCTTTAACTAGAGAGCCTCCAGCTGACAGATCGTACTGCGCATGCGCAGCCCGACCGACGCGCAGGCCAGCGCCGTGGACCCCGGAGGAGCAGGTAATTGATTCCTATTAGTGGGTTGCCTGCTACGATCGCGCGGGCAACCCACTAATTTCGCCCAGCGTGTTGACCACGCTCCCGGAGGACCACCCGCTGGGAACCCGCAGGCCTGCTAAATTCGAGCCCTATGCCTCTATTTATAAGGCCCAGTATCCCGTATGCTTTGTTAGCCGCTTTCTCAACCTATCCTGCCACCTTCAAAGATTTGTGCACGTATACCCCCAGGTCTCTCTGTTCCTGTACCCCCTTTAGAGTTGTACCATTTAGTTTATATTGCCTCTCCTCGTTCTTCCTACCAAAATATATCACTTTGCACATCTCTGTGTTAAATTTCATTTGCCATGTGTCTGCCGATTCCGCCAGCCTGTCTATATCCTCTTGAAGTCTATTACTATCCTCCTCACTGTTTACTACACTTCCAAGTTTTGTGTCATCTGCAAATTTTAAAATTGTGCCCTGTACATCCAAGTCCAAGTCCTTAATATATATCAAAAAAGCAGTGGTCCTAGTACCAACCCCTGGAGAACACCACGGTATACCTTCCTCCAATCAGAAAAACAACCGTTCACCACTACTCTGTTTCCTGTCACTTAGTCAATTTCGTATCCATGTTGTCACTGCCCCTTTTATTCCATGGGCTTCAATTTTGCTGACAAGCCTACTATGTGGCACTTTATCAATCGCCTTTTGAAAGTCCATATACACATCAACCGCATTGCCCTCATCAAAAAAACTCAATCAAGGAAGTTAATTCATATCAATGGAATGAAAATCAGGCAGGTTCCATAAAACTAGATTACCGCCTTGGCAATGAAGATGAAAATCTAGTAAAAGCATCTCTTCAACCAACTACATTGTAACTAAAAATATAAACAATGATCAAATTATTTGTTATATGTGCTTACATTGTTTAATATTAGCCGTTCCCAGTGACAGTACAGTGAATTCCAAAAAAGTCTAGACCTTAGGAAGCACTTATTACCCAGTTAATCAAGATTAACAGTAAGGCTCAAGGAAGCTTAAAGGCAATACTCGACATACAGAGCCTATTGCTTGTCATCTAGATGCACGGTTTTAACAGCTGTGGCTGCGTAGAGATTCCCTGTAGCTGCACCAGATTATTTCGTGAAGTATATTTAGATTTGTCTGTGACTGAGTGCAACCTGCGAATGGTATGGTGTCAACTTTCACCATAGCAGCAGCCTTCACCTATAATTAACCCAGATTATTCTTATAACTGAGCAACAGCTGCAATCTCTTTGCACCAGCATGATCAAAGTTAGACATTTGGTAGACATGGGAACTTCATGATGCTATGAGACTGTGCAATTAGAATCATTCTAAGTAGACTAACCTTTTGGTTAATGCTGACAGAATATTTAGCTATTTGGCACATTATACATTTAGTAGCTGTCAGAATACAGATTCTATTTCACAAACCTTAACAAGCTATGATTCAATAAAATATCTTAACGCTTTATGCTAGCTAAGGAAAAAACAATATACATACACATACATACATATAGATATATATATATATCTTTAACGTAAAAAACTATCCCAAGGCACTTCACAAAGGTGTAAGGAAAAAATAGACACCAAGCCATAAATGGAGGTGTTAGGAGGGGCGATCAAAATTTTGAAAGAGGTGGCTTTTAATGAACAAATACAGAGCAAGGGACCTAGATGGCTGAAAGCAAGACCGTTATTGTGAAGCAAAACAGGCCAGAATTGGAGCAATGGAGAGTTTGTAGTGGGGGGGGGGGGTGGAGAAAGTATGTAGTACTGGAGGGGGTTACAGAGTTAGGGAGGGGCAACGCCTTGAAGAGATTTAAACATTGGCAACGACTGGATAGGCAAGAGTGGAACCAAGCGATAGCAGTCCCATCGAGCTAGACCAGGGAGGAGAGGCATTGGAGGAGGATGATGTGGTCGATCATGTCAAAAGATGGAGAGGGTGAAGGAGGCACCATAGGCAGGCAGTCACAGAGGATGTCATTTGTGATTTTTGTTAGGAGCGTTTCAGTGCTTTGGCAGAGGTGGAAACCTGATTGAAAAAAAAGTTACAGATATATGTGGACTTCATTAAAATACATCTTTCTTTCGAGTCTGAAGAAAATTATAATAGAAAGCTTGAATGAATATGCTACTTAAGCCTTTGAAATTTAAATACATGCCAACAAGGTTTCAATTTTCTTTATTCAAAAGAACAAATGAATATTTGGTACCAAACTAGATTTCACAGATAAACACAATTATGTTGGAGAATATTCGGGGCAAAAGGGGTTAAATTGGTACCAACTGCGAAGCGTATTTCTGGGAATGTAGGATTTTTCATTGCTAATGCACATTAATCACCTTTCAAGTTCTAGCACGTTTACATTTTAATAATTCTTTGCGGCAAATACAAGAGGGTGTTCCCTGTACAGCTATTTATCTTTTACTGTGCATTAGTTAAATGCACACAGTTCAGTTCTCTTACGTTGTCCTTAAGAAATGCATAAAATACTCAAAATTAGAAATGCTGCTTGTCCAATGCTATTAAATGAAAAGCAGAATAAAATTAACCATTAATAATAATTAGGGTTCAAGGTCAAAATATTGCATACATCCTATAAACTGCATTAACCTATAGGATTTTGAAATAAAGACAGTTAATATTTAAAATGTCTTTGAACATCTACCTTTCTTAAATGTTACATTAGTGGGGTAAGCTACAAATGAACATTAAAACTGAGGGCAGACTAATGATGTAGTGGTTGCAGGTTTGTACTTGGCATGTTTTCCACTGCTTTCTCTTATTCTTGCATAGGCACATGCTTGTACATGTACACACACGCTCGCACACACAAGTTCTTGATTTCATCTGAGCCATCCACGAAGTCCTCCTCAGAGAGGGAGGGAAAATGAGTAATCTCTCTGTCACTGTAAGGGCCAGAAATCAGTTCCAGAACAGAACAGGCAGAAGACTAGAAGCAAGTTAGCTACTGAGTGTCGAGGTCAGGCAATGAGGCACAAAGATTTCAAGTATGTAATTAAAAAAAAGTAAAAGTGGGCAGGATGTGGAATTAGAAACCAGATAATTTTTTTGGATGTGCATCAAAAGCATTGTCCCAATAGCTATTTTAGCGTGTAGCAACAATGACTTGAAGTCTTCAACTAATTATCATCACACCCTTATGATAAGGGTTATGAGTTGGAGGGGTTCTACTGAAAGTGGAAAATTGACACTATAAAAAGTATATATTTTGTAATTTTTCCCCAATGCAAAATGGGGGAGCACCTTGACCAAAAAGTACCCCCTAGACTTTCCTTCCCCTTTTAAGTAAAAATACAGCTGCTCCCTCTGGCCTCTATGCCATATTTGCTCAAATTAAACTAATCGGTAGGCGGACAAACGTTTGCTGTCGTTCAGCTCACTCAGATCAAAAATAGTGACTGTTAGACTAGTAGAAGAGCACTCAAACTATGATAAGGTCCATTTAAAAATAAAAATCATTTGTGAATTGTTCACAGTGGAATCATACAAATGATTCTATAGTAAACAAATTCCACCCAGCTCTTGCAGTTACATTAAATGTAGAAAGATGATTTTCAAAAACCTGAACTAGATTAAAAGAACAATTACGTTCAATTTTTACTTTTTCTTATGGAGTATATTATTCTTAACTGAAGTAGCTTTCCTATGGTTACATCGTATCACCCTAGTATACAAAGTTCAGTTTTCGTGCCCAGCATACACCTATTCAATTACAAATTATATCAATTGTGTGAAGACAGACCTAACAGCCTTACGAGGCAGAAGCATATGGCGTTCCAGAATGAATTTCAAGTTACAATTCAAATTCTATCTAAACCTAGCAACCCACAAAGAGATGGACTACAATATCTTTACTGTTGGTGAGTTCTTACTCTTATGTTAAAGATAGCTAAAACTTACAAGTTGAAAACATGTTTGTGAATGATTCATAAACATTTGTGAATTTGTCACTCATTAAAGCATCATATTTTGTAAATCACTAATTAAAGCACCATATTTCATTACAACTCATTCATTCTGCAAAAATTGGCAGATTTGCTTTTACTTTCCTTCTGCTTTCTACTACATTGTAGATATGAAGATTAACATTTAATTTTTAAAAAATCTTTCCCCTTTTTCACCAATTTTCTTCCCTCCCCTCAAAGCTGATTCCTTGTTGGGGTATGGCTCCAATGGTGCAGGTGCACTCTGGTATCCGTCAAGTGTGACAGTGAGTATTAGCAGGGCATTTGACTGCAGGGGACATCATAGCAACGCCAGGTCTGGTTACTCTACATCCACATATTTGTATTTCCGGTCGGGGTCACTAAATAATGATCAGGTGCAGAAACACCAGCCAATTGTGTGCTCCCACTGCTGCATGGACTCAATCAGCTAACTAAGCATAGAACAAGGATCAAACTTGGAACATTCCAGATAGTTTAGCAACTCACTACCTTAACCAGGTGAACTAAGGTTAGTTCCTAGTATTGACATTAAAGATCTATGATGTACAATGTACAAGAAATTGCAAAACAATCTTCAGGGGCCCAAACAATTGCATAAAATTAGTTTCAGATTAAGTTGCAAGTGTAAAATTTGAATCTACTTGGAGGCACACAGCGAAGATTTAGAGTAAAATAAATACGTTTAATACCCATGACAATCTATTATTAATAAATGTATTCATACATACTTCATTTGCATAACCTTGAAAAATTTGACAATGATAATTTATTCTTTTAAAGGTTCATAAAACAATATTATTTTGTACAGGGAACTTGTAGTCCCTTGACATTTTACTGACTAACCACTGAAATAAATATTTGGCTTTTACAATACTCATTTTAAAACACTTCTTGAAACCTCTCAAATTATAACAGGTACTGAAAATGTAACAATATTAATGGAAATAACTATCTGCAATCTGTTTTTTGGTTTTGTTTACAAAAAGAGTAGTAGCTTGAAAGCTGATCTAGCAGGAAAGAGGATGTTTCACACTATCCTGATTTGAACATATATTGCCGTTCCTTCATTATCACTGGGTCAATACCCTGAAATTTTCTACCCAACATCATTATGGATGCACCATCACAAGGACAGCAGTGGTTCAAAGAATAAACCCACAACCACCTTCTAAGGACAACTAGGGATGGGCAATAAATGCAACTTTGCCAGCATCCTGAAAACATTAAAAAAACTTTCAAAATATGCATCTTTTCTGTTCCATGTACAATTTGCGACCAAACCATTTCCACCGATAAATATTACAAGATTAAAAACAGTAAAATATAAAACTGATGAACATTACTGAATTCACTCTATTCCTGGAATAAAAATGTTTTTAAATTCATGATTTTGGTGTAGAAATGTTATCACTGTCCTTAAAAGATTAAAAATAATCCTAAAACTAGCAAGTTTAATTTTAGAGCAAGCTTACTGCTTACATGAGTATTTCCTCATTGACTTGAATGGCACAAAAGAGCTTTCTAAAAGTGAGAGCAAAATGTATAAGGTTCAGTGTCTTACTCAGAAGATCCTAGCTTCCTTGCTAGTCTTCATTGCAACCAAAGGGAGAGAAACATATTAGATATTTCTAAATAACAGTAACAGCTTGCTGTGATCATGACATACAATTTCTTATTTTTATGGGCTGAAAGAAGAGTGTAGGTGGTAAACATACACTGGTTTTATACCAAGTCTCTATATTGCTGGTATGCTTTTGTAACATTATTGGAACTTAGAGATACTTTAAAAATTACAATTTTTTTTTACCAGGCAGCTGGAATAGACGTAGAAATCACTCCAGAACATTTTATGTGGAGATGTGACATGTGGTTGGTAGCTACACATTCTGTAATCGTTTAGGACATCAGCCGGGGTCTGCTTAGCTTACTTTTCACTACATACATTTCTGGCTCAGGTATGCCAGAATTTGTGCAACATTTTCGAACTTCCCATAGCCCAAAGCAGCAGTATGAGACCGGGATATACTGATGTGAAATGATGGAGAAATCAAATCAGTCTCAAGTCTGTGGTATGAATTCAATTTCTTCCAAGTTTAAATTTAGGTATCAAAAGGTTAGATTTTCACTAATAGTTTTTAGGAAGAAAGGAAAAGTGATTTATTTCTTGCACAATATCTGTTTAACCTCAGCTTGAGCTGTGGGAAAAATGGAAAAAAAAAATCGAAAAGTTTGCCCATGTTGTTCTTATTTCCTCCTCCCCCGAGGAAAATTATGGAGAAATACTGACACAGAACAGAAAAAAAAAGCTAGTCATACTCTCAGTGAAGAACTGTTTAGGCCACCAGAATACCTTTTACACAACAGTTTTCGTTCAAAAATTAAAACCAATATGTATGTTTAATTCTATACAATTCCTTTAAAAAGGAGCAACCCTGTCCCCATCTGACAATTCTGTGATTCATTATAACAGTGCAATGGCTGCCGATAACATCAATCCTGACAATAATGTTTCTCTTGACCAATAACCTTGCTCTTGATGACAGCTGACTCTGGTGCAATACTTACGAAGAAGTTTATCATTTCACTAGAACTCCTGGTCAGTTCAACAAATAAAAATATTCAAAATAATTATTTCAAGTTGTTCGTCAATTAAAAGGATGTGTCTGGTTTGTGTAGGCGGGGAAGAAAAAAACCTGATGGTAAAAGATAAGAACAGCTGTTTTCCTGTTAACAGTTAACACATCATGCAGATTCTGTTCTAGAATTGCATTAAAAAGAAGCATCTGCTTTTTAAACACAATTTCCAAAGAGAGTACAAATTCAAGATACTCTGTGTTGGGAGTTGTTCTGACAAATCTCTACCTTGTTAGATTAAGTATCTATGTGTGTATGTTTTCTAAATTTGTGTACTAATTCTTTGGTAACAATGTCCTTTCAACAACAGAATTTGAAGTTTAAAATAGGTTACATTACTTACCATCATCAAGCGTGATATCCTGCAGGCCAATGGGCTGAAAAGGCAGCTCACTATCCTCTGGTTCTTGTTTAATGTTCAGGGATGCTCTCTCCGGTGTTGAAAATGGAGATTGATTACACACATTGTGATGTGTCAATGGAGGGGGCGCTGATAGATTTCCTAAACTCGTATTGTGTAGCTGTGGTGAGGTTTGTCCAGAATGTGGAGAATGTCCCAAAGAATGAACTGCTGTTGGAGATGGTGATGAAGCTGGGCCTGGATTTGGAGAACAGTACATTTGCTGCATTTGTTGACATCCAAGGTTGATTTGAAGTGGACCAGCTACATCAGGCTGATAAGATATTCTTTCATATCCTTGGCTAGAAGCAGAGTTCATGGGAAGACCTGGCTGTCCATTATACATCATGTTAGATTGCATAGGCTGATAAGAAGGCCTGATAGGTGGAGCTGGTGTTGGGAAGGACTGGTGACCCAAGGGAGGCATAATGGGACATTCTGAACCTGGGCTAATGCTTCTTGTTGGTAGATGTGGCATACACGTTACTGGTGGAGAAACCATAGGTGCATACGTTTGCTGCATTGGAGGACCAAGGTTCCTCTGTGAAGTAGGTGCCAAATTTTCATGAAGGTGTCCAGTATCTGAGGAAGGCAGCTGAGACCCAACTTGATGTAGACCAGGTACACTAGCAGTGTGTGCAATAGGCAATGGAAGGGTGGGAATGGTGGGCAATTCTATCTCATCAGTATGCTCCCGCTTGATTAAAACTGTGAAGGAAAAGAAAAAAAAAATAAAGGAAGGTGTGCAGACAAATACATGCTATAAATGAACCCCAGTTTTTTCACCATTTCTCCTGAAGGTATGGTCTCATGTTGCGGTATGGTCCCTTAAGCATCAGCTCAGCTTAGCTGGCTCTCCCCTAACTCAGAAGGCTATAGGTTCAAGCCCCACTCAAGGACTTGAGTAGACAATCACGGCTGACACTTCAGTGCAGTACTGAGTGAGTGATGCATTGCCAAAGATGCAATTCTTCAGATGAAATGTTAAACTGAGGCCCTGTTTGACCCTTCTGGTGGTTCACATGGACATGACGATCCCACGGCACTATTTGATGATGAGCAAGAAGTTCTCCCTCAAGCAACACCATTAAAAACAGATAAACTGGCCATTCATTTCACTGCTTTTTCTGGTTTCCTGCTGTATGACTGCCACATTGGCTGAGATAATGTCACTTCAAAGTAAATTCTTGAATATGAAATATTATGGGATAACTGAGATATGATAAAGTGCTATATAAATACAAGTTCTTTCTTCTAAGCACTGGCAGCCCTTCAGAACCATATCCAAATGACCATTTCTTAGGAGTGATCGTAAACAATGAGAATTAACTAGATATTCAAGCATAGAGGGTATGATGACTGAGCTTGATTATTCCCTCACATGACATCCACACACACTTATAGTAAGGGGTCAATGGACAGAGATCAGGACTGTGATTCCTGCCCAATTCTTCTCCTCCTTAGCCCAGGTGCACTGAAGCCAATTTAAACATCCCTACTCTGATCAGTGAATTCAGCACAAACTAGGGACCAAATGTCCTGGCCTGTGGCTCCAGATCATAGAAGGTAGTACTTTTATCCACTGAGCTATGAGGGCACTCAATGGTGAAGTTTTGACATTCTGATCTACTTCTTAATAAGTGCAACTATATGGGGAGATTTCTTTTTCATCTTTTAGAAATGCATTTAAAAACCTGAAATTACATTCACTGCAATTACTATTACTGTTCATCCACCCTTTTCTATTACAACACAAAACTTTTGTCTAATCAAAAGTGTAGCTCAGTAGTAGAGTGCTCACTCAATGAGAGGACAGCTGCTTAGTACATGCACACTGCAGCAGAATGCACATACTTTTCAAGTCAACTCAGTCCCACAAATTATGAACGTGCTCTTAAACTAGGGGCACAAGATTCCAATGTAATAATGCAATGCAATTTAATGTATATTTTTAATACAAAGAAAATAAGACAAAAACTAACAATGCAGGACATTTTCAAAAAATAAAGGTACTTTCCCTTGTTTTGAGAGCACTGTTTATGTCCCCCCATATGACAGAACTGCAAAGTGTCAAGCTTGGGAGGACGACTCAAAATAAAGGGAATACCTTGATGAAAGGTTGCATTTAAAGCTACTTAAATTTTAGTTTACTAATCGAGTTTTTAAATGAGTGTGTTAAAATCATTCCATAATCATGTTACGCAGCCTAATTTTTTTCATGGGAATTTACAACTGGTAGAGGGGTAACACAGCTGTAGTACTGTTAGGAAACAAGTTAAGAAAAATTCTGAATCAAGTCATTTTTTTTGCAGTGCAGCCAGATGGTATCACAAACTTCAGAACATTGGTAGTTTGTCTCTACTTAAACATATTGAATAGTTTGTGAATCCTGCCAACAAATGTTAACAGCTGCTTTCAACATTTCCACCCAACTTAACTTTGAAGACAGACGTACAAACATCACTTGTACCGCTTCCAGTGCTCCATTTAGCAGTTTCACATTCACTAAAAGGTTAAGCGTTTTGATATTGTGAAATGGAAGTGCTTTTCTTGTGCAAATTTTCTGCTGTAGGAATCCACATTTACAAATGAATCCAAGTATTTTATAAACAAATGCCGTTCTTGTCTAATTCAAAGACATATGTATATATATATATGTGTGTATGTATGTATGTATGTATGTATGTATGTATGTATGTATGTATAACAAATGCGCACACACACACACATATACACACACTTATTACAGTATTTCCAGAAAATTTAATGCACAAATTTTTGAAAAATACACTAGCAGATCTCCCATGGCATTGTTCATTGGGTTGGAGGATATGATTTGTTATAATGACAGCAAGGTTACACCATGTAATGCGCAACCTATAATATTGTCAGTGTTCTGTGCTATTGCTCACAAACAAGAAAAAAAAATCTCTATTCCTATAATATTAATATTAAAAGTTAGTCATTACACAGTCCAATCTTAATCCACAGTAGTGCAAATGAAGATCATCTTCTGGTAAACCTTGTCTGATGCATCCTTAAACTGC
Organism: Heptranchias perlo; assembly: GCF_035084215.1. NCBI lineage: Eukaryota > Metazoa > Chordata > Chondrichthyes > Hexanchiformes > Hexanchidae > Heptranchias > Heptranchias perlo. The sequence goes on from NC_090340.1 coordinate 26,825,967, forward strand.
AAATTTCATACTAAATTATTTGCCTTTTTAAAAAAAAAATCTCCCTTCAAAAATCTATTGCATACAAATGACTCTCTTGGCTACCAACTCTGATCTTTACTTGTGCAAGTGACATGTACCCAGGAAAGACAATACAATAGCCGTCATATTTTCAAAAGCCAGCAAAATACCATTAAAATAAGTTATGTTACAAGTTTTTCAGAATTTGGGAGATTTGAAAACAGTTACAGCAAGGTGCACTGTGTAAATGTTCTGTATCATGTAGGTTCTCCCATGTGATTCCATGGTGAGTTTCTAATGTCAAAGAGGTAGACTAGCAAAGGCATCAAAACAGAGAAATGTGGCTTTCCCAAACAAAGAAAAACTGAAGAAGCCAACGCATGAATTTGATAACAGCCAGTTAAAAGCACCATCTCCCAAACCTGCAGTTAAGCCGACTTCTTATCTTCTGTGGCAGAATGAATATTATTTGCTTATTTAAAAAACAAAGAGGAACAGGGGGAGGGAAAAAAAGAGAATTGAAGCAAGGGAGAGTGAATAATATCTGAATATGAGATGAAAAATAGCTTTGCCTAGAAAGGGTATGGTAACTTTGTGGCATCACTTTTAGCCTGTTTCTATAATAAACCAATTCTTAAAACTGAAGATTTGAGACAAGTAACCAAAAAGGCTTGGCTGCTTTACTTCAAATGCTCACATGACAGGACAAGCCTACACATTTCACACTGCTTTCCCGTTGCTTTGGGTGCCATACGCCCACACATACGCTGTTGTTAGTGACAAACAATTTGCGACAAGTTCAAGCCTCAGCTTCTGCCACTCAGTTTAGCAGAAGACCGTGGTTTACAGATAATAACTGGTTGCTGCTTAGCACTACAACAAGCCACTTCCTGCCAACACCTGTCCTGATCCATCATTGGTCCACTAACCATTTCTTACAATGAAAACAGGAAACATTCACATCAAGTGGGCTGCATTATGAGCACTCAGCTTTGGTGAAATATTTCATATTATTTTACTGTTCTAAGATAATACTATAGCTAAACTCAGGACATTATTCATACAGACATAATAGGGGCAATTTAACTCCCTCCTATCAGCTGGAAAGGAGCAGGGGAACAGCTAAAATTGAGCGGCTCCATTCCCGCTAATTCCCATTTTAATGCTGCTGGTTTAAGCAGGTGAGGCTCCTGCCGGACTCCCACGGGAGCCTAATTATAAATGTAAATCTTGCTCCTGCCAAGTACAGCGGTCAGGATGCCAGTGAGTCCCTCTAAGGTAAGCTCAAAAAAAAACTTTCCTTAGTGGTGCCAGGAGAGCAGGAGTGCTCCTTTGGGTCCCAAAAAGGAAAGTTCGAGCTTCTTCCGCCCCGGACTCCCCCCTCCTCAGCTACGACACCCTCGCAACATCTCTCATCCCTAACTTGCCTTGCTACCTACAACCTTCTCTGTGATGGCAGGTTCCTCTAGGCTGTCTGATCTTTGTTCCCCGCCCCGCTAGCCAGCTGCTACTTTCCGCCCAAATCGGCGGCATTGAAATGAGGCACAGGAGTTAAAATCTGCCAAACACTCCTGTGCGAGATAATCGTCCACTCCTGCTGGCTCCCCACCCCCCTCCAAGAGTTAAAATTGACCCTAATATATTTTCCAGAATTATTTTCCTTGCATTATTGAATATTTTGATATTGCTCAAATCGGTTAACTGCGCTAAGTTTAATACTAGTTATCTTACTACTCAGAAGTGTTATTTTGTCCATTGAGAATAACAGATGGGTAGAAAGGAGCAACAAGGCTGCAATACAATCAAGGAGTTCTGATAACTCAGTCTACAAGAGCAAAGTTCAAACTGTGTTACAGATTCCAACCATTTTTTATTCTATACGTTTCGATTTTTTTCCCCAAAGGGGAACTTTCCCATTTGAGTTTATATCCTCTGTTGTTTCTGATATTCTGGCAAAGTTTTGCTGTGCTATTTATAATAAAAAAATGTCATTACAACAGAGCTTTGGGAAGAAAAAAAGTCTTAGGAGGATATTCATTGTGCAGCACAATCTTTCATATAAAATTGGAAAAGAGCTCCCATGATGACTCGTGAGTTTATCCACTAAGTGATACAGATCAGCAAAGTATCTAGTTCAAACCCCAGTATGTACAGAGTTAGCTGATTTCAGCAGGAGTAATGGTAAGAATGGCTTCAATGTCTTTGCATGAGGTTGGAGAAAAACAATTAACTGGCCAGGAATCTTGCTTCTGATCGCTATCCATTGACCCTCGCTGGAAGTGCATATTGGCCAACAGCAGGATCTGGCTTGACCGTGCCGTTCCCTGCCGCACAAAGTGGTCAAAGAGCCGGCTGACACTCACTGTTGCAGCTCATACATAAATAATTGCCTGGCACACTTCTGTACCTTGTCAAAGAAATGAACACCAGCAAATAATCAACACTTTCAGTAGAGCAAGGGAGAAATTTGACAAGAAAAATATAGGATCTTTCTGAATGGATGAACTAAGATGGGCCTAACGGTTTTGCTAATCCATAACGATCTTGTGATCTTGCCTCCTTTGTCCCTTCCCCTCTCATCAGTCCATCATCGCTCTACAATCCATAAGCACCAGCTTCTAGTGACCTTGTCTGTCAACCGTACCACCAATAATGAGGTGAGAATAAGACAGTAGTTTAAAAGAACAGCTCACCTGCTCACTTCGTGGAAAATACCTGCTCATTGCTGGGACTTGACAAAAATGGAGGAAAACTGAATCACACCATCAAATGTAAAATCTGATAACCATTGATGGCGAAATTACTGACAGTTAGTTATTCTTTTCTCCCCTCCCCTCCCCACCCCCACTTCCTTGGAAATATTTATCCCAGAGCTCCAATTCTATTAGAACAAAGTTACACATGAGAAAGCATACAAAAATCTGATACAACGTGGCCATCCTGACTTTTAAATATTGTAAACAATTTTACAACACCAAGTTATAGTCCAGCAATTTTATTTTAAATTCACAAGCTTTCGGAGGCTTCCTCCTTCGTCAGGTGAACGATGTGAAAATGAAAACCTCGAAATGAAATCGCATTTATAATTCACAGAACAATGCTTGGTGAGTACAGACAGTTTTTTCAACTGCCCGTTGCCAAGGCAATCAGTGTGCAGACAGACAGGTGTTACCTGCCGGGTCTCACAGAATATACAAATCACCAAAAAAAAAACAACAAACAAAAAAAAAGAGATAGAGAGGTAGAAACATAGAAAAGACAGCAACTGACCCGTTATATTAAAAACAGATAACATTTGTTCGCAGGTGGGGTAACGTGTAGCGTGACATGAACCCAAGATCCCGGTTGAGGCCGTCCTCATGGGTGCGGAACTTGGCTATCAATTTCTGCTCGACGATTTTGCGTTGTCGTGTGTCTCGAAGGCCGCCTTGGAGTACGCTTACCCGAAGGTCGGTGGATGAATGTCCATGACTGCTGAAGTGTTCCCCGACTGGGAGGGAACCCTCCTGTTTGGCGATTGTTGCGCGGTGTCCGTTCATCCGTTGTCGCAGCGTCTGCATGGTCTCGCCAATATACCATGCTCTGGGGCATCCTTTCTTGCAACGTATGAGGTAGACAACGTTGGCCGAGTCACAGGAGTATGAACCATGCACCTGGTGGGTGGTGTCCTCTCGTGTGATGGTGGTATCTGTGTCGATGATCTGGCATGTCTTGCAGAGGTTACCGTGGCAGGGTTGTGTGGTGTCGTGGACGCTGTTCTCTTGAAAGCTGGGTAATTTGCTGCGAACGATGGTCTGTTTGAGGTTGGGTGGCTGTTTAAAGGCGAGTAGTGGAGGTGTGGGGATGGCCATAGCGAGGTGTTTGTCCTCATTGATGACATGTTGAAGGCTGCGGAGAACATGGCGTAGTTTCTCCGCTCCGGGGAAGTACTGGACGACAAAGGGTACTCTGTTGGACGCAACCAACAGAGTCTGCACACTGATTGCCTTGGCAACGGGCAGTTGAAAAAACTGTCTGTACTCACCAAGCATTGTTCTGTGAATTATAAATGCGATTTCATTTCGAGGTTTTCATTTTCACATCGTTCACCTGACGAAGGAGGAAGCCTCCGAAAGCTTGTGAATTTAAAATAAAATTGCTGGACTATAACTTGGTGTTGTAAAATTGTTTACAATTGTCAACCCCAGTCCATCACCGGCATCTCCACATCATGACTTTTAAATACATCAACATCCTGGGGGTCACCACTGACCAGCTACATAAATAGTGTGGCTGCAAATGCAGGTCAGGGGCTGGGTGAGTGGTTCTGCAGCAAGTGACTCACCTCCTGACTCCCCAAAGCCTTTCCACCATCTACAAGACACAAGTCAGGAGTGTGATGGAATACTCTCCACTTGCCTGGATGAGTGCAGCTCCAACAACACAAAATTTGACACCATCCAGGACAAAGCAGCCCACTTGATTGGCACCCCATCCACCACCTTAAACGTTCACTCCCTCCACCACTGGCGTACCGTGGTTGCAGGGTGTACCATCTACAAGATGCACTGCAGCAACTCTCCGAGGCTTCTTTGACAGCACCTCCCAAACCCGTAACCTCTACCACCTAGAAGGACAAGGGCAACAGGCGCATGGGAACACCACCATCTGCATGTTCCCCTCCAAGTCACGCACCATCCTGACTTGGAAATATATCGCCGTTCCTTCATCGTCGCTGGGTCAAAATCCTGGAACTCCCTACCTAACAGCACTGTGGGAGAACCTTTGCCACATGGACTGCAGCAGTTCAAGAAGACGGCTCACCACCACCTTCTCAACGGCAATTAGGGATGACTTGCACATATATAACGTATTAAAAATAAGAACGAGATAGGAGCAGGAGTAGGCCAATTCCTACTGCACCTGTATGCTAACTTTTTGTGTTTCATGTACGAGGGCACCCAAATCCCTCTGTACCGCAGCATTTTGTAGTCTTTGTCCATTTATATAATATTTTGCTTTTTTATTCTTCCTACCAAAGTGGTTGATTTCACATTTTCCCACATTATACTCCAACTGCCAAATTTTTGCCCACTCACTTAGCCTATCTATATCCCTTTGCAGACACTTTGTGTACTCTTCACAAATTACTTTTCCACCTATCTTTATATCATCAGCAAATTCGGCTAGAGTACATTTGCTTCCTTCATTCAAGTCACTGATATAGATTGTAAATAGTTGAGGCCCCAGCACTGATCCCTGCAGCACCCGACTAGTTACAGGTTGCCATCCTGAAAATGACCCCTTTATCCCAATTCTGTTTTCTGTTCGTTAGCCAATCCTCTATCCATGCTAATATATTACCCCTCCCCGCAACCTCTTACCTTGTGCAGAAACCTTTTATGTGGCACCATATCGAATGCTTTTTGGAAATCCAAATAAACTTCATCTACTGGTTCCCCTTTATTCACCCTGCTTGTTACTTCCTCAAAGAACTCTAATAAATTTGTCAAATACGATTTCCGTTTCATAAAACCATGTTGACTCTCCTTGATTTTATTTTGAGTTTCTGAATGTCCTGCTACTACTTCCTTAATAAATCGATTCTAGCATTTTCCCAATGACCGATGTTAGGCTAATTGGCCTATAGTTACCTACTTTCTGTCTCCCTCCTTTCTTGAATAGGGGCGTTACATTTGTGGCTTTCCAATCCGCTGGGATCTTTCCAGAATCCAGTGTATTTTGGAAGATTACAACCAATGCATCCACTATCTCTAGCCACTTCCTTTAAGACCCTCGGATGCAAGCCATCGGGTCCAAGGGACTTATCAGCCTGCAGACCCATTAATTTGCCTAGTACTTTGTCCCCTAGTGATAGTTTTTAGATCCTCCCTCCCCTTTGCCTCTTGATTATCTACTGTTATTGGTATGCTTTTAATGTCTTCAACTGTGAAGACAGATCAAAGGTATCTGTTCAATGCCACTGCCATTTCCTTGTTTTCCATTATTTCCCCAGTCTCATCCTCTAAGGGACCTATACTTATTTTAGCTATTCTCTTCCTTTTTATATACTTATAGAAGCTCTTACTGTCAGTTTTTATATTTCTTGCTGGTTGACTCTCAATCTACTTTCTTCCTCTATCATTTTTTTAGTCCTCCATTGCTGGTCTCAAGTTTTCCCAATCTTTGGGCTTACCACTAATCTTTGCCATGTTGTATGCCTTTTCTTTTAACTTCCTTTGTTAGCCATGGTTGGTACACCTTTCTCGTAGAGTCTTTCCTACTTACAGGTATATATATTTTTGTTGAGATTTACCAGATCTAAAATGGCCTGTTCCCTGGTTGGCTCCACAACGTATTGGTCTAAGAAACAGTCCCGAATTCACTCTATGAACTCATCCTCAGGGTTACTTGTGCCAATTTGATTTGTCCAATCTATATGAAAGTTAAAATCCCCCATGATTATTGCATTACTTTTTTTACAAGCCCCCATTTTTCTTGATTTATATTTTGCCCTACAGTTTAGCTACTGTTAGGGGGCCTATAGACTAATCCCACCAGTGATTTCTTACCCTTGCTATTTCTTAACTCCACCCAAATTGATTCTACATCTTGATCTTCTGAGCCAAGATCATTTCTCACTATTGTACTAATTTCATCCTGTCAACAGAGCTACCCCACCACCTTTTTCACTACATTTCCAAGTATAAGCAAAAACCCTAAATCCCCAAGTTAAACATTTTCTAAATATTCTCTTCTGTTCGTTTTTTTTCTTGAAAGTAGCAGCAATCACCATTACAAATGTCACAACTCAATGGATTGCTGCCAAACTAAATAGTCTAACTGCCAGCACATGCACAGGAACAAGATTATAAACAGTAGAGTAGAAAGAAAAATAACCACTAATGCTGAAAATCACTGGGTGCCCCAATTTCTGGTGAACTCACTGCCCTCATACATTTCATTTCATATTTGGGTGTGTCATAATTGTATTAGTTTCCCCTCACCCCACCATCTTTGGCTTTTTCTAAATAAATTCTACAGCCAGTTTTCCCAATAAATCATAAATGAATATTTTTCAAGAGAACACTGACTGTGTTATCTACCCAAGTTGCTCCTATTTTCAGACACTCTGAACAACAGTGCAGCTGAGATCAATGCTTGCTACAACACATCATGCCAGCCTCCTTCTTATACAACATTGATAAAGATAACAATTTATTTTATTTCAAGAGCAGCTCAAGATTCAATACTGAAATGACAATACATATTTCTTAAAATTGCATTTTATTGTAATTTTACCGCATAGAAAATACAATTTCCCCACATTTTTGTAGTCAAAATGAAACCAACTGAATGAAACCATTTACCTGGCATGTATGTGAAGCGCTGGGACTGACTTCTTTTTCTCTTGCCATTGCAAACATAAAACTGAACTTGAACTGCAGATGTAACATTTTTATTATGGTAGGGAGGGACTTCAACAACAAGATTAACCTGAAACAAGACAACTTTAAAGAATAAGTTCATGCACAATTCACTTTCTAAGGTTTAAAGTAAAAAAAATTAAGTAAATATTGTTGATCATTATCAGGGTGTGTTTTGAATATAAAGCAATAAATGAAGATCAGTTATAGTAAAATCGCAAGGACAGTTCTTGGTATCTTTCATGTTTCACTTAATCCCTCAAAGAAATGAAGAACGGATTGGGGGGGGGGGGGAATCAAAACTGAACTTGTGGTTTTAAAATAATGAAATATGTGCCAAATACTCAAATGTTTTAAATTTAAAAATAGAAATGGCATCCAAAAATTAGGTTTTCCATAAAACTCGAACAGAATTTTCCAACCAGAAAACAAGGGATTCCAATTACCAAGTAGAATAATAGCAGGATAATGGAATTTGGCTGAGCTTAATATCAGACATAGTAGCATTTTCATTGGCATGAGACCACAATTTCTAATATCAAGCCAGATTAACTCTGAAGACTTTTAGCCTATTTTGATTTTTGAGTTAAATACTATGAATTAAGGAGTAATGTGCAGGTTTGTACAATTCTCCAATGCTACTTAAAGCACTGGAAACATTTTGCACATTATTAAAAAAAGAAAATACATTTTCCAAGATTAATTTTCTCTTACTCAAAACTAGTTAAAAAGAAAATTGACTTGTGAAATCCAGTTTCATTCCCTTAACCCATAAGATAGCAATCAATAAAAAAATCAATTTTGACCAAAACTTCATGTTCCAAATAAATTTTCATTGCGGAAGTCAACATAGATAGGAGGGAAAAATAGATCAAGACTGCTTTTCACCTTCAGAGTTCAAAAAGTTCAACACTAAGTTAGGCAAAACTTTGAAAAATGTTACTTATTTCCTAAAATCCAGCCAAACTGGTGTAAATAACCACTCAAAACACATACATGACTGTCTAAATTTTACCAATACTGAATAACATTAAAAAAAAGAAAATTAAATATCTTACCCCTTGAAACTTCTCCCTGATAATTTTTCCTTCTACCTCCCACTGAGGGCGCCCATCTGTAGAACATATTAGAGCAATCTGAGCATTTACCTACAAAAAATGATATTGCATCTGTGCAAGTGATAAGGATCTGTAATACCCAGTAACATGGGCACAAACAGCCCTCTGAAACTTCACCCAAGTGGTCATTCTTCATGTGCAATCGCTTAGGAATCTGATCTTGTAGTCAGCTAATATCCATGCACTTTTCATCAGGGTGCCTGAACAGATCTACAGGAAATTACTTGGATTTTTATCTTCTGTAGTTCCATCTGTGTGTAAGTGTGTGTGTGTGTGTGTGTGTGTGTGTGTGTGTGTGTGTACATGTGCCTGTGCATATTTACGTGTTCACACACGTGCATGCATGCAAGATATAGATATCTCTGTCCAGCATGCGTGCACACACACACAGACAGACTTGCATTTATAAAGTACTTTACCACATTTCTCTGCAACTATTTAGTGCATTGTAAGATCTCAGAGAAAAAAAAAGAGATGAATGGACACTAAATCTCTTTTTTGATCATGCTAGTTGAGAGGGGAACATTGGCACAGTACTGGGGAAATTTCTTGCTTCTTCTTCAAATAGTGCAATGGATCTTTAATGTCCACCTGAACAGGCAAATGGAGCTTTGGTTTAACATCTCATCAGAAACAAGGCACCTCTTGACAATGTAACAATTCCTGAGTACTGCATTGGGCTATCAGTCTAAATCATGTGCTTAAGTCCTCCAGAAGGGCTTGAACCCACTATCTTCCGACTTCACAGCCACATGCTATCAACTGAGTCAGGTTGACTCACACAATTACAGGATCAGCCTAGATGTCAAAGTGGGACTCCCTTGCCGCACAAAGGGTAGAATAATATCACAATGACATAGGTAACATTTTAAATTTTCTAGACAGATTTTTTTTTGAAGCAAATATACTGTTCTGTTTTCTTTACAATTCTTTGTGTTGTTTCTAAGGCACTATCCATCATACAGCACTTCATTTGTATTTAAAATAAAATTTAGACAGATATAATCTGTAGGTAAATTCTAATAATGCATCATATTCAGCATTTATGGAAGCTGGAAATATCTGGAACTGCTTTATTAAGTAAATAAATGTTATATATTATTGATTTACTTAAACCAGGGTGACATGGTTGGAAGCCTGGGAGCTCAGCCAGTGCCTGTAGCAGGGGCCAAGGAAATGAGGAAAAAATTAGCGGTCTTTAACTTATATTTTCAAGCAAGCAAAGTTCATTGGTCGCTTACAAATCTTAAAAGTACTTTAAATGTTCCCTGGTCAGCATATTAAAGAATTTTTCTCCCATGAGTGGTGTAGCTTGAAAGCTGGAAAAATGCTCCCAGTACTCAAAAGGTTGGTTCTGAAAACAAGCCTGCAGCTTTTGTAATATTTCCCTGGTGGTGAGTTTCTGAAATATCTTTTTCTTCACTATATAAAAACGCCAATACAAATGGTTAAAACTGATGTTTTTGTTGATAATCCCATTATTTCTTGGACTACAGAGGTGGAAACATTCTATTTGGATTTCATTCCAGACACTGAAGCTTCTGTTTCCAGATCATACTGGTAAGGAAAAATAAAACATCTAAAAATCAATTCTAAAAGGAAAAAATTAAAATTACTTCTGCATATTTTGCAATGATATTTCATGAGAAAAGAATTAAACTTAAGGGTGCAAGCCCTTTACTTTACAAAATGATGATGGCCATACAACCAATTATAGCTTATGCACTGACCAGCAGTCCCATCATGGCATCCAACTGTTTAATCTATTCCAGGACTTTTGCTTCCATTGCCCTACCCAGAGGTTTATTCCATGTGTTGATCACTCAGTGAAGAACTTCCTGACAAATGCCTAAATTTGTCTTTTATAACTTTGAACTTGTGGCCCTTTGTTCAGCTATAATGGTTTAGTTTGAAGTAAATTTCCAGGTTTACCTTTTCTATACCATTTATTATCTTGTATAACTTTAAGGTGCCTCCTCTAAAGACTGAAAGCCCAGGTTTCTTCAGTCTTTCCTCATGACTCACTCCTCTGACACTTGGGATCATTGTGATTTTTCTTTGAATTGCTTTCATGGCTTGAATGCCTCCCTTGTATCTTGATGACCTGAACTGTACTCAGAGTGTGGTCTGACCAGAGCACTATGCAGTTTGAAAATTACATTAACTTGTATCCCAATGTTTTGGCTATATAGTTCAGCATTCGATTTGCTTTGTTGATTGCTGCTCCACAGTGATTGGACATAATGAGGCTTGAGCCTACTAAAACTGCTACACCTCTTTTAATGTCATCCGTAGCTATTTCAACATCATTCATCAAGTTTTTATACCACTCACTATTTTTTCTTCCTATGTCCAGTTTGTATGAAAATAAATCTATCCCTATTCACTTACAAACATTGTTAACTCATTTTGTAGTTCCCAAGCTGCCTTCCCAGATTCAACTGTCATTTCTACTTTGGTATTATTTGTAAATTTGACCAGTTGCATTGAGCTTCTGAATCAAAGTCCTTCATGTATATCAGAAGCAATAGGGGTCCCAATCCAAATCCCTGAAGCAGGCAAGTCCATCCCAGCATAACTCCTCTTAACAAATACCCGCTACTTTCTAAATAGTTCTAATGTAGTCTTTACTTTATCCAATTATACATCACGGTTTCCTGATGGGGTTATATGAAGTAGGGAGGAGGCTCACATGGAGCATAAATGTTGGCATAGACCAGTTGGGCCAAATGGCCTGTTTCTGTGCCGTAGCTTCAGTGTAACTCGATGTAATTACTTGTTCTCTACATATCCATTTCATTGCTAAGAGCAGTTGACAGTTTTATTCACTGCCTGTCCTGTAACTAGGATTATACATTTTTCTTATAATGTGCTACTTTTTTACTACAATATACATCTATATATTGTATTCTGCATAAATGATGTCAGAATCTTTAGTACTCCCCAGTTGTAGTAAAAAACAGGAAGATTCTAGACATATTTGCAATCAATAAGAAATCATCACTTTCCTGTTAGGAAAAGGAGGGAATGGTAATCCCATTCATGTTGATTTGACCTTTTTGCTCACTTATGACATTGTAATGAAAATTTAGTTTAAACCTAACAACACTTTCAGCACCACACTTCCGACAATTTTGATGTCTGGTTACTGACCCAGAATACAGGAGTCAAGTTCTAACACTGTGGAAAAAGTTTTTGCCTAGGAAAAATGGTAATGCTGTGGGCTCAAAAGTGATGATTTATGATCAATGCTGAACTTTAAAAAAAATAAAATTACTTGCAAAACTGTTCTAAGACAAAAGAAATGAACTGCTTGTCAAAATTTATACATTTTTACAAAACGTTTTTAAAACCATTGGCACAACCTGATTTTTTTTTCAAAGTGATCACCTATTTAAATTGTTTGGAAAATATACAATTTTAAAGCAGCAAATATGTTTTAATTATTATTGCATTACTTGCCACTTCAAATTAGATGTTTTTCTGAGTGAAAAAAAAGAACTGAAACTACCATCTGCTATCATCAAATTATCCCCAGTTTCCATGCTCTATTTTCTCATGAGAAAATTCATTTTAATGTTATCTAAGTTTTTACACATTTTCAAATTCATTTCCCTTTTAGATAAAGTAGACTGTATTTTTGATCTCAATTTTGGGCTCATTGTAATGCCTTCCAAACAATTATGTTTTTACTAAGGACAGAAACTGGCAAATATAGGGGACACACCAGGTGGCAGCTGGGCAGATTTTGCAACATCCAGCACTACAAATTTCTTACACTACAGATTACTTCTTGTATTCTCTCTCAACAATTTCCATACAAAGAATAAATAGAGACAACAACTGTGAGAAAATTTATCAGGGTTTATTTGCCACATTGGGTTTCATTACTTAAAAATGAAAACGCGCAAAACTATTAACATTTTGCCTCCTCTAAAACAAGTCGATTTTATCCTAAGAGGACTTACATATGATGGAATGCCTGTGGAACGATATTCTATTACCTCAGTGGCTGTTCTTCCCTTTTAAGCCTAGTGTAAGCAGGCTATTCAACTGCAGGCACTGTCGCTGCTAAATCCAATCCTATTTTTACCTGAACTCCATATGTGCAAATATTGTGCATGGGATCACTAGCCAACAATCAGGTACAGGTACTCAGCCAACTTTCCAAGCATGCTGAGACCAATTGTAGTGTCCCCTTCTGCCCTAGCCAACTGCACACAGACCTTGCCTCTTCTTGATTTGTGTGTTTCAGTATTACACTGTGCAGTGCAGCTAACCATTGAACGATTAGGCAAATTAACCTTAAAAATTTTCTAGCTATTTGTTGATTTTTGTTCTGTGTTTATGACATCAGGCGAACTGCCTCAGGAGGAGTTGCTGAGGCCAGAGTTAAATGTAGTTCAAAAAGCTACTGAACCATGGGTAAATTACTTATCTCCTACAACTTTGTGTCTGTCACAGGAATTTAGTAAAGTTATCAGTACCAACCAATTAAACAAAATTATCAATAAAAACAAACCAGACCAAGGTAAAGGGAAATAGACTAATTTTAACAGTTAACCTTGTTGAAATGAGCCATGATTGTAAGACTTTTTTCAAGGACCAAAAATCCCTTCTTCCAAATTTCTACAACTAATTGATGTATATATGCACACTATTCATAGTAAATCAGGGAACACAATGTATAATAGAGCAGGAACATTATATCATGTAACACACAATGCATTACACATCTGCACTTTAGCAGAAGAATGTCATTTTATGTCATTAAGGTGTAATTGAAATCAGTTACATGCTGATCTGATGTTCCAGTCAATTAGATGTTACGCTGAAACATAGAAAATAGGAGCAAGAGTAGGCCATTCGGCCCTTCGGGCCTGCTCCGCCATTCAAAATGATCGTGGCTGATCGTCTAACTCAGTACCCTGTTCCTGCTTTTTCCCCATATCCCTTGATCCCTTTAGCATTAAGAAATATATCTATCTCCTTCTTGAATACATCTAATGACTTGGCCTCCACTGCCTTCTGTGGTAGAGAATTCCACAGGTGTTCTTTTCACATTTAAAGTGTGACTTAGTCAATTAGAAGGTATTTTCTATGCCTTAGGTCAACTAGAGGCTTATTTTTAACAAACGCTCAGGGTAATTAGAGGTCAGACAAATGTATTGTTATTTTTTTTTAAGTGCGACTCCTGAAATGTGATGGGCACACACTCAGACGAAATGTAGTTATTCTCAATTATTTACATGATTCAAAGATTCTTCCATAGCATATTTTTCGATCTTATTATGGGATTGGTGCACCACTGCCCAGCTTCTTGAGATGTGGTCTCATCCTAGTTGACCTGAGGGTGTGAAGAGTGAACCACAGTGTAGGACGAGTCACGTGTAGGCCAGACTGGGTAGGGGGAATTACTGAGCCAGTTGGATTTTTACAACAATCGCGCTTTCATGGTCATTTTTTCTGCTATTGGCCTATAAATCACCAGACCTATTGAATTCAATTTCACAACTTGTCATGGTGGGATCTGTTCTTAGAACCTCTGTACCATAACCACTAGTCTATCATATTGGATTCTCCACTGATCAACATCTAAATAGGTAGTCAATGACAGAACCTGACTGACTCCAGTCTCAATATCCAAGGTCAGCATTGGGTGTTTCATTAACATGTCCGTCCAGCCCGATTTGCAAACATCAGTCCCCCTCAGTGATACCAAAAGATCAAACTCATCCCAGTCATTGGGAGGTTAGAATTTTTTTAATTTAATGGCTTAAGCTGTATAAAATGCTCAAAAAACTTTAAATTTTTCCCTTCTCCCACCATTTGCCTGTTGTTTTAAAATTTTCAATCTGGTTGTCACAGTATGGTCTAGTTACTGTAGTTTCACAGGAACAGGTTAAGAACTACAACTCCTTTGATTGATCGCTACCTCTTTCTCAGACACAGAATCTGTCCACAGTAGTTGGAAATCTCACCACAAAAGCACATGTGAAATTTTCAACTCAAGCCTCAGATTCTAGATAAAGAGGCAGGGATATGTGGAGAAATTTATTGCAGACATTTTGAATGTTAAATAACCAATAGATGAGTTTAGTGATTTTTTTTTGTATAATTTGTTATGCTTGTTCTGTTACTTTGAGCTGTATGTGCTCACCTAAGCGATGAAGGAAATTGGTGGTGGAAAAGAGTGTGAAGAAATTATCTGAGCAATTTTACAGCTCAGTTTTGTTGTACTTATTAGTTCATGAATGGGAGCTTTTAAAAAAAACAATTGAGGGATTTGATTGCATTTCTTTCTGCTAGATACTCGTACCTCATTGGTACTTTTAAATACTTTATTTGTTCACATTTAGTCAGATATTCAGTCGGTAACGCAACAGATTAGAGATTATTTGAACCAATTCTGACCGGTATGGCACTCGAGATGTGGTGCAAAAATTCCAAATGTGTTGCCGTTGTAAGGTGTGACATGATGAATGCACTAGACGCAAGACTTAATTAACTAGAGCATCTCCAAAGACATTTTCATGGTAAGTCAAATAATATGCTGTCTTACAACGGCAGGAATGCTTTACTATGTATCACACAATCTATTAATCTGCTGCTGTAAAAAAATGGCCCATCCCATTAAGACTGCTATAAGTAAACACAACCTGGAAACAATCAGGGTTTAGTTGCTGTTTGGTGAGGGATGTTTGCAGATTGGATATGCCTGTAAATTCCCAGCTTCAGGTCAGCAAAAAAACATTAAAATGACTAGCTGTCAGTTTTTTTTCATATTTTAGATCTTTGAGTGTGACAAGTCCTGTCCAAACTTTTATAGTGCTAGATATAAACAGCAAAGCACATAACCCATTACCAGAGTTCATCACCTTATCATCTGTAATTTATTTCTTTTAAAAAAAATTATACTGCACGCATTGCAAGATCACCATACGAATGGGGAAAGCCAGAGGAGTACATTTACCATTAAAATTTTCCATCAGACCATGTGACTGTGAGCTACTTGTCCACATTACTTAGAACAGCCAATCGTATGGCTAGAAGAGGAGCAAATAGGTACATTTATATACCACTTTATCACATTGAAACATCTCAAAATGCTTTATACAATGAATTACTCTGATTTGTGTATTCAAATACACAATCCGACTCAGATACTTGCCAAAATGCTCAACCCACAAACTTCTGATGTGGAACTTAAAAGCATTACAATTATGCCAAGCCAATAAACAAGGTTGGAAAGACCTAAATGAGAAGACGAGCAAGGAATCCACTGCTCTTTGATTGGCAGTTTAAAAAAATAAACAACAAATCCTATGTACTGCTTTGCTGATCAAAAATGCACCAAGGCCATTACTTTAACACAAATGCAACACCATTACACAATTCACCAATTACTAAGGATTGTTCTAGCCATTGCTGTTTGCTGACCATAGTGATTCTTCTGCCGAGTCAAAATCTCTCTCTAGCATCTGAAAGGTACAACATCATGTGGAAATAACTGTTCAATTGCAAGGGTATCAAACAGTCTGGCACTGGAATTAAAATGATACTCTCAAGACCAACCGCAACATCGTCATCAAACCAGCGGACAAAGGGGGAGCCATCGTCATACAGAACAGAATGGACTATTGCAAAGAAGCACACCGACAACTGGACAACCAGGAGCACTAGACGATTACGCGCAGATCCGACCAAAGAACACACCGACCAGCTCAACAAACTGATCAAGACCTTCGATCCAGACCTTCAAAGCATCCTACGCGCTCTCATCCCACGTACTCCCCGCGTGGGAGACTTCTACTGCCTCCCAATGATACACATAGCCAACACACCCGGACGTCCTATCGTATCAGGCAACGGAACCCTGTGAGAGAACCTCTCTGGATACGTGGAGGGCACCCTGAAACCCACCGTACAGGGTACCCCCAGCTTCTGTCGCGACACGACAGACTTCCTACAAAAACTCAGCATCCACGGACCAGTTGAACCAGGAACACTTCTCACCACAATGGACGTCTCGGCACTCTACACCAGTATCCCCCACGATGACGGCATCGCTGCAACAGCCTCAGTACTCAACACCAACAACAGCCAATCTCCAGACGCCATCCTACAACTCATCCGCTTCATCCTGGATCACAATGTCTTCACCTTCGACAACCAGTTCTTTACCCAAACACACGGAACAGCCATGGGGACCAAATTCGCACCCCAATACGCCAACATTTTCATGCACAAGTTCGAGCACGACTTCTTTACTGCACAGGACCTCCAACCAACGCTATACACCAGATACATCGACGACATTTTGTTCCTATGGACCCACGGCGAAGAATCACTGAAGAGACTACACAATAACATCAACAAGTTCCATCCCACCATCAAACTCACCATGGACTACTCCTCAGAATCGGTCTCATTCTTGGACACACGAATCTCCATCAAAGACGGGCACCTCAGCACCTCACTCTACTGCAAGCCCACGGACAACCTCACGATGCTCCACTTTTCCAGCTTCCACCCTAACCACGTCAAAGAGGCCATCCCCTATGGACAGGCCTTGCGAATATACAGGATCTGCTCAGACAAGGAAGAACGCGATGGACACCTACAGACGCTGAAAGACGGCCTCGTAAGAACGGGATATGACGCTCGACTCGTCGATCAACAGTTCCGACGGGCCACAGCGAAAAATCGCATAGACCTCCTCAGAAGACAAACACGGGACGCAACCAACAGAGTACCCTTCGTCGTTCAGTACTTCCCCGGAGCGGAGAAACTGCGCCATGTTCTTCGCAGCCTTCAACATGTCATCGATGACGACGAACACCTCGCTAAGGCCATCCCCACGCCTCCACTACTCGCCTTCAAACAGCCAACCAACCTCAAACAGACCATCGTTCGCAGCAAATTACCCAGCTTTCAGGAGAACAGCGTCAACGACACCACACAACCCTACCACGGCAACCTCTGCAAGACATGCCAGATCATCGACACAGATACCACCATCACACGAGAGGACACCACCCACCAAGTACGTGGCTCATACTCCTGTGACTCGGTCAACGTTGTCTACCTCATACGTTGCAGGAAAGGATGCTCCGGAGCATGGTACATCGGCGAGACCATGCAGGCACTGCGACAACGGATGAATGGACACCACGCAACAATTGCCAGACAGGAGGGTTCCCTCCCAGTCGGGGAACACTTCAGCAGTCAAGGATATTCAGCCTCCGATCTTCGGGTAAGCGTTCTCCAAGGCGACCTTCGAGACACACGACAACGCAAAATCGTCGAGCAGAAATTGATAGCCAAGTTCCGCACCCATGAGGACGGCCTCAACCGGGATCTTGGGTTCATGTCACGCTACATGTAACCCCACCAGCGAAAAAAAGGTTTCTGTTTTTAATACAACGGGTCATTCTCTCTCTCTCTCTCTCTCTCTCTCTGCCTTTTGGATTTCTCTCTCTCTCTCTCTCTCTTTGTTATCTGACCCAGTGTGTATTAAGTATTCTTGAATGTAAGGTGTCCCAGACTAAACCTGTCTGAACACCATCCACTCCTTTGATTGCTGTAATTATCTCTCTGCTAAGGGGTGATAACGGGCAGTTGGAAAGATTATCTGTAATCACCAGACATTGTTCTCTGACTATATATGCGATACTTTTATGGAAACCCTTCTTCACTCACCTGACGAAGGAGCTAAGCTCCGAAAGCTTGTAATTTAAAATAAAGCTGTTGGACTATAACCTGGTGTTGTATGACTCTGTACATTGGAATTATAATGGTTGCTGGTAATATGAGCTTGAGGTTTAGAAGTAGACTTATTAAGAATGTGACTTGGACTGGTTACATTTGAATCTCTAAAATGCTCCTCTGGTAGGGCTGCAAGACTTAAGGCAATTCAAAACCTAGCACCTATAAAGGTGTGTCCCCTGATTAGAATTTTCAAGCTTCACTTCTAAGAAAAATATGCTTCTACCTGAAAATCAGTTTGTATTTTGTTTCTAAACATGTAATCTCAAACCAACTGTCCATACAAGAACAGGCTTTGCAGACCTTTCAGCTGTGGGTGGGCAGTTACCAAAGGCAGGTATTTAGAAAAACCATGGAAACCGCTACTAGCCTTAAGAGGCTACTAAGTTAGGTTTTAAATGCACAGGTAGAAAATAGACCAGACACTATATCAGAATATATTTTCACACTCGGTGGAGTTGCATGAATCTAATGGAGACAAATAGGAGAAAAGGAACTAAAAATAGCCATGTGGATGACATTGAGAGGGTGCTGCTATGTAGTGCTGGCTAAAAAACTTTAAGGACTTATTCCTCTTGATTTTACCATCTGGATTGCTGACTTTAACCCAACCAAGTGAAGGATAACAAAAGGAAAAGAAAACCAGATTTGAATGTAAGCAGGGCTGAATTTGGGGAGAAGATCAGAATTGTGACTTTTTTGAAATAAATAGTTCTAAACATATATAGATTAAAATGGTATACACTGCAGATTGCACAATCACGTACCTGGGCCCTTTTCAAGGAAGACAATCTTAGACTCGGGAAGAAAATTGAAGCCATTAACGATCATTTCTTCCCCACCACTGACTGAGCATGAGTTGATGCTGTACTTTTCAATCTGAGGAAGTTCCTGGGCAGAACGCTGGGCTGTATTAATCAAATAACTGGGATTAGTGAAATTACTTTTCACATACATATTTATTAAAGTATCAATTCTTATCCAATTCCACACAATGTGTTAGAGTTACAGGAAACGCTCAAAAAGCAATCATAGTGCATAAAAATCAAGTACACAGACATGCAAGTGTCACTAAGCCAATTAAAAAAAAGTACAGGTGCAAATATGCTTCAGCTCTATTTTTTTCAGCTCAAAAGATGTGTGTGCTCTGTCCAAATATGCACTCTATTCTAGCACTCTGTAATTATGAAGTTTTGGGTACCCTCAAAATCAACACAGCATTTAGAGGTTACTATCATACACAGTTAAAAAGGATTCAAAATGCTCACAAGAAAGCCTCTAATGAAATCCTGATAGTATTTCCAAATAATTGAGATGACAGGATGGTATTCAAGTATAAAATGTTCAAACACATAATCCGACTCATACTTATCAATAGGCTGATTTTCAAAAAAAAAATCCAGAGGATTAAAGAAATCAAGTTTAGGAGAAATTCAACAATGAATAATTTAGTAACATGACATTACTCCTTTCAGATGTGAAGGTGGTTCTCAGTGTGACTATTTTCGACAGGAAATGAGTCTGAGAAGGAAAAAAGGCATTTTGCACCTGAAATATTTAATTACTGAGGCCAGAAGTTTGTGTATACACAAGTGAACAGTAGCACAGCATAGATATGTGCTTTTGCTAGAGTTCTGGACAGTGTGAAGGAGAAACAATATTCAAAACAAGTTAGTAAAAATATCCGACACAGTGTATTAACCTAAGGTATCACTGCCTAGATTCACTCCACAATTCTCCACATGATGAATCCTTAATCCCAACTACTCTCTGAGGAAGTTAGAAGTTGAGCAGACTTTCCCGCTTCCTTACCCTTCCCTCCCACATGCCAATGACGAGGACTGCCTATGATTTTTAGGAGCTGGTTATGTCAGTTTTTAAGCTGATGGTAGTGCTGTGCTTCAGTAAGTTGGTCCACTTCATGGAGTGGAGGTGCGGGGAAAAGGAGAAGCTGAACTGAGATGAGGGATGCATCAAACTTCACTATAAGCTTACCTCCCACAAGTTAATCATACAGAGCCCGACAACAACTGGTGGGAGGCACAGTATCTAGACATCTACACCCTGCCAAATGAAACAGGTCACAAAAACAGCAATACCTGTGGGAAGATTTGGAAAGATGAAGAAAAAAAAATGTAGGAAAAAAAAGTTTGATGAATGTGAATTTAATACTAACAGCATTCAACTGGAATGGAAGCTGCTTGCAGTGAGACAACTTTTCCATTCGGCTGTGGGATGTGCACACGGAAAACAAGGCGAACCCTTGTATTTTTTCTACCAATGTCTGTTTCACCCTTGCGAAGTTCAATATCAGAGTTGCGTAGTTTCAAAATTCCTGCACAGTCAATGCTACAAGGAAACAAGAAAACAGATTTGTAAGTAATACATGATTACAGGAGTCAAAATATGATTGCTTTAAAGTGGTTTAAATTTAAAATGCATTCTGAATAGAACAGTCAACTGTCCCACATTAAAACAAAAACAAAAAAGCCACAAAAAATAGTTAGTACTAGGTCACACTAATAAGTTTGTTCTATGAGTAATGTAAACCAATGTAATGATTTTCATGCGTTCACTCTGGGGCACTCAAAAGGCAAATTTATAGTCAAGTTATCTTCATTTCTTGCTGAGTTTGGTGCACCTGAAGTTTAATGGATGGGCTCAATGAGTCTTGATCCTACAATTCAATAAAATTCCTGCAAATTGTAATGCATTTTAAAGGGAATATTCTTTCAGTCACTAATGAATGTAGATTCTAATGCAAAAGCTAACAGCTCATACACATTAGTTTTTAAATTGGTGTGCTACTTTAGATGTATGGTTCTTGAACACTGCTGCAACAAAACTATGACTGCATTAACCAGTGTAAATACAGAAAAATCCAACGCACAAATTTAACTGCATCTGAGTCTATTTAAATGTATAACAACTTCTATGAAATGTAAACCACTTTCACAAACAATGAACTATAACTAAAATGACTTTTAGCATCTGATGTTAACAGCATTCAAGATGAGTTAATGACTTTGGCAGGTTACTGCTGATCAGGATTATGACATGATTAAGAACATTACAAAATTAATATTTTGCTCCCCATGAAGTGTTCCCATTAAAAGAGCTTTCTCTATTTGAGGCCAGGTACCTTGTGTGAGGAAAGCCCTGTGAACCATGCACCTCCTGCAAGCAAAAAGGTGAGACAAGCAATCTGCTCTCAAACCACAGTCTTGTGTCAATGATGGAGGCAAGACAAGTTAGCCATTAATCTTAAGTCTGTTATGGCACTGGTAGCTCACCAAGTTCAGACCAGATCTGCAGATCTCCCTCTAAGCATCATAGTTGTAAGTTACATCCAACTGCATTAAGGAATATCAAAATGACATATTTTCCAACAAGCCTGGCAAGTGGAGATTCGCTTCAGATACTACTTAGGGAGCAACACTTATACCTACTCCTATGCTTTGATGCCCAAACTGACAAAGGAATATCAAAAATGTCTCTTTCACCACTGATTACAGTGGTCACTCATAGGGTTCAAAAGCATCCAGCAATTTCCCAGAAACTGGTTTCTAGTCATCGACCCCTTCAGGGTAAGGCCAAACTTTGTGAGCCTTGCTTGTAAGGCCCTTCCTTCCCCCGCCCAATCAAACAATCACAACTGATCAACATCTCCTTCTTGCAGCCAGGTAATCAATAGTAAATGTTTCTCTCAACTATGTGGACTTAGCAATTGATACTAGTTAAGTCGGCCACCCCACCTAAATAGAACTGATTCATCCCCAACTTTGAAGTGACAATAATAGTCATATTCTAGGTATTCAGCCATGTAGTCTGTTCCTGAAGGATGCAGTGGTGTCCCCCCAGGGGTCAGTATTAAGACCACTGCTCTTTTTCATATATGTTAATGACCTGGGCATAATTTCAAAGTTTGCAAATGACACAAAACTTGGAAATATAACGAACAGCGAGAATAGTAGCAGACTTCAAGAGGATATAGACATTTTAGTGTAATGAGCAGACACAGGCAGATGAAATTTAATGCAGAGAAGTGTGCGGTGAAGCATTTTGGGAGGAAGAATGAGGAGAGGCAATTTAAGGTAAAATTTTAAAGGGGGTGCAGGAACAGCGAGAACAGGGGGTTCACATACACAAATCTTTGAATGTGGCAGGACAAGTTGATAAAGCTGTGAAAAAAAAAGCATACAGGATCTTTGGCTTTATAAATAGAGGCATGAAGTACAAATGCAAGGAAGTTATGCTAAACATCTATAAATCACTGGTTAGGCCTCAGCTGGAGTACTATGTACAATTTTAGGCACAACACTTAAGGAATGAACTCAAGTCCTTGGAGAGGATGCAGAGGAGATTTTTTAAAAATTCGTTCATGGGATGGGGGCGTCGCTGGTAAGGTCAGCATTTATTCCCCATCCCTAATTGCCCTTGAGAAGGTGGTGGTGAGCCGCCTTCTTGAACCGCTGCAATCCGTGTGGTGAAAGTTCTCCCACAGTGCTGTTAGGTAGGGAGTTGCAGGATTTTGACCCGGCGACAATGAAGGAACAACGATATATTTCCAAGTCGGGATGGTGTGTGATTTGGAGGGGAACGTGCAGGTGGTGGTGTTCCCATCTGCCTGCTGCCCTTGTCCTTCTAGGTGGTAGAGGTCACGGGTTTGGGAAGTGCTGTCAAAGAAACCTTGGTGAGTTGCTGCAGTGCATCCTGTGGATGGTACACACTGCAGCCACGGTGCGCCGGTGGCGAAGGGAGTGAATGTTTAGGGTGGTAGATGGGGTGCCAATCAAGCGGGCTGCTTTGTCCTGGATGGTGTCGTGCTTCTGAGTGTTGTTGGAGCTGCACTCATCCAGGCAAGTGGAGTGTATTCCATCACACTCCTGACTTGTGCCTTGTAGATGGTGAAAAGGCTTTGGGGAGTCAGGAGGTGAGTCACTCGTCGCAGAATACACAGCCTCTGACCTGCTCTTGTAGCCACAGTATTTATGTGGCTGGTCCAGTTAAGTTTCTGATCAATGGTGACCCCCAGGATGTTGATGGTGGGGAATTCAGCAATGGTAATGCCGTTGAATGTCAAGGGGAGGTGGTTAGACTCTCTCTTGTTGGAGATGGTCATTGCCTGGCACAAATTTACTTGCCACTTATCAGCTCAAGCCTGGATGTTGTCCAGGTCTTGCTGTATGTGGACATGGATGGCTTCATTATTTGAGGGGTTGCAAAATCATCAGCGAACATCCCCATTTCTGACCTTATGACGGAGGGAAGGTCATTGATGAAGCAGCTGAAGATGGTTGGGCCTAGGACACTGCCCTGAGGAACTCCTGTAGTAATGGCCTAGGGCTGAGATGATTGGCCTCCAACAACCACTACCATCTTCCTTTGTGCTAGGTATGATTCCAGTCACTGGAGAGTTTTCCTCCTGATACTCATTGACTTCAATTTTACTAGGGCTCCTTGGTGCCACACTTGGTCAAATGCTGCCTTGACGTCAAGGGCAGTCACTCTCACCTCACCTCTGGAATTTAGCTCTTTTGTCCATGTTTGGACCAAGGCTGTAATGAGGTCTGGAGCCGAGTGGTCCTGGTGGAACCCAAACTGAGCATCGGTGAGCAGGTTATTGGTAAGTGCCACTTGATAGCACTGTTGACGACACCTTCCAACTTTGCTGATGATTGAGTGTAAACTGATGGGATGGTAATTGGTTGGATTGGATTTGTATTGCTTTTTGTGGACAGGACATACCTTGGCAATTTTTTTTTCTCATCGTCGGGTAGATGCCAATGTTGTAGCTATACTGGAACAGCTTGGCTCGAGGCACGGCTAGTACTGGAGCACAAGTCTTCAGCACTACAGCCGGGATGTTGTCGGGGCCCATAGCCTTGGATGTATCCAGTGCACTCAGCCGTTTCTTGATATCACGTGGAGTGAATCCAATTGGCTGAAGACTAGCTTCTGTGATGGTGGGGATATCGGGAGGCCGCCGAGATGGATCATCCACTCGGCGCTTCTGGCTGAAGATGGTTGCAAACACTTCAGCCTTGACTTTTGCACTCACGTGCTGGACTCTGCCATCATTGAGGATGGGGATGTTCACGGAGCCTCCTCCTCCCGTAAGTTGCTTAGTTGTCCACCACCATTCACGACTGGATATGGCAGGACTGCAGAGCTTTGATCTGATCCGTTGGTTGTGGAATCGCTTAGCTCTGTCTATAGCTTGTTGCTTCCTCTGCTGAGCATGCATGTAGTCCTGTGTTGCAGCTTCACCAGGTTGGCACCTCATTTTTAGGTACGCCTGGTGCTGCTCTTGGCATGCTCTTCTACACTCCTCATTGAGCCAGAGTTACCAGAATGATACCAGGGATGAGGGACTTCAGTTAAGTGGACAGACTATAAGGGGAACAATCCTAGCGTCTAAAGCAGAGAAGGTTAAGGGGAGATTTAATAGAGGTGTTCAAAGTTAAATAAGGAGAAGCTGTTTACACTGGCAAGAGAGTCAGTAACCAGAGGACACAGATTTAAGATTATTGGCAAAAGCACCAGAGATGAGATGAGAAAAAAATAAATTTACACAGCGAGTTGTTATGATCTGGACTGCGCTGCCTGAAAGGGTGGTGGAAACAGATTCAATAGTAACTTACAAAAGAGAATTGGAGATACACCTGAAAAGGAAATATTTGTAGGGGAAGGTGCAGGGGAGTGGGACTAATTGAATAGCTCTTTCAAAGAGTTGGCACAGGCACAATGAGCCAAATGGATTCCTTCTGTGCTGTATGATTCTATGATTAGAAACAAGGATCATTTAGCTGCCCAAAAGAAATTTATCAAAATCTTGCATGGTTGCTAAATTTATTGATGACATAAAGGTAGGTAGGAAAGTAAGTTGTGAAGAGGACACAAGGAGCCTGCAAAGGGATATAGACAGGTTAAGTGAGTGGGCAAAAATTTGGCAGATGGAGTATAATGTGGGAAAATGTGAACTTGTCCACTTTGGCAGGAGGAATAGAAAAGCAGTATATTATTTAAATGGAGAGAGATTGCAGAACTCTGAGGTACAGAGGGATCTGGGTGACCTAGTACATGAATCACAAAAAGTTAGTATGCAGGTACAGCAAGTGATTAGGAAGGTAAATGGAATATAAAAGTAGAGATGTTTTGCTACAGTTGTACAGGGCATTGCTGAGACCACATCTAGAATACAAAGTGCAGTTTTGGACTCCTTATTTAAGAAAGGACATAATTGCTTTCGAGGCAGTTCAGTGAAGATTCACTCGACTGATTCCTGGGATGAGGGGGTTATCCTATGAGGAAAGGTTGGGCAAGTTGGGCCTGTATACATTGGAGTTTAGAAGAATGAGGTGTGATCTTATTGAAACATATAAGATCCTGAGGGGACTTGAAGGGGTAGATGCTGAGAGGATGTTTCCCCTTGTAGGAGAGACGAGAACTAGGGGCCATAGTTTAAAAATAAGGGGTCTCCCATATAAGACAGCGATGGAGGCAGGGTCATTGAATATTTTTAAGGCTGAGTTAGATAGATTGCTGATTAACAAAGGAGTCAAAGGTT
Source organism: Heptranchias perlo (assembly GCF_035084215.1). NCBI lineage: Eukaryota > Metazoa > Chordata > Chondrichthyes > Hexanchiformes > Hexanchidae > Heptranchias > Heptranchias perlo. The sequence goes on from NC_090340.1 coordinate 26,851,829, forward strand.
ATAGTAAGGTAGACCCTGAGAAAGTAGGGTTCAGATCACGATCTTATCAAATGGCAGAGCAGGCTCGAGGGGCCGAGGGGCCGAATGGCCTACTCCTGTTCTTACTTCGTATGTTCGTATGTATGAACTATATGATGACATGCTGGGCTAAGTAGCGCTGAATGTAGAAATCTCTAAACTTTTCTCAATCTCTAATGAAGAAAAGCAAGGGTGCACCTCATACTCCATTGAACTGAATCTCAAACGTCCACTGGAGTATGGTTCTTTTCTTGTGACATCCACAGAAAGTTGTTCTTTTGAAGAGAATATGGAAGACATCCTTTAGAAAACAAGGATAAAATGTGCACATGCATGTTATATAAAAATTCTTCCCTAGCAGCTAATGTCAGAATCAAGCATGGATCTCATAGTTGTGGTGTATGTTTGGATTGTATTGAGGGCGACAGATAGCTGGTAGATACTGCCAGGCTACCATCAATGCTGTTGTTGAGCTGCCAGGACACATGCAGGAGCAGCCTTGTAGAGTCTCCTCAACCAGTTATTCCTCCCTTCTGCATGGAAACATGCTTGGCCACTGTTCGAGGTGCTAGAGAACCACATTTTCCAAATGTAAATGAATGAAATGGAAAGTTTATTATCCTATCAAACTGAAGAACTTGCAATATGTTGACAGGTCCCAGATCTCCCAAGCTAAAAGATAGCCACACTTTATTCAATACATTCTACCTCACCAAAACTGTCCTCCCTAATACAATCAACCATTTGTTTCAAACTGTGTGGCAGTAATCTGGATATCATCGTTATGATTGGAAACTATCAAACTACAACATTTGGAGTATGTGGAAAGAGGAGGAAGACATTAAATAGCTCTTACAAAGGAGCTTAAACTGTTTCTGTCACTTACAAAAATAGTACTAGCAACAAACAATGCTACCCTCCAGATGACCATAGCTATGATAATAATTAGCTCCTATTCCTAAGCATCTTTGAATTGGTGGAATTATATGAGGTATAACTGAGGAATGTATACATGTCAGAAACCTTTTTACAGCTTCCCAACTCCTCTACAATTTGGACAAGTTAGGCATAAACAAACAATCTGGGGCCCCAAGATTTCTGTCAAAGCTGATCAATTGTGAAAAATATTGAGTGCGTCACATCAAAAACTTCTTTAATTCAATACTAGGAAATGCATCAGTCACAAAGGTCTTCACCACCCATATTTCTGCTTACAATCAAAATGCAGTCATCCCATCTATCGGAAGCCTCTCAATATTCCACAAATGTTGTGGAAAGAGGCTTTTAATACCGTGGCCACATATTAGGTAATCACCCATTTATGCCTGATACTTTATGCTCTTCACCCAGGACCACAATTATGTCGAGGGTCTGCCATGGAGTGAACACTTAGAGCTTTCTTCATCTTAACACATGGAAGAATAAGCATTTGTCTAAGAAAATTGCTTTAATAGCACTCCTAAATTAGGAAGCACCAATGATATGTGCCTCAAACACATCCCTTTTTTGTTTAAAAGAACACTCCAGGTCAAGTTCCTAAAATGGCTTTGTCCTCAAGCATTTAATTGAAAAATATACATTCATATCAAAATTTTCTTCTTAAATTTGTTATATACCAGGCAGTCTCTTGCTGGAGGCCATCGTCTTTAGCTTCAAATATGAAGCTAGTTACTGAAGTATGATATTTCTTCACCTTTGATTCTCTTTTACCTTCAATGCAGGGAGTAATCAGAGCTGAGAAATCTAATTTTTCAGTCCTGGCCTTATGAATAAAGCCTTGAAGAGAGACTACCACTGCATGGTGAACAATGAATATTCTTCTTCATTTATAATTGTGTATTTAATTTTCAGAAGTCAAAAGGTAAGACCATTGAGATGCCTTATGCTGGAATATTCCTTTGAATAAGATTGCCAAGGCAGATGTGTCTCTCTCGACCCTGTATAAGTTATGCCAGTAACTTCCTTTCAGAGGTTTAATTATGGGGACTGTAGCTTTAAAGTAGATGGAATTGACAAAAGTTTTAAAGAACATGTAACAAATTTAACAAAGTTCCAGTGACTTCAGCGGTTATGGGGTTACATTAATAAGTGTTTATCCCTCAAGTATGAAAGGCGTTAAACAGGAGAGAAGACAAAAAGATAAATATTATTATACTTGGAGGTTTGAATAAGTACCTGGCAGTCATATTGTTTTCAGGCAGAAGAGGAATTTCAAGAACCTTTGTACTGGTGACTAGAATCTCCTGGCTAGCTGTAGCAACAGTCTTCCCAGTGATTCTGTGCACCTGGTAGAATGCATGTGGTCTTAAATAGCGATCATCAGCAGTTCCAATGAACATCTGCAGGTTGATTGGCTTTTCATTGTAACCTTGAAGCTGTGAAAGACAACATGTTTACAGTAAACAACAGCTACCAGATTTTCTGAAGAGAAAAAAAACACAAAAAATGGGCACCAAAAGACGAGTCAGGTTTTCTTCAGTGAGAGCTGCAGACCGTCTTCAAAACCTCCCCCAATTTGCTTTTTAAAAGCATGAGACTTCCCTTTAGCAACACAGCATTAATTAGTCTGAGTCATTTTTCTCCCCTCTCAACTTAACATCTTTTCTTCTCAGTTTTTCCTGGTTCAATATAAACAAGATATCTACAAAATAGAGCAATGGCACATCAGAAATACTAATATTGAACTGCCTACTCATTATTACAGTGCTCTATAATCATTCAACATATTAGTAGGCAACAGGTATACTGCAAATGCAAATTTTTCTTCACCTGCATAGTGTACAAAATTTCACATTTCATTGTAAAAAGGAATGAATTTTTGTGGTCAAGAACTTTGGAGCATCAATGTCCAAATGTAGACACAGAAATGCAGTTTTTCAAGTCTTTGATTACTGCAACTGTAAATTTATAATTACATTAACTTCCACCTATTATTGGGCAGACATGTTTCTGGCTTCTATCAGAAAGAAAATATTGCAGCAATTTACAAGTGCATAGAAAATGATCATATTGAAAATCAAAAGCCTCAATTGCATTTTTCTCTACACTAAAGGTTCAATCTGTGCTGTCCACTTTTCAGTCTCCAAACTGTATGACTATTAGTTTTAATACGGACAGCTGAATAATTCCCCGTTTAAAAAGAAAAGCAGAATTTCATTTTCAATCACAACTATAATTTTTTTTTCAGATTTCAAAGACACAGCTACAGCCATTGAAGCTTCAAGGGTGAATTTACATTTATACTTCAAGAATCAGAAGTATGAGAGCATCAAGGAAAAAAGCATCTCACATGGTGCAGAACTTTTTTTTCCCCCCCAAAAAGGCCCACCTCTTTCCTGTGCACAAGGCAATGAAAATGTCAAAACTCCTTTGTTGAATGAATCAAATTAAACTGAAAACTGTTCTATCAAAATCAGGAATTTGCCAGACCAAAAAAAAAGTTCTCATTCTGTGCTCCCCAATTTCTGTACACACAGTATCGTATTGTGCCCAGGATGCTGGGCTGTGGCAAAGTGTCAAGAATGATTTTAGCATCACAGCACTGACATGAAACGTTTAGTGGTTCTCTAAAAAAATTTTTTTTTTAAGAGAAAACCATACTGCCACCAAAAATAGCAAGTTTAGACTGCTCAGTACAAGTGAGACAAAGCTATCTAGCACTTCGTACTTGGGTTGAATGGGTAAGTAACAAAGTTCAGTTTCACTTAACTAATTTCTTCCGTAGGCTGAATTGCATCACTACGGCACCATAATCTACATCTGGTACATTTACTTCTTCAAGCAACACAAAATTCAAATTAGAAAATTATATTATTTTTAGCCTTTCAAAAGTGCACCTCATCTCTCAACACCTGAAAAACACATCTTCAGTATTTTTTTGGCAATTTTCTCCTTTTCAGAAGGTGCTGATTTGTGCTCGAGTACAACTCCACAGGCAACAGTGATTCTTTGTTACCCTATCCAAGTTGTCATGTATGTGCTTAGACTTTAAGAAGTGACAGCCTATTTGGCCATAGAAAACATCAGTTAAGCCTAATCCTGTCCCCATACAGACACTTTCCAGCTGGGGTCACTAAGGAGCACTTTACCACCCCCCCCCCACCCTTCCCCAACGAGAACTGAGAATGTCAGTCTTGCCTCAATAGTAGGACTCTCGCCTTTAAGTCAGAAAGTTGTGGGTTCAAGCTCCACTCCCGAGACATCAGCCCATAATCTAGGCTGACACTAGTGTAGTACCGAGGGAGTGCTGCGCTGCTGGAGATGCTGTCTTTCGGATGAGACATTAAACTGAGGTGCCTGGTCAAGTGGAAGATCCATGGCATGATTCAAAGAGCTAGGGAATTATTCCGTGTTCTGGCTAACATTTATCCCTCAATTTATGCCACTAAAGCATATTATCTGGTCATTTATTTCATTGCTGTTTGTGAGACTTTGTTCTTCACAAATTGGCTGCCACGTTTCCCCACATTACAGCTGTGACTACTTTTCAAAAGTATTTCATTGGCTGTGTCGCTCTTTGGGATACCTTGAAATTGTGAAAGGTGCTATATAAATGGCGGCTCCTTCTTCCTTTCCATTGTAGCTCCCCATATGCTGCCCTGGCTGAGATCAGCTAACTCAGCACAGACAAGGAATTGAACTGATCACCTTCTGGCTTAGTACCATGTCACACAATGTATTGACCCAGTAAGCCTTCGGGGAAAGATCTGCAGTATTTCTAATGCAAAGCAAAATAGATTTAGGAAAAAATACATCATTTTGAAAAATATTCCAATGAAGTATATCCTTTGAGTAAATAATTAAAACCTAAATTTTGATGGTGAAATCTTCTTTACATCGAGAAGGCAAATGTTTTTTGATTAATGTAAGGTTTTTTAAGTCACTGAAACATGCAAGCAAACCTGTTAAGGTGAATCTATGCGCACATCAAGGCGAGAGGTGGCCAATGCTGGAGAATGGAATTTTTTTTTAAACTCTTCAGTAAAAGGTCCTTCAACTTTGTTCCACAATGCTAATCTTAATATAAGAACAGTCCCTACTGCATCAGTGTGAATTTTTCAATTTCCAAGGTTATTCTGGTCTGCTTCCAATCCTCCAACCTCTGTAAAGTTCAGCTCATCCAAAAATCTGCTGCCTATATCCTATCCTGTAACAAGTCCCGCTTGCTCATCACCTCTGTACTCACTGACTTACGTTGACTCCCCGCAATGTGACAACTTTAAAGTTCTCATCGCTGTGTTTAAACCCCTTCTTACATTCACCCTCCCTAGCTCTGTCACCTCCTCCGGCCCTACAACACCCCGAGCTCTCTGTTCCTCCTACTCTGGCCACTTGTGCATTCCCTCCTTCCCTTTGCCCCACTGCTGGTGGCTGTCTCTTCAGCCGTCGAGGCCCCACGCTCTAGCATTCCCTCCCTATACTCCTCCACCTCTCTCTACTCCTTCAAAACCCTCCTTAAAACCATTGTTTGACCAAGCTTTTGATCCACCATCTAATGTTTTCGTCTTTTGGTATGGCATCCATTTTTGATTATGTCTCTATGAGGAACTTTGGGAGTTTTTCTACGTTAAAAGGCGCTATATAAACACTAATAATTATCGTTGTTGTTGAAGCATAGTATTTTACCCCAGCTCGCTGGTTCGAAGAAAACCAAAATGGCTAGTCTCCACTGACAGGGAGAGGATATGTCAATCAAGTAAGTACATCTCCTGCTCAGTAGGTCTTATGACACATTTTGTTTTTGCGCATTAAATATTTAAAATACTCCCTTCCTCCCCCTACCCCACATGATCCTTCTCCTTTAACAAACAAGAATAGGAAAAAAACTTAGATTTTAACTCGGAGCAGAAATCGGATGGGCATGGGTAAGGCAAGCACCTATGTCCCCAACCTCAGCATTGAGGGGCCTGGGCGATTTTAACTACTGGGCCTCATCTGCAGGCCCCCGGTCAGTTGCCCCCCCAAAACCAGTGGGAAGCAGCGGCTGGCCAACAAGTGGGAGCAGAATGTCAGGTGGCAAGAGGCCGCTAACCAGGACAAAAGGTATGGTCCTCAGCACTCAGGTAAGTCGCAAAGAAGGGCTTTCAGGAGGGTCTCATGATCAAGAAAGGGGATTTGTGCAGATGTTGGTCCCACTGCTAAATTTGTGGGACCCTTCTTTTAGGCATCCCAGATAGAGGCCTAAAATGTGTTCGGCCCATTAAATATGAAAATTAGTTGCCTAACACCTGTTAATGGACCCCTTTTCAAAATGTGTCAGCAATTAGCGAGGCAGGCGTCAGGCAGCCCGTGACCAATAACAAAGGTTTAGTAATAATGAAAAAAAAACCTTCTTGGGGAGTCAGGAGAGCAGGAGTGCTCCCACCCTCCACCACAACGGTAGCCTGCTCCAATCCCCACACCTGTGGCTTACTTGAGGGCTTCTGCCAGCAAAGCAGGTGGCCCGAATGATGTCTTCGCTGGGGCAAGTGGCCTGTGGAAGCGTGATCAGCGCCAGCAGCTCACGACAAATATGTTAATGAGGACCAATTTCCATTGATCCTCTGGCCTCTGTTTGGGCACGCTGGTCGTGCAGCATCGGGTGTGGGCCCGGACTAATTTCTAGGTCCATGTCTTTCACGTGACCTCATATGCACTTATCCAATCTTTCAGTTGATGGACTGAAAACACTTCAGTGAGATGAAGCCAAATATTAAGTTGTTTATATAAATTAACAGACGGTTATAATCAAAACTCACTTAACTTAATTTCAAGCCTTTCTTCCATAAATAGGAAAAATAAACCATGTCACACTATCCCACACTAGCAGTCTAACTTAACTTTTCCTGGTCAGCCTTCTGGTCCAGTCTTAAAATGAATGAGTTTTCCCCTCAGTAGGCCAGGCTCCTTTCCCAGACCTAACTGGACGGACTGACTTTGAATATGGTTTTTTTTTCTCTCCTTTTTGTTAGGAAGTTGTCCCTCCAACTTAATCAAGCTACCCCAAGATTTCAACAAAAAGTCTGTAGGGTCCTCTGCTGCAATACTATTACTGAATATTCAGCAAACAAACTTAAGTACTAATGATAGATTATTTCAAGGAGCAATTATCTGTGACGTAGTGTTCTAAAACAGGCCAAAAAATCTTCTCAGACATCAATTATATATTTAACAAAAACAGAAAATGGATGTAATCAGCATTTGAAAGCGAATGGTGGGTTAATGTTCTAGGCAAGACCCTTCATAACAACTCACAATGACCTCCTCGCTGGCCCAGATTCCACCTTACATAAACTTGGACTCATCCAGAACTTCGCTGTCCATATCCCATCAGGCACAACATCCTGCTCATCCATAACCCTGTCCTCAGTGACCTCCATTAGCTCCCTTTTCCTCAGCACATCCAACTTCAAAATCCTCATCCCCATCACTAATCCCTCAATGGCCTCTCACAATCCAACTCTGCAACTTCCTCTAGCCCTACATCCCTGCTTGCATCTTCCACTGCGCATTTCCTCCTCTCTTCACGTTACCATCAATGGCAGAACCTTCAGCCATCTTGCCCCAACACTCTAACTTTCTCCCTAAACCTGGTTATGTCTCTCCACACCTTAAAACTTACATGTTCGACTGTGCCTTCAACTAGCTCCCCTAATTTCCCTCCTGCTCAATTCTGACCTGGATAGTTGGCTATATTAAAAGGCACTATATAAGTTCTCAGGTGTCTGATTACAATGTCATAGAGAGAGACAGGACTTTCACAATCTCAGGATGTCCAAAAGCGCTTCGCAGCCAATTAAGTAGTTATGAAGTGTAGTCGCCGTAGTAATGTAGGGAAATGTAACAGATAACTTGCGCACAGCAAGGTCCCACAAACCACGGGGATAAATAACCAGATAATCTGTTATAGTGGTTTTGGTCAAAAGACCTGGAGAACTCTCCTGCTCTTCAAAAAATGCCATTTTTGGTATCTTTTATATCCACCTGAGGGGGCAGACACGGTTTAACACGTCATCCAAAAGATGGTGCCCTTTGACAGTGCAGAACTCCCTCAGAATTGCACTGAAATCTCTGCCTAGAGTGGGACTTGAATGTTCTGACTCAGGCAAGAATACTACCACTGAGCCAAGGCCAAACAAGTCATATGTTGGACAAGGGAACTGAGAAACCCTTCATGAATCCTTTGAAGACTCAAATTCAATTCTGCAAAGTATTTAAATAAGTAATATTTTTGGTGCAATTCCGTTTTCTAATGTTTCTTTTAGTGGTTTTGGAATAATTCATTTTGGCTCCTAAGCTGAGCACATAACAAGTATTCGTAGGAAAATTATGATAAATGAGACAATCGTGACATGCATTAAAATTAAAGTAAATAAATTAGAGGCAAGAGACATATTTGAATGGTATGCAAATATCACAAAATGATCAGATGATAGTTGCATGCTATTGGGATTTGGAAAAATGCCTGCTCAACTACCTTGTGCCTCCCCCTTTCTTTTGTAAATCACACTCACCCCTGCCTTTGATGCCCTTGTCCCCAGTAAAAACCTTGCTCTCTCCCACCATTGTCGTTCCCCCCTGGTCTGGACCCTATCTTCGCTCCCTAAAGTCCAAAAGGCACAGAGCTGAAGGTATATGGCGCACAACTGGTTTAGCCATTCATCGCCAGATCTGGCTGGCCCTCATCAAGCACTTTCGGGCTCTGCATTCCTCTATCAAAACAGCTCACACCAGAATTATTCTGGAATGCAAAGGTAACCCCCCGCTTCTTTTCTCCACTACCAACCATTTCCTTAAACTCCTCTCCCCTGCCCCTTCCATCCTCACTTCCAACTGTGCAACGAGCTCATGGACTTCTTTGTCACTAAGATTGAGACCATTCAGCTGCCTCTGCTGCATCCCTCCCTTCCCCTTGTCCATCAAGCCAAGCTTCTCCAAGAAGCCCCCCTACCCCAGCCTCGAACTCGCATCTTTCACGTTTCTCTCCTCAGGCCCTCTCCGAACTCATCTCGTCTATGAGACCCACCTCCTGCTCTCTTGACCCTATTCCCACTAAACTCATGACAACCCAATTTATCTTCATGGCCTCCAAGCGAGCTGATATTGTAAATGGTTCCGTCTCTTCAGGCACTTTCCCCCTCCCTTTGAAATCTGCTATCAACACCTCCTGCTTGTTCTTGCAAACTACCGCCGCATCTCCAACGTCCTTGAACATGTTGCCACCTCCCAAATCCATGCCCATCTATCCCACAACTCCATATTTGAGCCTCTCCAATTAGATTTCCGCCTCTGCCACAGCACTGCATCGACCTTAATCAGTCACAAATGCCATCCTCTGTGATTGTGACTGTGATCGCTGTGCACTATCCGTCCTCATCCTTCTCGACCCCCGCAGCTTTTGACATAGAATGATACAGCACAGGCGGCCATTCGGCCCATCGTGCTTGTGCCGGCTCTTTGTAAGAGCTATCCAATTAGTCCCAAGCCTCTGATCTTTCCCCATAGCTCTGCAAATTTTTCCCCTTCAAGTATTTATCCAATTCCCCTTTGAAAGTTGCTATGGAATTCTGCTTCCACCACCCTTTCAGGCAGTGGATTGCAGATCATAACTTGCTACGTAAATTTTCTTTTCCTCATGGTGCCTCTGGTTCTTTTGCCAATTACTTTAAATCAGTGTCCATTGGTTACCGACCTTCTGCCACTAGAAACAGTTTCTCCTTATTTACTCTAACAAATCCCTTCATGACTTTGAACACCTCGATCAAATCTCCTCGTAACCTTCTCTGCTCTAAGAACAACCTCAGCTTTTCCAGTCTCTCCACGTAACTGAAGTCCCTCATCCCTGATACCATTCTAGTAAATCTCTTCTGCACCCTCTCCAAGGCCTTGACATCCTTCCTAAAGTGTTGTGCCCAAGATTGGATACAATGCTCCAGCTGTGGCCTAACCAGTATTTTATAATGATTTAGCATAACTTCCTGGCTTTTGTACTCTATGACCTATTTATAAAGCCAAGGATTCCGTATGCTTTTTTTTTTGAAAACAGCCTTCTCAAATTGTCATGCCATCTTCAAAGATTTGTGTACATACACGCCCAGGTCTCCCTGTTCCTGCATCCCCTTTAAAACTGTACCATTTAGTTTATATTGTCTCTCCCCATTCCTCCTACCAAAATGTATCGCTTCACACTTCTGTTAAATTTCATCTGCCCTGTGTCTGCCCATTTCACCAATCCTCCTGAAGTCTATTATTATCCTCAATGTTTAATACATTTGAGTTTTGTGTCATCCACAAACTTTGAAATTATGCCCTGTATACCCAAGTCCAGGTCACTGATATCAAAATGAGCAGTGGTCCTAATACTGACCACTGTATATCTCCCTCCAGTCTGAAAAACAACCGTTCACCACTACTCTCTGCTTTCTGTCCCTTAGCCAATTTCGTATCCAAGCTGCCACTGTCCCTTCAATCCCATGGGCTTCAATTTTACTAACAAGTCTATTATGTGGTACTTTATCAAACACCTTTTGAAAGTCCATATACACATCAACCACATTACCCTTATCAACCCTCTTGGTTACTCCTTGATTTTAAAATTCTCGTCAGAGTTCAAATCCTTCCATGGCCTCGCCCTTCCCTATCTCCTCCAGTCCTACAACATTCCAAGAACTCTGCATTCATCCAACTCTGGCCACAAAGATTGACTGCCTCAAAAGTAAAACAGCAGCAAATCAGAATTGAAGAGGTAGGCCTCTTGTGCATCCTCCACTCTCTTTGCCCCACCATTGGCAGCTGTGCCTTCAGTCATATAGGCCCGAAGCTCTAGAATTCCCTCCTAAAGCTCCCTGCCTCTGCACTCCTTTGAGACCCTCCTTTGAAGCATCTTGGGATGTTTTCCTATGTTAAAGCTGTTATAAATGGAAGTTATTGATGTTTGTAGTCTCAGGTTGATTCTAATGTATTATGAACTGAAAATGCACCAGGTCAAATTTTATTTTTTTATACAGAAAGATAAGTTAAATGAAGTTATTTTAAATTAGTGATTAGGTTTTGTACCATGTAATGTGAAGTTTCTTTTGTCAATAGCACCAACAATACATTTTATTTTCCTGCCAGTACCAGGTATTTTTGCCCCCATGCTTGTTTGTGGTGCAGTTTTAATTCATCAAATGGCAGCTCAATTTTTTTAAAGACCTACAAAAAAATCCATTCTCCCTAGTAAGGGAGAAGGAAAACCAGTCAATAGACATAACATGAATTTCTTTCTATTTTAACACTTCACCTTAGTAGGTAAAAGGTAAGGAACAGTTCAGGTTCAGAAGTCAAACTTTTTCTAAAGTTTGAAAATATCCTCTGCAGTCGAGTTTTACATATATTTATAATAAACTGGAAAATGTAGTTAACAGCACATGCCCAAACAACATGTACTGTATGTGTATCCCCTTGGCTTTGCTCACAAAGGAAGAAAGAATTGGCGTAATGTTACATTTTATTATACATTTTGTGTAAGATTTTATGTAATTGTATAGTTTCTATATAATATTGAGAATGTCACTGATCATGGAAAGACGGATAAAGTGTTTGATAAGGAGAGATTACATGTTGAAATGGAGAATACATCATTATAGTGGCATAAAGTCTACTCAGCCAGTCCTACGTCAGCCGTGGCTCAGTGGTAGTACTCTTGCCTCCGAGTCAGAAGGATGTGGGTTCAAGCGCCACTCCAGAGACTTGAGCACATAATCCAGGCTGACATTTCAGTGCAGAACTGAGGTAGTGCTGCACTGTCGGAGGTGCCGTCTTTTGGATGAGACTTTAAACCGAGGCACCGTTTGCCCGCTGGGGTGGATGTAAAAGATCCTGAGGCACTATTCGAAGAGCAGGAAAGTTCTCCCAGGTGCCCCAGCCAATATTTATCCCTCAAACAATTAGTAAAAACGGATGATCTAGTCATATATCTCATTGCTGCTTGTGGGGCTTTGCAGTGCACAAATTGGATGCCACGTTTCCCTATGTTACAACAGTGACTACACAACAAAAGTACTTCATTGGCTGTAAAGTGCTTTGAGACATCCTGGTCGTGAAAGGCGCTATATAAATGCAAGTTCTTTCCTTCCCTTTTACTCCTGTTGAATTGAATTATCCAGTAGTTCAAATTAATTAATTTTAATGAAACATCACAACAAACACCAGGAACACCAATTTCACAGAACATTAAAGCAACTACCAATACACATGACAAAAACTTGAGCACTGTACAAGCTGCACAATATACAGTTCAGTCATTTTGCAAAATACTCATTGTGGTTTGCTTCCTGCTGAAAATACATTTGTTCACAAAGTATCTAGTGTAGCGAAAACTTCCATCGGGGCATGTGGCTTAGTCGTCAGTCACTTTCGCCGCAATTGCTCACAAATGGACACCATGGGGTGGGATGGTTCCTTGACCTCTGTCTGCCTGCTGCATCCACTCGCTTGGGGCTTTTCCTCACTCTTCACAGCAACAGGCTCCTTTTACACAGTATAAACAATTTATGTGCCAGCCAGCAATCTGTTCATTAGGATTCTATTATCATCATCCACAATGGATTCAAAAGTTGCTGGCAGTCACAGCAGAGAACGTATTCGCACAAAGTGGTTGGTTTGCTGCTTCAGAGTCGGTTGTCATTGCCTGCATGGGACCCTCGCCTGTGTTTAATATAGCTGCTTCCCCTGGTGGTGGGATGAATTAACAGTGCATGTATGGGGTATTTTGTGTATATCTATCTATATATGGGCAGAAGTGTGCGTGCGTGCGTGCGTGCGTGCGTGCGTGCGTGCGTGCGTGCGTGCGTGCGTGCGTGCGTGCGTGCGTGCGTGCGTGCGTGCGTGCGTGCGTGTGTGTGTGTGTGAGAGAGAGAGAGAGAGAGAGAGACAGAAAATACAAACACCAGAAGATGGACTAAAAAAAACACAAACCTCATGTGTGGGACTAAAAAGAAACAGCAGAACTGTGCTTAAAAATAAATACAACTGGAGTGGGTGTTAGAAAAACAAAAAATCGGAGCAGGAGTGGGACAAAAACACAAACACCAGGGGCTCGATATTGCCAGGGCTGCGGGTTCGCGGCGGGGGGGCTATTGGGCGCGTGGGTAACGCGCCTGGCGAAATCAGTCTGCCCCGCGCGTGATCGCAGCCTAATTGGATCCACTTACCTGGTCTTCCGGGTTCCCCACTGCTGAGCTGCGAGTCGGGCGGACTGCGCATGCGCAGTAAGGTCTGTCAGCTGGAGGAGCTTTATTTAAAGGGGTAGTCCTCCACTGACAGATGCTGCAAGAAATAGGAAAAATTACAGCATAGAGCAGCCCAGGGGGAAGGCTGCTCCCAGGTTAATGATGCCTCACTCCAGGTATCATTAGATGAGGTGAGGAGGAGGGGGGAGGACAGAGATTTTCCCCCCCCGGCGGGCAGGAGGAAGCGGCCTGCCTCTGCCACCAGGAAGGCCTGGCTAGAGGTGGCAGAGGAGGTCACCTGCACCACCAACATATCACCCACCTGCATACAGTACAGGAGGCACTGCAATGACCTAAGTAGGTCAGCCAAAGTGAGTACACTTACTCATTCCCCTACACTCCGTCTGCCACACCGCCCCCACCCCACATCTCCTTCTGCACTGCCAACACTACTTTGTCACATCACTCCTCACACCCACTCAAACCTCATCCTCATCTTACCTGCACTTACTCACCTCGCCAGTACTCATCCCACCACTACCACTCAACCCAATCCTCATACAATCTCATGGCTCTGTCTCATACATCTCTTTCACGGTCAGCCCCACACAACCTGCCACTACCTGTGCTGCAGCCACAGGGCATGCACCACATATGTGCAGTAGGCAGCGTAAGGCAAACGTGTTGAGCATGAAGGGGATGCACAAGGGTGTTTGAGGGTTTGTCATGGTTTTTACTTCTATTGATTTCTGACCAACTCACATCACATATTATATTGGCACCACTACTGCCACGCCCTTGCGAATCTTGTCTGGTTTGTGCAATAATGCCCTTTCCTGAGGATCACTATGAAGACGCACACCTGATGCCACCCATTGTGTCACTGCAAAGTGGGTGTAGGTGTATTTGCAGGGCTCTTTTGTGCAGACGACAGAGATGTTGGCGATGCCCCCAGTGGCACCCTTGAAGGATGCGGAGGAGAAGTTGTTGAGGGCAGTGGTGACTGACAGCGACAGGTAAGATGATGGTGCTCGGGCCAGCTGGGAGCAGCTTGGCATGAGGAAGGCTGCAGATGTCCACGACTACATGTCGAGTGACTGAGCCTCCGTGTGCACTGCTCCTCAGAGAGGTCCAGGAAGCTGAGCCTCAGTCTGTGGACCCTGTGGCGAGGGTAGTGCCCCCTGCAACGCATCTCTCTCTGCGGTTGCCCTCCCTCCTGCTGTGCAGGTGGATGTGTCACAGCACTGTGTTGTGGAGCTCCACGTGTCGGAGGTGGACAGCGTGGCCGGTGAGGCTGGTGATGCTGTTCGCCCTCCGAGGAGGTCATGACATACGGCGACCCCCATCCGGAAGATGTACATCTAAGGGGGTCCGCAAGGTAGGTACATGTGTCTGGACCCCAGGGTAAGTGTGCCAGTTGATGAATTTTGTTGTTAGGAAGCGGGTGGTGGAGGCCAAACTTTGTCCAAAGTGACAGTGGCCTCCTGCAATGAGGGTCTTCCCACCGCCCCCCCCCACCTGTCAAATGGACTTTTGCAGCTGCCACAGGCTGATAGCTGCAACACGTCCATTTCAACTGGGAGTGTTTCCTCCAGTATGGGAAACAGTCCCAGTTGTTTCTAAAATCCCACCCCTTCTGACATATTCCCTTAATCAGGTCTGTTAATGACCTGAAATAGCAAGATAAATACTGTTAAGTGGCACCCCGCTGGCTTTAATTGCCTGCGGGAGTCCCACATGCGGGGGCTGCGCACGCACGTCGGCGCGTCTGTGGGGAACCCGGAAGTGGGCGGGTTGGAGCCGGGCTCCCGACCCGCCCTGGGGTTCCCCGATTTTCGGAGCTGCCCGCCAGGAACGCACCCGATAGCGGGTGCTAAAATGGAGCCCCAGGACTCAACATAGGAAAAAAAAGCTGCATTAATATAGCACCTTTCACTCTTTGAATGTTGCACTGAAGTGTCAGTCTAGGTTATGTACTCAGATCCTGGAGCACAATTTCAACCCAAGACCTTCTGATTTAGGTGTGAATGTTTTACTAGTGAGCCAAGCTGACACTTAAGCACTGAGCTGGGAAACAGACTTTTAAGGGATAAAATTCTGCTCCAGATTAAGTTTAAGCTTTTCCACATAGCTGCTGGCTCAAAGATAGCTGGCAAGGAAATGAGCTGACTGCCCTCAACTTCCTGCTGTCAGCTCATTTGAAACATTCATAGCTGCCTAGGTTGCTTTCGTGTTATGCAGGGAGGCAGCTTAATAGGGCATTCAGAAAGTCTGGCCAATGGGTCAAATTTAAAAAGATGCGCTCACTTAAAGATAAGTAGCTACACAAGGGGACAATTATTGTTTCAGCTTTCGTAAAGCTTCAAAATATATTTTAAATATTTTTCAGCCTTGATTGGGGGGGGAGGGGGGGGTGGCGGAGAGAAGAGGGGGGAGGGGTGAAAGAAGTGCCAAGCAAAAATGAATTGAAAGGAAATCCAACGTGGATGCATGAAACAAAATCTGTGAACAAGGTGATGGAGTGGTAGAACATCTGACCTACTGTTTGATGCTGGCAAAATGGATGTGCAACTGCATGGCCTTAAATAAAGCTTTGAGAATTCAATCTACAATTTCTTTCAAAGTCATCTGGGAAAAAAAACTAGCAATTCTCACAGAATGAGGTGGGGTACTCACGGAATGAGGTGGGAACCCCACCTCTCCACATCAACTCAGAAAAACCTATTCATGCAAACTCAATGTGTTCAGAATGTACAAATGTGGTTGGTAACTCCTTTGAACTGTTCTGGGAAAATATATCTTGTCGCAGCCTACGCTTTTGAGACAGAGGCCTTGAAGTAAAAATTTTAATGAAGGTACTGAAGGACAATTCAATTAGTCAATTTGATCACGATTGTGAAATATCTTCTTGTTGGCATTTTTATTTTGTTTAAAACTTTATTTTGGACAGTAGAAGTTTTAGTTGAAGAAAAATAACCATTTTTTTTCCAAAAGCATTTTGAGTAATTCAATTGGTTCAATTTCTCTTACTTTCATTCTTATGTTTTCCTGACTGGTCATTCAGGTTTGCTTGTTTTCACCATAATAATTTCTCATTAGTAGTGCTGCAGCATCTTTTGATTGGTACGTTCCCTCTGATTTGCTGCTATGAATCTTTGAGGCCAGAGGTCATCAGGTAGATAAAGCCATAAAAAAAGGGCAAGCAGTATTTGGAGTCTTGTAAATAGGGGAATACAGTGTATGAGTAAAGAAGATGTGATTGGTTAGACTACAGTTAAGAATACTGTGTGCAGTTTGGTCACCCATTATAGAAAGGACATTAAAGCCAGACAGCATACATTCACCAGAATGATGCCAGCGATGAACAACTATAGTTATGAGAGATTTAAAATACTGGACTATTTTCACTGGAGCAGACAAGGCTAAGAAGAGATTTGATAGCAATTAAGATTGTGAAAAGGTCCTGATGGGGTGAATAGGGAAAGACCATTTCCCCTTGTTCAAAAGTCAGAGACAAGAGGACATCAATTTAAAGTGTCACTAACAGTGGAGAGACAGATTAGGAGAATTTTTTCCCCCACAGACTATGGAATGCTTTGCCACAGGGAATTGTTGAGGCAGAAATCATTGCAACTTTTAAGAGAAATGTAGATTTGCATTTGAAGCAGAGGAAAATATAGAGCTGTGAGAAGTGAGTAAAGTTGTGGAAATGACTTTAGACTGCTCTAACAAACAACCAGCCAACTGACCTCCTCCTATGCTATAAACTTGTATGGTGCTTTGGCCCCTTAAGTGTATAAGTGAATATGTGAATGTTCAGGACTGCCAACTTTGAAATACATTTAACAAGTTTTAAACAATAGGATGACAGAAAAATATTTGCACAATTTCAAAACTTCTCAATTCTAAAAATGGTATACCTACACATCAGTAATTTTTTTTTAAAAAAAACGTTAACTTTTGTAATGCCATTACGAATTAAATTTTAGTCGTTTGGTAGTGAATTTATTTAAAATGCATTACAATGCACAAATTCACATTAGACAGTCAACTTGACCTAAATAATTCTGATTCAAAGTGTTCAGTAAACCAATGCCTATACATCAGGATTCCAACACATTTGCTCTTAGCAAAGCTGAGGATTGGATAATTATCTGGATTACAGTGCAACAGAAATTTTTTGAAATACACTTGTGGTGTGCAAACCAAAATTTTAAAAAAATCAAGGAATCAGAACCAAATAGGATAGTGACGGTAACACTGCCAAAAATAAACTATAAACATCTTGCTTACAGCATACTTCAAATATACCCACAGCACAAAAATGTCTTAAATAACCATGAGACTTGCCCAGGTAGTTACGAAAAGCTATAAGCAGCCTTACTGATTCCTCACAAACCTTGCTCTATACTCAAATAACATTTATGACATCGTTAACTCATTCAAGAATTCAGAAAAGCGAACACAAAATTATCAATACAGTTGCTAATTATATCTTACCATTCACTGAACAATTTTTGCCTCCTACCTCAGCAGCTTCAGCCACATCTTCTGTTCCTCTTCAATTACACACTAATCCAATGTTACTCAATGCTCATCCTGTATGTGATTTTCCTTATGGCCCATGCAACCTCTGATCCCACTCCAACACACTAATCCAATGCCTCTTGATGCCTCCTTAGGATCTCTCTGCTTTGTCCCCCATAGAATCTCTGACCCCTCTGTGCACGCACACTCCTCAGTGACACTACCCATACCGCCAATGTCAAGGAAATCCCATTGTCTCCATTTCTTGTAAGCAAAGCCACAGGAGATCAGTAGTGAATAATTACTGTAAAGTTCAGGAGCCAGTACTTAGCAGAAGAGGGTTGAAAAAACAGACCTGGTAGAATTTATCATGAAATCAAATGAATTCAAATAAATTTACATTAAAGTTAGAATGCAGCAAGAGTCATCCAGCAGCTTCAAACTCATGTCTCAGATGGTTTTATTTCATACATTATAAATTTAAAAAAACAGACCATAAGTTTTTAATATGCTGATATGCATGTAGGCTTAATGCCAAGAACTTTTGCTGGACAGGGGGAGGGAGGGATGTTTACATTTCAACTTAGTGATAAAAGCACAACTCCTTTACTTCATAAAATATCTATGAATATGAGGACAATATTGGATTATTGCCCTCTTAAAACACACCTGCCATTCTTTCATCAATCACATACCAAATTTCAATTGGCAAGTACGGATCAAACACACCGTGTTACAGGGAAGAATGCGATGTCTGCAGGGTTCATGGTTATTTAATCTAACAAGACCTCAGCCGACCAGCTGTTACACACCACAACTCAAGCATATGAATTCTGAGTTATATTAAAGTACTGACATTTATACCTTCCAGATCAGTAAAACCACCACATGCCCTTTCTGCAGGGATAGTAAACAGAAACTAAAATAAAACTGCTGTATAATATTACATATGTTGATCATCTAATTTAAGGACATTTTATTTTGGTCTCCATCTGTTCTATCAACACTCTCCAGTAATAGCAAAATAAATCAGCTTATAAACACCATGAAAATTAAATTCTTTTCTCAAGAACTTAAAAACATTTGTAAAGTTTTAAAATTTTATACATCATCATTAGGGTACTTTAGTGGTGCATTAGGTCAGCAGTGCCAGCAGTGACGCCTAGTTTCCCTCCTCCCACAACCCATGTAACACTACACTTGCACTGACACCCATTGCTTGTACATGGAACCATTGCCAAGTTGTTTCTGTATGTTTCTCTTGTGTTTCCATGGCAAAGGTCAGTGCATGCGTAAGTAAAATTGTAGCGAAGGGGCTAACACCAAAGGTCACTGCAGGATAAAAAGCAATCCCAAGCACCTGTGCAGCTACAGTCAGTGGCTGTTCTAGGTCATACTACTAAACTCAATAAATGACAAAACAGAGTAAAAGTAATTTTAAAAGTCAAATTATTCAGCTGAAAGGCAAAATGCATAGGTATGGCATTTTAACATAGGTTCTTCTGTAACCTTTAAACCAACAGGCACAATACTACATTAATCACACAAAATATATTTATCCTGCAGTGCAAGAGACTTAACTAGTTCACATGTAAAAACATACAACTGAAGTGTGAATAGGGTTCAGTTAATAAAATTAGCTTCAAACTGAACAGTTAACCATTCAGATTCACAGTTTATCTGAAATTGATGGCAATTAAAGCCTTGTTCAAACTCTGCGTAAAAGAAACAAAAAAAGAGCCACTTCTATACTGAATTTTCTCAGTACACTGTTCTAGCATAGCAATGTTATCCAAACCATGAACTCATACAAATCTGCTAACTCTCTTCCTTATATACATGCATATGTTTACAAAGATTTAATAATGTGTGGTGCACTCTTGCCTTACCACATGATAAACTGCCTTTCCTTTTTATTTTCTCTGTAATATATTAAAACTAGAAGGAAATATTCATTAGAATGCAAAACGATCTGGTGTTTTCCTTTCCCCCAGCACGTAGTAAACTCCTTGTTTTACCCTAATATCCTGGAATTCTCAGGTTTTTGGGATTCCACTCCCCTAAAGAGTTAACACCTCCCTCCAACAGACAATTCATGTGCCAAAACAGCTCGGGACCAGTTTGCCAGTGTTTTCCTTAGGGGTTCAACAACAAAACCAATAAATTTCACTATCACCCATGTTCCTTCAATATGCAAAAAGGTGCTGGATAGATAATCCTAAAAGCAGCAGTTCATTTTTTTCATTTCAACACGGCCTTCATTCTCAACACATCCATAAATTTGCAGTCAAAAATACTAATAAACAGGGAAGCTTAACTTTGATGCACAAGGAAACATACCCTCTTGGACAAACTACAGTAAACTTTTCCTGCTTTCAGTAGCAGAAACAAAACAAAGCAAAGTCTTAATCCACCAGGGAAAAGCATTCCCTTCGAAATGCACATAGTTCAGAGTGGGGCTGAAAGGAGCAGTTTCCAAGCTTCCAAATTGGCTTCAAAAGCCTTCCTTACAGAACCAAGTCTACCATTGTCACACACCCCATATTTTGGGGAGGAGGAAGGGAGAAGGGGGGGGTTGCAATTTATACCTGTATTTGCATACAGCAGAATTACAGACAGGACAGCTGACACCAACCCTCTTCCATTGATCATTCACTCAAATTTAGCTAGTAAATTATTCAGGTGACATACCTCATTACAAAATGAACCACCAATAACTACAAGCTCTCCCACTTTCAAAACTTGTGTCCAAAGGAACACACAAGAAATATAGAAATCAGTTAAGCATGTCAAAAGTACAACAACATTTTCACCAAAACTTGTCACAAATGGCAAGTCTTAAAGATCAGTGATTAAGAAAGTAGAAATATTTCATATACAAGAAAATTTACTTCAGTAAAACTGGTAAACAGACAAAAAAAACAAACAGCAAACCTAATGAAAAGAATGGGTTTGCCAAATAGTAGACACACCTTACCATCCCCAACATTCTGGTCACTACTGCACAAAATAAAGCTGACTACAACATTGGGCCATAATTTGCTGTGGCAGGGTATCTAATGGCATCTGGCATTAGTTAAATTTGCTCTTGCACATTTAGGTTTTTACATTTTTGGCGTGGCAAGTTGCTGAACGTGTGAGCTAATAACGTCACAGCAAAGGAAACCGGGCATCTGGGACCTGAGTGAACGGGGCAAGCAAGTGTGTATCTTCTTAACCAATCAGATTGAAGGATTGTGAAGCCAACAGCGCAAGGACTGAAGGAAGTGTAAATTAGAGTGGGTGAATTCAATGTCAAATGAGGTCCAGAGAGAGGGAAAGGTTGGGTTAAGACGGAGAAAAAAAAAAGTTTTAAAAAATCTAATTTTACATTTTCAAAATCTCAAAAAAATTAAAATCTGAAGGAATGAGACTCCACAGTTATAATAGTTAATTTTCACTGCCAGAGAGGTTGACTGGCAGTAATTAACACTTATCATGTCGTTAAAAGGGTACTTAGATTGAAATAGACAAGACTTAACTTTCTGTGGTGAGTTTAGTTCGTATCTTCTGCACAAATACAGCAACTTCACGCCACTCGATGCATTTCAATGGTGGGGCAGGGAGCGAGATGGGGTTTTCGCAAAGCCAACAGCGGAGAGGCATATCTCCAATAGCAACTTTTAGATTTCCGTGTTTAACTGCACTTCTGCCCCCGCCTGAAGTTGCTGTAGCATTTGCGCATAAATAACAGCAAGCACCATTAGCCTCACCGTTGTTCTGACAGCAAATTCTGGCCCATTGGATTCTGTACCTGTTCCAGACTGAAT
Source organism: Heptranchias perlo (assembly GCF_035084215.1). Lineage (NCBI taxonomy): Eukaryota > Metazoa > Chordata > Chondrichthyes > Hexanchiformes > Hexanchidae > Heptranchias > Heptranchias perlo. The sequence continues at coordinate 26,873,373 of NC_090340.1, forward strand.
TATGGCCATGAAATGTCTGCTAACACAGTTAGAACTTACAAATGGATGATCCCTGGTCAATGATGAGTCAGTCAATCTCAGTCAGGGCCCAGTGTGGGCATTATAAATAAAAAGACTGGAGGCAAAGAAAAGGACTACCCTGGAAGTGTGACATTTCCATATTGTGTGCACTTGGAAAAATACCCAGCAATTAGAGATGTTATCCTTCCAACTTTGAATTGTGACAGGAGAGCGCACTTTCTCTCATTCATTAGCATGAAGTACCGATGGTTACAGCTGTCAGGTGTGGGAGCAATTTGAGGCAATAAATTAGGAGTACCACATATGAAGCATATTAGCATAGCATTAAAGTGTACCAGTTAAAAAAAATTTTTGAACCTATAAATAACCCTGATGACAACAGTGGACAAAATTGGGCTTGGCTGCAACAGACCCACAGTCAAATAGCCCAACAACATTCACTGTCGAGGCTCACATTTAGGTCACTTGAATAAGATACCAGAGAGTCACTGTCACCTGTGGAAACATCTTCCAATACATGACAATGGTGGCTAGATAATTAGCAGATAAAGATAACACAAAAATGGACATTATATAATAAAGGGGTATTTTTGAATATACGTTACAAAAGCACATGTTCATGGAAGACATCCACAGACATGGAATTGACATTGAAAGTACACATTCATACCGCTTCTACAAATTGCACTGAAACATACAAATGCAAATTTTCAACAAAAAAAAGCAAAATTAGATTTAAAGTTTTGGAGTTACATCCAATTGTGTCTTGGTTTTCACAATGACCCAAATGTAAAATAGTCTCATCATAACTGGGTAAAAACATACTGCCACTTCATGCTGAGATTTCTGTTTTAGTCATTGACAAGAGGCAAAATGGCTACTATCACTATTGTTATCAACCTCTGATGCTTAGAATAGTGTGCTGTAGAAATTGTTCACTACGATTCAAAGGCTGTCAAAATGTTTAGACGAACTAAATAATGCCAAATCAGCATTGTGTAATATGTAACAGGATTACCAAGATGTCTAGCTGCTGCAGTGATTTCTCACAAAATAGTAGTTTAATTAGTTAGTATTTATTTTTATGTACTTAGAACACATCATTTTACTGTTCCTTCTGGAATGGATAACTAAAAAGGAACAGATTTTTTTGCTGCAGTTATATTTGGTATCAAAGGGGAAAATCATTTTGTCTGTCTGCATAAAAAATAGCATCCGCACCTGCAAAGATAACGAGGGAAAAGAAATGAAAGAAAAGGTATATACTCAATTCCAAACAACTACATGTGGTGGAAAAAAAAACTATATTTGGAAATTCTTCCAGAAGTCTCAAAATAACATTGACGAAAGAGTACACCAAGAGTATAACTTTGGCGAAGGCAAATTGCAGAAGCTGCGCAAATGGTATCAACTAACACTTTTCTATTGGTCACCACAACTGAGATCTCTACATATGGCAACTTTTGCTAAAACACCAAGTTTTTAAAAAAAAACTTTTATTTCCACCTTTTTCTGATACAGACCCACACCTCTTCTAGATGACAACAAACAAGCAGGTGACTTACTTATCATCACAGCATTCAGGTTTGATTGCTGAGCATGTTTAGGCTACTTGGACTCAGCATTTGAATACGGTAACAAAGCCAATTTCAAATGATATTGACGCCTGGGAATCATGTGACTGAAACAGCTGCCCAACTTTCTATTTCAGTCACATGCTCCCCAGATGACATTAATATTCACATTACAATTAGGAGTTCTCTGCCAATGCTATTTAAGCTGGCTGCCACAGAAGCTCGTAAGTGTCTTGGAGTGAATCCCCCATCCTCCCAGTGGAAAACAACCTCATTTCTACTTAGGCCACTTCTGCTCAAAAGAATTTGACAGAAAACAATGACACTAGTTAGGTAAGAACAAGATGGTGCATATTTATCAGAGGATAAGTAGACATTCTTAAGCATTACTGCACTCACAAGGGAGACCAATATTGCTATTTTGCAACTTCATCACCAGCTATACAGCTACCTTCACAAATAAAAATCAAACACTTCTAAAATGGTTTGCTATACAAAACTATTCTTGCAAATTCTGATGTTTGATATAAATGAGCTACAGACTTTGACTGCAGTTAGTAGCATTCTACCAACTGAAAAAAAATGGTTGTGGTCTTCATATTGAATTAAAAAAATGTAGAGGTTTATCAAAGTATTAAGAACTATGTTAAATTTTTCCAAAAATTATACAGAACATTTCAAATGCACCACTAAGATACAGGGTTGCATTAGATTTCTAAACAATATCCAGCCACTTGCCATATCATATACTAATAATACATAGCATATCATTTCAAGCCACAAAATAAACTTAAATGTCAGTTATTAATCACATACAAATCCAAATAAACTGTAAAAGTCCTATGTCCAGCTTTGAAATTAATTTTAGTTCTGTGAAAAGTTACCCCTTATACTTTGCAAGAGAACAAAAAAGTTAAATTTGATAAACTCCTCTCTCCTTTGGTTACCTTGAGTGCTGGTAAACTTTTCCATGGGGAACTTATCATTGGGTGATCTACCGAATTCAAAATTTTATTCATAATTTTCTTTCAAATGTTTAGCATTTCTCTTTTTTCTCTATCTTTGTATTTTCCACTTAAAAGCATCACAACATCAAGTATTTTTTTTTAAATGCCTCTAATTAAGGTGTTAAACACTACACTTTCTCTCCTCGTCATTCATTCCTTAGAACTTCTGTTGAAGCTTGGCATTAAATTGAAAAACTTTAGGTATACAAGTACATTATCTAAGTTGCATTCCATCTTGCTTGGACAATACATATATAGCTTCTTAAACTTCAAGGGAATTGCTCCCATTTTATAACAAATTAATTAACAATGCCAGTTTGCCAACTTCCAGATATAATCTGTCTAGCTTGATGACATTGAAAACGAAGGATCCTCAAACTAACAGGTATGGTACTCAGCTTGGAATTAATACATCTGAATTGGTGTATATTTAACAATTCCACTCTGAACAAGGGCAATCAAGGAATACTAGGCCAGCGTTAGCCAGTCGCCATATGTGGCTAATTGGGAATCCAGATGTGGCTAATTGTATTTCAGATTAGTAAATAAAAAGGAGGGTCAGATTCCAGCACAACTCTATAACTGCCTCCTGACAAAATGCAGCCTGCAAAGGTAGTTTTCCTGTGACACTCTAGAATAGGTATTTCTGCCTTCTAAATATGGCTCCGTGGTTAAGGGTACCAGTAGTACATCTCAGATGGAACCTGACCTGCCTTGCATCCCTTCTTTCTTCCTCTTCCCTACACTCACCTGACGAAGGAGGAAAGCTCCGAAAGCTTGTGATTTCAAATAAAGCCGTTGGACTATAACCTGGTGTTGTAAGACTCCTTACATTTGTCCACCCCAGTCCATCACCGGTGCATTTCCACATCATTCCTTATTCTCATCCTCCAAGTAATATAGAAAGTGAGTAATCCCGATTTTTAAAATTGTGATTGTAGCAACTAAATATGAGGCAGCCAAAACGGAGGTCAAAACCTTAAAAACAAACTGACAAAAAATAGCAGTGAAAATCTAAAAAATCTAAAAGCAAAATTAAACTTGTTAAGGTGTATGCATCTTTTTTCAAAAACAGATGCATACACCTTAAAAATTGCTGACACCCTGCCAGTTCAGAAGGTGCCTACCCCCAAGGCCCATTTTATACAGGCAAACTCAAGGCAGACTGCATCCCCGGCAAGCGTGACATTACAATAAAAATATTAAAGTAATGCTGTCACCTGTTTTTAGCAAGAGCTCCTAAGTACACCCAGAAGCTCGTAGATGACACATAATGAGCAGAGATCCAGCCAGCTGGATCCCCACTCAATTTTCTGACACTCCCTGCCACCCCCCCCAAAAGCATCCGTTCTCTTCTCTAGTGCCACCAATGATGGTGATAAGAACATTTCCCCTCCTGTTCTTTTAATAACCCACACTTAAAATTTAACAGTCCAAATGTACAATTGATGCAGAATAAGAGGTTCTTATGTCTAGGCTATTTTATTGACTGAAATAGTAAATCGGTTTTGGGGGGGCATTTGTACACCAACTGCTCAGAGTAATTAAAAAGTGCATCATAGGCAGGTTGCATGAGCAAGAAAGCAACATTCAGCTCAACAGCCTTAGTTAATAGTGTGCTGCTTCAGCAGAATCAATATTTCACACTATTTTGAGTTATTTCAAAATTCTAAATATACATGGTTTCAATAAGCTGCCATGGAGATGTTACAATGAACAATCAAAATAGTACTATAGGTATTTATAGATGGTTACACAAAAGACAGTGATCATGAAGAATGAAAGCACTAAATGCCAGCATAATAAATAGCTTTCTAGACAACATGTCTATAAACATTATTTTATTGTTAAATTTGCTATTGATACGTACTTAAAGATATACCCTTTGTCCATTCTTCCATCCACCAAATGTTTTCCCTTTACCTTCCCTCAATGACTCATGCTGGAATACAGTTCAATAGGTGAGCCTAGACAATGAGTGCCAGCAAGCTATTCAACAATTGGGCACCAGCCAATAGTCCACACTGACTCTGTCCTCACCAAATGTTCAGAATCCAGCAGCTGTCTGCCATTGGGCAGCAATCAGGAGTGGAAACATTGATCAATATTTTCTCTCCTTTTTCAAGAGATTCAATGTCTAAATGTAGCACTTAGGTAAACTGTTAATGAAAAACAGCTATCCAAAAGAAGTTCCAAAACAATGCCTCTTTGTAAATAATAGTAATAGGCAGCTCCTTTCCTGCAGCCAGATTGTTAAATTATTGTATGTGCATTGTGAAGCATAGTCTTTGTTTTTCATTTCCGAAGACTTTGTTTGCATAGGTACTAATTCAATTGGGCAACTAAGGTTTCCTCCAAGAGACAAAATATTAGATTTCTTATCACAGATCTGCAAATATGATAGCATTGCTGGAAAAACCACTTAAGTTTCTAAGAACTTTCTTTATATCAGGATAAGAAACACTTTCACTTTGCATGACAAGCTTTCAAAGTAGATACTTCCATAGATGTCAGCAAAAATAGCAACAGAGATCATCAGAAACCCTATCCTTCCAAGCCAACCCATCCCAATATCCAGGGTGTCAGTTGGAAGCCTTGAGCTTTACATTGCCAGTTTTGGCTGTCTGTCCGAGTTAGTAGATACTCTCTGCACAGGGTCTTGAGAGGCTAGCCAATCTCAACAGCTAGACTCTAACAGCAGCTTAGAGGCACATTGGGGATAGGAAAACACCTTCCCCACTGAGGAAGCTTTTAGGACAGTAGCTTATGCTGTCTTTGGGGCCATTCTTCAAAATGAGACATTAAACAGAAAGTTTGGCTGCCTAGTCCAGTGGTTCATGGGCGCTGATGCCATGACATCAGTTGAGGAAAATCAGAGATTTCTGCTGGTGTCCTGAACAACATTCCTCCTTCAACTAATACTACCAAAATTAGAACCGATCACCATATAAAGATGGAAATGCTCCCAGCTATATCCTTTGAAACATTACAAAATTCAAAAGCTAATTTGAAGTTTAAAACAATGTTGCTCATGAATTTACATCATATGTTGTAATCTGGTGATAGTCTAAAACAGACATTTTCTTTTCCCCCCCCAGAAGAGAGCATATGCCAAGAGGTTGCCGAAATCCACCCAAATGTATGAAAAATATCTACTTTAAGTATTTTTGGCTGACATTCATTTATGGGGTCCACCTTTCATTGGTAATTGAATGAAGCTCCAGAGATACCTTAGCGGTTTTCAAACGTTTCTGTTTGGGGGAACCCCTACAAATATTCACACTGCCAGAGACCTCCTCTGAAAGATAGTCTCTGCTACCCAAAAGAATGAAGTGATATTATTGCAGAAAATGTTCATTAGTATAAAGCAACAGAAATGAATGTGCTAATAAGTCAAGAAATACAGAAAAAAAATTCAGAAATCTGATGGTCTCGGACCTAGTTTGACAACCTATGCTTCACCCTTCCAATTAAAAACAATAGAGGGATGATAAGTGATAGAATCCCATAACGCTGTGCTCAACAATGTGCACGTGAACGGAAATGGAAATTTTCAGTTTGCCAAGAATGGGAATGATTCCAAGAATCATCCTGTGACACAAAGCAAATGGCATTCAGTTATTGAAGTAGTAGACATCTTGCTAACAGTGTGGCATCGCTTTACAGAATTTTTGATCAGTGAAGACCAACCAGAAAAATTTTTACTTACATTCTGACAACAAAATGAAAAGTAAAACAATTTAATGTGTAATATAATTGAGAGAGTATAACTCCTGTTGTGGAAATAATATAAAGGCTAAAATCTGAGAATCTCTCATCTGCGAATTATTCAATATATTTGGGGTTGATACCAGAATTCTATTTGACAGTATCATGCTTTGGGATTTTTTGACTAATTTTGCACGGAAATGATTTGGAAAACAGCTATATCATTAGGGTTTTCAAGCAAAATATATTCACAGAAGTTTAAAAATCACCAAGACAATAGGTGGTTAAAATGTTAATGAGCTCGGTATTGAAGTTCTTTCCCAAAGACAAGAGACAATCTGCTAGCCTGCGTCAGTAATCAATAAACACCTCACACCAATTACCGCCCCATCAGTTTACTCTCAATCAGCAAAGTGATGGAAGGTGTCGTCGACAGTGCTATCAAGCGGCACTTACTCACTAATAACCTGCTCACCGATGCTCAGTTTGGGTTCCGCCACGACCACTCAGCTCCTGACCTCATTACAGCCTTGGTCCAAACATGGACAAAAGAGCTGAATTCCAGAAGTGAGGTGAGAGTGACTGCCCTTGGTCAAATGCTGCCTTGATGTCGAATGTGGCACCAAGGAGCCCTAGTAAAATTGAAGTCAATGGGAATCAGGGGGAAAACTCTCCAGTGGCTGGAGTCATACCTGGCACAAAGGAAGATGGTAGTGGTTGTTGGAGGCCAATCATCTCAGCCCCAGGACATTGCTGCAGGAGTTCCTCAGGGCAGTGTCTTAGGCCCAACCATCTTCAGCTGCTTCATCAATGACGTTCCCTCCATCATAAGGTCAGAAATGGGGATGTTCACTGATGATTGCAGTGTTCAGTTCCATTCGCAACCCCTCAGATAATGAAGCAGTCTGAGCCCGCATGCAGTGTGACCTGGACAACATCCAGGCTTGGGCTGATAAGTGGCAAGTAACATTCGCGCCAGATAAGTGCCAGGCAATGACCATCTCCAACAAGAGAGAGTCTAACCATCTCCCCTTGACATTCAACGGCATTACCATCACCGAATCCTCCATCAACATCCTGGGGGTCACCACTGACCAGAAACTTAACTGGACTAGCCAAATAAATACTGTGGCTACAAGAGCAGGTCAGAGGCTGGGTATTCTGTGGCGAGTGACACACCTCCTGACTCCCCAAAGCCTTTCCACCATCTACAAGGCACAAGTCAGGAGTGTGATGGAATACTCTCCACTTGCCTGGATGAGTGCAGCTCCAACAACACTCGAGAAGCTCGACACCATCCAGGACAAAGCAGCCTGCTTGATTGGCACCCCATCCACCACCCTAAACATTCACTCCCTTCACCACCGGCGCACAGTGGCTGCAGTGTGTACCATCCACAGGATGCACTGCAGCAACTCGCCAAGGCTTCTTCGACAGCACCTCCCAAACCCACGACCTCTACCACCTAAAAAGGACAAGAGCAGCAAGCACATGGGAACAACACCACCTGCACATTCCCCTCCAAGTCACACACCATCCCGACTTGGAAATATATCGCCGTTCCTTCATTGTCACTGGGTCAAAATCCTGGAACTCCCTTCTTAACACCACATGGATTGCAGCGGTTCAAGGCGGCGGCTCACCACCACCTTCTCAAGGGCAATTAGGGATGGGCAATAAATGCTGGCCTTGCCAGCGACACCCACATCCCATTAACGAATAAAAAAACCCACTGTGTTGGTAAGTTCCTGGTCCCGGGCACTCGGCAGGGGTTGCCTAGCATAGGCCTTCCCCTCTGGTTGGGAACACAAGGACGTAAAATTGGGACAACAACAGACACCAATCAGGTTTTTAGACAAGAAAGCTGCTGAGGCAAACTCTGGCCAGACTCAAATGGTTAGGTTACAGGCAGGTAGTTAGATGTTATTTTGTTTAAGTCAAGCAAGATGACCTACTTATTTACAGAAGTGTTAGATGTTCATTTTTTTTTTATTATTACTCAGACAAATTGGACTGATTGAATTAGTGTGTCTGATCATAACTCTTGCTCCATAATGTTCACTTGCTGTTTGAAAAATAAAGTAGCTTAATCTTTGTTCTGGCCTTGTCTCCCTTAAGTGTAAACCAGTGCGTCTACTGAAAAATTGCAGAAGCTCAGGGCATGTGCAAAAGACATGGTTCTCCCTTATTTATGAGGGGACAGGGAGAGAGCGGCCTGGAACCAGAGGTACTGCCAAATTTAATGGCAGAATCTGATTAAAATTTTTGGACACCATTTTCCGCCCCCAGCCAGATCAAGAAGCTGGCTGGCTGTCTGGCAGGAATGCATGCAGGACTAGGCCTCAGCCGGGGAGCGAAGAGGAGGGAGGGAAAGAGCGCGGGGGCCGGAGGGAGTGCGGGGAGGTTAACAGGTTTGCTTGGAAGGCTGGAGGGGAAGCACTCCTGCTCCTCCTGGCCCACAAGGAGTTGGAAAGGCATTTGCCTGTTGGAGCCAGCCATTCTCACCTCCCTTCAGCTGTCGGGTTTTCCGAGGCCTGGGAAACCCAGCTCGCTAGCATTAAATCTGAAACACAGCTAAAATTTGAGGCAAGTAGCCTCATTAAAATATTTAAATTAGGGACCCGCCTCCAGAGAGGTTAGTTGCCTGCCCCCCCAACTCGCCTCTGTTAGTACCGGAAGTGGGCGCCTTGGGGTCGGATATCCCATTTTTGAAATTTTAACCCCCGCCCGTCCTAGATAGTTCATATGTCTAGAAAGATGTATTGTTCCATCTCCTGGGTTACTTTATCATATAGGTAAATACTGGGGAGCATAAGTAAACTCTGGGAGATGTGGGATCTGCTCACTGGTTCAATGGCGTAAGTCGCTTGTGAGAAGGAATCTACAGCAGACCCAATTTTGTAACAGACAGTAAGCTATGAGAAGCGTTTTGAGAGTTTGGGATTGATATCTGTGCCACTGTTTATATACTTGCCATTTCACAAGCAAGTAACATAGAAGTTAGTTTTAGGGTTCCTTTGGTCATGATGCATGACAAATGGCAAATATGAATGTCACAATTTCTACAATTCACAATGCCCATTGAAGGGGATGAAAGATAACTTTGATATTCAGCACAAGTCATTGAACCTTATAGAAAGGGTGAATGAAGTTTTGTCTTCAGACTTTGAAGACTACAAGTTTATTTTTTGATTTAATGGCTCTGATGGCTTTAATGTGATGTGCACTCACTTTGTGGAGTAAACCCTACAAACAACAAACTTCAAGGCAGTCAATTCCAACAGGGAAAGCTTAAGTTACCACCTATTTTGGCCAAGCCAATGTTGAATGGCTCTCCAAGATTAAAAACTACACTGGTAAGACCAAAAATTCCAAGGAAACATTCAAATTGTATGATTGATTACAACAAGTATAAACAGTAGCTCACTTTAAATGAGATGAGAACAGTTCTACTATTTGATTTGTGCTTTTACTATACCAACAAAATAAGTCCACCAATACTATGTCTTTGAGGAAAACTTTTTTTAAAAAAAAACATATCTGTACACTGATGTTGACACCAAAAGCACCAAATGTGCTCCAACACAAAAATACAAAACTGAAACCTCCAAAAATTAATCAAATCATTGAGGTGGGGGGGGAAGAAAAAAGTGAAAATAACTATTTTATAAAACTCAAATAGTTAAAATTGCTGTTATAAAACAATAATAAATAAAAGCTTCTGAAGTAGAAAGCCCATCAGTACACTATTTTTCGAGATTTCCTTCCACCCACAAAAGAGAATAGCAACAGCAGGACCAAACACAATGAATACTAAAATACTTAACTTCCATCATAATGACTTAAAACAAAAATTAAAGCTAGTTGTCCAAATATTTCCACTTGCAAGACTCCTCTATGGAGACCTAGGTATCCTCAATTCCAGCATCAGAACAGAGGAATGGATGCTGAGGTAACATAAGCAGATATAAAATTTATGTAAAAACTTGGGGGAAAATTTTTTTTACCAGAGATCAGTCTGAAAATAGAACAACATTCATACTAACTATTAAGTAGTGGATATGCCCAAGGAGATCCCCTTGGTTTATGGAATAGAAAACCATCCACTCTATTCAGCTGCTGAAATGGAGAATATATATGACTCCACAAGCAAGCCTAACAAATAGGAATATTTAAGGGGGGGGGGGGGGGGGGGGAAAGAGAGGAGGAGGAGGAGGAGGAGGTGTTATCTAATCGAGGAAAAAATATTCACTCAGCTTTTTTTTTAAAATAGTGAAAAAATTAACTACCACAAGAACATTCATTGTGTCACAAGCATTGCTCATGTTTCTAGTACATTTTGTAAACGTTCTAGAGACATGAGTGTTGACCGGAGGTCACCGGTTACAGTTATTGGCTTAATACAAAGAGCAGAAGAGTCAATTCTCTCTTAACTCTCAATTCACTTTATTCACGCCGTTAGATCATATACATATAGCTTTTACGTCTGGTTAGATTATAGACATGCAGTTTACACCAGGTTATACAGTTTTATACCCAAACTAAGATCTAAACGCACACCCACTAGGTTTCTCTGACACTCTGAGTGGTCACAGAATATAAAGGATAATACCCGAAAAGGAGAGCTGACACTGGCCAGGCGTTACGTTCTCTCTCTCTCTTGACATAGTCTCTACGTCCCTGACGTAGGGTCTTCCACTTCCGCGATGGTTGGTCTCCGGAGTCTTCGCTCTGGCTCCACGCCCCAGATCCTTCATTCGTATTCTGAATCTTATCTCTTCAAGCTGTGCTGTCTTTCTCCCTTTGGTTTAGGCCTGCTTGCTTTTGCCTGTGTCTTCTCCTCATTGGCTCTGTCCCAAGGACTTGGGTAGCATTACCTCATTACTCCTTTTCTAAATAAGGACTTCTGTCTTCTCACATCTCCTTTGTCTTTCACAAAACTTAGAAAAAGTATTCACTCAGCTTTTTTTTTAAAAAGTGAAAAAATTAACGACCACAAGAACATTAATTGTGTCACAAGCATTGCTCATGTTTCTAGAAACATGAGCAATACCAAAACCATGAGCAACACCAAAAAATGCTGTTCTCATACATAAAGCAGTCAAAACGGGATAAGATTATTATACACAACTATTCAAATATTGCAAGTTGAAAACCAACTTGTGCAGAATTTGCTGAATGCTTTGTTTCCTTTTCTAGTGGGTTTCCAGAATGCAGTTTGCTAAATTTACAAAAATGCCAAATTTACACTTTTCCAATGCATTGAAATTGTATTGACAATCAACTGTCCCAGCTGCTTAGTTTTCAGTGCATCAACAGTTGATGGTGAACTTGTGAACCCAAGCAGTCATATCACAACCACCAGCAATAAATAAGAAATTATGCTGCAGAATTCAGATGAGAGAAAAAAAGAGATGGGATGTGTGAATTTTAGTTCGGCTTCCTTTTTGCCAATAAACCTCACAAAGATGCAGTTGTTAATTATTTGACAAAGCAGGAGAGACGAGCTGCAGACAAGTTTTATTGCGTATCAAAACACTGCTAAAATAAAATACAATACAAAATTTTACAAAACTGCACAAATGAAAAAGAACAGAAATTTTCTGCCAACAAAAAAGTCCTTCTTCCTTGAAGCCAATCACATAATTTTGCAGCATTTGTGCTTACGTGCAATCTTTCCTATCGTGCATTGTTACCAATATGGTAAGTAAGTCTAGTGACTATACCAATAAAATCTGGTGCGCATAGGACTCCACCATATTAAGGCAAAATAAAACGGGCTTGCCAGCTACATACCAAATTTCACAATAATTATGGCATTTCTAAAAGCAAAATTTGATATGCACTAAAAACACTTTACTCTTTCTTTTTGTAAGGGTAAATTGGTTTACATGATCAACTTCTGTCAGCAATCAAGTAAAATTAGGAAAGTACCTTAACAACCGGGTGTCCTCCAGAAGATGCCTTCACAGCTCCTCGACTTCCTTCTGTCTCATAGTGAGCTCTGTGATGGGTCTTCGGCTGCATTTCAATCTTTAGATCATACTGCATATACTGACTTGGTAAGGGCCAGTCTAAGGAAGGCAACGATGATGTACTGAAAGTCAAAATATACACATGATTTAAGTACTCGTTGTGAAATTTTATTATACGTATTTCAACATGCCCATCATATGGATATTTAAAGCAGTATCTTATATAGAGTATGGATAAAACATATGTAGATAAAAAACAAAGTGTTTCCCTTCAATACCCTGTTAACATTTATAACTATATTTGTCCCTTCAAGCTTAGTAGACAAAACACTACAGGTTACAAATTTCCCTATTGCCCTGTGGCAATGCTACTGCATGATCGGCCAAAAAGAGCAAGCATTGTGTGGGGTGAAGATGGTCACATAAGTTGATTCTCCATCCTGAGAGGCAGTATGGAAGTTGGAAGACTATTAAAATGAAGCTAACTAAATTTTAATTTGAGCACAAAGTAATCATGCTTCTATCTATTTCAAAAAAGTTCAATTAAAACAAATAAAATGCATTTTTGTATAAGCTACAATGGTAGTTTTAAAAAAAAGTACATTTTAATTATGGTTATAGTTACATTTTTAACCAAAAATACAAGAGAGCACTGCAACAGGTATGGAACACCAATATGTTGATTCAATTCTCATTCTATTGAACTCTGATCTCAACTAGGTGCAAGGTGGCTCAACAAGAGATCGGGCCCTTTCCAAAGATAGGAAGGTGAAAAAGGAGACCATCATTGGCTGTTCCAGTGCATTTTTGTTTTTACCAACTGGTAAAAAAAGGTGAAGAGTAACCTCCTTCAGCATTAAATACCTTCCCAAACCCTGGCATCGGTGGCAGAGCCTTCAGTTACCTCAGCCTTACTCTCTGGAACTGCCTCCCTAAACCCCTCAGTCTCTCTACTTATCTATACTCCTTTTAAAATCCTTCTCAAAACACATCTTTTGCACCTAGCCTTCAGTCACCATTCCCAACCTCTCGCCCGTGGTTTGGCATCTGTTCTTTTCATTAATTTTCTGAAGTACCTTGAGATGTTTTGTATGTTAACGGCAATATATATGTATCAAGTTGTTGTTGGTTCAGTGTGATAGTAGCAGAGACATGCAAGGTGGTTAGGCTGGGGCATTTTATTTTCAATAAATAAATGAGTCGAAACTCTGCATTGAAGGCCAGTGTGACAGTAAATACAGAATGCCATTAACCTTACTGCTATCTTTCAAAATGTGCACCTCTTTCATAAAACACTACAAAACTGACTTTCCCTTAAGTTTCCAATGATGAATGTTATATGGGATCAAATATAGAGAAACAATGATCAGCAATTAATATACATCAAGCTAAGATTATAAAAATAGATTTATTTTTGACTTCAATGCTGAAATGTTACTGCAATCCCCATGAGTATGGGGAAACTAAACCCCAAGATGAAGTAATTTCTTTCACATCATTACACATCCCCTTCACCCAATTTAATTATTGTGACCTTTTCACAACTCTTCACATTTCTGTGGTCGGAGTAGCCTGTGCTTTTTAATCAGGCCACTGAGGCTGCCATTACACATTTTCCTGCTGTGAATTATGGGTAAATTCTACAATCGCCACGTCTAATGTTTGTGAAAAGATATATCCTTGTATCATTCCCATTTATATAGTGAAACTAAAAGAGGATGCAAGCTTTGAATAAGAGGAACTTGACTCAGTTACATAATTTGCACATTAATTCTCAACCCCTAAAGAGGTCACTGTAATCTAATTAAGCCAAAACAAATTGGGGGAGTGGGAGGAAGAGGAGATGGAAAGGGAGGAGGACAGGGAAGATGAAGAGCTGGGGGGGGGGGGTGGGGGGGAGGAGGAGGGAGAGAAGAGACTATAAGGAGGAGGAGGGGACGGGGACAGAAGACAATATAAGAGAAAAGAACAGGGGAAAGGGGGAGCAGTGGTTGGGGGAGAAAGAAGAGAGCCAAAAGAACATACTGGAAATGACACGCTATTGTAGTACAGGCTGCTCTTTGAGGTTGGGAATTAAATAACATTCTTGAGGCATTGCAGAGTTTTCAGAGTCTCAGTTTGGCTCAAAGATGGCACTCTTGCTTCTAAAGTCAGAGATTGTAAGTGCAAACCCCACTCAAGGATTTGAGCACATAATCTAGGCTCACACGAGTACAGAACTGAAGAAGTGCTACATTGTTGGAGATGCTGCCTTTTGGGTAAGATATTAAACTGAAGTTCGTCTGTCTGTTCATGTGGATGTAAAATGAGAGAGAAAAAAATTCAACCTCTTGGTGTATATGAAATTCAAGGGCACTGCAAGCACACGCTTGCTCGCATATACACATACATTCACATATATGCATTAATGAAACAGAATTATGAACAAAATATATTTTAAATATTTTCAATTGATACAAATTCTGCTAATAACCTGGAATCTCAGATGATCGACAATACTTAAATTAAAATATGCATCCTACAATCGTCAAGTATCCTGTAATTTTTAGTAGTAGTCTGCCACGCATTCCGAATAGGAGGTTTAGGTCTCGACACTTTTGATAAGTACACAATCAACTCCCTATTTTCACAAAGAACCTACAACCAAAACAGGTGCAAGTCTTTAATAACTATGCGTTACTGTCAAGTCAGGCTGGCAGAACGGTATAAAACTTTGTTGGTTAAGAAGAAATAAAAGGAGGACATTAAATGCTATATATCATGCCTCAATATAGGATGTTTTAGCATCCTTTTGGTAATTAAACAAATGATGGGTTTCATCCCAGTGGAATGCTCTATTCAAATGATAAACGGGTAACATGTGTCGACTACAGACATCACTGCCTGAATTACTTGCAAAGCTCTTTAGAGGGAGCTCATTATAAAGCTAGTCTGAAAACATCTCAAAACAAACCTAATGAATTTTAGTTTCAACTCAATTTCATGCAGTCACACTATGTTAGGGAATAAAGAAACATTTTAACTAATTTAGAAATGAATTTTGATTACTAAATTCAAGCAATTTCAAAACACATTCAATTAGCACTATGGGGTCAATTTTCGGATGGCTGAGGGGGTGCGTTCGTGGCGGGGCGCTCCTAAAATTGGGGAGTCCCTGAGCGGGTCCGGAGCCCAGCTCCAACCTGCCCACTTCCGGGTTCCCCAATGATGCAAATCTGTGCACGCGCATCCCCCGCATACAGGATTCCCACCGGCAATCAAAGCTGGCAGGATCCCACTTAAGATCATTATCTGGGTACTTGAGGTCGTTTACAGACCTCATTGGTTGGAGATTTTAGGAGGATTCATATTTTGGACTATCCAGAGCGTGTTTCCCATGCTGGGGGAAACACTCCGTTTAAACAGACGTGTTGTAGCCAGCGGCAGCTGCAAAGATCCATTTAACAGATGTGGGGTAAACCCTCATTCATTGCAGCAGGGCACACTGGCACCTCAAAGTTTTGCCTGCCACACCGTTGTCTCCACACTCAAAATTATTAAATCAAACCCTAAACTCTGCTGTCCAAACACATTTACCTACTTTGTGGACCCCCTCACACCATCAGGATTGGGGAGGGGTTCCATTGCTGCGTTCATCACTCCATTGGAGGACAAGCAACATTACCAGCCTCGCCAGGCATGCCGTCCACCTCCACCACGTGAAGTTACACACAGTGCTGCGCAACAGGCACCTGCACAAAGTAGTCGTGCAACTACACATACTCCCACTGTAGGGTGACCCAATGGGTGGCATCAAGGGTGTTCATGGAGAACCTCATGAAAGGGCATTATTGCACAAGCAGTCAAGAATGGCCAAGACGTGGCAGTAGTGGTGACAATGTAATATGTAATGTGAGTTGATCAGAAATCAAATATAAGTAAAAACCATGACAAACCCTCAAACACCCTTGTGCATCCCCTTCATGCTCACGACACGTTTGCCTTACGCTTCCTACTATACATGTGATGCATGCCCTGTGGCTGCAGCACAGGTAGTGGCAGGTTGGGTGAGGCTGACCGTGAAAGAGATGCATCAGAGAGTGCATATGAGATAGGGCCATGAGATTGGACGAGGATTGGGTTGAGTGGTAGTGGTGGGATGAGTGCTGGCGAGGTGAGTAAGTGCAGGTAAGATGAGGATGAGCTTTGAGTGGGTGTGAGGAGTGATGTGATAGAATAGTGTTGGCTGTGCAGGAGATGTGGGGTGGGGGCGGTGATGTGGCAGACAGAGTGTAGGGGAATGAGTAAGTGTACTCACTTCGGCTGACCCACTTAGGTCATTGAAGCGTCTCCTGCACTGTATGCAGGTGTGTGATATGTTGGTGGTGCTGGTGACCTCCTCTGCCACCTCTAGCCAGGCCTTCGTGGTGGCAGAGGCAGGCCACTTCCTCCCGTCCGCTGGGGAGAAGATCTCTGTCCTCCCCCTCCTCCTCACCCCATCCAGTAGGACCTGGAGTGAGGCATCATTAAACCTGGGAGCAGCCTTCCCCCTGGGCTGCTCCATGCTGTAATTTTGGCTCCTTTCTGCAGCAGTCAATGGAGGACTACCCCTTTAAATAGGGCTCCTCCAGCTGATAGCCTATGATGCGGGTGCGCAGTCCGCCCGCTGCGTAGCTTTCCAGGGCGAAACCTGAAAGCCAAGGTAAGTGGCTTCAATTTACATACGATCGCGTGGGGAACCCACCGATTTTACTGGGCACGTTACCCACGCACCCAGTCAACCCCCCGCTGGCAACCCGCCTCCCTCCTAATATCGGGCCCTATGAAACCTATTGAAAATCCCAAACAATTTCAGAGATTTTCAGAATTTGAGTTGAGCACACAAGTGTTCAGCCTAATCTCCGATATCCACTTGTTAAAATTAATAAAAGGAGACCATTCTCCACATAGCATCAGTTTCAGATCCCTGACTGTTGGATCAGCACAAATTCTGCATAACAGAGAGAACAAAGTACATGAAAGTGTATTGCTATGTACATATTTATCCAGACACTACCATAATTTAAACGAGCAGAATGAACCAATGAAGTTAAATCACTCATGTGCTGACTATTAATGTAATGTAGGACATCCAAAGTTACTCCTATATTTTTCTAACTAATGTGTGATTCTTTACTATTATATTAGCAATAAAAGTTAAGGGTTAAAGAACTAAAAGGGCAAAAGTAAGCTGGACTGGACGTTAGATCGTAAAAATCATTAACTGGTAAAAGGACTTTATAATTCTTACAGTAATCAATGATCAAATAATACACATTCCACAGTAACCTTCAGAGCCATTACCAGAAGTATTCGCATCCCATCTGCTGTATTACAGCTCTACTACTGAGGACAAGAGTTTAATTTAAATAAATACCCTCCAATTCAATATTGCAATTTTCTACCCATTTGTTTCATACAAATTGGTCTGTAGTTCAGATTAACAATATTAATTGACCTACCTAAATTAACCGAGTGTTAAAATATCTCAATTGTTTAACCTGGTGTCTAAGTTACCTTACTTACTCACTTCTATTTGGACAAAACCTTCTGCAGACAAACTACAAACAGACAATGCATACGGCATCTATATTTAAATTCTGCTCACACTAAGATGGACATTGGCAGCATCACACAGACCTCACTACCATTGCTAAGTAATCCAAGATTTTGTTGATTTTTTGCATTAATGTAACATTTTTTTCTAAATTTCAATGGTATTCAGTTATGGATTGATAACAATGCATGTCAAAAGTAGTAACAGTACAATTCAAATGAAGTACAATGTTTGCAAGAATACAAAATTTATTTTCAATACAGTAACAGCTAACAAATTTTCTACTTTCAATTACCTAAGATTAAATTTTTAATCTCATTATGAGTTTTTACATTATTTATAGCTCCATAATTGCTCCTGTTTACTCCCTAGAGCCTCTGCAAAGGAAAATCATTACAAAGCTTTTAACACAAGACCTTTTCTGGTTTTAGTAGTCAATATAGGCAAGAATCATTCCCCACTGCTACATTAGTAGCAGCACTTTGGCATTCATGTTGCAATTTCCTTATTTTTTTTTTCGAAGTGTCAACTCAGCATGAATTGTGAGAACATCAGATATGGGAACATCCTTTAGAATATACTGTTTACAGGATAGATGGAATTCAGTTTGGATGATACTGATCTTGATCTGAAATTGATCTCCTCAGCGTTTGCAATACACCTCTGTACCTGAAGCAGGCCATGCAGCAGATGGTGTCAAATTACAATCTGAGGTAGCACTGTGATACACCACGAGGCTGTAGATTAGCTGGGGACTACACTAACATGATTCACGTCACGGTCACGTTCAATACAAAGATAAAATGAGACTTCATTCCAAACTAGAAATGGGATTTAACATTTGCACAGGACGTTGAATTGAAAATAGATGCAAGTTAGGAACAAAGAATCTATATAGCACCCTTAATATACTGAAATGCCGTGGCACATTTTAAGAGAACGGATTGAGCTGTAGGCGAATTAGGAGAGCTGACTGAAAGTACTGTCAAAATTATGTTTTAAGGAGGCTTTTAAAGATGGGGTTTGAAGTAACAATGCACAGGTATAGGGGTGGGGTTGTTCCAGGGGGTAAGACCTGGATGACTGAAAGCACCACCACTAACGCCAGGAGGGGAGGATGCACAGGGGCCAGGGTGGAAAGAACACGGGCTCAGGTGGGATTGTACAGCTAGTGGAGATTGTAGAGGTAGGGTGGGGTTACATCACGAAGGGATTTGTAAACAAGGACAACGCTTTTGAATTTGGCGCACTGGGAGACAAAGTGCTAATGGAGATTAACAAAAACAAGAATGATGAGTGAGCAGGACAGAATGCAGTGGTAGAGATATGGACAAGTTGGAGTTCATGTGAGGAGGAACTTGGGAAGTCAGCAAGGAGAGTGTTCAATAATGGGTGGGGAGATGTGAGCAGATAAATCACCTGTTATTTTAATGAAATTAAGACTTGCACAATCCAGAAAAATAGATTTTCTCCAAATTTAACAGTCTGGACGGGTCATTCTCAAATAACAAAGCTAATTCTGCAACTGTGTTAGATACAACTTGAGACTGATGTATCAAAGGGATTCCACAATTTTACTCTGATAGTTCACCAACCTTTACAATAGACACACCTTTCAACACAATTAGGCTGAAACAAGACTATAGGTTAACCAAAAGCAAAATACTGCGGTTGCTGCAAATCTGAAATAAAAACTGAAAATGCTGGAAAAGCTAAGCATGTGAGGCAGCATCTGTGGAGAAAGAAACAGAGTTAACGTTTCAGGTTGAAGACCTATCGTCAGAACTGGGTTAACCATCTGCTTTGGAATCACCCGAGGAAACAAGTAACCTGGGGTATACTATAAAAGACATCTTTGATCTTTTTCTAAAATAGTCATTACTGATTCCAGTCAACTAGAATTCTTGCTACAAGCTCATTAGCTTTTGGTTCGGTCCTATTAAAAACATTTCTGTTACAGCGAGCTAGCTGGATCATTGTTTAACAAAATTATGGTATCAGAAACACCCTCAGTCATTTAAAATAAAGTTGAAATATTTCAACACAAAAAAAAATTAACTTAAAACTACATAGCAATTTAGCTACACTTTCAGGAGGTTCCTTCAGAATCTGCCCCTTCAGCACTTTGTTCCCAAGTATGATTCTGTAAATAAGATTTCTGATCCCACAATCTAAATTATTTAACCTTCACTTAAGTTTATTTTAGTTGCTGGTCTGCTGATTATTTCCCAAAAGGCTAGCCAGCATTTCCTTGAAGGATTTCAGCCAGTAGCAAATGCTGAAAAAGCACCAAGGGACTAAGGCTGTAACAAGCCTGGTATTTTTAGCTTCAAGGCTTCTGAAGGCTCAAGTTAATGTATACACTGAAGCCTGTGTTTTGAATCTAACTTTGGGGTCTATATAAGTAGTTCAAGAGGAAATTTTATTTGGGGCTGTACATGCAGCTTTGAGCTGAACTCTTCATAGTCACACCTGCTTCGAACAGCCAACACTTCAAATGTAACTTTTGTTACAATCTTAGGAGAAATCAATTTTGGTCGTTGCACCTTATGCAACAAGTCTAAGCAAGTCAGCTGCAAGCGCTGGGACTACACTTTTACATGTTATAAGTCCCAGAATCCATGCAGTTACCATTCAGAACTGCAAAAGCAATATTTTCTTTGATGAACTAGTTTAGAATTTCTAGCTCTGACTCATGGGGAGTCTAATTATTTCACTTTGAACATATTACACATTTTGGAGTTATATCAAGAGGAATGCACACACACTATAAGTCCAGTGTGAGATAGTTAGGGAGTGGAACAAGACCATGCCCCAGTATACAAATATCATTTTAGACTTTGAGAGTCTTAATGTGTGAGGCCTTAAATAGGCTTTGTAACAAAACATGCAAATAGTGGTTTGGGGGCAGGAGTTTTTCCACACGTTTTGGTGGGGGATGGGGCAGGGGGAGAGGAGAAAGAGGGAACATTATCAGAAATCACTTGAAATTTTGTTACTCAGGAGTCATTTCAACTTTAGAAACAAATTTTGTTTGGAAAATTGACTGTTTTCAATATTTATCACTTAAAAGGGGTATAAAAAGTATGGACTTATTTTTCTGATTCAACACCTGAAACTACAACCTGCCAAAGAATTGATGTTTAAAGAGGGTAGTTTAAACAGTAATGTTAAATTTGATTCCCTAATCTAGTAAGAGGTGGTGGTGGAGGAGGGGGCAGGATGATGGAGAAGAGAGAGGAGGGGGAGGGGAAGGGAAGCAAGAAAAGGATATGGAGGAGGGGGAAGAGAGAAGAGTGATGGGGGGGATGGGTAGGAAAGTAAAAGGAAAGCAAAGAACTTGTGTTTATTTGGCATCTTTCACAACCATAGGATGTTCTAAAGTGCTTTACCGCCAATTAAATGTTTTTGAAGCGTGGTCACTGTTGTAATGGAGGGAAACGCAGCAGCCAATTTGTACACAGCAAGGTCCCACAAACAGCAATGAGGTACATGACCAAATAATAGTTTTTTTAAAAACTGATGTTGGGTGAGGAATAAATATTGGTCTGGACACCAGGAGAACTCCTCTGCTCTTTTTCTGAATGGTGCTATGGGATCTTTTACGTTCACCTGAGAGCAGATGGGGCTCAGTTGAACGTCTCATCCAAAAGACAGCACCTCTGACAATGCAGCAGCCCCCCCGTAGTGCACTGATTATCAGCCTGGATTATATGCTCGTCTCTGGACTGGGGCTTGATCCCCATCATCCACAAGGCCTCAAATTAGTTCTTAGAAGTTCCTGCAAATGCCCCCACTATCAACCTAGCCACCAATTTGTTTCAATAGGGAGATGGGGCAGAGGACAGCGAAGGCAATTCCCCCTCCTTCAAGAGGCCCCGAGTTTGCTCTGAAGGAGGTCGCAGATTCCAATGTCAGGTGGAGGAGGGGGGGTCACATGTTCCGAGAGTGAACCGAATTTCCAATTCAACGCAGAGAAGCAAGCTTCCTGCAATCTCGGGCTCTCTGTTGAAGCAACGGGAGATCAAGCAACATTAGCAGTCTGGCGCAGTACAGGTTGCCAGATGACTACTGTTGGCAGCAGTGGAGGGTTGCAGGATTCTGGTATTCAGAAGTGGGGTAGGAGGAGTTGCAGGCTCAACTGCTACTTTACTGCTGCACTTCCAATTAGCTACTCTCTTAAAAGACAATCTGCTGCTTCCACGCCAAAGGTGTTCAGAGGATATTGAGTGCACAAAATGGAATATTGCATTTTCCTTCATTTTTTTTCCTACTTGCATTTCCCCCCTGCTGTCCTGGTTTCATTTTAAATACTTCAGCATATGCCTGCCTTTCAAATACCGTTGCAGGGAAGAAATCCCATTTCTGCAGGGACAAGTTATCTCGTCCACATTGTCAGGCAGTGCAGTCATGCCCAGACAACTCATTCAAGGTTCAAGAGGAATGAAGCCATACAAACTCTTAATACTTTATCCCTGTCAGATGCTTAGAAAGAAATTTCAGAGTAAATTTCAGTTCTTAAGGACAGCATGCTTCACTTTTGCAGTTTTTTTTCGAGGGTGGGGGGGGGGTGGGAAGGAAGAAGACATGTTACAATTTTATTGGGCTGATTTTTCAAATGTGCCATAATGATGGGAAGCCTCGCCCTCCCCCCCCAACCTATGTACATTGGGAAATTGACACATTGCCCACGATTTTTAATTAATTAAGATCAATGGACAGAAAATCATGGTCTGCACGGCCATGGTTTTCCGATAGGTTGTGCACATTAGTAAAATCAGTCATTTATATTTTAATTAAAAACTGGGGAGTACATTTTTGTCTTTAGCATTTCAGGTGCAGGAATTTGAGTGCATGCGCCCTCCAATTTTCCATCCATTAAAATGACTGATGTGTGTACCAGGCACCCAAGGATTTGCGCCAAGTGATGAAGATGAAAATGCAGCTCATTTCCTTTAAATCTTCTATTTCTAAGTGTATTTTTTTTTCCATTCAACAAAGTGCAGCATGTCTGTGCAGGGGAATGCACACTTTCTAATTTCAGGAGACCAGTGTCAGAAGCAAGCATATTCAGGTGTTTTACCACACTTCAGAAGACAACCCCACTGCATCAGTATGAATTCCATTTCCCTCAATAGCTATCCTTCTTGCCTTGCTGAGTGCCAATTTATGTTGAATTGTAGACCTATGAATACTTGAAACTAGTTCAGGACTACTCAAACTCATTTCATATAGGGACCCTTCTAGCCAGTAGAAGCACCTTCATCCAATTACCTAGTCTGAATTTGAACCCATGTTTAAAACTGCTGAAATTCATTTGAATTTTGTCTTCGATATTGTAAACTCCTTTCTTTCATCCCTCTTATGGCATGTTATTTCTTCATTGCTTAATGCCAATAGTTCTTACTCAGCACAAGCAAAATAGCTCTGAAGATCATGCAACAACAACTTGCATTTATATGGTGCCATTGACATGGTAAAACATCCCAAGGTACTTCACAGGAGCGCTATCAGACAAAATCTAACATCGAGCTATATAAGGAGATATTAGGACAGGCAATGAGGTAAGTTTTAAGGACAGTTTTAAAGGAGGAGAGAGAGGTAGAGAGGCAGAGAGGTTTAAGGAGGGAATTCCAGAGCATGGGGCCTACAGAGCTGAAGGTACTGCTGCCAATGGTGGGGCAAAGGAAATCAGGGAAGCACAATTGGCCAGAATTGGAGGAACACAGAGTTCTCGGGAATTGTAGGGCTGGAGGAGGTTCCAGAGATAGGGAGGAGCGAGGCAATGGAGGGATTTGAACACAAGGATGAAAATTTTAAATTTGAGGTATTGCTGGACCGGGAGCCAATGTAGGTCAGCGAGCACAGGGGTGATGGGAGAACAGGACTTGGAAACAGGACAGTGCAAGTTAGGAGACAGACAGCA
The DNA here is from genome assembly GCF_035084215.1 of Heptranchias perlo. Classification (NCBI taxonomy): domain Eukaryota; kingdom Metazoa; phylum Chordata; class Chondrichthyes; order Hexanchiformes; family Hexanchidae; genus Heptranchias; species Heptranchias perlo. The sequence goes on from NC_090340.1 coordinate 26,897,159, forward strand.
GAGTTTGGATGAGCTCAAGTTTACGGAGGGTGGAAGATGGGAGGCCGACCAGGAACGCATTGGAGTAGTCGAGTCGAGACCAGTTATTCCTCTACCTTAAAAGGCATGGGTAACGACTACTGTTGTTTGGAGTTATACATTATATACTCTTTAGTGCAAGAGAATCTAACCTATATACAGCAATTTCACTTACGCTAAGGACCATACATAAGAACCACCATCATTTTGCCTTGTGCATGACTATTGTAACTAATTTACTTATTTTATGACATGCCCTATGACAGGTACTGTTTACATGCCAAATATATTTATTTGCTTTCAGGTAGAAGAATTTCAAACACTGATCATATGCCATCAATTTGTATTGCTGGAATTATATCAACAATTTAAAAATACTCTAAAAAGTTTACTGCATTTCTATCTTATCAATAAAAACACTTTTACTTCCCAGTCAGGGAACTATTTGCAAAATGGAATTTTGTCTTAAGGTCAACCAAGAGTTACTTTCAAAAAGCACACATTACTACACTAAGATTGAGAGACTCTAACTACATTAATTCTGCTATTTTTACTTCACTTTTGGCTACAGCTTTTAAGGGAGAGAAACATACACTACATCAAGAAACTCTCATCCTTTTCAGCCATCAAGTCCTTGAATTGGACTTCTGCAATCTTAATATGTATAACAAACCAAGCATTCATTATCAATGGTACAGCCACCCGAAGGTACCTTTGGCTCCACAGCATTTTCATTTTTATTCCCTTTTCTTTTGGAAAAAAAAATCCTAAAGACAACATTCTAAAACAAGTGCCGGACTTACCGAAAAATAGGTGTATGGCCACCAGGTTTTGGTTTGTTCCAAGTGAAATGTGAGGGAACAGAAAGAAACTGTTCACTTGACAAATCTTTCTTTAAAGGATGTGGAGAGCCAGAAAGATCATCTACTGGAGATTCAACTGAAGGTGACAAGCTTCCCTGATCTTCTGAAGTCAAATCTATTTTTCCTGACACTGTAGCAGCCTGGTCCTGAGAGGTCTTCCTTGATTTTAAAGGGATGTCAGTCTCTGGAGAACAACACTGAAAAGGTATGAGCCCAGGACTTAGACTTGAGGCACCTTGAAGAACAGTATTACCAAGCCATGTATCCTCTGTGACACTTCCTCTTGGGGAATGGCCTGGAGATGGTGTTGGTGAATGGTGGGGTGAAAGTGAACCTGCATAACAGATCTCTGCACTTGAATGTCGCCGCTTTCCCCAAGGTGAAGTGGGCCTAGATGATGGCCTTGAAGTTGGGCGAGGGCTGAGCCAGTTTTCATCAGTAACACTAGCTCTAGGTGAATGGCAGGGTGATTGTCTAGGAGATAGTGAATGTGCAAATGCATAATTTGGCTGCCACGTCTCATCTGCTGGGCAACATCTAGGTGACCCACTAGGAGAACCAAGTGTAAATCGAGCAGCAGCTTCATTCAACTCAGAGTCTACATCATCGTATATGTGAGAGAAAGATTCACATGACGAAGCATCGGAAAACCAGCTCCTGGAGGAAATGCTGCTAGCAGGACTTGGGCTTAGTGATGCATCCCTGTAATAAGCAGGATCAAGAGGAAGATATAGATGGTCCCTGGATGGTCTTTCCATATAGTCATTATCTGTGCCATTTGCATGCACTTCTTCATTAGGCCCAATTCCTTGGTGACAACTGGGAGAAATAGAGGTGATTTGAATACTAGGGCATTCAAAGGCTTTTGGAGTACCTACAGGATTATACTTAGACTCCTGGATATTAGCGGTCTGCAGCCGATGTGGTGATGAAAATATTGTAGAATGCGTCTGCATTTCATGGTGATGAACACCTATTGGTTGGATTATACTTGACTGAAGGTTACCTTCATTAAAGACGTAAAATGATGCAGAATCATCTGGCTCTGAATCTGAAAGAAAAAAAAACAAATAAGCTTCGCCTTTCATGTACCATATGTTTATTGTGGCTTTCAATATGGAACAAGATCTGTTGACTTCACTAATATAATGAAGTACACTACCCCTTCCTTTGCCTTTTTTGTTTCTACGACATAAAAATGTATAATATATCAGGGTCGGTTTCAAAAAGAGGCACATGTAAATGTGACATACATGTACATGTGAGTCTATTATCCTAATTTATCCATTGTTAAATTTCTGAATTTATTTCCCACTGATGTCTGCAATCCTTTTGAAGTTGCAGGCACAAAGGAACGAACAGGCAAGAGGCAGAATTAAACTTCAAGGAGGAGGAAAAATTCTCAGCTATCATAATTCTTCTGTGCCCTGGCCCATAATTTAATGTTATTTCAGTGTCTATTTGGCTCAGTTAATTGCACTCTTGAGAGTCAGAACGCTATAGGTTTAAGCCTACTGCAGGACTTAAACACATAATCTAGGCTAGCACTTCCATGCAGTACTAAAAGAGTGCAACGTTGTCAGAAGTGCTGACCTTCAGGTGAGACGTTAAACAGAGACTCCGATTAGCTGTTCCAGTGATACAGGTAGACATTTTAAAGATCCCATGGCACTATTTAAAGAAGAGCAGGAAGTTCTTGGTACGTGGATAACACTCACTGCATTTTCTAGGACTTTGTTATGCACAACATGGCTCCCACATTCACTGTTATGTCAGCAACTGTACTTCAAAGTAATTAATTGTATTGTGAAGTGCCTTGGGGCTTTAGAGAGATGTGATGAAGATGCTAAAAAACTGAAAATTCTTAAAAAAAAACAAAGACCAGAAACTCCCTCTAAACAAAGTTACAACACCTCTACAAGTAGCACTATGTTGCTAGGAGACCACAATAGCAGTCAAGATCATTAATATACTACAATTAAAACATAAGGGAATTAATACCACAAAATATTGATACTATAATATCTATAGCATTGTGATGTACTACTCCTACTCAACCTGAGGTTCATATAAGAAAAAGAAAAAGATTTGAAAAGAAGTTGATCAAGGAGTGCAAAGACTGTACTGCTGCAGTTTAGGTCTGTATTTAACCAAATGTGTTTCAGCAAGCCTGCCAAGAATGTAGATTTAAAACTTTTGCGGGATTCCTAAAAACCTTAGAATTATGGTAAATTTAAGTTGAGCATCCTGTTGCAAATTTTAGCCCAGTGGAAGATCTAAAGCCAAATGTTTACTAATGTAGGTACTGCACATGTACAGATAACCTTCATAGCAGCTATCATTCATCAAATCAAGTATTCCTTGCAATTTTCACTCAAAGCAGCCACTTCACTTTCACAATTTACTGTAAGTTGCTAGCAAGATATTTACCAGTTTAGTAACAATGAACGGAACTTTCAACTGCAAAGGCATAAAACGGACAATAGCGGATCGGGCGCCCGTTACACAACCTTTTCAATGAAGTCAATGAACAGGAAAACCAGACGGGCGGTATCACAGGCAGCTGACTCGCTATTGCCTGTTTTACACCCCCGAAGTTGAAAGTTCCGCAAAATGTAATTTAACAGAATATAGCAGGTAACTAGTACTAGGGCAATAATCTATAACTTTGAAAGGACTTTAGGCAGTACTGTCCATTAAAATGTCAAATGCCAGCTCAACTGACTCACTAACTATGCTAGCGGACTGCATTATACCAAGAGCTTTCAAGCAATAGTCAATCTGACCACATATAGCTAACAGAATGGAACCATTGTTATATCCAGATGCATTTAAAAATTCATAGTTCTCTCTGCAGTTTTTAAATTGGTACCAATCCAGAGCAGTTTTCATTTGTCAACCCAAGTTATAAAGTCTACCTATTATATTCAAGAACTCTTAAAAGAAATTTTAAAAAAGAGGGTCATCATTGTCTTTGTCCAACTACAGAGACACAAGCTAGTTCACTATAAAATATAAAGAGATTATTATTAAATAAAACAAAGTTTATATTGACTGACCCATTTGTTCTCAGATTTATGAGCTAATATTAAACCACGAAAGGAAATAGTTTAAATTTGTTCTATATTTCTCAGAGCTTCAGGCATATAGAAACAATCATATTTGTAACGGGAGTTCCACCAACTTGTCAGGACTCAACATTGCCGAGGGGCAATACACAGACTTTAAATTACATTAATGTGTAATTTTGCATAAAAGAGGTGAATTCTTAGAAGCTCACTATTAGCATTTGTTTTGTATCTTTTTTTTGGCAGGGTAGGAGAATATTTTGATGATCAAGATAAAAGGATGTCAGTGCTGTCGGATGAAACACTTTTGTCAGGCACTCCTGGGTCAGGTTGTAACACAGCAAGCTGCATGGTAAATCTTTCTTCGATCCTAATTATTTGCCTTAGCCCCAACCTCAGAAGAATGCCACATAAGAATTTTTCAATTTCCAACATCAGCAATCTTTGTGACCTGAATAATATTGTTGATTTAATGCCCAGCCCACCAGGAATTGGGTTCAGGCTATCCAAATGAGTTCACACAGAACTGTTAGACAATAACAGAGGAAACTTTTGTCCACTAAACCCAAGCTGCATTCGTTGTAGCCTGGATGAGTCCATCTTCCACATGTATATAGAGTGTGAGAAGTTGCAGCCCCTGTTGCATTATTTGAAGAGGCTGCTCCTCAATTTCTGGTTGCACTTCAGTCCTACGTTCCTGATCTTTGGCCACCCGATGAGTAGTGGGGTAGGCAAGTCAGAAAACCTCCTCGTGGGTCTGCTCCTGGGCCTGGCCAAGGTGGCCATCCACAGGACCAGGTTAGACACGGGACATGGGGGTGGTCGCTCTGGCTGCGATCTCTCTCTCACGGCTATCTCCATGCCCAGGTGGCCCTGGAGAAGGAGCATGCGTTGTCCGCCAGTACACCTGAGACCTTCTGCGACAGATGGGCACCACAGGGACTGGAATGCATAGCAGACACTGATAATATTGTGATTTAAGTTGGTTTTTGTAATTGAGCCATAAAAATGACATGGATTGCCCCAGTGTCATCAACAGAGAAACAAATTTACACCTGAACCCCTCGCCCTTTTTAAGAGCATAACTAAACAAAAATGCTACATTCAAAACCTTATCTTCCTGATGGTGCTAAATAAAGTTACCAATTAGAATAGCATATATATAGAAAATCAAATTATGACAAACGTATCTGACAGGCAAAAGTGAATTCTGTGCAGTTGATGAAAGACAATCCGTTGCTAAAAAGACCTGCCTTTTCTTCAGAAGTATTTCTGTCCAAAGGACTTAGAGGAACTGGTTTATACTTTGTCAATTGATGTTTAAAATACAAGTCAATTCCATCACCATATGTGCCACAGTCCTGCTAAATCAGATCAGATCAGATCCAGGAATGAATGCAGTCTTGTTCACTATCTGGTCCACTGAGAATGATCCACTTGTATATCTGGATTAGCAGAAACAGCAACATTAACAAGAGACAACCGGCTGGCCCAAAGGCATGAGTGTTTAATATAAATTTACAATGTATATTAAACACTGATTGCTGATGACATCATTGTGGGAACTGAACACAGTAGTTCCTGAGCCCAAAAGTATGAAGGGATGTATTAGCATCTGTAGAAACAGTCCATTAAGCCTTGCTGATTCAACGGTGTGTTAATTCAGCTCCCACGTACAAACACACAGTTTAATTGAAGCAGCCTGGCTTAATGACTATAGTTAAATTCAGTTCCCTCAACATTGTCAGGTTCAATAACTTCTCTAAATCTGTTTCTTCCAGTGAGGTCACCAGCCTTCACTATGCTTTTAAGATGTTCAACAGGAATAGAAAAAAAAAATTAACTTTTTAAAATTTATTTTTAAATGGGTGCTAATGGGGAGACAATTTAATTGTCAGGTTAAATAAAAACAATTTTTGAAAAAAAACCTTTAAAAAAGAAAATCAAACTTATTCTGGCCATTTCTTTTTGCAACTCATTTTAGAGAAATTAGAGTGTGACACAGAAATGCAATGAGTAGGAAATGTGCACTAGAGATACCAATTTTTATTATATAACTATCAAATGTCCCATAGTGCTGCTAATGGTATACCAGATGATGTAAAACACAATATATTAATCTGCTGCAACAATGTAGATGTGTGTCTCTTTAAGGCTAATTTATATTAAGTAAACACTGGGTGACTTCATTCAAAGGTTAATTATTATTCAGGCTGGAGATCAGAATCCTAGTTTTGTTTGTAGGATAATCAGCTAAGGACCTGCAAACCTTGTGACTCTAGTACAGTGTTGTCCTCATGTGGCTAATTGAGAAACCAGATGCGGCTAATTGCATTTTTGATTAGTAAATAAAAAATGGGTAACAGATACAGTCATTGGGCATGTGATCTCAATACTCATATGTATGGTGTTTGCATGTGTACTTGAACCATTGAGAGTTTGCTGGTAAAATGGTAAGACGAAAAGCAGAGTGCGTGAGTGTTCATTGATGTGGGTGCTTTACTTCCTTGGTTACTGTTTATTGGTTATCTGCTAAAATGGTATGTAACATGGGTGAAAACGCCAGACTTCAACACCATGGAAACACCAGCAACACTATGGAGTGGGAGGCTGTCATCGTGGTCACCACGACAGGCCTGCAGAAGAAAGCAAGCTCAACCAATAACGCTCAGCTCCAACAGGACACGTCATCGCAAAGGGCAAGCAGCATCCAACCGTGTTCTGGATGGAAAGCGGGGGTGAATTTTTATGCATCTCAATGCTGGGAATGTTGATTGCACAATCACTCTGATGAAGTCAAAGTACCACTTGCAGCTGCTAGACAAAAACCTAGAAGCTGCACTAAGATGTGCTATATCTGATAAATTCATGCCAGAATTCCAAACTTGGGTGAGAAATACTGCAAAGCTCTGCACTGAATGGCGATAGATGTTTGTTAAGCAAATATACACATGAAATACATATACCTGAATTGTGTGGAAGGTGTTCTCTACTAAAAATTAGTGAATGTGGCTAAAACAGTGTTGGCACAGCCACCGCTTTGCCTAGTTAGTGGTTTCTACTGGCCAACACTGCTCTAGTAGCGCATATTTCAGGAGAACTTTTCTGTAAATTCCATATTACTGCCTTTATTTACACTTTAAAAAAAAAAGTGACAGCAATTTGCATTCAACAGTGTGTAAAGTCTGGAGTGTGATAGAGATCTGATATGAGGCAGATGGGAAGTGTGCACCCAAGTTTTTATAATTATATAGATCTGATATCAAGCACGTGTCCATTGCACTCAAAAATGTCAAAAGCATAAAACAGTGGCCATTTCACATTGGTTTCTTTTGATCTGGAAATTTACCTCTAAAGCTGCAAATCTCCCTCATCACAACAAATAACCTCATTGATCTAAACATCGGTTATGCAAGCATAGAACTAGATTAGATGTCAGGTAGCTTTTCTTTTCACAGAGGCTCATTGACCTTTGAAACAAGTTGCCGGCTTGGGCAGCGAATGCGGATTTGCTACAAGTGTTCATAGGGAGGTGGACGAGTTCCAGGAATATCACTCACACAAAAGGTAGGTGGGATACTGGGTGAGGTGCCTCAGTCACGATGCTCTGCTGGAACTTGTTTTGATTACCTTCGGAGGTCGGAGAGGAATTTCCAAGAATTCTTTTTTTCCCTGTATTGGCCTAGGACTTTTTTTGCCTCTCCAAGGAGATTATGTGGCTGCTGGTGGGTGGGAAGCATTGGGGAGTTATGGTGCTTATTTGCAACATTACAGCATGGTAGGAATAAATTGTTCAGCTGATATTTTCCTGCACATTAGTTTTATATGTCTGTATTAACAGCAATTAGACTTGGGGCCTTAGAGAGACAGGCCAGCTTAAACAAAGCTTCACATCAGCAGCAGAATACAATGCGTATTACATGATATAATGCTTCTACTGTTATAAAATAATCTATCATCTGACTTACCATGAAAATTCCAGCAGAAAAAAAAATAACTCCAATTAGAAGTATTTAAAACTCTACAAAATATCTACCAGGGAGGAAGCCCTATGTTTACATTTTCAAACAGGGCTTCCCAATCAAGATGCTTTGCATTTGAGACTAGAATCATAGAATGGTTACAGCACAGAAGGCGGTCATTTGGCCCATCGAGCCTGTGCCGGATCTTTGTAAGAGCAATCCAGTTAGTCCCATTCCCCCGCTCTTTCCCCGTAGCCCAGCAAATTTTTTCCATTCATGTATTTCTCCAATTCTTTTTTGAAAGCCATGATTGAATCAACTCCCACCACCCTTTCAGGCAGTGCATCCCAGGTCATAACTACTCACTGCATAAAAAAGTATTTCATTATGTCGCCTTTGGTTCTTTTGCCAGTCACCTTAAATCTGTATTCTCCGGTTCTCGACCCTTCCACCAATGGGAACAGTTTCTCTTTATTTACTTTATCAAAACCCTAACACTATGTCTTTCTCTAATTTTTTACAACCAGTCACAGGATCCAAAGCATACGCTTAGTGCTTAATACTGAGGGTGATTTTGAACAGTGTAGCATAGAAATGGTCAAAAACTGCTGTTATTATATAACTGCTGGATATAATAAAATTATAACTAGTTTTAATTATATATACTTTATGTATACCAGTAAACCACAACTCAATTCCTAGCGCTTCCCAAAAAAATGCAACGATTAAGCTCCTGTTACACGATATTGTACACCTTCAAGTTTCAGGCAATGCCCTAGGTCACATTCCACAAATGCTCAACCTTATATTGCACACTCACCACAAATACCACCAAGAAAAAAACAATTATATAAAATAAATATTGGGAGTACAATACAATCTCAGTGTGCAGAAACTGACAAACTTCAGTGTCATCCGAACCCTCTCAAGAGAAGATACAGGCTATATTTACTATGCCATATGTTAGTGTTATAATAGAGATATTACATAAGAACATAAGAACATAAGAAATTGGAGCAGGAGTAGGCCAATCGGCCCCTCGAGCCTGCTCCGCCATTCAATAAGATCATGGCTGATCTGATCCCAACCACAAATCTAAAGAACACAAGAAGTCGGAGCAGGACCCGGCCACATAGCCCCTGGGCCCTCTCCGCCACCCACAGGGCATTGACCGATCCGAACTCAGCTTCATGTCCAATTTCCTGCCCGCTCCCCATAACCCCTAATTCCCTTTACTTCTAGGAAACTGTCTATTTCTGTTTTAAATTTATCTAATGATGTAGCTTCCACAGCTTCCTGGGGCAGCAAATTCCACAGACCTACCACCCTCTGAGTGAAGAAGTTTCTCCTCATCTCAGTTTTGAAAGAGCAGCCCCTTATTCTAAGATTATGCCCCCTAGTTCTAGTTTCACCCATCTTTGGGAACATCCTTACTGCATCCACCCGATCAAGACCCTTCACAATCTTATATGTTTCAATAAGATCGCCTCTCATTCTTCTGAACTCCAATGAGTAGAGTCCCAATCTACTCAACCTCTCCTCATATGTCCGCCCCCTCATCCCCGGGATTAACCGAGTGAACCTTCTTTGTACTGCCTCGAGAGCAAGTATGTCTTTTCTTAAGTATGGAGACCAAAACTGTATGCAGTATTCCAGGTGCGGTCTCACCAATACCTTATATAACTGCAGCAATACCTCCTTGTTTTTATATTCTATCCCCCTAGCAATAAAAGCCAACATTCCGTTGGCTTTCTTGATCACCTGCTGCACCTGCATACCAACTTTTTGATTTTCTTGCACTAGGATCCCCAGATCCCTTTGTACTGCAGTACTTTCCAGTCTCTCGCCATTAAGAAAATAACTTGCTCTCTGATTTTTCCTGCCAAAGTGCATAACCTCACATTTTCCAATATTATATTGCATCTGCCAAATCTCCGCCCACTCACCCAGCCTGTCTATATCCCCTTGCAGGTTTTTTATGTCCTCCTCACTCTCTACTTTCCCTCCCATCTTTGTATCATCTGCAAATTTTGATATGTAGCTAACAGTTAATCATTTCAATTGGGAACACTCAATCCAAAGAATAAATATTTTTAAAAGCCTTGTTTTGTTAAAATCCTGTTGCTGGGCCATCGATAAACAGTGTTAAGTGGCAGAGCTAGAAGTGAACAGGCAAGCCATTTCAGGTGGCAACTCAAAACAACAGCAAAGTTGTAATTCTCGCCTTCTTAAAAAAGAACATACTAACCCACAATGACTGCCAACACAAAACCCACACATAATTTTATGGGTAAATTACACAATCACAACATTCTTAAAACTTGGCAGCACACACAAGTGAAAAATGTTCTATCCTGCACTAAAATGTAATTTTTTTCCTTTTCCAAAATGTTGCCCGACGTTGGATCAGAATTACATGTGCATACCAAGAATAATCGTTCTCAAAGTAATTTGCAAATATAAAGTCATTCAAAAAAAGTTAGCATTATAAAGAATCGTGTTAATTAGCAGGATTTTCTGTGCAGTTTGATGAACCGAGAACAGTTGTTTTTGTAAACACAGCTGTAGATGTCATTTGGCACTAAGGCAAATGACAGTTCAAATACTAGCTCCGCAATCCACAGTAGTAAATAAATAACATGCATACAATGACTAAATGTCACTGTTTGTGATAAATAATGTGACATTAGTAATCATGGCTGAGCAGGCAAATAAAAAATGCAGTACATTGCACCCCAATAATAAACAAAAACACCACAAACTAAAACCTTGAAGCCATAGTTGATCAACCCACTCAAAAAATAGACTCAAGCAACTCTGAATGCTACTAACTGTCAACATAACACTGATGCACTACTTCAAAATATCACTGCTATAATTAGCAGCCACCCACGCAAAGACTTACACAAGCCTAAACGTTCCTACTGATGAACACAGTTCCATTTTTTTTTAAAATTTAAACTTTGTGCTCATTGATAAAATGAAAATATTTTGCAGACAAGAGAAACACAAAATTGCTGACGTATGGTGTCCAACGTTTAAGTGAAGTCAAAGTGAAGCCTTTTTGACATTTCACCAAATGCATATGGAAATAATCAATTAAAACTGAATGACTGCACATTATCGAACCATTTCAAACTATGAACTTAGCCCACTGTATCCTGCACAAATGAAAGCAAACAGGTCACCAAATGACAATCATAATTTGTAGAATTCTACTCAACTGTTTCTAGTTAACATGCAGGTATTGGATAAATATTTGAAGAGAAAAAATATGCAGGGCTACAGGGAAAGAGCAGGTGAATGGGACTAACTGGATTGCTCTTACAAAGAGCCGGCCCAGGTTCGATTGGTCAAATGGCCTCCTTCTGTGCTGTAACCATTCTAGGTACAGCAAGCAATTAGGAAAGCAAATGGCATATTAGCCTTGATTGCAAGGGGGTTGGAGTATAAGAGTAAGGATGTCTTGCTGCAATTATATAGGGCTCTGGTGAGACCACACGTGGAGTGTTGTGTACAGTTTTGGTCTCCTAACCTAAGGAAGGATATACTTGCCTTAGAGGCGGTGCAATGAAGGTTCACTAGATTGATTCCTGGGATGAGAGGGCTATCCTATGAGGAGAGATTAAATAGAATGGTCCTATACTCTCTGGAGTTAAGAAGAATGAAAGACGATCTCATTGAAACGTATAAACTCCTTGGAGGGCTTGACAGGGTAGATGCTGAGAGGGAGTTTCCCCTGGCTGGACAGTCTGGATAGTCTCCGGATAAGAGGTCGGCCTTTTAGGACCGAGAGGAGGAGAAATTTCTTCACTGGGGGTTATGAATCTTTGGAATTCTCTACCCCAGAGAGCTGTGGATGCTCAGTCGTTGAGTATATTCAAGACTGAGATTGATAGATTTTTGGTCTCTAAGAGAATCAAGGGATATGGGGATAGGGCAGGAAAGAGGAGTTGAGGTTGAAGATCAGCCATGATCTTATTGAATGCCGGAGCAGGCTCAAGGGGCCGTATGGCTACTCCTGCTCCTTTTTCTTATGTTCTTAAAGCCTAAATCACATCTACAATGCATAAGATACCTGTCTAATTCACTACCAAAGAGAACAGGAACACAGAGATATACAATTAAGATACACTGTGTCAAAGGGGGAATTTAAGTCTTTAATACTTCACTGATAGAGGACTTTTTAAAATGTTTGATAATATTCTCCCCATCCCCCAATCTTATGATGTCCATCATATGGATTGTGAACAAATTTCCTTAAAGTATTGCAACATGCTCCTTATATTCATATATAATGCAAAATAAGAATGTTTAACTTATGTTAATGTAATCCCATGCATTAATATTGAAAAATTGCTAAACACTTACTTAAAATACAAGCTATAATCAGAGTTAACTTTGTCATTTCCCACATTTCAAATGATTACAACTTAGTCTCTCTCCCCTCCACATATACTAGTGCACATAGTGACTATGTGCTGTCAGTCAAATTAGAGATCTATTCTTCATGATGTTTTAAAAATGTTTTTAAAACTCCTATCTTGTCTAATGGTGGGAGGAGGATCTCAAAATGAAAAGCAGGAACTAGTTGGGCCAAATAGCCTGTTTCTGTGCTGTACACTCGATGTAACCCAGCTCTATAACAATGTGTCCATCTTCCATGCTTTTCTGCTACATTTGAAATCTATCAGAGATATCATACAATCAAAATTATTCCTTTAGTATCCCATCTAATTATTGAGAGTATACAATTAACTTGAGTTGTGTGGATAATATGTACATTAGGTCAGAAATAAAACAGGGGAGTTTCTTATCTTCCTTTCTGAATTTTCCCTTTCCTTGTTCTTCAGAAGGCAATGAATATGGACAAGTAAATATACCAGTCTGCACCCCTCTGGTTTACTAAATTAGAATAAAAAACTAAAAAACACAGACAGTGGGGTGTCACCATTCAAAATGACAATTCACAGGACACAATATATTAAAGAAACTCAGTGGACTTTGGGGAAAAAATACCGAGAAAATTCAAAAACTTCCCCTTTTAATACTAGAATTACAAAGAGTAAGTTGATGTAATTACATTTCTGTAACTATATTCTGCATTACTAAGAACAAGCCATGTCACTGCACTACTATAGTTACTACTACACTAAATTTAAACTACTGAAATGCCACACATAGCTATCTGATCTCTACTCCATGGAAACAAATCTCCTGCTCATTATTTAGCAAAACACATAGTAACCAGTAAATAAACTAATCAATCTAGAAATTATAGAAAGCTCCCTTCTTATAAACTGACAACAAATAAAGAAAGACAAAATGTATAACACTATAATAAGTGCTCTTTTTGAAACAAAACTATTTAACTTAGTTAAAAAGTTCCAAGAAGCTGCGAACGGCAACATAGAAACGACAGCTGCAATTTTAATCAAATCAAAATCATTAAATGAAAATTAATTCTTGTACGAACAACAACTGATCCAGCTCAAATTATCAAGAAAACACAAGTGCTAATTCAGAAACTGCTTCTCACCTGCTGATGTGGCACAAAGCATCTTGTATTTCGTAGTCCTGGCACTGGACAAAATAAACCTTAAGTCTTAAAGGAACGTACTCCTACAAAGTTTAGAAACCGTGGTGGTCCTTTCACAGCAATGTCAGTCTGATATTTAATTATAATTAACCAGCAGGCTGATGAAATTACAGTCGTCCAATCACTCAGGCACTTACAGTAGCTGGTACTCCACTTTCTTTTTTGAGTCTTTTACTGTTTATGTCCCTTTATCAAACCTGGACGACTTGAAAGAACAGAATGACGATGTTATGAAAAAATAAATGGTGGATATGGTATCTATTTATGTGCCAACATTAGCGTTCGCCTCTAGCAGCAGATTTCTACTGTGCTATGGGCTGTTGGAAGTTGATCTACCTTTCTGGTCACTTCCCTCGTCTTAAATTCCACTGTCACCTGAACTGCACATGGCGTGTCTAGGCAAATTTGATGACTTGGATGTTGGGCTAACTTCCAAGTCTACTTTAGTATATTCCCACGTCCCATAAGGGCTCGCAGAGATACAACACCCTCCCTTATTTACGTATTGCAGCGCGCACTCTGAACCAAACACACACACACATAAAAGGCGTTTGCCAAACCAGTTTTAAAACAAGTTTTTTTAAAAAAAGCTAACGTGTGCAATATCCAGTTATAAATTAGATTCTGTGGCAAGCTAAATTTACTAGCGAAACATTCCATAATAAATCGTGCCAAGCTGAAGATGTTGCAAGTGCATTATGGCATGATTTCGTTTCCCTCGAAAAAAATAATCAAAGCTAGAACTTTAAAAAAAAAGACCAATGACCTCTTTATACAGAATGTGTACAATTCACTTGTCGCTAGCAGAGCAAAACATAAACGGCACCCAGTTGTTCAGCGTGTAAATAATAATACAATTTATCGCCATACGACTCTAGCATATATTCCGCGCGATCAAATTGGATGAGCACAAAACGTACAGATACGAACTACGATACTAAAGCCTTTTTCTTTTCATATTCATGTCAAAGCAGATATGAAACAAAAGTAATGCTCGAAATCTCAACATTTACATTCTGGATAAAATATATTTTTTTTTCCCAAAAAAAGTCCCGTTTAAAAAACTAAAGGATTGTAACTTTTTTGTTGTTGTTTTAATCCCCTCAATCTGGAAGCGCCCCCACTCTCCCTCATACAAACCTGCAGGGCCTAGTCCAGGCTGCGGACCGTCTTCGCCAAATATCAGTCTAAAGTCAAACTCGTCATTGCCACTGTTTACAGTAGTCATCGGTTATCAGTTTCCCTTTCCCACTACTTGTTTAATAAGTTCATAACAGAAGGGGTCCGAACACTCTCCGCCAACTTTTCCGAGGTGGTGGTTGTTTTGTTTTGCTTTTCTCTTCCCTCCCCCCTCTCGCTCTCTCCCTGTCCCGTTTTTAAACAGTTAACCCCCGTCTTCGCTCTCGTGCGTCTCTCAAACTTTGCGAAGCCTCATCCCCGCGCTTCCCCCCCACCCTCCCCCTCGGCCGTGTTTGTTTAACCCTCTCTGACGCCGCCCGCAGCCCCGCCCCCCTCCCCACTATATATACACACACACTCGACCGAGTGCCAGCGCCCGCCTCTCCGACGTCACCAGCCTACGCGTCATCAATCACACCCCCCCCCCCGCCCTCCCAACGAACCGCCGCCGAGCCAACAACCGATCGTGTGCGCGTGCGCGATTGCCGCAGAGCGTTATGGGAGTTGTAGTCCTTTTTCTTTAAAATTTTATCCCTGTTGTTCATTGTCATCTGGGTTTCCAAGTCTGTTCCACATTTTGGGATTTTTTTTTTTTCCTTTGCCAAGTTGGAAGTTTCAGCAACACAGCTTGAGTCCTAAAGTGTGAGCTTTCTTAATGTCTCCACATCACAAGACACAGAATTAAGTGGAAAAGCAGATTTCTATTTTAAAATTCGGTTTTGGTGACCAATTCACCTTAAAATTTTTCAGACAAGTCAGACATAATCGGGCTGCTGAGTCCAAATCGGTGGGGAGGAGGGAAGCTAATGCTGTTCAAAAGCACCAACAGTTAAATTACAATTAAACTGATATTAAGAAACTCTACTTATATGAAAAGGACTTATGGATAGAGTAATCATAGAATCATAGAAGTTACAACATGGTAATGGAGGTGAAAATCCTGGAATTAATTAAGAAACAATTGAATGGCATGGTGGGGGGACTGTAGTGTCTTTCTGGATTAACTAAGATGGGCTAAATGGCCTTACAGAGCCTTATTATTTTGTGATCTAATGCAAGGCCACAGCATCAGATCTCAACAAAGATCCCGCACCTCAAAAGTAGAGCAAAAAAATCGTGATTGACTCAACTAAACACTAGCTGTTAAATGAACCATGCTCAAGTATCATAATAACTAAATATAAGCCAATCAAAAACCAGTTCTAGTCACAGACAAATAAGAAAAGAAACCAATCAATCACTAGCAACCGCCAGAAAGCCAACCAATCAAATTGCTCAATTTTTCAGCACTCCAATTAATCGGCCAGCACATATTCAACCATATATTCCACAGGGCTTTGTATGTGCCAGTCCTTACGCCAGGATGCACCTCCTTGCAGATTACCAGCCCCAACAGTTTTAACATAAACAGATACATATTTTTGTGAATTATTAAATTTCCAAAACTGTCTTTCAGATTAGAAGTTAAACTGAAGCTCCATCTGCTCTCTCAGGTGGACATAAAATATTCCATGACAGATATTCTGTGGCAAAGCAGAGGGGCTCTCCTGATGCCCTGGTTAGCATTTATCCCTCAACCAGCATCACTAAAACAAATTACCTGGTCATTTATTTCATTGCTGTTTGTGGGAGTTTGCTGTGCACAAATTGGCTGCTGGCTTTCCCTGTATTACAACAGCGGCTACACTTCAGAAGTACTTCATTGGCTGTAAAGCGCTTTGGGATGTCCTGGGGTCATGAAAAGCGCTATATAAATGCAAGTTCTTTCTTTTCATTCTTTGCCGGAGCTGATTTTGTACAGCTGCAGTTTCTGTCTCAATACTTTTAGTGCTACCAAGCATTGGCTGTATTGTATTCATGTAGACACTAAAAAGGGAACAAGGAGCTTTTCTGTTGGAGCAAAGAGCATTGTGTCATTTGTATAACTGGGAGCAACGAAAGAATTTTCCTGTCAATAAATAATCCGTGTTTATAAAAACAAACACAACATTTTGGCAACAAAGATGGTTCAAGAATATTAATGAGGGTTTTTTTTAATAGTTTAAATGATAAGTATGAGGATGAACTTGGGAATGAATATGGTGAATTAACTCCTGTAGGTTACACAAGCCTTGCTTGTCTGTTGTCTGGAATAAGTCAATAACCATAGAGCCAATGTATCCCATAAATAATAATACAATTCTTGTAATATAGCACTGGGATTGCCTTGCAAACCTCCATTCAACCTACATAACAACTTGACTTCAGTCCCTTCAAGATGGGAGAAATCGGTGAAATGAATGTGCCATTACAGGTATTGGTATCATCAATACTACATGAAAGAGAGTTTTGCATTTGCATTACGGGGAGAACATTTTAAAAATATATTCAACGCGCGATTGGGCATAGTGGAATTCTAGTCTGCGGCTTATCATTTCACTCCCAAGCAAAATACAAATTATGAGTCAATCATATTTCAGCAGGCTGAACAATATAAGAATGAATGTGCCTTTTGTACGTGCTTACATCGGCAAGCAATGAAATGTAATGTCACTGATGCCAATCCTGAAATCAAAATACAGATCACCAAAGCTGATTACTATCTAAAATTTTGCACTGCTGAGCCCTGAAGAAAGAATGCACCTTAGATGAGCTTTTAGAAATGGACAGAGCATTTAATTTGGCTGAATGTCATGCAGCAGATACAGAAACTAATCAACGAGTCTCTATAAACTGGCACAAATCATGTCATGCCAAGGCAAAGTCATTTTAAATCAACTCCAATTGAATGCGTTCTTACTGCAACTTAAACTCCCCCATGCTGGTGACTGTCCAGCAAAGGGAGAAGAATATCGTGCACATGAAGAATTAAATTAGCTTGGTGCTGTCAATCATCCAACAAAAACATTCAGTAAAACATGGCGGCCAAGACAATGAAGACTAATGTAAGTTCACCTTATCATTACAGCATGCCATCAATTCGGCAACAAGCCAACAATAATACCACATTTTCAAGGTTGCATTAATTCAAACCACTGTTATTCTGGTTGACCACAGAACTCTATTGATGAATCCAGTTACTGGTTGCTGGATGTTGCTGGTTCTGAATCTTCAGTGAAGCTATCTCACATGCATAGCCAGTTATACACATGCACTGTATACACATTTGTGTCAATAGGCAAACAGCAAACAAAGCAATTAATCATAAACAATATGATACTCCAACCCTGAATGAGATTAATGCAGAGGGAAATGGATTATGAGTTAATTCAAAGATCTAAAATATGAGTATCTCCAGCTAGAACTCAACAAGGAAAGCCACCTTGCATAAAAATTGCAACACACATTGGTCTGAAGACTAACTTTCGGTATATCTTCAGCAGCTGAGGTATTTCAATATACCATCTCATAATCGCAGGACTTTCAGGCATCCTGAATGTAAGGGATGATATGATACCTACACCCTACCACGCAAAACGTGATGCATGCCTTTACATAGAATTACATCGAAATTTACAACACAGCAACAGGCCATTCGGCCCAACAGGTCCATTCCGTGTTTATGCTCCACACGCGCATCCTCCACCCTTATTTATCTCACCCAATCAACATATCCTTCTATTCCTTTCTAAGAACATAAGAAATAGGAGCAGGAGTAGGCCATAGGGCCCCTCAAGCCTGCTCCGCCATTTAAGATCATAGCTGATCTTCTACCTCAACTCCACTTTCCCGCGCTATCCCTATATCCCTTGATTCCCTTAGTGTCCAAATATCCATCGATCTCAGTCTTGAATATATTCAATGACTGAGCATCCACAGCCCTCTGGGGTAGAGAATTCCAAAAATTCACAGCCCTCTGAGTGAAGAAATTTTTCCTCATCTCCTAAATGGCCGACCCCTTATCTTGAGACTATGACCCCTAGTTCTAGACTTTCCAGCCAGGGGAAACAGCTCCTCAGCATCTACCCTGTCAAGCCCCCCATGAATTTTATATGTTTCAATGAGATCACCTCTCATTCTTCTAAACTCCAGAGAATATAGGCCCATTCTATTCAATCTCTCCTCATAGGAAAAATCCTCTCCCAGGAGTCAATCTAGTGAACCTTCATTGCATCCCCTCTAAGGCAAGTAAATCCCTCCTTAGGTAAGAAGACCAAAACTGTACACAGTACTCCAGGTGTGATCTCACCAGAACCCTCTATAATTGCAGCAAAACCTCCTTACTCTTATACTCCAACCCTCTTGCAATAAAGGCTAACATACCATTTGCCTTCCTAATTGTTTGCTGTACCTGTATGTTAACTTTCTGTGATTCATGTACAAGGACACCCAAATTTCTCTGACTACCAACATTTTTTAGTCTCTCACCTTTTAAAAAATATTCTGCTTTACTATTCTTCCTACCAAAGTGGATAATTTCACATTTCCCCACATTATACTCCATCTGCCACCTTCTTGCCCACTCACTGTCTATGTCCCTTTGCAGCCTCTTTGCGTCCTCACAGTTTACTTTCCAACCTAGCTTTGTATCATCAACAAACTTGGATATATTACACTCGGTCCCCTCATCCAAGTCATTGATATAGATTGTAAACAGTTGAGGCCCAAGCACTGATCCTTGCAGCACCCCACTAGTTACAACCTGCCAACCCGAAAATGTTGCGTTTATTCTTACTCTCCGTTTTCTGTCTGTTAGCCACACTAATATATTACCCCCAATCCCATGAGACTTAATCTTGTGTAACAACCTCTTGTGTGGCACCTTATCGAATGCCTTTTGAAGATCCAAATATATTACAACCACTGGTTGCCCCTTATCTACCCTGCTAGTTACATCCTCAAAAAACTCTAATAGATTTGTTAAACACAATTTCCCTTTCATAAAACCATGTTGGCTCTGCCTAATCATATTAGGATTTCCTAAGTGCCCTGTTACTACATCCTTAATAATAGATTCTAGCATTTTCCCTACTACTGATGTCAGGCTAACTGGCCTATAGTTCCCTGTTTTCTCTCTCCCTCCTTTCTTGAATAGCAGGGTTACTTTTGCTACCTTCCAATCCACGGGGACCGTTCTAGAATCTAGGGAATTCTGGAAGATCAAAATCATTGCATCCACTATCTCTGCAGCCACCTCTTTTAAAACCGTAGGATATAGGCCATCGGGTCCAGGGGATTTGTCAGCTTTAATCCCATTAATTTCTCTAGTACTTTTTCTTTACTAATCTTAATTGCTTTAAGTTCCTCACTCTCATTAGACCCTTGGTTCCCTATTATTTCTGGTATGTTTTTTGTGTCTTCTACTGTGAGGACAGATACAAAATATTTGTTTAACATCTCTGCCATTTCTTTATTCCCCATTATAATTTCTCCTGTCTCTGCCTCTAAGGGACCCATGTTTACTTTCACTAATCTCTTCCTTTTTACATACTTGTAGAAGCTCTTACAATCTGTTTCTATATTTCTTGCTAGTGTTACTCTCATACTCAATTTTCTCCCTCTTTATCAATTTCTTCATCATCCTTTGCTGGTTTCTAAAACCCTTCCATCCTCAGGTTTACCACACTTTTTGGCAATATTGTAAGCCTATTCTTTTAATCTAATACCATCCTTAACTTCTCTAGTTAGCCACAATTGGATCATTTTTCCTGTGGAGTTTTTATTCCTCAAGGGAATGTATATTCATTGAGAATTATGAATTACTTCTTTAAATGTTCGCCATTACTTATCTACCATCATATCTTTTAATCTAATTTCCCAATCTACCTTAGCCAACTCGTCCCTCATACCTACATAATTGGCTATATTTAAATTTAAGACCCTAGTTTCGGACTTAACTACATCACCCTCAAACTCAATACGAAATTCTACCTTATTATGATCACTCTGCCCCAGAGGATCCTTAACTGTAAGATTACTAATTACAGAATACGAGATCTAAAATAGCCTGTTCCCTAATTGGTTCCTTGACATATTGTTCTAGAAAACTGTCTCGAATGCATTCCATGAGCTCATCCTTCAAACTATTTTTGCCAATTTGGTTTGCCCAGTCTATATAAAGATTAAAGTTCCCCCACAATTATTGCATTACCCTTGTTACATGCTTCTCTAATTTCCTGATTTTTACTCTGTCCAACACTATAACTACTGTTAGGGGGCCTATAAACTACTCCCCTTGTTATTTCTTAGCTCCACCCATACTGATTCTACATCCTGATTTTCTGGCTAAGATCCTTCCCACTACTGCCTTTATCTCATTCTTTATTATCAGGGCTACCCCCTCCCCCATCTTTTCCATTTTGCCTATCTTTTCTAAAAGTCAAATACCCTGGAATATTTAGTTCCCAACCTTGGTCACTCTGCAACCACGTCTCAGTAATGGCTACTAGATCAAACCCATTTATCTCTATTTGTGCCATTAATTCATCTATCTTGTTACGAATGCTTCGTGCATTCAGATATCGCGCCTTTAATTTTAACTTTTTGCTATTTTTTCCCTGATGTGACCTTAGTTACTAATGCCCTATTACTTTTATTAAACTCTCAGTCACTTCCTGACACACTCTGCTTGTTTTTACCCAAATCGCTACTCTTGACTTTTCTCTTTAACTTTACCCTTACCTGAAACCTCCCCCCCCGGACCTCTTATTAGTTTAAAGCCCTATCTACCGCCCTAGTTATTCGATTCATCAGGACATTGGTCCCAGTCCTGTTTAAGTGGAGCCTGTCCCAATGGAACAGCTCCCTCTTTCCCCAGTACTGATGCCAGTGCCCCATGAATTGAAACCCCTGCTTCCCACACCACTCTTTCAGCCACGCATTTAACCATTTAATCTGTTTGTCCCTATGCCAATTTGTGTTTGGGTCAGGTAATAATCCAGAGATTATTACCTTCGAGGTTTTGCTTTTTAATTTGGACCCTAGCTCCTCAAACTCCCTCAGCAGAACTTCATTCCTAGTTCTACCTATGTCGTTGGTTTCTACGTGGACCACGACAACTGGATCCTCCCCCTCCTGCTTCAAGTTCTTCTCCAGCCACGAGGAGATGTCCTTAACCCTGGCATCGGGCAGGCAACACAGGTTTCGGGACTCCCTGTCGCGGCTGCAGAGTACAGTATCTATTTCCCTGACTATACTATCCCCTAACACTACCACATTCCTTTTTACTCCGCCCACTTGAATAGCCTCCTGTACCACGGTGCCGTGGTCAAATTGCCCATCCTCCCTGCAGTCTTTGTTCTCATCCATACAGGTAGCAAGTACCTCGTACGTGTTGGACAAGGGCAAAGGTTAAGGCTCCTCCACCACTGCATCTGGGGTCCCCTTACCTGCCTGACTTGCAGTCACATCCTCCTGTCCCTGACCACTGACAAAACCTAAACCACTATCTAACCAAAGGGGTGTGACTGCCTCCTGGCTCAAAGTGTCCAGGTAACTCTTCCACTCCCTGATGCATCGCAATGTCTGCACCACGGACTCCAGCTCAACAACTCTGAGCAGAAATTCCTTGAGTTGCAGACACTTACTGCAGATTTGATTGCCTGGAATCACACTGCTCTCCACAAACTCCCACATGCTGCAGTTATGGCACACCACCTGCACAGCCATCTCAATCTAATCTTGTTTTATTTCTCCCTCATGTACTTATCTAGCTTCTCTTTAAATACATCTATGCTATTCACTTCAACCACTCCATGTGATAGCGAGTTCCACATTCTCACCACTCCCTGAGAAAAGAAGTTTCTCCTGAATTCTTTATTGGATTTATTAGTGACTATCTTATAATGATGGCCCCTAGTTTTGGACTCCCCCCACAAGTGGAAACATCCTCTCTAATTCTACTCTATCGAGCTCCTTCACAATTTTAAAGACCTCCATCAGGTCACCTCTCAGTCTTCTCTTTTCTAGAGAAAAGAGCCCCAGCCTGTTCAGTCTTTCCTGATATTTGAACCCTCTTAGTTTTTGTATCATCCTTGTAAATCTTTTTTGCACTTTCACCAGTGTTTCTTTATCCTTTTTGTAATATGGAGACCAGACTGTGCACAATACTCTTAAGTGTGGTCTAACCAAGGTTCTATATAAGTTTAACATAACTTCTCTCCTTTTGAATTCTATTCCTCTGGAAATGAACCCCAGTGCTTTGTTTGCACTCTTTATGGCTTTGTTAACCTGCTTTGCTACTTTTAGTGATATGTGAATCTATACCACTAGATCCCTTTGCACCTCCATCCCATTTAGACTCTTGTTTTCCAAGGAGTAGGTGGCCTCCTTATTCCTCCTACCAAAATGCAACACCTCAGGCTTATCTATATTGAAATTCAATTGCTATTTATATGTCCATTCTGCAAGTTTGTTAATGTCTTCCTCTATTTTGTCACAGTCTTCCTCAGCATTAACTATACCCCCTTTCTACAACATAATATGCAAACTTTTAAACAACATAAGTGATAACCTTCTGCAGGGCTTCTCCTGGTCCTTCAATGGTGTAAACATAACTTTTGCAGGGTTTCCACAGCTCTTCCGCTGAACTTATGGTGGGTGATCGGGAGAACCTCTACAGAAATCACCCCCTTTAGATATGATCGTGGTCTTCTGTTCTTGAAAAAGAAAATGAGGTTAGGTGGTGCTTGATCCTTCTGTGTGGCTTGCTTGATATTAGCTAGTGATTGCATTGGGTGTAGAATTTTAAGCACGATTGGCACAATTTTATCATTTTACAACTGACCGTGACTGCCCAAATCAGTTTTGTTATTTGAAGAAAGTATGTCACATTTTGCTGATAATTTTTAGAAAGGAATTTGAAGAGATTCTACATAAAGAATATGCTCAGATTTGGCTGATTTTTCAAAGCTGTGAGATTAACGTTTTGCCTGGGCAAGACAAAAAACCTGAGTTTAAAAATTGGGGGAAAAAGCAATTGAAGCAGCAAAACTGGATCAGCAATGATATGTGATAGAGAAAAATATCACAAAAATGGATCTCGGTTTTGTTTCTTTAAAAGTTATTTGTAATTTACTACCTCAATTATTTACTGCTTCAATATTTTTCTGAGAAATGTATTTATTTAAGCTATTTGTATATCACTCTTAAATCTAAAATAGTTTTTCCATGGGTTCATAGATCTTGACAACATCATAGCTGAAGCAGGTACAGCAAAGTTGATGCTTGCACTGGTAAGGATAAGTATTAGCAAAACAAAACTTACTGAAGCGCCCAAAAAGGGATTACATAAAATCTTTACAATTCAAGTGTGCTTGCCAACATCCTCAGTGTTGCAGAGGTATAGCTATTAAAAAAAGACATCAAAAGAAGGCTCAGAACACTCCACATTATAGCTTTTATATAAGATATTAAGAATCCAAAGGAACATGTTTGGACCCAATTCAGGCATAAGTCAGTGCACAAAACAGAAGGAATACAATCTCCAAAAATAGATCATTAAGCCTGGGAGCATTTAATGGAAGGAAGACCAGAGGTTACCAAAACAAACATTGAAATAGATACCACCAAAGGGAAAGAAACAATCTGGCAAGCTGAGGTTTGGGACTGTGTCATGGAAAAGGATTTGCCTTGGATAAATGTGAACCAGATATATCACCCTCAAGTGTGCAATGACAGAATAAGGTGCCAACTGATGATGGTCTAATGGACCTCTGTCAGTGCATGAAATCTTGAATTGCCATTAACTCTAAAAATTCTGCAAAGATACAGACTTCCTTTACTGCTACTTCTAGTCTTGTGTAGAATCTGCAATTAATGAATGGAGAAATTCTGCAAAGTTTTTGCCCTTTGCTGTTTCAGAACAAAATATTTGGCAGATGGAAGGGAACAAAAATATTCCCATTCTCCCAGTACCTAAAAGTGCCGGGAGTGAATACTAGAAAATGATACGCCATGTGCACCCGGATTTCTGATATGCACTCCCAGTGGGTGAGGCTCCCTACTGGGAGTACAAGATTAGAAAATGACCCCTTGTACTTTTAGCTCAGATGCAAGTGCAAGTTCTGAAACAGAGCTCTGTCTTCAACAATTCTGAGGTTGTATTGGAAAAGCTGCTCCTAATGCAACAGAAAGACTTTTCTCTTCTCCCAAAATTAATTCTATTTTCCTATCTTTGACTCAGGTTTGTTCCGGTGATGTGAAATTTCTCCCCCCCTCCACCCTCGACCTCCCATGGAATCATGCTGCTTACATTAATTTTGTTTGTGATCTGAAGCTGTTTAAAAGAGGAAACATTCATGGAATCTCAATTGAATGTGAGTGCAGGTGGCAGGGGTGAATGGATCATGCTTAAATTCACTGTGTCAAAAAATCCGTGAAGTATTTCCTTTAAAAAAGTAGAAAACTTTTACTATATTCCTTGACACAACAAATCTTTCAGTCAGTTTGATAACAATAGATATTTTTTAAGATATACTATTTAGTATTTTATTGATAAATGTAAAAAAATGTCCTCGATCAAATACTTTGAGATTTCTTTGACACAATTTAGGACAATGTTTATATAAGGAGCCCTGTGACATAGGGCAGAAAAACCTACAAAAAATTATATTGAATTTACATATTAACTATCACTATCTTCAGAATTAGCTGTCCATAACATGACTGCAACAAAATTCTGCACTGTTATTGTTTAAAGGATCCAGGGGCCCTATATTTGGACTGTTGGATATAAAGGCACGCGACCTGGCTACCTGGCATTTATATACACATGTACTTTTATCACTGAACTGCTAACAGCAAATATCCTGATCTACACTTACATTAATGTTGGTAGAAGTTATGTGATCCAATGGAAAAATGAGTTAAAGTTATTAAAATTCATCCTTTTAACAAGTGGAAATAAAGCATTTGACCTATGCAAATGAGAGTGCTTTATGACATCCTTGCGGTGAAGGACGGAAAGATGAAGCCAAATGGAGCATCAGGATATGGTAATCAGTGTGGGTAATTTTCACCTTCACCACTTGGGCAGTAAAGTGACGGAGTAGATTGCTCACCTGTTATGGAACTCACACGATTCTCAATTCCATTATTCATTTGGTGAAGGTCAAAATTATCTCCAGTATATTTAATGGCCTTAGCACTAGCCTAGTGTTTTGACCCACTGGTCAGCAGGCATGGACAGCACCTCAGCTAAACTGATGCTCATCCAATGTCCACATATAAGCATTTCACAGAAGGAGGTCACTGGATGATGATCAAAAATGGGAGCGGGCTCGGGTGCATTGGCGTCAATTACAGTACACCCAACATGTTACTATAGCAATTCATTAGATTGTTTTAAAAATAATCACTTTTTTTCTCTGTTGATTTACCACCTATTTCTCTAATTGTACACATAACTAAGTCTTAATTTATAGATTTTAAAGAAATACATGCAGGCATCAAATTTCCTCGAGGAGTTCTGCTGGACTCCCACTGTAACTCCAGCAGGACACCAGTGGAACCCACAGGAAAATGGTAGGGACCTGGTTGCCTTTCCTGTTTCTTTGACTCATTCAGGCCCCAGTGTAGTACTGGAGGCCAGTATGCCCAGTGACATGATGCATACTGTCCTGTAGGGGGGTGGGAGGGAACAGGCCAGAGTGATGAAGCGTCTGTTTGCTTTCCAATTGGTATGGGAAGGCAGTGCGGCGTGATGATGGACATGTTGGGCGACCAATGGCAGAAGCATGGCGGCGGTGTGGGAGGACATTTGATGAAATCTGTAGGATTATATCGAACTAGAGATGGCAACCCTAATTCTAAATCCTTTGATGGTGAACTGAAAAAAATCCCATTCACAAAATTCCCTTAAGTACATTAGGTTGTTAGCCATTCTTTGGCTCCCAGTTTGAAATATCTGTCATAGTTGGAACTTAACGTGTCATCCAGTCAGCCATCAAAGATAACTTGCCCAAGATTTTTTCCTTCAGCGCTCCTGTCACTTACCAAAAGTGCATATCTGGAAATTCAGTTTCCCTTGCCCTTGATCTTCCAACTCTAATTTTAATGCACAGATTATCATGGACTGGGGGTGCAGAATTTCCCCTGCATATGCCAGGACATCAGGAATTCCCACCCCATAAAATAGGTACAACCATTTCCTTTGCATTCAATCTATATTAGCATTTAAAACCCCTTTTGTTTCAAAAGGAACCAGTCATTGACTTACTAATATATGAATATTTCCCCATCAATACCCATTCAGACAGGTTCTAATGAAGGGTCCGCATCTAAAACGTTAACTTATCTGTTCTCTCCATAGATGTTGCATCACCTGGTTTCTGTTTTTGTTTCCTATTCACATAATCTGTCTGGGCTCACAGCCACAAATAATAGCAAGGCAATGAATACCAAGGACTCCCAGAACTATGAATGTCTTCACCTTGCCCTGAAGTGTGAAAATTAACCATTTTGTACAAAACCACTAGAAACTGATCTTAACCCTGTATGTGTGGCTCACATGCCACCTTAACTGAATAGCTTATCTCCTGACTCCCCAAAGTCTCTCCACCACCTACAAGGCACAAGTCAGGGGTGTGATGGTATATCTCCACTTGCCTGGGTGCATGCAACTGCAACAACACTCAAGAAACTTAACGCTATTCAGGACAAAGCAGCCGGCTTAAGTGGCAGCCCATCCACCACCTTAAACATCAAACCCCTCCACTGCATACTGTGGCTGCAGTGTGTACTATCCACAGGATGCACTGCAGCAACTCGCCAAAGTTTCTTCGCAGCACTTCCCAAACCCGTGACCTTCACCACCTAGAAGGATAAGGGCAGGTGGTGCATGGGAACACCATCACCTCCAAGTTCCCCTCCAAGTGATGCACCATCCCGACTTTGACATATATCGTCATTCCTTCATCATTGCTGGGTCAAAATCCTGGAACTCCCTACCTAACAACATTGTGGGTGCACCTTCACCACATGGACTGCAGCAGTTCAAATATATGGTTCTTTCCACCACCTTCTCAAGGCCAACTAGAGATGTGCAATAAATACTGGCATTACTAGCGACACCCATATCCCCAGAATCAATTTTTTAAAATGTCTAAAGTGCTCAAAAATAAAGATTCTGAAAAATGATCTGAACAAAGATGAAAATGTTTCATTTATGTCCCAACCAACATATAAATTTCTACTTTTCATACTAAACTGGTACCAGCAATATAGCAGAGAAACATATCATCAAACCCATTTTAGACTAAGGTCACTGCTGCAGTGGATTAGACACTGGGTTTTCACTTCTGGGACCTAGGTTCAAATCTAGTTGAGACTCACAGGAAGAATATCTCCTCTGTCCGCTGACTGTAATGGTTCCACCTGAAATACACAAACACATATGACCGTACAAAAGAAGGGCAAGATAAAAACCATTAGGCCCAATTTAGTTTGCGCCACTCAGTCAACAATGCAACCACATACACTATTGACTCACCCTCGCTGACCACACTACCTCCTGGAGTGGGGGGAAAAATAAAATAAAAATCTGTGGTCATTAAGGAAAAAGTCTGGGAGATTCTTTTCCGATTCCTATGGTAATCAAGGTCACTTCCAGGGACCACAACTTTGCATAATCCTAACTAACTAGCAGTTTATCCTACAACTAGAAGTGTTTTCTTCTCTCAGGTATTTCTTGAGTTCTATTTTAAAGAATGATATTAACTCTTTAATTAACTGTTTGTTCATAAGCCAACTCTTGGTGAAAAGAAGCACTTCCTGGCATATAGCTATTTGCCTACAGGTTTTTTTTTATTCATTCATGGGATGTGGGCATCGCTGGCAAGGCTAGTATTTATTGCCCATCTCTAATTGCCCTTGGTGGTGAGCTGCTTTCTTGAACCGCTGCAGTCCGTGTGGTGAAGGTTCTCCCACAGTGCTGTTAGGAAGGGAGTTCCAGGATTTTGACCCCTGACGATGAAGGAACGGTGATATATTTCCAAGTCAGGATGGTGTGTGACTTGGAGGGGAACGTGCAGGTGGTGGTGTTCCCATGTGTCTGCTGCCCTTGTCCTTCTAGGTGGTAGAGGTTGCGGGTTTGGGAGGTGCTGTCGAAAAAGCCTTGGCGAGTTGCTGCAGTGCGTCATGTAGATGTACACACTGCAGCCACGGTGCGCCAGTGGTGGATGGAGTGAATGTTTAAGTTGGTGGAGGGGGTGCCAATCAAGCGGGCTGCTTTGTCCTGGGTGGTGTCGAGCTTCTTGAGTGTTGTTGGAACTGCACTCATCCAGGCAAGTGGAGAGTATTCCATCACACTCCTGACTTGTGCCTTGTAGATGGTGGAAAGGCTTTGGGGAGTCAGGAGCTGAGTCATTCGGTGCAGAATACCCAGCCTCTGACCTGCTTTTGTAGCCACAGTATTTATATGGCTGGTCCAGTTAAGTTTCTGGTCAAGAACTATGTTTATAGCCCAGACCTCTAACCCTGCCTTCCCTATCCATTTCGAGACACCGATCTAACCAGATTGTATCCAATCCCCTCAACATTTAAAAAAAAATTTCAATCATATCCCCTGTAAGTCTGCATTTCTCCAAAGTAAACAACCTTCTATCTCTTGGAGGGCATTTTCATAACTAAAAACTCCAAGTGAGGGTATATCAGAAACTTATATGTGGAACTCCACTTGTAACCAGGCCTCAATCAGATCCAATCCTATTCATAACTTTCTGCTAATGATTTCAACTAGTTATCTATCCAACATAATAACTGCCCTATTATTCCATTCTATTTTTTCTCTCATACCCAACCATGCATTTTATTAAATGTTTTTTGTAAATTAACATATACATTTGGGCATTCTTACTCCAGCTCCTACTGGACATTGAACCATAACAGAAAGCCACCTCTAATTTGGCACAAATTTTGCAACCTCATCGCCAGAGGCTCTAAGATGGTTAGTGGGAAATGGTGTGAGAAATGGAAAATTGCGATATTTGTGTAGTAGTAGGTTCTCTTCTGAGTTTGGACAGTGTGGATGGAGTTTTATTCTACATCCTACCATGCTACGGCGGCAGACCTGATCGGGAGCAGAGGAGAGAGACTGAGAGCGGGGATAAAAGAGCGGCGGCCCGAGGCCCGAGACCAGAGCGGCGGCGGACCTGAACAGGAGCAGAGGAGAGAGACCGAGAGCGGGGATAAAAGAGCGGCGGACCGAGGCCCGAGACCAGAGTGGCAGCGGACCTGATCGGGAGCAGAGGAGAGAGACCGAGAGCGGGGATAAAAGAGCGGCGGACCGAGGCCCGAGACCAGAGCGGTGGCGGACCTGATCGGGAGCAGAGGAGAGAGACCGAGAGCGGGGATAAAAGAGCGGCGGACCGAGGCCCGAGACCAGAGTGGCGGCGGACCTGATCGGGAGCAGAGGAGAGAGACCGAGAGCGGGGATAAAAGAGCGGCGGCCCGAGGCCCGAGACCAGAGCGGCGGCGGACCTGATCGGGAGCAGAGGAGAGACCGAGAGCGGGGATAAAAGAGCGGCGGACCGAGGCCCGAGACCAGAGCGGCGGCGGACCTGATCGGGTCAAAAACAACAACAGAAAACCAAGGAGTGACGTCACAGGACAGCAGGTAAGTGATTGGTTGGTGAGTATTACTGTTTTTTTTTCTCTAAATTAGGGCATTGGTTTAAACTAAGAGCTGGGAAACTAAGCAGCTTTTATAGCAGGTAGTTTTTTTTTAGTGAACCTAGGTCCCTGGTATAGTTAACATTTTCAAATTTCAACGTAATTTAAAAGGGGTAACTAAGCTAAGGCAAATCATGGCAGCAGACCTCGCACCCGTGATATGCCCCTCCTGCAAGATGTGGGAAGTAATGGACACTACCAGTGTCCCTGCCGACCATGTGTGCAGGAAGTGTGTCCACCTGCAGCTACTGACCGATCGTATCTCGGAGCTGGAGCTGCGGGTGGACTCACTGTGGAGCATCCGCGATGCAGAGAAACTCGTGGATAGCACGTTTAGCGAGTTGGTCACACCGCAGGTAAAGGCAGTACAGGCAGGAAGTGAATGGGTGACAACCAGGAAGAGTAAGAGGTGCAGGCAGGTAGTGCAGGGGTCCCCTGTGGCCATCCCCCTCTCAAACAGGTATACCGTTTTGGATACTGTTGTGGGAGATGGCTCACCAGGGGAAGGTGGCAGCGGCCAGGTTCATGGCACCGTGGCTGGCTCTGCTGCACAGGAGGGCAGGAAAAAGAGTGGCAGAGCTATAGTGATAGGGGACTCGATTGTAAGGGGAATAGACAGGCGTTTCTGCGGACGCAACCGAGACTCCAGGATGGTATGTTGCCTCCCTGGTGCAAGGGTCAGGGATGTCTCGGAGCGGCTGCAGAACATTCTGGAGGGGGAGGGTGAACAGCCAGTTGTCGTGGTGCATATAGGTACCAACGATATAGGTAAAAAACGGGATGAGGTCCTACAAGCTGAATTTAGGGAGTTAGGAGTAAAAATAAAAAGTAGGACCTCAAAGGTAGTAATCTCAGGATTGCTACTAGTGCCACGGGCTAGTCAGAGTAGGAATGACAGGATAGCTAGGATGAATACGTGGCTTGAGAGATGGTGCAAGAGGGAGGGATTCAAATTCCTGGGACATTGGAACCGGTTCTGGGGGAGGTGGGACCAGTACAAATTGGACGGTCTGCATCTGGGCAGGACTGGAACCAATGTCCTAGGGGGAGTGTTTGCTAGTGCTGTTGGGGAGGGTTTAAACTAAAGTGGCAGGGGGATGGGAATCGATGCAGGAAGTCAGTGGGAAGTAAAGTGGTGACAGAAACAAAAGGCAGTAAGGGAGAGTGTACAAAACATGACCGGACAAATGGTCTGAGAAAGCACGGCAAAGACCAAGGGAAGTCTAGATTAAACTGCATTTATTTCAATGCAAGAAGTCTGATGGGCAAGGCAGATGAACTCAGGGCATGGATGGGTACATGGGACTGGGATGTTATAGCTATTACTGAAACATGGCTAAGGGAGGGGCAGGACTGGCAGCTAAATATTCCAGGGTACAGATGCTATAGGAAAGATAGAGCAGGAGGTAAGAGAGGAGGGGGAGTTGCGTTCTTGATTAGGGAGAACATCACGGCAGTAGTGAGAGAGGATATATCCGAGGGTTCGCCCACGGAGTCGATATGGGTAGAAATGAAAAATAAGAAGGGAGAGATCACGTTGATAGGATTGTACTACAGACCCCCAAATAGTCAACGGGAAATTGAGGAGCAAATATATAAGGAGAATACAGACAGCTGCAAGAAAAATAGGGTGGTAATAGTAGGGGACTTTAACTTTCCCAACATTGACTGGGACAGCCATAGCATTAGGGGCTTGGATGGAGAGAAATTTGTTGAGTGTATTCAGGAGGAATTTCTCATTCAGTATGTGGATGGCCCGACTAGAGAGGGGGCAAAACTTGACCTCCTCTTGGGAAATAAGGAAGGGCAGGTGACAGAAGTGTTAGTGAGGGATCACTTTGGGACCAGTGATCATAATTCCATTAGTTTTAAGATAGCTATGGAGAAGGATAGGTCTGGCCCAAAAGTTAAAATTCTAAATTGGGGAAAGGCCAATTTTGATGGTATTAGACAGGAACTTTCAGAAGTTGATTGGGAGAGTCTGTTGGCAGGCAAAGGGACGTCTGGTAAGTGAGAGTCCTTCAAAAATGTGTTAACCAGGGTTCAGGGTAAGCACATTCCTTATAAAGTAAAGGGCAAGGCTGGTAGAAGTAGGGAACCTTGGATGACTCAGGAGATTGAGGCCCTAGTCAGAAAGAAGAAGCAGGCATATGACATGCATAGGCAGCTGGGATCAAGTGGATCCTTGAAGAGTATAGAGATTGCCGGAGTAGAGTTAAGAGAGAAATCAGGAGGGCAAAAAGGGGACATGAGATTGCTTTGGAAGATAAGGCAAAGGTGAATCCATAGAGCTTCTACAAATACATAAAGGGCAAAAGAGTAACTAGGGAGAAAGTAGGGCCTCTGAAGGATCAACAAGGTCATCTATGTGCGGAACCACAAGAAATGGGTGAGATCCTAAATGAATATTTCGCATCGGTATTTACGGTTGAGAAAGGCATGGATGTTCGGGAACTTGGGGAAATAAATAGTGATGTCTTGAGGAGTGTACATATTACAGAGAGGGAGGTGCTGGAAGTCTTAACGCGCATCAAGGTAGATAAATCTCCGGGACCTGATGAAATGTATCCCAGGACGTTATGGGAGGTTAGGGAGGAAATTGCGGGTCCCCTAGCAGAGATATTTGAATCATCCACCGCTACAGGTGAGGTGCCTGAAGATTGGAGGGTAGCAAATGTTGTGCCTTTGTTTAAGAAGGGCAGCAGGGAAAAGCCTGGGAACTACAGACCGGTGAGCCTGACATCTGTAGTGGGTAAGTTGTTAGAGGGTATTCTGAGAGACAGGATCTACGGGCATTTGGAGAGGCAGGGACTGATTAGGAACAGTCAGCATGGTTTTGTGAGAGGAAAATCATGTCTCACAAATTTGATTGAGTTTTTTGAAGGGGTAACCAAGAAGATAGATGAGGGCTGTGCAGTAGACGTGGTCTACATGGACTTTAGCAAAGCCTTTGACAAGGTACCGCATGGTAGGTTGTTACATAAGGTTAAATCTCACGGGATCCAAGGTGAGGTAGCCAATTGGATACAACATTGGCTTGACGACAGAAGACAGAGGGTGGTTGTCGAGGGTTGTTTTTCAAACTGGAGGCCTGTGACCAGCGGTGTGCCTCAGGGATCGGTGCTGGGTCCGCTGTTATTTGTTATTTATATTAATGATTTGGATGAGAATTTAGGAGGCATGGTTAGTAAGTTTGCAGATGACACCAAGATTGGTGGCATCGTGGACAGTGAAGAAGGTTATCTAGGATTGCAACGGGATCTTGATAAATTGGGCCAGTGGGCCGATGAATGGCAGATGGAGTTTAATTTAGATAAATGTGAGGTGATGCATTTTGGCAGATCGAATCGGGCCAGGACCTACTCCGTTAATGGTAGGGCGTTGGGGAGAGTTATAGAACAAAGAGATCTAGGAGTACAGGTTCATAGCTCCTTGAAAGTTGTGTCACAGGTGGATAGGGTGGTGAAGAAGGCATTCAGCTTGCTTGGTTTCATTGGTCAGAACATTGAATACAGGAGTTGGGATGTCTTGTTGAAGTTGTACAAGACATTAGTTAGGCCACACTTGGAATACTGTGTACAGTTCTGGTCACCCTATTATAGAAAGGATATTATTAAACTAGAAAGAGTGCAGAAAAGATTTACTAGGATGCTGCCGGGACTTGATGGTTTGACTTATAGGGAGAGGTTAGATAGACTGGGACTTTTTTCCCTGGAGAGTAGGAGGTTGAGGGGTGATCTTATACAAGTCTATAAAATAATGAGGGGCATAGATAAGGTAGATAGTCAAAATCTTTTCCCAAAGGTAGGGGAGTCTATAACGAGGGGACATAGATTTAAGGTGAGAAGGGAGAGATACAAAAGGGTCCAGAGGGGCAATTTTTTCACTCAAAAGGTGGTGAGTGTCTGGAACGAGCTGCCAGAGGCAGTAGTAGAGGCGGGTACAATTTTGTCTTTTAAAAAGCATTTGGACAGTTACATGGGTAAGATGGGTATAGAGGGATATGGGCCAAGTGCAGGCAATTGGGACTAGCTTAGTGGTATAAATTGGGCGACATGGACATGTTGGGCCGAAGGGCCTGTTTCCATGTTGTAAACTTCTATGATTCTATGATTCTACATTTGACCTGGGAGTGCTTGATGCTGATACTGGTTGCCTGAAATGTTGGCAGGCTATGAATAAGGGAAAAGAAACACAAGGAGCATCAATGGCATTGAGTGAGAGGAAGTGTGCTAAAAGTGGTCATATTATGAGTACCACCAGTGTACATATCCATTCTCCAGCACTAACATCCCTCACTTTGATGAGTACAAAAATTGCAGTTATAGAGACCATTTACTTATTTAGTGAATGACAATACACTTGACAAAGCCAAATGAGTAAATATTATTTGTTTAGTTTGGGGCCCTTTAGATAATGTTAAACAAAACAACATTCCTCACAATCTGTTTCACTCGACAGAACTTTACTAGGATAACTATTTACAAATATATTGTGATATCATGCCATAATTAAATTATTCTAGGCCGTGTACAAGGCCTAACTCTCATGCAAATGTATTTGAAGAGGGGATCTTTTTATAAGGACCCACTTTAAAATAATTATAACATAAAAAGATAAAAATAAGAGATAGAGAGCAAAAAGAGAGTGGTAATCTAGGGTAAGCAGTAGCAATAGCAAAGTGTTTCCTTTTTATTTTAAATTGCTTTTGATTGTTCATTTCATTTGTCTAGGGTTTATAGAACAGTAATAAAATTACTCCCCACATCTGAGTAGCGTTATTACTGTAATATTAAAGTCTACTTGTACATCACAATATGTGAGCTGAATATCTAGAAAAATGGTTGGCTCAGAGACATTAGAATTTTTTTGTGCCCTCAGTGTTCTAAGGACCAAAAGGGCATTCTGGTGGTGAGACTCCAGCTTTTAGAGTATCTATTGGGCTATAATTTACTTAGATTGCTGTTGGTTTTGCTTATCTCACAGTATTGCTTCTTTAATTGCTTCAATATAGATAAGAATTACATAGATTTCTTTTCAATAATGAAACCTGAAAACAATCAGATCATGGAAGGCCATAAAATGTCATAGATGAAGAAAGAACTTCCATTTATATAGCTCCTTTCTCATCCTCAAGCTATCCCAAAGCACCTCACACCCAGTGAATTACTTTTGAAGTGTAGTCACTGTTGCAATGTAGGTAATCAGGGCAGCCAATGTGTGCACAGTAAGGTCCCACCTATAACAAATGAGACAACTAACCATTTAATTTGATTTGGTACTCAAGGTGCCAATCCCCTAGCCTCTGTAGA
Organism: Heptranchias perlo; assembly: GCF_035084215.1. Taxonomy (NCBI): domain Eukaryota; kingdom Metazoa; phylum Chordata; class Chondrichthyes; order Hexanchiformes; family Hexanchidae; genus Heptranchias; species Heptranchias perlo. The sequence goes on from NC_090340.1 coordinate 26,932,748, forward strand.
CCAGAAGTAACAGCCTCCTGTGAATTGGACTCTTAACAGTGGCAGGCACAGTGTTGGCAAGCAAAAATGAAACAGTACTTGAGACCTGTATCCTTGGGGGTTCCCAAATGGGAGTTCCAACGCACTTGGCCACAGAATGGCAGGATGTGGGTTTGCCTACATCATCAACACCGAGCCCCCTAACTCAATCATTCCAGGAAGGATGTTTGGTGATGGTCAGGCACTTCCCAACGGGGAAGGAGTGACAGTCAGTTGGCCAGTCACCAGTTCTGCTGGAACAGACATCTAAATAACCAGTTATAGACCCATGGGAGCAGGTATACCCTCTGAGCAGGGAAGGTGTGTGGAGACTCTGATGAGAAAGGTAGGAAAACTATTTTATAAATAAATCAAACAACCAATTTGCAAATGTTTATAGTACATTCAAATATTAGATCAGTAAAAAGTCTCAATAAAACCTTCAAAAATACTCAGTATAAATGCATATTAGATACAGAGAGGTAGATTTTTGTCCTCACCGACTAGGCAATAAGCATCACCTGAGTGGAGTGCAGAAAGGAAAATCTGACTGGGCGGATCACAGAACCCACCACATTTCCCTTCTGTTCATTTCATTGGAAAGAAGATCCAGCATGTTCCATCACCAGTATGAAAATATCCTCACCAGATTTTCCTTTCTGCGCTCCAAACAGGTGATGATTATTGCCCAGGCAGTAAAGACGAAAATCTGTCCCAGGGTGTGTTACTGTCTACAGGAGTGATTTCACTATATTTGGGTGCCAAGCATTTAAGAAACAATTTTCTGCTTGCCTCAGGGCTTTACAGGTAAGTGTTTTATGTAAGTTCTGTACAGTACAAATAAACAGGAAATGATTCACTGCACAGAGACTTTTTAAATTAATCAGATATGTGTTTTGCAGGAGCTGGGTGTCCCAAGGAAAAGTATGGATGAGTGAACTAAAAGGCAGTAACACAATCAAGATGCTGTAGAGGTGGTGCAGTTAGTCTACGGTAGATTGAAGGAAAATAAATCATGTAATTTTAAGGTGTTATAACATAAGAACATAAGAATTTGGAGCAGGAGTAGGCCAATCGGCCCCTCGAGCCTGCTCCGCCATTCAATAAGATCATGGCTGATCTGATCCCAACCACAAATCTAAAGAACACAAGAAGTCGGAGCAGGACCCGGCCACATAGCCCCTGGGCCCTCTCCGCCACCCACAGGGCATTGACCGATCCGAACTCAGCTTCATGTCCAATTTCCTGCCCGCTCCCCATAACCCCTAATTCCCTTTACTTCTAGGAAACTGTCTATTTCTGTTTTAAATTTATCTAATGATGTAGCTTCCACAGCTTCCTGGGGCAGCAAATTCCACAGACCTTTGAAGTGTATGTGGTACAAGGTGCCACTGATTCAACTGAAGCAGTGAAACCAATTCTCTACCTCCTCAGTGAAACATGTTTCATGTAAAACTCTTTGAGACCAAACCTTTAATTCACTTGTCAGAGAAGTCAAGTAAAGTTTTCGGCTAGCTCATATTTATAGCATATTAAAAATAACCTGAAGAGTTTAACCCGAGAAAACTTGTTGGCATAATTATGGCAATGAACCAGAGGCACTGCCAAAGCCATAATAATGTTTACACGCCTGAGAGAAATCAACCACAAAAGTTAAATACCAGACATGGGCATCTTATTTTTATGGATAAGTTTTTGTCTACACTGAGCTTACAGTAAAAGTAAATTGAACTTAAATTAATTCAGCATTGCTTCACATTGAAAGGTCAACAGAATATTTGTTTACGAAGAAGAGCAGGGAAATATAAAGACCCACTTTAAAATAATTATAAGATAAAAATAAGAGATAGAGAGCAAAAAGAGAGTGGTAATCTAGGGTAAGCAGTAGCAATAGCAAAGCGTTTCCTTTCAAGGTGAGGTGAGAGTGACTGCCCTTGACATCAAGGCAGCATTTGACCGAGTCTGGCACCAAGGAGGCCTAGTAAAATCGAAGTCAATGGGAATCAGGGGGAAAACTCTTCAGTGGCTGGAGTCATACCTAGCACAAAGGAAGATGGTGGTGGTTGTTGGAGGCCAATCATCTCAGCCCCAGGACATTGCTGCAGGAATTCCTCAGGGCAGTGTCCTAGGCCCAACCATCTTCAGTTGCTTCATCAATGACCTTCCCTCCATCATAAGGTCAGAAATGGGGATGTTCGCTGATGATTGCACAGTGTTCAGTTCCATTTGCAACCCCTCAGATAATGAAGCAGTCCGTGCCAGCATGCAGCAAGACCTGGACAACATCCAGGCTTGGGCTGATAAATGGCAAGTAACATTTGCGCCAGACAAGTGCCAGGCAATGACCATCTCCAACAAGAGAGAGTCTAACCACCTCCCCTTGACATTCAACGGCATTACCATCACCGAATCCCCCACCATCAACATCCTGGGGGTCACCATTGACCAGAAACTTAACTGGACCAGCCACATAAATATTTTGGCTACAAGAGCAGGTCAGAGGCTGGGTATTCTGTGGCGAATGACTCACCTCCTGACTCCCCAAAGCCTTTCCACCATTTACAAGACACAAGTCAGGAGTGTGATGGAATACTCTCCACTTGCCTGAATAAGTGCAGCTTCAACAACACTCAAGAAGCTTGACACAATCCAAGACAAAGCAGCCCACTTGATTGGTACCCCATCCACCACCCTAAACATTCACTCCTTTCACCACCAGCGCACAGTGGCTGCAGTGTGTACCATCCACATGATGCACAGCACCAACTCGCCAAGGCTTCTTCAACAGCACCTCCCAAACCCGTGACCTCTACTACCTAGAAGGACAAGGGCAGCAGGCACATGGGAACAACACCACCTGCACGTTCCCCTCCAAGTCACACACCATCCCGACTTGGAAATATATTGCCATTCCTTCATCGTTGCTGGGTCAAAATCCTGGAACTCCCTTCCTAACAGCACTTTGGGAGAACCTTCACCACACGGACTGCAGCGGTTCAAGAAGGCGGCTCACCACCGCCTTCTCAAGGGAAATTAGGGATGGGCAATAAATGCTGGCCTTGCCAGCGACGCTCACATCCCATGAACGAATTTAAAAAAAGTTCTCCCTGGTGTCCCGGCCAATAATTATCCCTCACCCAACATCATTAAAACAGGTTGTCTGGTCATTATCGCATTGCTGTTCATGGGACCTAGTCGTGTGCAAATTGGCTGTCACGTTTCCTACACTACACGAGTGACTACACTTCAAAATACTTCATTGGCTGTAAAGCGCTTTGGGATATCCCAAGGTTGTGAAAGGTGCTTTATAAATGCAAGTCTTTCTTTTTTTTAATATGTTGTAAAATCTTGGCATAGTTCAACAGGCAGAATATTTGACTTGTAGCAAAAGGTTGGAGGCTTGAATACCAGAAAGGTACACTTAGATTTCCATCATTTGGAGGCCAATACAATGAGTAATGCATCAATAATGTGGAAGGTAAGTAGGATCCAAGTGCAACACTGGCCACGTTGTTATGGAAAATTGCCATGTGGCTAATTCTGGCATAAAGTCGAAGAAACTGAGCCGAGCACCACCCCGTGCATCACATCCAAATCCTAGGAGATTAACCTCCTAGGGAATCCTTTCTGTACATGGCTCATGGGTGAATTGCACAGTGACTTAGCTATAAAACAAAATACCTTCTCTGTGGTTTATTTTTGCAGTGTATGTGTGCTAAGTGAAAACATATTCTTGGATTTAATCGAGTGGAATTCTTTGATCATGGCATAAATATTTTGGAATTGTTGTTTTCCGTTCACAATTTTAAAATAATTTGTGGCAGAATTATAGATTTTTTCCAATATATGGGAGCCTTTTGGTTACACATGTCTGAAAATCGGGTCCTAACCTTCCAGACAAACCTGATAATTCCTGGCTCCCACCCATTCTCTTTTAGTTTCTCAATCTTCTGGTTTTTACTTCCAGCAGAATTCCCACGAGGAGGCGGTGATTCACAAATGTTCCAGCTCTTTTTCCATCTACAGCTTGCTTAATGAAATGCTGCAGTGGCCCTACTGGTATCACAGCTCCTGGGGCTTTCCTTAAAATCATCTGTTTTCAAGGACTTTTACCTGTCATAGGGTCAATCGCAGGTGGCCCTCCCCATCTCCCTTGATGTATGAGCTGCAATCTAGAATGATGTGCCTCAATCCTCAAACACTTTTTTTTGAAGAAGTAGAAATTTCAAAGAAAGGTTAAGATGCCCTTTTCAGCTCTCTTCTATCTGGTCCTTTTCAGAAATCACACGTCATACACTGATTACCCATTCCCGGTTTCACATTTTTGAGTCTTGAAAGGCAATCATCAATTGCAATAGATAATTAAAGGGGAATGTATTCTTGTGAAATTGTTGTACAATCCTAACCACTATAAAATGCGATAGTACAGCTACTAGTGTCTATCTCTCACCACTTATTACCGTGCTTCAAGATCACCAACTTGCTACACCCATGATTTCCATTCTCGATACAAATGCAATGGAACTTCACAATGACTTTGTGATGATGGATTTATGTCAGTGCTTGTTGTGAGAACAGTTCCATTGACTTTACAGGTTTTTCTTATAGTTCGGATCCTTTGACATAAGTAGTCAAGCTACACTGGGAGCATCAGCTGGAAGAGTTGACAGCTTGTGCACTAATGATAACCCGATAAAACAAACATGCTCCTTTATAATCCTGACCATTCTAATTGGTGTCAGTTATTCTTTTATTTCACTATTATATATTACACCAGTTGCAGTATCTGCAACTCTCTTCCAAAAGCACTTTGTTGTACTATCGCTTTTCCGGCCTTCAAAAGCCTCTTAACACATATCTCTTCATCTAAGATTCTTCTCTTTCCCCTTCTCTGCCCCCCAAATTCCTTCCTGCTCAGCATCCAACTCTCCCCCTCCTGAAGTGCTCCGAAACGTTCTTTTATGTGGACTGCTATATTGATGCGAGTTGTTGTTTCACTGGACTCATTTTAGGTCCGATCAAACCATATCCTGTCAGCTATTCTGTTAACTGGCTTTTTATTGAACTTTTTAGTAACATCCTTGACCAATCAAATGAACAATTTTTAGTTTTGCTGGCTAGTGTTAGCTTTTATGGATTTTATTGTTGTCAAATAGTTCTTTATTTTAGTATGTGAATTATAGTTTTCCAAATGGCCTTAGCCAATTAGTACGTCTCCTTTCCCATTCTGCCTGTTTCATTTCTCTTTTTCTAATAGGGTTTCAACCTTTTACTCCAACTCAACTGAGCCAGCCTTCTGGCTAAATAAAATGTGGTATGATTTTCATGAGTCATAACTCATGGAAATGTATGATTTAAAGATCAAGAATGAGATATTAGGCTATATTTTCTGATTGCTAAAGCTGGTGTGAGTTAATGGATGGAAAACCATGAGCTGAGGGGGTCACAATTTTTTGCTATGTTCACCCAGAGCATGCCAAGGAGTGGCACAGGGGAATGTTTACTCCTGATGGTTTCTGCTAATTTTCTACTGTCTCTTTTGTGCTGACAGGTAATTTTTATAGCTATTTAGAAAGAAGCAAACAGCAACGTATTATCCACAAACTGTCGACCAAATAGAGCAAATTTTAATAAAATGGCAGGAGGAGGAGATGAGATCCCAGCCCTTACCTCATGAACTCTGCTCATCTATTTTCCGTGTCAGTAAAGTGTAGCTAAGCACAAAAGGAAAGGGAACTGGAAACACATCCCTCCAAAATTAAACTGTTAACATACAAAAAAGGACAGGAAAAGACCAGTTGAAGCTTTGGGCCTGTTCTATCCTGGCATGGTGTAACCTCTGCACACCATCACCCCTATTTCCCGCAATCACGCAGTCACGTTAAAAAATGAACAAAGGGAAAAACTCAAGTGTCTCCCTCTTTCCCCACACACCAAGCTATGCAGTTGATCCAAAATAATCAAATTGCTATACAATGTGTTATGCAATAGAAAAACTAAATGTAACACCTCCCCATCACATGTATGTTCCTTATAAGCAAGGAGCCTCTGGTTGGAAACAAAAAACACGTAAAGTGTTTAATCCAAACAAAGAAAAAATTAAAAGATGTATAAAAGGAAACCTTCATTTACAAGAAAACAAACTGGGCGAGCCAAATAAAAGTCTAGCTATAAGAACTTAACAGACCGCAGTAGTCAAAACCAACACTCACTGTCTGTCCAACCTCAACACCAACCAACAAGCCAGATTCAAAGCAACTCAAAATAAATTGAAGGTCCAATAAAAACAGGAAAGAAAATAAAGACAGGTAGAATCGACACCTGATCTAACTGCTGTGTGTTGTAGAGAGTGGACCCCCTGTTGATGGTCATCCAATTAATTTCTGCCTCCATAGAACAAACCTGTTGAGACACCAGGAGAGTGATTTTAGGAGGCAATTGCGGGTGCGTTGGGGGCGGGGGGGGGCTCCAAAAATCGCAGAAATCCCGTTCGGGTTCAGAAGCCAGTGGGTTGGAGCCGGCTTCTGAGTTTCCCAGGGACCCACCTGTGTGCCAGCTGGCGACCCGAAAACGGAAGTCCCGCCAGCAATTAAAGTCGGCGAGATGACAGTTAAAGAGCCAAATGTACCTCATTGAGGTACTTAAGGCACTTTACCTGTGACAGATGAAGTAGTTAGAAAGATTTTTAACTTACCTGGGTGGCTTGCCCACGCGCTTCTGATTCATGCCTGGTGAAACCCGGGGTGAAGGGCTGGATCAGGGAACAAAAAACATGCAATGAAGTGAAAACACTAAATGAACCTACCTTTGAAACTTGCTCCGATGTCCGAAGTCTCCTGCTCTGATGTCCCCCTCTTCAGCCCGCCGATGTACCCCCGATCTTCCCCCTCTCCCCCGATCTTCTCCTCCCCCCGATCTTCCCCTCTCCCCCCCACCCCCCGGTCTTCCGTTCCAGCGCCGGAAGACGTCTCACTCTCTCTCTTTCTCGCCCTCCCCCACATCGCGCTGCAGCTACTGACGGCAGCCAGCCTGTCAATCTGGCTGGCTGCCGGGCGCGAAACCCGGAGAGGACGTTAACCACTCTCAGTCAACGTGCGATCACGTCGGAAATGGTAAGTTTGGTTCATGCGGGTTTGCCACGCACCCCTTCACCCCTCCCCCCCCCCCCCCCCCCCGCTGCCAACCCGCCACCATTGTAAAATGAAATTTGTGTTCATTTGGCCAGATTTGAGAGTGATGCTTCCTTCAAATATGACCATTAAGCAAAGGAATGGAGGCTTAAAGGAGAGGGAGGGGGAAGAAGGACCTTATCCACTAAAAAATATTTTGCAGCTTCAGGTGATGAAAAAGAGTAGTGACATCAGGATGATTTGGATGGAAACATATAAGATAAAGTAAAGCATGGTGTGGCTCCTCCTCACTGAGAACCTGAGAACAACAAATTCTCAGCTGGAATTCAGCAAATCCAGGGAGAAATTTCCATGAAAGTTAATATGATGACCCTCCTGTAGTGTTTGGTATTGAGATCAGTCAGCAACAAACTAGAAAAGATCTCAGAGCTTAAAAACATTTGCCCTTTACTCCTCAGAACATTTTTAAACTAATCACATGCAGCTTGCAATCCTATAACAACTGCCAGGTCAGAGGGAATGTGGCCATGTGGCCTACCCCTGCTCCTATTTCTTATGGAAACAGTCAGCAAACTTCCTGTATTTGACTAGAAATGCTTGCCCCTCTTTTATGGTCCAATACAACAAAGCATTGAAAGTTGTAGAATGAGCAGTTCAATGCATGGTGAGTCCCATCAGTAGTTATATTATGGTCAACAAAGGGCTGGTTATTGTAGCAGAAATAGGGAGGATTGGTTCAGTTTTGTCCTTAGTAGATATATTAATAAAGGCAATTACAAGCTAAAGGAGTTTGGGGGATGTTACTCAGTGGAATATGGTACACAAAGACTCATTATTTTGCCAGCTCCAAGAGTTAGATAATACAATAATATACTATAGAAAGTGTATTACAGCAGCAAGATTATTTGCTTGTCAGTTGTTTTTTAAATTTACTTATTATTTTAAACTTAAAACAGGGTCTGATGTATATTCCACAGTTCTCAAAGACTGGAGTAGTATCTTATGAAGGCATAAGAAAATTCCAGTAGCTTAAAAAAATAATTACTAGACAGGGTTTGCTGCTCATTTTCCAGGCACATTACTGAAAGCTCACTTTGTTCTCAAGGCAGGAATAGACACGCTCGAAGGAGAGTTGGGATATACCAAGAGTGTGAAGTAAGGTACAAGATATGAACAAATCGAGAGTAAGAAGGGTAGAAATGGCCCAAAGACATTAACAATAGTAATAAGACTACTTGCAACATTTGAATAGCCTTATTATTGTAATTAATATCAGGATTTCTTTTGGTATCATGTTGCACAAGTTGAACATTTTAAAAGTGTGGCTGAATTTCCAAGAGCCGGCAGGTTAAAATAAATGATGCGAATGATTGCATCAATCAAAAATATGCAAGCAATGGCCCACTGAGAAATTGGTTACTCAATGTGACTCCTTCCATCTTCTGTCCTTAAAAGTGCCCAGATCAAGTCATTAATGGTGAGCAAAACTCCCCAAAAATCCAGTATTTAACCAGTGCTGCACTATAATGAGAAATATATTAGAATCAGTGCTCTGTTGGCTAGTGGGTACGTGAACCTCGCAGTATTATACTGAGGCACACAAGCCAGGAAGGCCTTGGGTTTGACCCACGGCCTTTAATGATAGCTACGATGTGAGGCAGCAATACTTGGTCTCCACGTTTCACGGAGGGGGGAGAAAGCAGCCAGGGTTCTCATTTCTGATTGTTATTCAATGACTCCAGTGAGGGAGGGGAGGGGCATGTTAAGTAAGGACAGAATTGGACTCAGTTGTGATGGATAAATAGCCTGCTAACCCTCAATGTTGAGCCACCTATCTGATGAAGGGCCACTTGTATGAGGTACTGGAGGTGGATACATGCCCTAGCCTCAGCCAGCAGGAGGGGAGAAAAGTGTAGACACAAAGAGAGAAATATGCAAGAATTAAATAGTATGGAATACTGTTATTATCAGATGTATGATACTAACAATGTTTACTATATTAACGGGAAATTAACACTAATTTAGGCAGAGATAGAGACCACAAGAGCTGTACATTGTTTAAAGTCTTTTACAAGTGATGCAGTGACCTTTTCTGGTATGAATTACATTGGGGTAAAATAAAAATTATGTCATCATGTTGCTTAGTTGATAAATACAGTTGGAAAGTTCTGCCAATCACTTTCTGTCAGTGGCTCTGTCCCTTTAAGGGGGCTGTGACACAAAGTGGGCTAATGATAAATGGCTAAAACAAAATTAGAATAGAAAAGAAAAACAAATGAAGTACATGAGGAAAGGCAGCTGTACTGGTGGAGATAAAGTAATAGAGGGATGCAATATTACATAACAGTTAAGAAGTGATTATAGGATTAATTCAAACATCAGGGCAGCCATATAATAATTGATCTAAGTACGAGGCTAAACACAGGGTCATACATAGGTTGGGTAAATGGGAAAAGACTTGGGGCTGTTCACTGGCTGCATTCTGGCTGGTTGTAGTTAGTTGAATTTCTTTAACGTAGAGATATCTGTGACAGAGAAGCCATAAAAGGCAGTACAAGACATGTACTAGATATGCTATTTCCCCGTAATTGACAGCAGATTATTTCTCAGTAAACCTGCCGTAATGATACCACAAGCCCCTCTTAATACCCTGCTGTGAACGTCATACAATAGTACTGGCAGCTGTCAGTTTACCACAGAAACATGCAAGGGATCAGCAAAAGACCCCTTAAAAACTACAGCACCAAAAAATGCTTTCATTTAAATCTATCAACCATGCTTTTGATCACTATTAGTAAGAAGAACAGAAACTTTTTTTTATCTATCAACAGAAAATTTATAATAAATAGTAAAAAGAGTTGCAGAATGTTAACATAAATCATGTGTATAAATTGCTTGCCTCACGGAGCTTCCAAATACAGTGCCCTAGAGAAAAAGCAAGACTGAAAAATTTACTGACAGATATAATAAAATTTATATTAATTACCAATGTTATTAGTTTTTGACACCATCTAATCCCTTTGATTAGATTACAACTTCCTAATCACTGCCTGCATATATACATTTGAAATAAGCAGTAAGTGGTTTGGGGTTTTGGACTTCCTATGATTATGGACCAAAATGGAATAATGAGCAGGTTTTGTTGTACCAGGGTTTATTCAACAAATATATATGTTATTAAGAAGGTGGGGGGTGGGGGGAGAAACCAAGTAATTACAGACCTGTCAGTTTAACATCAAATGTGGGGAAGTGACAGGAATTTATCATCAGAGACAGAGGGACCGAACTCATGGACAAGTATCAACTGATCAAAGAGAGTCAGCATGGATTTGTGAAGGGTGAGTCACTGACTAATCTAGTTGAATTTTTTGAGGCGGTCACTAGCATGGTGGACAGGGGAGTGTCTATGGATGTTGTCTATATGGACTTCCAGAAGGCATTTGCTAAGGCTCTACACAAGAGATTGTTAGCAAAAATGAGAGCGCACGGAATTGGAAGTAATCTTTTGTGATGTGGATTGGTAACTGGTTGAGAGGTAGGAGATAGAGAGTAGGGCTAAAGGGAATGCTCTCTGATTGGTGGGATGTAACGAGTGGTGTTCCCCAGGGATCTGTACTGGGACCTTAGCTTTTCATCATATATATATTAATGACTTGGATGAAGGAATAGAGAGTTGTATATCCAAGTTTGCATATGACACTAAATTAGATGGCATAGTAAGTTGTGTGGATGGGAGCAGGAAGTTATAAAGGGACATAGACAGACTAAGTGAGTGGGCAAAACTATGGCAGATGGAGTTTAATGTGGGGATGTGTGAGGTCATCCACTTTAGATCTAAGAAAGACAAATCAGAATATTTTCTTAACGGTGAGAGACTAGTGGAGGAGCAAAGGGAATTAGTTGTCCAAGTACACAAATCACTGAAAGCTAGTGCACATTTACAAAAAATAATCAAAAAGGTTAATGGGATATAGGCCTATATCTCAAGGGGTTTGGAATTCAAAAATACAGAAGTGATGCTACAGTTGTACAGAGCCTTGGTCAGACCCCATCTGGAGTACTGAATTCAGTTTTGGGCACCGAACCTCAAGAAAGATATATTGGCCTTAGAAAGGGTACGTCGCAGATTCACCACAATGGTGCTGGGTCTTAAATGGTTAAATTATGATGACAAGTTGTGTAAGCTTGGTTTGTATTCCCTTGATTTTAGAAGGTTGATCTAATCGAGGTGTTTAAAATGATCAAGGGATTCGATAGGGTAGATACAGAAAAAGAACAAGAGGGAATAATCTGCAAATTAGAGCTTGGCCTTTTTATGAGTGAAATCAGGAAGCATTTTTTCAAGCAAAGTGTAGTGGAAATCTGGAACTCTCTCATCCAAAAGGCTGTGGATGCTGGGTCAATTGAAATTTTCAAGACTGAGATCGATAGATTTTTGTTGGGTAAGGGATATGGAGTAAACCACATTGAGTGATTAGGATCTGGAATGCACGACCCGAGGGGGTGGTGGAGGCAGATTCAATCATGGCCTTCAAAAGGGAACTGGATAAGTACTTGAAAGGAAAAAAATTGCAGGGGTATGGGGATAGGGCAGGGGAGTGCTCTTGCATAGAGCTGGCGCGGACTTGATGGGCCAAATTGCCTACTTCTGTGCTGTAACCTTTCTATGATTCTATGATTCTAGGTGGGTAAATGGAGTTGAGGTACGGTAGCATAGTGATTATGTTACTGGACTAATAATCCAGAGGCCTGGACTAATAATTTTTTTTTTATTCGTTCATGGGATGTGGGCATCGCTGGCGAGGCCGGCATTCATTGCCCATCCCTAATTGCCCTTGAGAAGGTGGTGGTGAGCCGCCTTCTTGAACCATTGCAGTCTGTGTGATGAAGGTTCTCCCACAGTGCTGTTAGGAAGGGAGTTCTAGGATTTTGACCCAGCGACGATGAAGGAACAGCGATATATTTCCAAGTCGGGATGGTGTGTGACTTGGAGGGGAACGTGCAGGTGGTGTTGTTCCCACGTACTTGCTGCTCTTGTCCTTCTAGGTGGTAGAGGTCATGGGTTTGGGAGGTGCTGTCGAAGAAGCCGAATAATCCGGAATCATGAGTTCAAATCCTGCCACGGCAGCTGGGGATTTTAAATTCAATTAATTAAATAAAATCTGGAATTAAAATACTAGTATCAGTAATGGTGGCCATGAAACAACCGGATTGTCGTAAAAACCCATCTGGTTCATTAATGTCCTTTAGGGAAGGAAACCTGCCGTCCTTACCCGATCTGGCCTATATGTGACTCCAGACCCACAGCAATGTGGTTGATTCTTAATTGCCCTCTGAAATGGCCTATCAAGCCACTCAGTTGTAAAATCTCACTAAAAAAAGTAAGTCCCTACCTAACAGCACTGTGGAAGAACCTTCACCACATGGACTGCAGCAGTTCAAGAAGGCGGCTCACCACCACCTTCTCAAGGGCAATTAGGGATGGGCAATAAATGCCAGCCTTGCCAGCGACGCCCACATCCCATGAATGAATAAAAAAAAAGTTGAGGTATAGATCAACCATGATCTCATTGAATAGCTGAATAGGCTCGAGAGGCTGAAATGGCCTACTCTTGTTCCTATGTTCCTATATTTAGTCATTTGTACTTAGTAGTTGTACTGGTGCAAAGTGAATGTTTATATTTATTGTAATTTAACAGTTATATGGGGTCAATTTTCAGACTACCAGATAAAAAGGCACTTCAGATTGTTTTGCATTATTAATTTTGTATATGACGAAGAAAAATGAAAATGACCATCCACTGATTTTCCTATTAATTAGATTTTCCACAGATATATTTGAATTCATTATACAAATAATATATAAACATCAGTAGTGAAATTATCAGAAAAATCATGACATTGAAGATCTCTTGCATGAGCTTGGTTTCGGAGGCTAACGGTTATCTGCACGTCTCCCGCTTTCCTACAATGAACATCTTCGGAATCTAAGGACCTTCCACTTCTAGTTCTCGTGCGTGTAAGCAAATGCTGGGTACTGAGACAAATTCTAACTTGTGAGCAAATTATGCTGGGGATATGTTTTCTTTCCAATATATCATCTTGGGAACCAGCTGGATTGTTGAGGTAGTTCCATGCAACAGCAAAGATGGACTAGCCAGGTATTAAGGAGATCAACAGATGGTTTTTATCAACAACAATGCTCCCTACAAACCAACCCATGATAAATGTTTCTGTGGAAGACTCAGATATTTCCCCACAATTCTAACAAGCCACTACGCTGAGGTTTTACCAGAGGTCACTGGAGGATTACCGCAGCCAATGAAAGGCCACATTCAAATGAAAGGCCACATTCAAATGAAGTGCCCATTCAAAAGCTAAATCAAATAAAGCTATCAACAAATTTTGGATTAATAGACATTCAGATTACAATATTAACATTCCTATGTGGACTTTTTCTATCATCACATTTTGATTACTTGTTGAATGATTGTACAGCCCCTTTCATCAGCACTCTTTTCACAGAGAAAGAGGGATTTTATTGCAGCCTCACATTTCACTTTAATTTTACAATGAGTACAGTTCTTACACTGTTTGTGTCACTCAATAAGCTACATCGAGACAGTCTGTTTATTTCTAATTTCATGAAACAGTTTGTAAGTCAAGTATTTGTTTTGAATTTGTAAATGGAGCTTTGAATAATCAACTTATCCCTATAGTTGAAACTGCCTAACACCATCACAAGGGCCAAAAATATAAATCGGGGCAAACTTAGGACAAGTGGTTCTAGGAATTCTTCAACACTATACATCACCTTGAACTAACAAACTGGGGCTCATGTTCAACTATTAACTGAAATGATCAAGGAAGCATAGCGGAGAAAAAGAAACATAGGACAAAGAAGTGATTGATCAAACCTTTTATTCCAAACAACATAGAGAACATTTATGATTAGTAAAGATATATCTGAATTGTAAACATAAAAGTTACAGTTGGATTTGCTACACAACTTAAAAAATTTATTAGCAAGAAATATTTGTATGCAGTCAGTATTTTAAAATGTATTAAAGTACCTTACAAATCAGCGCAATAACAAAGTTGAAAATACAAGTTGTATATATAACTGTAAAATATTAATTTTCAGGTGGATAAATAATATTGTGAAAGCCAGATTTAATGGCCTGGTCTATATGGTGTTTATTTAACAGATTTCAGATATCACTGTCTGAAGAATTTTAAGAGGAATCCTGTGAGGTGGAACCTTTCTTAGGGTCAGCTTCAGAATGGACTGATACAACAGGAACACTGGTACCAAACGTAACCTTAACATTTCTTTCAATATGGCCCCCAGCTAGAAGTGGGATCTCTTTTTTTTATTCATTCATGGGATGTGGGCGTCGCTGGCGAGGCCGGCATTTATTGCCCATCCCTAATTGCCCTTGAGCAATAAGCAAGAGGACTGCTGGAATCTAATAAGAGTGTTCATCAAATTAGTTGGAGAGATAAGTTGTTGTGACAATGGTCCCTAAGCATGGCAAAATATATTGCAATATGCGAATGTCCCTCTATATGTTATTGAAACCATGTTGCACACTGCACACAATTATATCTAGGCTCTGACTTATGGGACTAAGTTTTCCCTCCTGCATACTCTGTGATAACACCAGTGAACTCTGGCTCGTATGCCCATTTTACCTCCATATTAAATGGTTCCACTACCCAACCATACATTCTGGGTTCCACACATTCTAGTCACATCAGGTGCATGCTGGGTAGACACCCTTCCTCTGAGTTCACAATGACTCACTGTTTTGACTGAGCACATTCATATGGAATAATGGTCTGTTATAATGACATGAGTTTTGTTCAATTAATCTTAGATTATGGATACATTTAAGAGTATATCACAATAAGACTGTAAAAAAATTGAACATCAAGGACAACTATATTGAACATAGACAGAAGTAGGTGATTATAGACTGAGAACCATTGCATATGATTTAAAGAGCACCAATCAACAAAGCAAATAGAATGCTGAATCAAGTAGCAAAAACAACAGAGTATAAGTCATAGAAAGTCGTGCTTAAACTGTATAGTGCTCTGCTCAGATTGCACCTTGACTACTGTGTTCAGTTCTGGTCACCAAGATGCGAGGGACACTCAAGAGCTGGAAGTGGTTTAAAGAGCCATGAGACTGGTCCCCAGCATTGGAGGACAGAGTTGTGAGGAGAAACTTGGGCTTTTCAGCTTTGAAAGGGGATCTTACCCGTGATATGCTCCTCCTGCAAGATGTGGGAAGTCATGGACACTACCAGTGTCCCTGCCGACCATGTGTGCGGGAAGTGTGTCCACCTGCAGCTACTGACCGATCGTATCTCGGAGCTGGAGCTGCGGGTGGACTCACTGTGGAGCATCCGCGATGCAGAGAAACTCGTGGATAGCACGTTTAGCGAGTTGGTCACACCGCAGGTAAAGGGTATACAGGCAGGAAGTGAATGGGTGACCACCAGGAAGAGTAAGAGATGCAGGCAGGTAGTGCAGGGGTCCCCTGTGGCCATCCCCCTCTCAAACAGATATGCCACTTTGGATGCTGTTGGGGGGGATGACTTATCAGGGGAAGGCAGCAGCAGCCAACTTCCTGGCACCACGGGTAGCTCTGCTGCACAGGCTGGGAGGAAAAAGAGTGGCAGAGCTATAGTGATAGGGGACTCAATTGTAAGGGGAATAGACAGGCGTTTCTGCGGCCGCAACCGAGACTCCAGGATGGTGTGTTGCCTCCCTGGTGCAAGGATCAAGGATGTCTCGGAGCGGCTACAGAACATTTTGGAGGGGGAGGGCGAACAGCCAGCTGTCGTGGTGCACATAGGCACCAACGATATAGGTAAAAAAGGGGATGAGGTCCTAAAAGCAGAATATAGGGAGTTAGGAGGTAAATTAAAAAATAGGACCTCAAAGGTAGTAATCTCAGGATTGCTGCCAGTGCCACGTGCTAGTCAGAGTAGAAATAGGAGGATATTTCAAATGAATACGTGGCTAGAGGAATGGTGCAAGGGGGAGGGATTCAAATTCCTGGGACACTGGAAACGGTTCTGGGGGAGGTGGGACCAGTACAAACCGGATGGTCTGCACCTGGGCGGGGCCGGGACCGCTGTCCTAGGAGGAGTGTTTGCTAGTGCTGTTGGGGAGGGTTTAAACTAAAGTGGCAGGGGGTTGGGAACCTGAGCAGGGAGAGAGAGGAAAGCGTAACAGGAAGGGACAGAAGGTATGGAGTAATAGGTAAAGTGTTAAAAAAGGAAAAAGCAGGAACTAAGCGTCACAAAACAGATTTGAAAGTTCTTTATCTGAATGCACGTAGCATTCATAATAAAATGGACGAGTTAACGGCACAAATAACTACGTATGGGTATGATCTTGTGGCCATTACAGAAACATGGCTGCAGGGTGACAACGACTGGGAATTAAATATGCCAGGGTATTTAACAATCAGGAAGGACAGGCAGGAAGGAAGGGGAGGTGGGGTGGCTATGTTAATAAAGGAAGGAATCACTGTAATACAGAGAAATGATATTGGGACAAAGCATCAAGATAATGAAACAGTTTGGGTGGAGATAAGGAATAATAAGGGAAAAAAACATTAGTGGGCGTAGTATATAGGCCTCCTAATAGTTGCAACTCTGCTGGAAGAAGTATTAATCAGGAGATAGTCGGGGCATGTAATAAGGGAACAGCCATAATTATTGGGGATTTTAATTATCATATTAACTGGACAAATCAAATTGGGCAGAGCAGCCTTGAGGACGAGTTCATTGAGTGCATCAGGGATGGATTTCTTGAGCAGTATGTAACTGATCCTACAAGGGGGCAGGCAACCTTGGACCTGGTCCTGTGTAATGAGTCAGGATTAATTAATAATGTCCTAGTTAAGGATCCCCTTGGAACGAGCGACCACAACATGGTTGAATTCCATATCCAATTAGAGGGTGAGAAGGTTGATTCTCAAACAAGCGTACTGAGCTTGAATAAAGGAGACTATGATGGTATGAGAGCGGAATTGATTAAAGTGGACTGGGAAAATAGATTAAAGGGTAAGACGGTACATGAGCAGTGGTGTTCATTTAGGGAGTTATTTTACAACTTTCAAAATAAATATATTCCACTGAGGAAAAAAGGGTGTAAAAGAAATGACAGCCATCCGTGGCTAAGTAAAGAAATCAAGGATAGTATCCGACTAAAAACAAGGACATATAAGGTAGCCAAACTTAGTGGGAGGATAGAAGATTGGGAATTCTTCAAAAGACAGCAAAAAGTAACTAAAGGATTGATTAAGAAAGGGAAGTTAGATTATGAAAAGAAATTAGCAAAAAATATAAAAACAGATAGCAAGAGTTTCTATAGTTATATAAAAAGAAAAAGGGTGGCTAAGGCAAACATAGGTCCCTTAGAGGATGAGACCGGGAAATTAATGGTGGGAAACATGGAGATGGCAAAAATGCTGAACAAATATTTTGTTTCAGTCTTTACAGTAGAGGACACTAAGAATATCCCAACACTGGACAAACAGGGGACTCTCGGGGGGGAGGAGCTAAATACGATTAAAATCACTCAGGAGATGGTACTCAGTAAAATAATGGGACTCAAGGCGGATAAATCCCCTGGACCTGATGGCTTCCATCCTAGGGTCTTGAGGGAAGTGGCAGTAGGGATTGTGGATGCTTTGGTGATAGTTTTCCAAAATTCCCTGGACTCAGGAGAGGTCCCGGCAGATTGGAAAACTGCTAATGTAACACCGTTATTTAAAAAGGGTAGTAGGCAGAAGGCTGGAAATTATAGGCCAGTTAGCTTAACATCTGTGGTGGGTAAAATTTTGGAGTCTATTATTAAGGAGACAGTAACGGAACATTTAGATAAGCATAATTTAATAGGACAAAGTCAGCATGGCTTTATGAAGGGGAAGTCATGTCTGACAAATTTGCTTGAGTTCTTCGAGGATATAACGCATAGGGTGGATAAAGGGGAACCAGTGGACATAGTGTATTTAGACTTCCAGAAGGCATTCGACAAGGTGCCACATAAAAGATTATTACTTAAGATAAAAAATCACGGGATTGGGGGTAATATTCTGGCATGGGTGGAGGATTGGTTATCGAACAGGAAGCAGAGAGTTGGGATAAATGGTTCATTTTCGGACTGGCAACCAGTAACCAGTGGTGTTCCACAGGGGTCGGTGCTGGGTCCCCAACTCTTTACAATCTATATTAACGATTTGGAGGAGGGGACCGAGTGCAACATATCAAAATTTGCAGATGATACAAAGATGGGAGGGAAAGTAGAGAGTGAGGAGGACATAAAAAACCTGCAAGGGGATATAGACAGGCTGGGTGAGTGGGCGGAGATTTGGCAGATGCAATATAATATTGGAAAATGTGAGGTTATGCACTTTGGCAGGAAAAATCAGAGAGCAAGTTATTTTCTTAATGGCGAGAGACTGGAAAGTACTGCAGTACAAAGGGATCTGGGGGTCCTAGTGCAAGAAAATCAAAAAGTTGGTATGCAGGTGCAGCAGGTGATCAAGAAAGCCAACGGAATGTTGGCTTTTATTGCTAGGGGGATAGAATATAAAAACAAGGAGGTATTGCTGCAGTTATATAAGGTATTGGTGAGACCGCACCTGGAGTACTGCATACAGTTTTGGTCTCCATACTTAAGAAAAGACATACTTGCTCTCGAGGCAGTACAAAGAAGGTTCACTCGGTTAATCCCGGGGATGAGGGGGTGGACATATGAGGAGAGGTTGAGTAGATTGGGACTCTACTCATTGGAGTTCAGAAGAATGAGAGGCGATCTTATTGAAACATATAAGATTGTGAAGGGTCTTGATCGGGTGGATGCAGTAAGGATGTTCCCAAAGATGGGTGAAACTAGAACTAGGGGGCATAATCTTAGAATAAGGGGCTGCTCTTTCAAAACTGAGATGAGGAGAAACTTCTTCACTCAGAGGGTGGTAGGTCTGTGGAATTTGCTGCCCCAGGAAGCTGTGGAAGCTACATCATTAGATAAATTTAAAACAGAAATAGACAGTTTCCTAGAAGTAAAGGGAATTAGGGGTTATGGGGAGCGGGCAGGAAATTGGACATGAAGCTGAGTTCGGATCGGTCAATGCCCTGTGGGTGGCGGAGAGGGCCCAGGGGCTATGTGGCCGGGTCCTGCTCCGACTTCTTGTGTTCTTTAGATTTGTGGTTGGGATCAGATCAGCCATGATCTTATTGAATGGCGGAGCAGGCTCGAGGGGCCGATTGGCCTACTCCTGCTCCAATTTCTTATGTTCTTATGTTCTTATGTTGTATATAAGATAGTAAAAAGTATAGAAATGGTACATCCAGAAAACTACTTCAAACCATGAGAGCAGGATTATTGCCAGGAAATTCTTCTACTTAGAAAAGGGCTGATTCTATGAGCAGGCATGGGCAACGCTCACAGGGAGCACAGGTTGGAAAATCGCAGGTCGGCAGCTCATGATTTTCCGGCCAACAAAATTTCCTAACCTGCACTTGCTATGAGCTGCTTCCTGCTGGGAGTACTTGGTCACAGATTCAGCCCTAAAGAGTGATCAATACCACGGAATGGACTTGTGGGTAGGGCAGAAACCCTGGAATCATTTGAGTTGGGATATCACAATGGAGGTGGGGGGGTCATGATGATGAAGGGGGAACTATAGGATTATTCTGAATGGATGAACTAAGATGGGCTGAATGGCCTTCCTCAAATGTAAGCATCTTGTTAAGAACTTACGAGGATTTTATTATGCAATATGTACTGATTAAAGCAGAAACCATAATATCTGAAATAACATAATATGGGTTTAACAAAACAACGCTCACTGGACTCTCTGGAGAGTCTTTGTTCCACCAAGGAAAATGTTATGGCCATACTTTGTTCTGGTTATATTAATATAGGTCTTTTTATTTTTTGCTGGTCTGTTGCTGTCCTTTACGCAGTCCTTTGGAGTTCAAGTGACATTGGAAATTTCTGATGGATTTTTTTTCCTGCAATAATATTCCTATCATATAAGCCTTCAATGGCATGCAATTTGCTTTTTGAGCCTAAAAATAAGCACTGTCATTTTGTAAATGGTTTTCCAGACACTGATAATCCGAAACAGATTATTTAGGTTTCTGCCGAGCGCTTACAGCGAATACCATTTTACTTTGATTACCACTTGTATGGAATGGAAAAGTTATTTGCATAGGTCAAGTGCTTTCCTTCATGCACTTAAGGCAATAATTTTCAATTATTACATCTGAATTCTGATTGATTGCAGTATGTTCTGTTTACAGAAATTTTTATGCTATTGTGGTGGGTGATTCAGCAGAGAACACTGGGCAGATTTCCCACCACTAAAACTAGTTGAAAGGTGTGTTCCTGCCCACAATCTGGAGATCATCCACCATCGGGAAAGTCATGGAACTATATAAATTGCTGTGTAAGCATCAGAAAGATTTTCAGTAACAAATATTCATAGTTGCAGGAAGCAAATAGATTCACTGTTTTCATAAGTAAGAACAGAACACAAGAACTATATGGAGTTTCAATTAGTGACACTTAAGCAACCAGTAATCAGTTGTATTCCTGCACTAAATTCAAAATATAACAAAAATATTTTTTCCACACCTGGAGTTATTTTTCTCCCCTATTTAAAGTTACTTCCACATCGAACATCATTTCCCCAAATGACATGTGAGAAAGTGGCCAAGTGAGTTCTCTCAGATTTCTGTCACCGACAATCTTGTGCTATTCGCCTATGAGAGTGAACTATGATGGTTCTTCTCTAACATTCCCTCCCTCCAGAGAAATGCTTGGCTTCTGCTCAGTGCCTCTTTCCGAGAGCTGGATCTTGCTGTAGTGAAGTGGAGCATGTGCCCTACCTCTCCATAGTGCGGTGAGTGTAATCCGTTTCCCGGCCACATCGAGCCAGATTGAGAGGCTGGCTGGTTGTCGGTCGGGAAAGCCTGTGACCACAGCCAGGGAGTAGAGGGGAGTGAGGGAGGGAGAGATCATGGATCAGGGGGAGTGTGGGGGGGGGGGGGGGGGGAGCGCGTGGGAGGGATCGGTCGGGAGGGCCATCAGGGGGCTGAAGAAATCAATCGGGGGTCAGAGAGGTGGGTCAAGTCCCGGAGAGATCGGTTGGGGGGGGGGGAAACTCCAGGGGGGGGGGGGGGTGGTGGGCCAGAACATTGGTGGTGGTGGGGGGGCCTGGAGAGATTGGCCGGGGGCCGGAGAGGTCGACTGGGGGCCAGAGAAGTGGGTCGGAGTTGGCCGATCATGGGGGTGGGGGCCGTTTGCACAGTGGGGGGGAGGGGGCGGTGGGATGATCACGGACGAGAGGGGTGATCACGAGGGTCAGATCGCAGGGAGGTTAACAGGTTAATTTGGTGGGCCGGGGGGAAGCACTCCTGCTCCTCCTGGCCCACAAGCGGTGCAGTGTTGGATCCAGCCGTTCTCGCCTCCCTTCAACTGCCGGATTTCTCAAGATTTGGGAAACTCGGCTCCCAGGAGGTAAATCTGAAACACAGCTAAAAATTGAGGCACGCAGCCTCATTAAAATATTTAAATTAGGGAACCGCCTCCAGAGAGCAGGTTAGTTGTACAATCCCCAACTCAATTCCATTAAAACCGGAAGTGGGCGCGTTGGAGGCAGGTTGAGGTCGGGTTCCCCATTTTAAAATTTTTAACCCCCCCCCCCCGTATTACCCTCCTTGTCCTTCCTGGGGGGTTAAAATTACCGCCAATGTGTTTCTGGGGAGAGAAGGAACTGAGGGATTGATAAATGAGAAAGGAATGGGCTTGTTTGGGCCTACTGACCTTTTCATATTCATGAAAATTCTTATGTCCTTGCATGAATAAGACTCTGTGTTAAAAAAGGTATTTTTTTTGGCTAAACTTATCTTGAGTGCAATTTATTTGACCAGCTGGGGATCTGACATACAGAGAAATCCATGGAGTGATTTTGAGTGCAAACGTAATTCAGCAGCTGTAAACAGATGGAGAGAAGATAACAAATGGAAAACAAATATTATTATACTGTTGTATTCTTCAAAACTATCTGGAAACAAAGATCTCATATTTCTTTCAGGTGTTTATCAGTAGGTGACAATGTATTCCATAATTAACTGTGGTCACTGTAAACCTAGGAACATGTCCTTTTGATCAGAACAGTTGAAATGTGTTCAGGAAAGTAAAGCAAAACAATAATTTAACATGCTGGTCGATTTCCCATGGTGTTGTTCATAGATAAAATTAAAAGAAAAAAAATAGAATTAAGTAGGCCTCAGCATCTGACACCTCAGCCCAGAAATGACTGTTGGTGCTATCAGAGGTCATATGCTTAACAGGTTGAAATGACTTTCCTCCATCTGCTATTTTAATGGAGGCATTAACCCATTGAAAATAAAGGAAGAAGAATATTATACAAATATGTTAACTGTTTTCTAATATTGCCAACTGTAATTTCTAGGTTTTGTTTCCATTAATAAGAATTAATTAGAATTACCTGAAGCTGCTTATAAATTCAGTCAATATTCTGCAGGACTAAGCATTTCGCTGACCTTTTAATTAGAAGTTGAATGACAACTTTTTAATCCTTAGCATTATTTGAAACTTACTTAGATTTCCAGTTTTGTCTGTAGAATCAAGTGCGGAAGAGTCATAAGTGCCTTCGGGATTCCCCCCTCCTCCCTATAATCTGAATAGCACCTGCCAACTCGTTGGATGGGAAAAAGAGGGACTTATGGATGAATGAGATTATGGCTGATTAAGCAATGAGAAAGAGGACAGGGAGAAGACCCCAACCAATCAGAATGCAAAGAGGAATACTACAAAAACAGTTCTTTTTAATAATGATGCTGCCCTTTAGAAAAACATTATTAAAGCGGCAGTGCCTCATGCAAAATAAACAATGAAGCTTTCTAAAGCAATTACTATTAAACGTATTACAATGAACAAATTGGATATTTTTTATCCAGTATTTTAGAGATACAATAAAAGTTGTGTTTATAGGGATTTTTTTGTGCAGATTATGAACCAAACATAGTGGAATGTTGCCTTGATGTTGAGGGCAGTTACTTTCACCTCTCCTCTGGCATTCAAGTCACCGTCCATGTCTGGATTAAGGCTGTGAGGAAGTCTGGAGCTGAGCGGTGCTGGTGGAGCCTGAACTGAGCATCGGAAAGCAGGTTATTGGCAAGTATGCTGCTCTGTGGTACCTTCCGTCACTTTGCTAATGATTAGGAGTAGGCTGATAGGGTGATAATTGGTTGGGTTTTTACTGTGGACAAGATATAGCTTGCCAATCTTCCACATTGTCAGGAAGATACCAGTATTATAGCTGTATGAAACAACTTGGTTAGATGGATGTCTAGCTCTTGTGCACAGGTTTTCAGCACTACATCCAGGACGTTGTCAGGACCTTTTTGTGTCCAGTGCACTAAGCTGCTTGTTAATATCAGGTGGAGTGAACCAAATTGGCTGGGCACTGGTATCTATGATAAAAGGGACCTTGGGAGAAGGCTGAGTAGGATCATCCACCTGGCCCTTCAGGCTTATTTCTTGCACTTGCAGGTTCAGCCCCATCAATGGTTGAGGATGAGCATGTTCATGGAGCCTCCTCCTCCTGTTAGTTGCCTGGTAGTCCACCACCATTCTTGACTGGATGTGGTAAGGCTAGAGAGCTTTGTTCTGATCAGTTGGTTATGGGACTGCCTAGCTCTGATAAATAACCTGCTGGTTTTGGTGTTTAGCATGCAGGAAGCCCTGTGTTGTAGTTTTATTAGATTGGCATCTCAATCCAAGGTGGTGCAGCTCCTGGCATGTTATACCCCATTGATCCAGGATTGGTGATGGAGAAGTGAGGGATGTGCCTGGCCAAGAGGATGCAGATTACAGTGGTATACAATTCTGCTGCTGATGGCTCACTGTGCCTCATGGATGCCCAGTGGCAAATAGATTTTAGTCTGTCCTACTTAGCATGGCCACAGTGCCATACTACACAATGAAGGTTGTCCTCATTGTAGAGACAAGACTTTGTGTTCACAAGAAATGTGCAATGGTCATCCCTACCAATGCTATTGTGGCAGACATGTCAAAGATAGAGAAAATGGTATGGACGAGGTTAAGTAGATTACTCCCTCGTGTTGGTTCCCTCACCACCTGATGTAGGCCCAGTCTGGCAGCAATGTTCAGAACTCGACCAACGGTGGTACAAATGACCACTCTCGTTGGTGGACATTGAAGTGGGTTGCTAGTCCATTACACTACTGTACCCCTATACAAAAGCATTTTTAAAGTCCTCCTTAAGTTTCTGGTTTCTAACTTGAATGGCGATAACCGAGAAATCTAAAGCAAAGTTCAAAAATAAGAATGGGAAGCTCACCACTGCTCAGGCTGTGGCAAAGGTGTCAGCTCTATGTAAAGCAAACGAATTGGAAAATGACAGTGTGCTCCATGGCATTAATCATAAACTGGAAGAGATTTTTTTTCCATTTAAGGAAATGAACGGTAACCTAAATTAAAATATTCCATTAAGTTGGAAGCTGCTGTGGCTGCAATGGATCCAACTGCTGGAATGCACTGTGGAAAACCAACAAAGAAAACTGGATGATTTTGAAAGCAAGGAACGGAAAAATTGTAGCATTTGGCCAACCCAAAAGACTGTAATACACTTCCACTTTCCCCAGGCAGTGAAAGTAGGTGAGTTAATGGAGTACTGGCTCCTCACAACCTAAGGCAATCAAGTGCCTGAAATATCGTAAGATGCAAAGTACTCTGCAAATGACATCAAATAGGAGAGGCAAATGTTGGATGCCCACCAAATCAAGATCCTTCTTGATCTCTCTGCAGAGTTGCATTCCTCCTGGTAAAAAAGCTCAGTGATATACATCATGGGTTGAATTTCCACAAGGATTTTCCTGCTCGTCTGCCATAAGTATGGTGGAAGATTGGTGGAAACCCTGGAAAAACAGCATAAACAGCAGCCCAACGGGACAGCCCCTGGGAAATTCTCAAGAACTGCAACACTAGTAACTGTATTTGGGCTATTGCTTTGGCTGTTGTTTCTGTGAATGATGCTATATCTTCAGCTCAAAATTTTCCAGGTTTGTGTACAGAGACTGTCACAATATAAAAGCCTTTAAATTATCCTGCTTGGCTATTGGTATAAAAATGCTTGATGTGTTCATATCAAAATCCTTTTTCTGCTATTTTAATGCAAGGATTAATCTGTTTAAAATAGTGGACAAAAGAATTTCATATAAATGCATTAAGCCAGTGGTGTCCAAGATACAGCCCACTAAGCTCTTGCTGGCTCCATTCTTCTTAGCACTTGTATACAAAGGTCCACTTCAGCACCTTCAAGCTCTTTAAGGCTCCTGGGCCTGAAGAACTGGAAAAGACTGCTCCCTGATTGGCGTGTTATGATCAATCAGGGTGCAGCCATTACCTATCCTCCATGCCCGGCAATTTTCAAGAGCTGAAGTATTCTCTCCCACACCTTGTGCTGCACTGATATTTGTCTTAAGTGCATCATAATAGAGTGAAGGATATCATTGTATCACAATGATTATCAATCACCTGTGCAATTTTCTGAAGGTCCTTAATCTCTGCTGCAATAGTAGTGTTGGTGATGGCAAATTCTGCTCGAAAAGCTCTGTTTTCAACCAAATTAAGTGAAGCCATCGCAAAGTGATGGGAATGGGGGAGAAAGAAACTTGTTCATGACAACAAATCAGACCTTGTGGCATGAGCTATACTCGAAGCAGCCAAGAATTTCAAGTTTCATTTTTTCTTACTTTTTGCCCTTGCCTTTGCACCAGTCCTTTCTAAAGTGAATTTAAACACGTGTTTAAAACAGCAAAGAATGCAAAAGACCCAATATAGGAGCACTACAATTGGGGGAAAGGGAGGGGTAGGGGGTGTATGTGTGGGAAAGGAAAATGGTCTTACTTTTTTGTGGATGGGGTTGTGCTGTTCTTGTGTTGGAGAGCTCACATCTGTGTGTATTGGCTCTCATTTTATATATAGGTTTTTTTTGTGTATGGGCCCTCGCTATTCTGTGTAATCATACGCAGCCCACTCACTGATTTTGACAAGCTTATATTCAGCCCTCAGTTCCAAAAGGTTGGAAACCCCTGCAGTAAGAGTTTGTACGCTGACATTCACACAGCATAATTCCAAGGCACATGGGTATAGTGGCATCTGGAGGAAGTGTTTTTAATATAATTGACAGGTGGGAGACAAATGCCATAGAGGAGAGGGGATTTTCAAGGGATGGGGGAGTCCATATGAAGAGCTGCTGCTGCTAATGGTGCAACCTTCTAAAGTGAGTTCTAGCTGTTTGGGAACTGAACTTTGGTGATCTTAGTGGCAACTCTATGAGAGACTAACAAAGCATCCCAAAAGCGCAAAATGACTTAATTTGCCTCTTGGAAAAAAAAGTAAGACTTTGAGTGGACAGTTGAATTTTTAGAACAAAGATATCCCTCTTTGAAAGGTCATAGAGCATTGTAACTGTTAAGAAACAGACAATTTATGTTAACTGCCCTGTTTTCTCAACATTTAAAATTCTCATATAATCAGGGCCACTGATTCATTGTGATTGAATATGTCCAATTCCTTTTGCAATACAAATTTTGCAATTTTACCCCAATTTTGGAGGCCAAATTCAGCAATTTTGTAATGTAAATTATAAAAATATTTTCTAAGCCCATAATTGCCCACAAGAGGGCATTAAAATCCCAACAAAAACAAAATCTGAGAAGATACACAGAACTGTAAAAATTAGCCATGTGACCTCAAGGGTCTATTAAGCAAGGGCAAAGGTGAAGGTGCACCAAAAATAAAAGGAGTCGACCTACTTTCACCGATTCACGAGGACAACACATTCTTCCTCAGCTTTTGGTAAACATCGTCCTCTAAAATAGGAGTGTATTCTGTAATTTAATTTGCAAAAAAGAATAATGCCGGCCAACATGATATGGATGTCAAGAACAATTTATAGAACAAATTAAAAAAAACACACAACATTCATTGTCTGCTTTTAACCACATCTCAAAGTTTTTGTAAACATATTTCAATATTTTTTGCAATAATTTTCTTATGAAAACCTCAAGACATGTAGAGTTCAGAGCTGCATATTCATAAATGCTACTTTCATCTCTACACAGGCGATTCATCCAGTCCAAACCATATGATTCATTAGAAGACAACTCCATCAATGGATTTGAGGATGAATTTGTAGGTGCACACCACAGACATCATGGTATATTGCAGCTGAACCAAGGACCTTGTTTAGTTTGTAAGATTTTATTGTGATTTTGCAGTATAGTACACATTTACAATATTTCTTGAGCCAACTATTTGGAGCAGATGCTTATAAACTAATGATCAGTCGTTTGACACAGGTATGCAAACTAATTAACTGTATTACAAATGTCATCTAATATGTGAGGAGCATAATATAACCTGGGGAAAAATGGATACACAGGGCAGTTTCCTCCTCCTCCTTCCTCCCCCCATCCCACCCCACCTCCTCAGACAGGAAGTGTCCAAAAGTTTAGAGTGCTGGAGTATTTTTGAGTGCTACACAGACTGTATTCAACCAGCTGCAGAGTGACATTGTGCATTTGTATCATTATTGCAGCTGTTCGGGCATGGCTGTTTCTCTTAATCTACTGCGACCCACCTCCATTGCAACATAGGAAATTGCCAGGCCAAGCTCCATGGGGTTTTATGATGACCATTACTGGTCGTATGGTTGGGACAGCCTCAAGTTCCACTGTGATTAATTTGCCATTTTTCTTAGACACAGACCCTGTGGGGGACCCTTGCAGCTCTGTCCACAGTTTACTGGGGTAGTCAGTGTTTGGTGGAATTTTGCCAAAGATAACTTTTTATTTTTAATATTTCTCTTACTGATTGTGGTGTAGCTTGGAGCTACTCTGCCACATTTCAGTCCTCTTGGCTGTTGATTGGGGGCTCAACGGTACATCATCTGGTCAAAGAACCAGAGGGCAATCCCGATCGTATAGGGGGACAAGTTTCTTAAAGGGGCATGTTCTCACAAGCTCTCCCCTCTGCCCCCTTCATGGGACAATGCCAATATCCTACTTTACATGGAGGTCGAGTTCCCCTCAAAGAATAAAGACCATCATATCTACAGTAAGTAATTAATATTTTTCTTTCAATGAACCAATACAGAATTAGCAGTTGATTTCTATTTAACAGTTTACTTGGTTGCTAATGGTTTGTAAATAAAAATGCATTTGCTCTTCCAGCATGCATTTTAGATGAGATATTTCAATTTAGAATGCATCAGAATAACTAATAACATTGGAGCCATGCCAGTAAATTCTTCAACAAGTCATTAATAGTAAGCATTGCTGGTATATCAGGGCAGAATCTGTTCTCATCAAAATATTTCAATAGTTATTTGGATGAAAAAAGTGAAAGCAAAAAGACTGAAGAGCATTATTAGGTATTAAAAATCAATGCAATAAGAAATTCATCAAAAGACTGTGATTCTAAACGAGTGTTACCAGTCTTACTTATAAGCTGCAAGGCAGTCCATTCAAAAATTACACAGGTCGTCCCGAGGCAGCTCACCGGTTTTGGGCCACAGGAACGCAGGTGAAGCTGAGGGGGGCGAGCCCAAGCTGGCAGCAGCCCGCAGTACTTTTTTGTGGAGTCTGGAGCAACACTCCTAAAATGGCAATCGGGGTCCTATGTAAGTCATAGAACCTCAATTTGCATATTAAAAGGAGCTAACCACCTGAAACAGGCGGGTTCTTCAGTCGCCCAGCGCTAGGCCCCAGTGAAAGCGGCTGTGTGCCGACTGTCAAAGTTAACCAGGCGGTAAGATTACTGATCCTATTTTGAGGTTGTTATCGCCCCATTAACACCGATTTCAGGTGGTTAGAATTGACCCATCAATATCTTCCATATTAGCATAAAATCAGATCATTCATGTACCAACCATGTTAGGAACAAGAAGCTCTCAGCACATTTTCAACACTAAAAGAACCATCAATCTATTCAAAGCACTCCAGTTTTCCAGTTACAGAAGGGTCCATAGATGTAAGAGTGAATTCCATGCTCCCACGATCACAGTGGGGAGCCAAGTTCACAGGTCGTTGAATCAGGGCTAGTGTTTTAGCTACATCTCTGAGCCACACTTCCTTCGAGTACAGTTTCCCATTAAAGAGCGCAGGATTGCAGAATTAACCCTATAGCATCTTCAAAAAGAAATTTTGATGAAAAGACAATCGTGAGATGTGGAGGGCAGCGTGATGATGTAAGAAAGTCCTTCAACTTACCACCGTTACACTGAGCATTCTTCCTCGGTGTAGAACAGAATGTAGCAGCTTTGTTGTCATTTTATGCCCAATGCCACGTTAGATTATAAGCTTAAGGCACAGGTGCCAATATGCAACACTGCAGAGCTCTATTCTGTACACGCATTCATAGGTAGTGTTGGATTCCCACGAAAAAAGAATTCCCAAACTGCTCATGGTCTCCTACAAAATGGTGCCACCTGCTGAAATTCCAACATGGCAGTGTATTTGTAGAAAGGCATGCTTTGCTCAACCTATCAAATAATACATTTAAAAATTGGCATAAGGGAATTCTTAATATAGATGGGAGACTGAATTAAAAATGGCAAACCCAGGCTTTTGGAGTGAGGGGTGTGGAAGCTCAGTCAAACTGCACACAGAGACAGAGAGAGAGAGAAATGGAAACTCGGGGGAGAAAGGAGATAGAAGGGAAGTAAAGAAAAGGTAGAATGAGAAATAGAAGAGAAGCAAAGAGATGGCGAAGGGAAATGAAACAAAAGAATATAAATATAAATGATGCACTAGCATCACCTTGAACGAGTATTTCGCCAGTATAAGAATGCATAAAAGCACACCATGGAAAGTGCTTATTTCTATACTTTTTGGTGTGTTCACACATTGTTTATGCAGGAAGATATAGGAGAAAGTCATCCCAAATGTATAAAGAAAATACATTGGGGGGGAAGGGGAAGGTACGATATACAGGAAAAGTCTGTGATGGATATGGTGGCTAATGGTAAGATTATACGTGAAATAAATATTTCCAAATGGTTAGTGAAGCCGTAGAATGGTCTGTGCAGAAATGATGCCACATCTAAAATGGTAATAAATCAGATATCCTGGCATGGTTAATGGGTTGAAAACACTATACAGGTATTTGTGTAAGGCATAAACCAATAGGAAAAGAAAACAAACACTTTGCAGCTCACTGCAGTTTCTCTGGCTGACCAGGGTCCCCCTGGCTCCTGAGGCATGTGGTCGCCATATTAAAACAACATTTCTGCAAAATCTATGGAGTTCACGAAGATTGGCCACAAGAAAGAACAAGGAGGGAGGTATATTGGCTGGTTAAACATGTATGTGTGTGTATGTATATATATATATACATATAAATAAAATGACTGAGTTTTGCATGCCATTTCACAAAATCCATTCCAACTTATTACATTACAGCCGGGACATTAGCAGTTATATTTTCACCAGCGAGGGACTGTTTCTTTTATTAGTGTCCAGAGAGGTGGTATCGGTAGTTTCTGTGCCGTTGGAGACCTCCTCCTCGTCTCTCTTTCGCTTGTGCTTCAGTGGGTTTTCTCCCTGACACAATTTTCCCTCAGGGAGTCCGAGAGATCGTAGGCACACAATAGCTGTGGACTGTTCCACTACCTTCTTTGTTTTATCCCTGAGAAGGGGAAAAGAGAAATAATGAGACTAATTTTAAGGTTATAATGAAAAATGAGTCTGTTTAAACATGTATCATTGTACGCTGGGGAGGGAGAGTAGCAGGAACAGCTCTCTGTCATGTTCATTTTATACGCAAGTGACATTAAGATTTTTTTTCTCTACCTTCCATTACATTTTGACAGGAGCTACACCATTGGTCTGATAAACACGTACTTAAAAGTGGGAAAATCAGCCTGATTATTACCACATAGCTATCTAGTGGTCCATGCTCGCTAGATGTGCATGTGTGTGGAAGTCAGGCAAGGACACAGTCAAGCTTGATTGAGATGGCCCATATAGCGGAATAGCCCGCTGATGTTTAGTCTAGACTCATGCACGAAGAAGGATCATGTGGTTGAGGTACAGGAAGTACAAACCAGCACGAGTCACAGGAGAAAAGCGATGAAAATAGGGGAAAGAGAAACAAAAAGACACTGGGCATGATTTTAACATGGAGGTGGAAAGGGACCGGGGGGTGGAGGATAATCAGGCCCGAAACCTGGAAGGTAATTTGGCACGTTGCAATCTGTGATTGCAACCTTAATGAGGTCAATTTTACTTCCAGGCTTCGTGCCCGGCAGCTAGCCTGATTGTCAGTAAGGGCGGAAAGGCCGGGGATTGGAGAAGAGGCAGGATGGGATCGTGAGCAGTGGAGGACATGGGGGTGGGCTGATGCTGCGAGGAGATTGGAAGTCGCTCGAAGAGGTTGACGAGATTGGAGGTCGGTCGAAGATTGGGTGAAGAGATCGGAGGTCGGGTGAAGAGTCGGAGGTTGGGAGGGCACCAGCATCGGCTAAGGGGGGAAGGATGGCGGTTAGCTTTGGGCGGTGTGGGCCAAGCATTGGGGGGAGGGTGGCGGAAAATCGGCCGATCACGGGGTCACGTCGCACCCGGTGATGGCCCCGGAAGAAGCACTCATGCTCTCCCAGGCCCATAAGCAGTGCAATAAAGGCACTCACCTCATGGATCCAGCCCTTCCCGTCTGCTTTCACCTGACGTGTATCGGAAGCGATGGGAATCTCAAACAGGGAACGTTAAAGTTGTATAACTTTTATAATACACAAAAAATTAAGTACCTCAACTATTTCAATGAGGTACGTTGCCCCTTTAAGTATCGGCCCGCTGGCTTTAAGTTCGGACAGGACTGTCTGTTCCGGGTGTCTGCTGCGTGCGTGCATCCAAACGCGCCTGGGTCAAACCCGGAAGTGGGCACATTGGAGCCAGGATGCGGTCCCACTCCAAAAATCCGTATTTTTCCTGCCCGCCCACCCGTTCTTGGGGGTTAACATTACCCACTTTGTCTCTTTAAAATTATATCCTTGGTCTGAAATTCATTTTACCATATAAATGAGGTTCAATGAGGAGTGTAGAAGAGCATGCCAGGAGCAGCACCAGGCGTACCTAAAAATGAGGTGCCAACCTGGTGAAGCTACAACTCAGGACTACATGCATGCTAAACAGCGGAAGCAACATGCTATAGACAGAGCTAAGCGATTCCACAACCAACGGATCAGATCAAAGCTCTGCAGTCCTGCCACATCCAGTCGTGAATGGTGGTGGACAATTAAACAACTAACGGGAGGAGGAGGCTCTGCAAACATCCCCATTCTCAATGATGGCGGAGTCCAGCACATGAGTGCAAAAGACAAGGCTGAAGCGTTTGCAACCATCTTCAGCCAGAAGTGCCGAGTGGATAATCCATCTCAGCCTCCTCCCGATATCCCCACCATCACGGAAGCCAGTCTTCAGCCAATTCGATTCACTCCACGTGATATCAAGAAACGGCTGAGTGCACTGGATACAGCAAAGGCTATGGGCCCTGACAACATCCCAGCTGTAGTGCTGAAGACTTGTGCTCCAAAACTAGCTGCGCCTCTAGCCAAGCTGTTCCAGTACAGCTACAACACTGGCATCCACCCGACAATGTGGAAAATTGCCCAGGTATGTCCTGTCCACAAAAAGCAGGACAAATCCAATCCGGCCAATTACCGCCCCATCAGTCTACTCTCAATCATCAGCAAAGTGATGGAAGGTGTCGTCGACAGTGCTATCAAGCGGCACTTACTCACCAATAACCTGCTCACCGATGCTCAGTTTGGGTTCCGCCAGGACCACTCGGCTCCAGACCTCATTACAGCCTTGGTCCAAACATTGACAAAAGAGCTGAATTCCAGAGGTGAGGTGAGAGTGACTGCCCTTGACATCAAGGCAGCATTTGACCGAGTGTGGCACCAAGGAGCCCTAGTAAAATAGAAGTCAATGGGAATCAGGGGGAAAACTCTCCATTGGCTGGAGTCATACCTAGCACAAAGGAAGATGGTAGTGGTTGTTGGAGGCCAATCATCTCAGCCCCAGGGCATTGCTGCAGGAGTTCCTCAGGGCAGTGTCCTAGGCCCAACCATCTTCAGCTGCTTCATCAATGACCTTCCCTCCATCATAAGGTCAGAAATGGGGATGTTCGCTGATGACTGCACAGTGTTCAGTTCCATTCGCAACCCCTCAGATAATGAAGCAGTCCGAGCCTGCATGCAGCAAGACCTGGACAACATCCAGGCTTGGGCTCATAAGTGGCAAGTAACATTCGCGCCAGATAAGTGCCAGGCAATGACCATCTCCAACAAGAGAGAGTCTAACCACCTCCCCTTGACATTCAATGGCATTACCATCGCCGAATCCCCCACCATCAACATCCTGGGGGTCACCATTGACCAGAAATTTAACTGGACCAGCCATATAAATACTGTGGCTACAAGAGCAGGTCAGAGGCTGGGTATTCTGCGGCGAGTGACTCACCTCCTGACTCCCCAAAGCCTTTCCACCATCTACAAGGCACAAGTCAGGAGTGTGATGGAATACTCTCCACTTGCCTGGATGAGTGCAGCTCCAACAACACTCAAGAAGCTCGACACCATCCAAGATAAAGCAGTCCGTTTGATTGGCAACCCATCCACCACCCTAAACATTCACTCCCTTCACCACCGGTGCACTGTGGCTGCAGTGTGCACCATCCACAGGATGCACTGCAGCAACTCGCCAAGGCTGCTTCGACAGCACCTCCCAAACCCGCGACCTCTACCACCTAGAAGGACAAGGGCAGCAGGCGCATGGGAACAACACCACCTGCACGTTCCCCTCCAAGTCACACACCATCCCGACTTGGAAATATATCGCCGTTCCTTCATTGTCGCTGGGTCAAAATCCTGGAACTCCCTTCCTAACAGCACTGTGGGAGAACCGTCACCACACGGACTGCAGCGGTTCAAGAAGGCGGCTCACCACCACCTTCTCGAGGGCAATTAGGGATGGGCAATAAATGCCGGCCTTGCCAGCGACGCCCACATCCCGTGAACGAATAAAAAAATTAAAAAAATCCATATTACCAGTCAAAGCCAGCATTTATACAAAATGTATTTTTGATTCAGATATCTCTTGTATAATGTAATAAGAAACTTGAATTTAAATGAAAAGGTGATCTTAACTAAATGTTCCTTCGAGCCAGTCACACAAATGCTGCAGCGTACTAGTGGGTCTCACCAATCAAACAAGTAAGGAATGCTTTCCACAGATGTGCTGCATATGACATGTTATCATTTGAGCTTATGGACCCAATAAAAACCAACCCTCACTCAAATAGATTACAGCATTTTCTGGTTCAAACCGTGAAGGGCAAATTAATTTAATAAGGTTGTATTTTCTCAAAGAAAAATAGGCCTTCAATAATTAATAAATACATGCAAATGAAGAGCGATCTTGCTAAGCTTTCAATATCTGGTAAACTTCTGACCATTCCAGATCGGGAACTAGGTGAACGAGAGGGGACAATGGGATTTTTGTTTGAGTTCTTTATTTATGTTAATCATTTGCTTGGTGTTCAGTTATTTTCTGCTATTGGACTATAAATAGTCACACTTTACCCTTGTACATTGTACCAGGCAAGAAAGGCAGTGGAGGCATGCCAATGTTAACCCTAGGACTAACTGGCTGGACAGAGTCAGGAGCGGATAAAATCTCACCAGTTCGCCCAGCTGGGAAAAAAAAAGTTTAATCTTTTTAATTTGTATTGTTTCCTTCCCCCCACCCCCTACTTCGGTTCAGTCCCTTGAAACATTACACAACACTGCTCAGCTGGAGAGGTGGGTGAGCAACTAGGTTGTTCAGTCACAGCTGTGCTGTACCTGACTGCTGAGAGGTGTGAAGGCACCATCCCGACCTGTGGGGAAGCATTTCTCTTTAAAAAGACCAGGTAGCCTCAGGAATCAGTTGTGCGAAAACGTGGTGTGAACCTGTGATGTGTTGCTCTCTGGCACCCCATGGTGACACATCAACTACTTAATGACAAATTTTCAGACAGAGCTGTTATACCAGTAGAATACATAGGATTGAGCCTTCAAGGGCCAAGTATTATGATTAAATCTGCAATTAATTTTCAAATTAGAGTCACCCTCTTCCCTTTCCAAAAAAAGTCCTGGTACATTTATAAATGGCTTCATATATATTACTCTGGGCTTCAGTTTGCCCTTTTCTGGAAAGCAAACGATGGTATTAAATCCAATACCTATAGAGCCACAGGAGCTTACAGCACAGGAAAAGGTCATTTGTTCCATCATGTCTGTGCTGGCTCTTCACTAGAGCAATGGAAGCAGGCCTTTGGGTCAGTGGTAGTATTCCCGCCTCTGAATCAGAAGGTGCAGGGTATGAGCCTCGCTCCAGGCAGTCCTGGCGATTGGAGACCGGAGCTCTGGCTCTGAACACTGGGTTGACATCCAGGGGGATATTCGTGCCTGGTGGGTGTGGGTGACCCCCCCACCTCATCGTAAGGGTTGTGGGAGCCCGTAAAACCCTCCCGCCATATAAGACTAACCATCCTATCAGCTGGTATAAAGATGGTTACAGGTCATGGAAGGAGCATTTACACTGCAGTCTGCCAGACTGTTAATCAGTTTGTGAATCCTTCCACTACTTCACACTATTCTCCAAGGGAAGATATGAAAACAACAACTAGAGCAATCCAAAACTATTCCCAGTGCCCCAAGTTCTCCCTACTGCCTGTATCTTCCTCTGCTTCAAATATAATGTTTCCCTCTCCTCAGGCACTGTCTCCCCCCACCTGCCAAAACCACCATCATCATCCCCCTCCTGAAAAACAAAATCCACTCTCGACCCGTCTGTCCTGGCAAACTACTGTGTCATCTCCAACCTGTCTTTCTTCTCCTTAAGTCCTTGAACGTTTTGTCACTTCCCAAATCCTTGTCCTTCGCTCAAGCAACTCCCTGTTTGAATCTCTCCAATCAGGTATCCACCCCTCCTACAGAACTGAAATCAAAGTTACAAAAGACATTCTTCATGACTGTAGCCATAGTGCATTATCCCCCCTCATCCTGCTCGACCCATCCGCAGCTTTGACACATTGACTGCATTATCCTTCTCCAACGCCTCCAACGCTTTGTCCAGCTTGGCGGGACTGCCTTTGTTGGTTCCACTCTTATATACCTGATTGCTTCTCTTTCCACCTTTCTAATGTCACCTTGGGAGTCACCCAAGGATCTATCCTTGGACCTCTTCATTTCCTCATTTCCATGTTGCCCCTTGAACATAATGTGTAGACACTGGGTCAGCTGCTACATTTACACTGATGACACCCAGCTTTACCTCTCCACCACACTCATGACCCCCCCACTGCCTCTGTGCTGCAAGGCTGCTTGTCTTGACTGATGAGCCACAATTTTCTCCAGCTAAACATTGGGAAGACCTTATCCATTGTCTTTGGCCGCTGCCACAAATTCTGAACCCTTGCCACCAACTCCATCCCTCTGCCCAGAAACTGTCTCAGGCTGAACCAGACCATGGCATCTCATTTGACCCCCAAACTACGCTTATGACTCCATAGCCTCTCCATCCAAAGACCACCTACTTCCCACCTCCATAACATCACACAGCAAGTCTTGCTCGCCGATCACCCCTGTACTCACTGACCTACATTACCTTCCAGTCCCCCTATGTCTCAAATTTCAAATTCTTATCCTTGTTTAAATCGTTTCATGGCTTTGCCCCCCATCTCTATAACCTTCTCCAGCGGTACAATCCCAGCCTCTTTCTATCTCTAACTCTGACCTCTTGTGCTTCCCCCCTCCCTTTGCTCCACTACTGCTGGCTGTGCCTTCAACTGTCTAGACTCTACACTCTGGAATTCCCTCCCTAAACCCCGCTGCCTCTCCTCCTTTAAGACCTTCCTTAAAACCCAACTTTTTATCCAAACTTTTGATCATTCCTCCTTCTTGGGATCGGTGTTCTTTTTTCCCCTTACGTCTCTGTGAAGCACATTGGAATGTTTCTCTATGTTAAAGGCACTACACAAATGTAAGTTGTTGTTGTCCTTTCTATAATGACGCTCCCACAACAGCAAGCAGTACACTAACGGTGGTCTAGCCAATGTTTTGTACAAATTTATCATTACTTCTTTACTCTTGTACTTCAGACCCCATTTATAATACTGAAAATGCGGTTGGCCTATTCTTAGTTAAACATAAATTTTTTATTCATTTGTATTGATGATATCTACTTCACAACACTCAATCTTTCAGTGAAAGCAGTTAATAAATATATCCCCGAGAGTAAGCAGTGACATCTTTAACTACACATGTCAGGACAGTTTGTTCTCTGGCTGTTGTATCTTTAACCTGCTCAACATTTGATTCCGTTCTTTTTGAGTCAAAATCCATGTGCTCTGTCTGATGTCTGAGTGAGGAGCTGCAGGATTTATTATCCTACACGGAAGGAATGACAGCCCCCTACTGTTCAACATCAGGAGGTGCTTTTTCAAAATGTCTGGCGAAAGACTTCTTAATCTTTCAAAGTGTGCAGCTGGAATGAAGTCTATGCCCTGTCATGCGATGGTTTCTAGAATTGCTTCAAAACTGATATAGAAAATGGATTTAGAGATTTTGGAAGCCTAAACATTTCATTTTAAGTGGATAATTTAACATTTCCACACGGAATACTGACATAACCAGTGACCTATTACGTACTTTTTTGTTTGGCTCTGTGAGAATAATGTTCTTTTTAAAGCTATTTTCTTCCCTTGCCCCATTGGTACTATGCAAAATCCACGGCCAAGGCAATGGGCAATCTGCTCCGTCGGTGATGCTCTAAACTGATTGCTAGGGCATGTGCGAGACCAGGCCAGAGATGATTTGGTCTCCGATACTCCTCCCTTCTGTGGGAAAGCCCCTGGCCTCTGGTCCTTCTCTTCCCACCATTTTCTCCTATCCCAAAGGCATCAACATTGGGGTAAAGTTGCATGAGTGCCAGATGCCATTTGGTACCTTACCCAACATTACTCTGTATGGGCCTAGATGTTGAGTGTCAGCATGCTATCTGACCTCAATTGGGGGAGCGGAAGGGGCCTCCTTCTGAGCCGATTGTGTCCTCGCCCAACGAACACACATACACCAGCAGGGAGTCTTGGATAGCAACCAGGAATAGAACCCGTGGCCAATTTTCTCCTTAACTCAAGGGCAACAAAGCCAATTGTAGCATTCGCACTTATCACAT
Source organism: Heptranchias perlo (assembly GCF_035084215.1). Lineage (NCBI taxonomy): Eukaryota > Metazoa > Chordata > Chondrichthyes > Hexanchiformes > Hexanchidae > Heptranchias > Heptranchias perlo. Next base: position 26,971,266 of record NC_090340.1, read on the forward strand.
AGCACATTCTGGGTCTCCAACATGGGAACCTCTGGTCTGTGGTTAGGCTACACAGCTTTAATCAACTGAACCATTGTGGGGGTGGGGCTGCCCTTCCGGACAGCGATGCAGCTAATACAGGGAACTCAGTAGAAACCCACATTCAATCACTCTAGTGTTGTGCATGTGCCCCAAACCATCACCCAAGCAACACCGCCCAAACCAATTCTAGTCTGTACAAACACATCTGAGTTCAAAATTCCAACAACTCCAATCATCTGAGATCACAGAAAAGCTTACAACTAAACAAGTTCCGAGTGCAGAGACCACTCTAAATACTTGTGGAGGGGAAATCGCCCAAGTTGCAGAGAGGCCATGTGGATAGGTTTTCCATCGTTTTTTAGAGAAAAAATAAAAGTTCATCTGCCGTTCTCTGCTGTACTGCCAAACAGACCTGTGGTAATAGCTCCCCCATTGTTTCACCAGGTGAAAAATAAGACATCCGGTCAGAACTCACCTGCATGAGGGAACTAGGTGGTGCAGATTGTTCGATACTGGCCTGTCCCCTCTGGGACCTCAATTTAAATGCAGATGAAAGGCTCTGTCTGCTGGCTGTAAGGGTCCTATGTGAAGTGAGTTAGTGCAATCTTGATCCAATTCCTAGTGGACATGGGCCTACATTACAGAATTGTCCCATTTCAGCACTAATAGGCAGTCTTACTCAGAGATGCCATTAAATGGCTGGCTGAGGGTGGGAAATGGAAAGACTGTCACATTGGTACAGTAGGGGCTGAGGTACATGGAGCTTTACTTTGCTTCTGGCTGCACTATATCTGACCTGGGTTTGCTTGATGCTGACGCTGGGTTGCTGAAATGGGAACAGTTCCATTCACTTACCTTGATGAGCACAAAAATTTTTAAAAATCACCTGAATGAGATGGGCCGAACAAACTTAACAATGAGAAGTGATCCATTTCTTCTATTATATGAGATTTTGTTTTTCTATAAATCACAAGCAACAAACAGCAGAAAATGCATTTATTGCAAGTATCAAACAGACACTAAAATCTCATCAAACATACCTGTCAAACAGCTTAATATCAAGAGTTTTTTCTGGGCACAAAATCCTGCCCAGTAACAACCATAAACCATCAAGGGGCATTGTTGCAAAGATATTAAAAAAGTATCTAAGGCTAGTGGAACACCAGCAGGCTGCAGGAACCTCACCAACTACCGGCAGCAAATGGCCAGGAAAATTTCAAGATCAAAAAATTAATTTCGGAAGACCAAGAGATGGTCTTGGAGAACCAATCGATCTGGGTAGAACTGAGCATATCCCAGTTATTCTACCTCATTGAGCAAAGATCTGACCCATTTTCTACCTTTAATGATTCTGGTAGGTTTCACAAGGTTTTTTTAACTGCACCTTCTGCTATTTCACATGCTACATTCTCAGTAGATCATGATACTGTGTAATGCAAGCTCTTTAAAGCACAAATGTAAATGTTCTCACTTAATCTGTAGCTTTTTACCAGCTAATCTTTAGCATGGTTTTCTTTACTGGCTCATGCTTCTGCAAAATTTTGTTTTCCTTAAAGTCCTTTGGTTAATGTATAGTCCGTCTTGAATTAACCAAAAACTTGACCGTATATCTCCACAGGTAGTGTTTAGATGAGGTTACATTTGGTTTAAATTTGATACATGAATAAACAGCAAAGTTGAAACAGCCAATTAGGGTGAGTTTGATGTAGACTGGATCTGTGCAAATAATTGGGGAGAAAAGTTTAACATGGAGCGGACAATACCAACTGGTGGACATTTGAGGTAAACCTGATTTTTCACCTGGTTAGAACTAAATGTAGGATTTACTGAGAGGCAGAGAATCAACCTCCACATCACTTACCAATAGGAGGAGCTGTAGTTTTTGTCTGCTACTGTCACGACTGAATTAAATAACCTGTCTGAAGGTCTTTGTACCTAGCACAAAATAAAACATGCAGTTAAATAATCCGTCTAAAGGTCTCTGTACCTAGCACAAAATAAAACATGCAGTTAAATAACCTGTCTAAAGGTCTCTGTACCTAGCACAAACCAAAACATCCAGTTAAATAACCTGTCTGAAGGTCTCTGTACCTAGCACAAACCAAAACATCCAGTTAAATAACCTGTCTGAAGGTCTCTGTACCTAGCACAAACCAAAACATCCAGTTAAATAACCTGTCTGAAGGTCTCTGTACCTAGCACAAACCAAAACATCCAGTTAAATAACCTGTTGAAGGTCTCTGTACCTAGCACAAACCAAAACATCCAGTTAAATAACCTGTCTGAAGGTCTCTGTACCTAGCACAAACCAAAACATTCAGTTAAATAATCCGTCTAAAGGTCTTTGTACCTAGCACAAAATAAAACATCCAGTTAGATAACCCGTCTGAAGGTCTCTGTACCTAGCACAAACCAAAACATCCAGTTAAAAGAGACAGAAAATGTTGGAAACACTCAGCAGTCAGGCATCATCTGTGGAGAGAGAAACAGAGTTAAAGTTTCAGGTCGATGAACTTTCATCAAAACTGGAAGAAGTTAGCGATTTAACTGTTTTTAAGCAAGTACAGAACCAGGGAAAAGCGGGAGAAGGGAGGAAAGAACTCTAACTTCTTCCAGTTTTGACAAAAGGTCATCGATCTGAAATGTTAACTCTGTTTCTCGCTCCACAGATGCTGCCTGACTTCCTGAGCGTTTCCAGTATTTTCTGTTTTTATTTCAGATTTCCAGCAGCCGCAGTATTTTGCTTTTGATCCGGTTAAATAATCCGTCTAAAGGTCTTTATACCTAGCACAGGACAAAACATCCAGTTAAACATCTTAATAATCACCTCAGTTATATCACAATTTCTTTTTTAAAATGACAAAGTCTGTCCCGTTATCCTGGTGCAAATTAAAGGAACACCTTACCTAAGAAAGGATATACTTGCCATAGAGGGAGTGCAATGAAGGTTCACCAGACTGATCCCTGGGATGGCAGGACTGTCATATGAGGACAGATTAGAAGAATGAGAGGGGATCTCATTGAAACATATAAAATTCTGACAGGTCTAGACAGACTGGATGCAGGGAGGATGTTTCCCCTGGCTGGAGGGTCCAGAATGAGGGGCCACAGTCTCAGGATACAGGGTAGGACATTTAGGACTGAGATGAGGAGAAACTTCTTCACTCAGAGGGTGTTGAACCTGTGGAATTCTCTACCACAGAAGGCTGTGAAGGCCAAGTCACTGAATATATTTAAGAAGGAGCTAGATAGATTTCTAGACACAAATGGCATCAAGGGGTATGGGGAGAGAGCGGGAATATGGTATTGAGATAGAGGATCAGCCATGATCATATTGAATGGCGGAGCAGGCTCGAAGGGCCGAATGGCCTACTCCTGCTCCTATTTTCTATGTTTCTACTTCAGTGCAAAGTTTGGGTTCCTACAACCTAACTGCTGCCCCACTACAAAATCTGTGATTTATTTGTTATTTGGTGTTTCTTATTAAAAAAAATGTTAGTATTCTCATTGTGTGTTGCTGTACCAGTTCCTCACGTTCCTTACTGTAGAAAAGTCTGTGATCTCTACGTAGCATCTTTCAGCTTCGGAGAATATGTGACCAGTTCCTTTTAAAGGAATTCCCATGTTAAGGATTCAATTTTTATAAGAAAGAAAGTTGTTCACTTCTGTCTGCTAAAAAATCATCTTTTCTTACCAGTTCTGATCAACTGGATTTAAACATGGGATGGTATAACATTCTAACAACTCTAGAACCAAGATCCTATACAGCCTTTCTATGCAGTGTTCTTTTATTGTAGCAATGGAGAGCCCAGTTAAAAGCATTTTTGCCTGCATGAGAAAGTAAATTACAGTACAAACTTACTGTCGCATAAACTGGTTGTGGAAGCTTCTGTTTTCGACACCACTCAAGTAAGATCATTTTGGGTGTGATTTGAGGTGGGTAGTCACGCCTGGAGGAAACGACACAAACCGCATAGTCACTTGAAATGTGAATGGCGCCCAATTATTTTATTTTCATAATATTAAGACATGTAACATTGGGCTGACAAAAACACCAAATATTTTTATTAGAATGTTTGTTGGACAGGTAATTCTTTGGACATTTTATTAGATTCGGCACACAGCTTAAACAAAGGGTATGTGATTCTGGACTCACTACACCGGTTTTTGGCTGGTTTGCAGTTATCTTCTAAGACAACGCGCTTACATTCTTTGGCAAACTATTGTGGTTACAGTTCTCATTAAATGGTCTTTAAATCTGCCAACGGACTCCTCCTGCCAGTTGGAAAACATGGAGAATGATGGAGAAATGGTTAGTGGACGATTGCCACAGGCAGCAGTTACTTCTATGTTCCACCAGCCATTTTCCTTTATTTGTTTTGTACCAGGTTCACTCAAGTTTTTCCTTCACAGAACACAAATATTTTAATTAATTTATGAAACTCTTAGTTCAGGGAGAACGCAGTACAATCTGTATCCCTGCTATGATTTATGTGCAATAGGACAGAATGCCATTACTACCCATTCTGTGTATAGCAGGCAGTGGAAAAGATTCTCTATTGCCTGGACGGGGACAAGCACTCCCCCATGTGTGTGTTATTCCCGTAAAATTCCCATCTTCAGCTCGTTAAATTTGAACCTTTGACTCGGCCATAAGCTACACTGAATATTCACTGGTGACTCAGTAGGGAAACACAGTTCTGTGTCCAGATTCATGAAAAGAATATCTTTAATTTAACTGATGGAATTAACCTTTGGTCAGAGGAGCCAAAGTCTGATACTTAGGTATTACTTTGTATTGATGCCACATTAGGAAAGGTGGTTGGTGCAATTCACTGACCCTTCTGGATGAGACAAAAGCTACTTTCCTTCCAGGTGGTCTTCCAGGTCAAGAGCTTGATGTCACGTCACATATATAAAGGGTTCAGGTCTCGTAAGTTCAACTCACTAGTGGGAGCAATAACTTTCTGATGGCAGAACCTTTCATGTGTCTGGCCCCTGTAAGAATCTGCAATACAGCTTACTGCTAGTAACATGGATCTTTTGGAGCTAAGCTTGAGATCCCAATCAAAGAAGATAGAAATTTTGGGGAGTGTAATTAGGTAGTAAAGGGAATATCGTAAAAGTCCTGCTTTTTGACATGCTAAATTAAACAGAGGATGCTAAAACTAAAAATTATACCATTTGGACACACTAGGGGTAATTTTAACTTTGGGCGATGGTGTAAAGCTGGCGATACCGAACTGGCCGCCCATTTTCCCTTCCATCAACATCACAGTGGCAACTCATTTGATATTGCCAGTTTTACACCATTGCCCAAAGTTAAAATTACCCCCACTATTTTGCAATATGCATAGCAAGTATTATCAAGCTGGGCTCTTAAAGTATCTGTGGAGTGAGGTCAGACAATGAAAGTAAATGCCCTTTCCCTCATTCTCTCCTTTCATATTTTTATATCAATATTTAATTTTTTCCCTCCCTATTCTTCTGGAACTGTTGACTCCCCGCTGAGCTACAGTTTAACTGGCACTGGTTGACTTGGGGTACGTCATCCAAGTGGTCATTATTCATGTGGTAGCTGTGACACTGGATGTGGGGCATCACAGCCAAGCCCAATCTTGACCTCAACCAAACACCCAGACTCGACCTCTTTCCAGCAGTAGTTGCTGGGTAGTGATCAAGAACAGGAACCCTAGACTATTTTCCCCTCCTCCAACCCATAAGCACTGAAGCAAAGTATAAAATCCCAACTGCTGCCGTAACTGAGATCCAGTAAGTCAGCAAACTCGGGGGGGGGGGGGGGGGGGGTCGAACCTGGGATCTTCCTGTTCTGTATTGCTCAGCAACTCACTGGACAACCTCACCGAGCCACTGGGAGAGCCCCTTTAACTTGAATTTTACCCCCTCCCTAACTCTAACCTAATATAACCATCATTACCCTTTTTTTCTTCTGAGAAATCTAGCGTTAAAACCCTTTTTCTTACCCTGATCCTTCTTCCTCCTAGCTCCCTCTGTCCATTTTGAAAGAATATTGCAAAAACGGACCTCAAAAGGTCTATCTTTTAAAAGCCAGAAGATTAAGGTCAAAAGCAAGGTCATGTCAAGGCAGGAAAGGTTGCTAATCAACAACTAAACTTCTTGCTGGCCTATTGAACCAACTGTGCCTGGAGTAAATCTATCCTTAGGTTAAGTTTATAAAATTGAGAAAAGTAAATCTAAAGACAAAGTTAATGTGCATACTAGAAATCTAAATAAACCTGATAAATTTATATTAAGAAACCGGGAGAATCTAATTGTGCTGAAAGCTTCAAATCTGATATCAACATTTTCCTACTGGTCTTTGAAAAATGATCAACTCCCAGTTTCAAACTGCTCATCACAGGTGTGCTTGTTCAGGGACATTACAGTGACTGGGCAGAGGGGTGTTCAAGATGCCATTAAAAAAGCACCAGTTCGACAGAAATCCCCCTCCATTCAATTGACTCTATATATTTGATGTACAATTAAAAATCGGAAGGCCCCGAAGGCATTCGGTAACCGATAAAATAGTTTCACTTCTCTAACACCAGATTTCATAATACAAAGTTTGATTTAAATCCCATGAGGAGGAGGGTAAAACTATACTCTTCAAGCTATTACTAAAATTACAAACGTTTTGAAATTTGATACCAAAGGCCTGCTCTGAAAGTAAATGGGAATGATTTTGACCCCGAGCTGGGAAGGGGGCGGGGTCAAATTGTGGATGGGAAACCTGGAAGTACGGGTTTCCCGGACATCCGTATGATTTTGACTCAAGAATGTCTTTTGTTTTTTTTTGTCAGTTGGAGTCCGACTAGCCGGCCTGATGGGCTGGTCTCAGTCGGACGGGAGAACAGCCAGGGAGAGGATGTGTTCAGGTAGGTCTTTGATTGTATGGATGGGGGGGGGGGGCATGGGGCACAGATGGATATGGATGGGCACAGGGCATGGGGCACTAATGGGCATGGGCAGGCATGAGGGCATGGGGGCACCTGTGAGCATGGGGGGTCAGTCATGGAGGGGGGAGAATCGGGATCAGGGGTCATCGCGGGGGTCCATGATCATTGGAGGGACAGGTCGGGGGTCATACGAGGGTCCGCGATCTATTGGGGGGGGGGGGGGGGGGGGGGAGGGTCACTGCAGGTAGGCTTGTTGGGCCTGGGGGCATCACTCCTGCTCCTCTGGGCCCACAAGCTATGCCAGAAAGGCACTTACCTGCAGTTTTGGGCCTTCTCGCCTCTTTTCATCTGGCGTGAAGGAGAAGGCCCAGGAATCCCGGCCCTCCGGGAGCTGAAATTGCAAAATCTGCAAAAATGCAGGCCCACAGCCTCATTGAAAGGTTTTAGTCACCAACCCGCCTCCTGGGAGCGGGTTGGTCACCCGCCCCTCGTCTCGCCCTGATGAAAACCAGAAATGGGTGGGTTGGGGGCAGGTCTGAAATGGTTGCGATTTTGAATGCCCCCCTGCCCCCAACCCACCCATTTTTCAATGTTAAAATTGTGCCCAATGTGTTTGTGCAGGACACCCAAAAAATTAATATCGCATTCTAGTAATTGTAAATGCTTTTCCGCCTTACTTGTTGAACCTGATTGCCATTTGGATTGCATCAGTAGACCCGTTATCTCCAGGTGGTTGTTCTTTTTTCTCTTGAGCTCTTGCATTCAGCATGTCCCTCTTTGTTTCCAAGCAAGCCATAACTTCTTTATAATACTCAATCATTTCAAAAGCCTCACTGTGTAGAGGAAGAACGTAGCCATGGTTACCAAATGGTCTTTAATGTTAGTTATGAAAACCGATTACGTTTTAAAAGATTGCAGACCCAATGTTCATCACTTAGCAAATTTAGAATTTCAGTACCAATATGCTATGAGGCAGGGAGAAATCACATTTAAGCCAATATGATTTATTGTTTGATGCATTTCTTGTATGATAACCTCTAATTATTCTTATAGTGACAGACTTTTTTCCAACCGTGTTTCAAAGTCACACAAACTTTGTCTCAGTGGTAGCACTCTGGCCTGTGAGTCAGAAGGTTGTGGGTTCAAGTCCTACACCAGCACTTGAGCACATGATCTAGACTGACACTTGACTACAGTAGTGAGGGAGTGCTACAATGTCAGAGATGCCATTTTTCAGATGAGATGTAAAACCAAAGCCCCATCTGCCTTCTTAGGTGGGCATAAAAGCTCCCATGGGCACGATTTGAAGAAGAGCAGGGGTGTTCTCCTGGTGTCCTGGCCAACATTTATCCCTCAACCATCGTCACCAAAACAGATTATCTGGTCATTTATCTCATTATTAGGAACATGGGAACAGAAGTAGGCCATTTAGCCCCTCGAGCCTGTTCTGCCATTCACGGCTGATCTGTGACCTAACTCCATGGGCTCGAATTTAGCAGGCCTGCGGGTTCCCAGCGGGTGGTCCTCCGGGAGCGTGGAAAACGCAGACGGCTAATCGTGTGCGTCCCCCACGCGATCGCGGGATAATTGACCTGATTAAGCCCTGCTTCCGGGTTCTCCGCTCCCCAGCTGCGTGCCGGCCGGCTGCGCATGCGCAGTACCGTCGACGCGATGTAGGAGCTCCACTTAAAGGGGCAGTCTCCCAAAGCCCCTCCTGCTGCAAGCAAGCGGTTTGAGACGATGGCTCAGCAAAGGGGAAAGGCTGCGCCCCGTTTTTCAGACCTGGCACTGCAGCTGATGCTGGAGGGCGTGAGGAGGAGGAGGGAAACGCTCTTCCCAGAAGATGGACGCAAGTTCCCTGCCGCCGCCACCAGGAAGGCATGGGCAGAGGTGGCGGCGGAGGTGAGCAGCAGGGGCAACACCCCAAGGACTTGGGAGCAGTGCCGCAAGCGCTTCAATGACCTGACTAGGTCTGGCAAGGTGAGTACACCAACGCACCCTCCCACATCCCGTCCCCACCATCACGCCAAACAGATCACAACCCCTCCTGCACAGCCACCACTGCGCTCCATCAGCGATCCTCACAGCCACTCATTCACCATCCTCGCTGTGCACGCAAGTACCCACCGTCCCTGACCCCACCCGAACACTACCACACACCCCAATCCCCATGCAATGGGATGGGCACGTGGCCCACGCATCCTCCCATCCATCTGCGCCACGCTCAATCCAACCACACCGATGCTCGATGCGTCTCACGATGCAAGACGCACCCACTCACGCATCTGTGTTTTGCCTTCACAGGAGAAGAGAAGCAAGAACAATAGGGAAAGGGCACGCACCGGAGGTGGGCCGCCGCAAGTGGTGGAGCTCACCGACGCCGAGGTGGAGGCGCTCGACCTCGCCCGCACGCGACATTGCCTGTCGGTGGCCGATGGCGAGTGTGTCGCTGCCGAAACGGCCGGTAAGGGAAAGCTGACACTCAACACCCATGATCGCGAGTTACCGTATCATCACCTGCCATCAGGCGCACTGTCAAGTTGGTCCACATGCCTCAAAGTGCCCTCTGTTCTCTTGCAGGTCCGTCTTTGTGTGAAGCGATCGTGGAGGGCGATTCCTCAGAGGACATGGCGGTCTCTGAGGGTGCATCGTCACATCAGAGCCAACCATCCACCAGCGCAGAGACACGCACCTCGGTGGGTCCCCCTCGCCAACTAGTTGGGGTAGCACTTGGTGAGTCACCGCGCACGAGTGAGCATGAGCAGACCCTGGTGGCAGGGGCAGCCGCGGAGGGTCCGCGACGGAGGGAGCACTCATCTCCAGGCTCTGCTCAGCCGGACCCAGATGCTGAACCCAGGGGGCCACCAGTGAAAAGGAGAGTCGTCGAGGGGCACCAGCTAATTGCTGAGGTACTGGGAGAGGTGCCGCGCGCATTGTCCACGATCGCGCAGGTGATGGAGGAGTCCAACTCCTGCATGTGGGCATTGGTGGCGCAGGCACAGGAGGGTACCGGCGACACAGTGTCGCGGGTAGGTGCGGGACTGTCTGCGGTGGAGGACAGGCTGGCCTCCCTCGAGCGTCACGCACAGCTCCACTTCGAGTCCTTGCAGGCCCTGACAATGGCTGTGCGGATTCAGGGTGAGCAACATTCCGACACCATCAACAGGCTGAGGGATACACTAGGGGTGGCCTTGCAAGGCCTCACACATGCCATCTAAACTGCCGTCCAGCAGGGTGGAAGGGGTGATGTGGGCCGAGGCCAAGAGAGGGATGATGGTGACCGGGGACATGGAAGCGGGGACGCTTCTCAAGGCGCCCCCACGTCCCACCCGTCGCCCACCTCTCAACCAGCACCCGCAATGGTGCCTCCTCTCCAGGTGGCCGAGTCTGCCCCTGCCCCGGTGCAGGAGGAGCAGTCTGTGGAGGTGCCGTCACAGGCACCGAAACCCAGGGGCCGTCCGCCAAAAGCATCTACCAAGAAGACGAGCAACCTGCCACTACCTCTGCTGGAGCCACAGGGGTAGCACCACGTAGGGGTTCCCGGAAAAGAATTGCAAAGGCCTTATAATCACAAAGGGAATACACCAGGGTGTTTATTAATTTGTACATTTTTTTTTTATATAATGTCACATTCGAGATATTAAATACTCTATTCTCACCACTCCTGCCACCTCTCGTCCATTCTTCCGCGGCTTGTGCAATAGGTGCGTTCCGTGGAGGCCATCATGACGGCGAACACCTGCTGCCACCCATTGGGCACACTGCTGTGGGTGCAGGATTACTGGCAGCACTCTTCAGTGGAGGGGGCTGGTATGGCCGCTCGCATGTGCAGGTGAGGAGATGCGAGCGCCTCGCAGTGTCTGACTCTAGGAGAACCGTTGACGTATGAGTGCCTCCCTGGCCCGGCGACCATCCCGGTGAGTCGCGGCTCGGCGCATGGGTCGTCCAACATCCTCTGGCGCGTCCTCCTCCTCCGCCTCCTCCTCCTCCGCCTCCCCCTCCTCCTCCTCCTCGCCCTCGCCTTCCTCAATGTGGGTGGCGGGTGTGGATGGGGCCTCCTCCAGCGGCACCCCCCCTCTGTTGGGCCATGTTGTGCAGGGCACAGCAGACAACTATGATTCGTCCCACTCTGAATGGTGTGTATTGCAGCGCTCCCCCAGAACGATCAAGGCACCTGAAGCGCATCTTGAGAAGCCCTATGGTCTGCTCAATTGTAGACCTGGTAGCAGTGTGGCTGTCATTGTACCGACACTCCGGCTCGGTGATGGGGTTCCTCAGAGGTGTCATGAGCCACGTGTGTAGGGGATACCCCTTGTCGCCGAGGAGCCAGCCGTTGCCGGCGTTGGGTGCCTGCAGGATGGGAGGGACGGCGGACTCCCTGAGGACGAAGGCATCGTGGCAGCTGCCGGGGTATCTGGCGCACACGTGTAGGAATCTCTGGCGGTGGTCACAGATGAGCTGGGCGTTCATGGAGTGATACCCCTTCCTGTTGATGAACAGCCCTGGCTCATGCGGAGGTGCCCTTATTGCGATGTGGGTGCAGTCGATTACACCCTGCACCCGTGGGAAGCCGGCCATGGCATGGAATCCAACCGCCCTCTCCATCTGGCTGCGCTCGTCCATGGCGAAGTTGATGTAGTGCGAGGCCCTGCGGAACAACCCATCGGTGACCTGCCTTATGCACTTGTGCGCAGAGGACTGACAGACCCCGGTGATGTCCCCGGTGGCACCCTGGAAGGAACCAGATGCGAAGAAGTTGAGGGCAGTGGTGACTTTGACGGCGACAGGTAGGAAGATGCCGCTTGGTCCATCAGGGAGCAGCTCGTCGTTAAGGAGGCTGCAGATGTCGGCGACTACCTGGCGATTGACTCTGAGCCTCCGTATGCACTGCTCCTCGGAGAGGTCCATGAAGCTGAGCCTCGCTCTGTACACCCTGTGCGGAGGGTAGTGCCTCCTGCGACGCATCTCTCTCTGCGGTTGCCCTCCCTCCTGCTGTGCAGGTGGGTGTGCCGCAGCACCGTGTTGGGGGGCCCCACGTCTCCGAGGCGGACGGCGTGGACTGCGAGGCTGCTGGGGCTGGTCATCCTGTTCGTCCTCCGACGATGTCAACGCACCACCCATCTGGCAGGTGTTGGTCTGAGGGATTGTGCAGGGTAGGTGGGTGGGTCCTCGGACTGGGGCTGCGGTTTCGTGTCGGTCTGTCCTCTGGCTTGGCGGGGGGTGGTGGAGGGCAGGGGTTGCCCTATGTGACGCGGTGGCCTCCTGCGTGGGTGAGGGCTCTCCCCCGTGGAGCGCACCTTGGCACCTGCCACAGGCTGCTGGCTGCAACACGCCTGGTTGGAAAGGGACTGTTTCCCCCAGTGTGTGAAACTCACTGCCTTGAACCTAAAATCCCACACTTCCTCTTTTGACAGCTGCTTCAGCTCATTAACTGACCACAACGAGCAAGGTAAGTACTCTCAAGTGGAACCCCGCTGGCTTTAATTGCCTGCGGGATTCCCACCAGTGGGGCTTGCGCGCACAGCCCCGCACGTCAGCGCGGTACCCGGAAGTGGCCGGGATTTCGTCGCGATCCGGTCACGTGACCGGATATCGGGATTTTCGGGGCCGCCCCGCTGGGAACCCGCCGGAAACGCGATCGCAAAATCGAGCCCCATATACCCACCTTAACCAAAAGTATTAATGGATATGGGGCTAACAAAAATCTATCAATCTCAGATTTAAAATTAACAATTGAGCTAGCATCAACTGCTGTTTGCGGAAGAGAATTCCAAACTTCTACCGCCCTTTGCGTGTAGAAGTGTTTCCTAACTTCACTCCTAAAAGTCCTGGCTTTAATTTTTAGGCTATGTCCCCGAGTCCTAGACTCCCCAACTAGCGGAAATAGTTTCTCTCTATCTACCGTATCAGTTCCCCTTAATATCTTGAAAACTTTGATCAAATCACCCCTTAATCTTCTAAATTTCAGGGAATACAACCCTAGTTTGTGTAATTGCTCCTCCTAATTTAACCCTTGGAGTCCAGGTATCATTCTACGCTGCACTCCCTCCAGGCCAATATATCCTTCCTAAGGTTTGCTGCCCAGAACTGACACAGTACTCCAGGTGTGCTCTTACCAGGGCTTTGTATAGCTGTATCCCCTTCTACCCCTTGTATTCTAGTCCTCTAGATATAAAGGCCAGCATTCCATTGTTGATTATGGGACTTTGCTGTGCACAAATTGGCTGTTGCATTTGCCTATGTAACAACAGTGACAACACTTTAAAATCAATTCATTGGCTGTGAGGTACTTTGGGGATGTGTAAAGCGCTATATAAATGTACATTCTTTCTTTTAGATAGCTGAAAATACTCTCTCTAGACACAACCCAAGTTTGGAAGGACAAATATCCATTATTGTTCTGCCGAGTGTTTTAACCCAGTTCAAATAGATATAGAGGGGGAATTCTTCTGCATTTGCATTCCCGGTGGGGAGACTCACCTGCCTGTATTGGAATTTCGGACATGCACTTCCCGCAATTTTCTGTCCGTTAAAATAAACTGACGGAAAATTTTGGTCAGCGCATGCCTGAACTTGTGATATATCCTACTGGCAGGTACGGTTAGGGTTAGGGATAAGGTCCTACCAGCAGCATAAGCTCCGAAAAATCATCCCCATATAGTCCAAAAAAAAATGTGACATATTCCTGTGCAAGTTACTTATTTATTCAAGTTTCTGGTCACTGGCAGCACAATTGGAAAGTCTTTTTAGTGTGCAATAAACTAAACAGAAATAAAAAAAATGAGCAAGTACAATTTGTTTTTTTTTGGGGATTTATTGATTCATTTCACTTTACGTGGCAGAATTACAACCTGGAATTAAGCAAAACCGAAACACAACAACTTGGAGGAAGTGTTTTAGACACGTTTTCCAGAAACACTCCAAGGATTGGAGATCGAAAAATGCATTTTCCTTCATTTTGGATAGTATCTGACGGATAGTGTGCGCAAGAGGAGGGCACAGACAGAATACTTTTGTACGTTAAATAAAATTCACAGTAAATTTATGGCATAGTAAGTGGTTTTCCATTAGCAGAATTTTTCTTCCAGAGTTTTTAATTTTGTTGCTGTTATGTGAGAAAGGCTTTTGGAGTATATAATGAAAAATCTTGTGGATGCATTCACTTCCTTTTGTCGTGATTTTTGGTCATATTTTTATATCAACATTTAACATTGAAACTATCTACCTAAACATTTCAAATGGAAAGCCTGCATGTAAACTGCTGCCTGTTACAGTGTAGCTGCAAGCTCTGGCCAGTTCATTTGCAGTTCTCTCCCAGCTGTATTGCCATCTTCTGTGTTTTTCTCGAAACAGAGATAGATATATCTGTATCTATCTCTTTTAAAGGGCCACTGTCTTTGTGGAAAAATGTTTGCCAAACCTTATCCTTCTGGGGTTTGACCTTATCGTATGATGTAATTCACCTTGTTGTTACTTAATTGTGGAATTTGCAGAGAAGGAGCAGCTTCAGTTGTCTCTTTTGAATTGATCCATAAAGATGACTCTGGGTTGCCCCAATGCCATCGTCAGAGAAACAAATTTGCATGTGGTCCTTTGTTTTAAGGAGGCTCAACTAATAAAAGAATTGAAACATAAAGTCTGATTTCAACAGAACCATACGGAAACTTCTAAAACTAAAATATAATGTTACTGAGTGCACCCATTAGACACTGTATTCCCTGTGGTGTCCACCGTGTCTTGCTTGTCTACAAACTCACGATACCAGAATGTCAATCGCAATGAAACACGCTGCATCATTTGTGCATCGCAACATCTTCACAAAACATAAAGGCAGTGCTCTTTTAAAGGATCTTAGCAATTGCATCAGAAAGTCTTAACTCTTCAAACCATACTGGCTGAGTAAAAAAATACTTTGATAATTTGAACATCTGAGAGAAAAAAAAAATCGCTTGTAATTAAATCTAAATAGGATTTTTAAAAAGCTAATACTTATTATAATATACTGAAATAAGATTAAGGTCATGAAATAAAAAACAGGACAATGTGAAATATATATCAGGCAAACAGCAGGATTGCTTTGCTACCCCACCTAAAATCAACCTAGCTTGCAATTCTATATCTGTGCCATTAGGTGGTGACCCTAGTTCATGTAGAAAACAGTAGCTGCCATTAATTGTAGCACAAATTTATTTCCCACCCCCCACCCACCGCCCCCAATACTTTTCAGCAATTCTCTATCATTTCAATGCCTTGTAAGGCCAAATCTTTTGTGTTTTTTGATTCTGAGCTACTGCAGTTTGTAACTATGATTTCCTGGAGCTGTTTGAAAGCAGTGATTTTCTAAATTATTATTTTTATTTGCGTGCCTTTGAGAGCTGAATATAAAATTATCAGATATTTGTGAATGCAAAGAAACATAGGGAACACTACAAACAAGGGCCTGTATGAAACTCTGGATGGTTTAACTTGTTAAATCACGGCCAAATACCGATATAAAATTAGAACGGTTCAGTCTGTTAGATAATTATATGTGAGTTCACACAATTCAGTTTTAAAATATTGTAGAGGCAAAAATTTAAAAAGAAAATCTTATTTCACAAGAAAAGCTTCGATTTGACAATTACAATGAAGGGACACCTAAGATTCTCAATGACAATAGACTACAGGCAATCTGTGCTTAGTTTAGGTCTAGCTGTCTCTTAATGTTGAATGCAGTAAATGTAATTTTAGTCAGCTCTGAGGAAGGATCTTGTATCTGAAACATCAACCTGTCCTTTCCTTTTACAAAAGTTTACTGGCCTTGTATTTATTTCCAGCCTTTTCTGTTTATATTTCAGGTTTCCAAAATTTGCAGTCTTTTTTTTCTTTTCTTTTGCAATTTTAGTCCTGTCTCGTACAATATTACCAGCCAGACACCTTGATTGTGTGCCAAATGACTGACAGCATGACAGCCTAATTGAAAAAGGCATGTGTGACACTGCAATTTGCTGTTGCACTTCGACCAAAGGTCACAATAAGGTCAGCACCCTACAGTCTTTAGGTAGTAATGAACAGATGGTGTGCAGACATTGGGATGGTTACTAACCAACTGACGTGTGGCAAGGTTGAGTGAAACAAATACTGACACGGCAAAACCCAGAAATACTGCCCCAAGTTCAGTATTACTACTAGAACACTAACAGTATAAAAACATAAGAAATAGAAGCAGGAGTAGTCCATATGGCCCCTCGAGCCTGCTCCACCATTCAATCAGATCATGGCTGATCTTCAACCTCAACTCCACTTTGGGTATCTTTGGATAATTAATTGGTAAGTATATTAAAATTGTTAATCGGAATTTAAATCTGGAAAGAACTTTAGGCTTTAAAATCTAAGAGCACTGACAAAATAATGAAGTAAATGTTCTAATGGCGTAGGCAATAATATTACAACTGTATAAGTTAATTACCGCAAGTTAATTTCTCTCATCTAATTCAGCAATTCTGTAAGTCGGGTGAATCTGATTACTTGTTTGCAATCGTCTCATCACACCCACAGTGAATTCATTATTCTCTATTGCTCCGCTGTTAATTACTACTGGAACACGAAAGTGTTCAACCAAAGCAGTGTTATCTGCTTTATGCAATTGAATCATCTATGGTTTATTGAAATGAAGTCCTTGCAGCGTAGGTTGATTTGGTGAGATATTGGCATGCAACTGTCACAGGAATTCAATACACCATTAACAAATGGTACAAATAAGTCCTTGACTAATTTGGATTACGTTTCCCAGTCAATTCACCAGTTAATGGATGGAAGACTGAATAATCTATACATCTCAATGTCTGTTTTGTCACACGGTTGTCAGTACTGTTTGGTTGTGCAGGATTTAAATGGTATGTGTATTGAGTTGTCTTCCAATATCAGATTGGCTGCTTTCATAACAAGACTTTCAATTGAGGGTTTGATTTTCTGTTCATTGAATTTTTAAAAATAAAATGTAAAAAAATCAATTGCATTTTAATGAAACAGCAAATCCCCTAATGGGACGAGCTCCTTCTCAAACAAAGGTACATAACTGAGTCGAAGTTCATCAGAGGTTTGAAAAAAGCACTTAAAAGTCCGCACAGAGGCTTTTTGCACACTCGCTCTGTTTAATGAAGCAAGAAATTCATATAGTTGCACAGCAGTGGGGGAATTAAGCACAAGGGGACATCATTTTTAAATTAGAGCTCGGCCATTAAAGAGCGAAATTAGGAGGCACTTTCTCACACAAAGGGTAGTAGAAATCTGGACCTCTCCCAAAAGGCTGTGGGTGCTGCGTCAATTGGAGCTTTCAAGACTGAGATAGATAGATTTTTGTTAGGTAAAGGCATCAAGGGATGTGGAGCAAAGGCGGGTAAATGGAGGTGAGGTGCAGATCGGCCATGATCTAAATGAATGGTGGAGCAGGCTCAAGGGGCTGCATGGCCTACTCCTGCTCCTAACGTTCCAGATACTGTAACTAGGACTTTAAGTGTAAATAAAAATGGAATCAAATGAAGATTACTTTAGGTTTCTATAGCACATGACACTTCCCCTATATGAGCAAAACATTCTTAATCATTACTGATAGTGTTTTTTCCTTGATCCATAAACTAAATGTAATACTTACCAGATTTCCTCATTCGATTGTGCAGCGTGCAACTTTTTCCCTTGAACTGATTCTAATTTCTCTCTCAACATTTGACATAGACAATATTTAGTATTCGAGTAATGACTGTCGTATCTAATTGCCTGTAGAACAAAAAATAATAAAAGAATTTAATCACGTCAATCCTTTTTCTAAGGTTCAGACTTCCCATCAAAGTGCATACCGCTTTACAAATCCCCACCCATTGTTTTATAGGTGGTTCAAGTTATATATAAAAATGTTTATATAGATTTCAGTTATATTAATATAGAACATTTGAGTTCAAAGCAGTTTATCTAAAATAATTGTACCAACTTTTCCCCTCAATTAAGGTTCCCCTTTATTTAAGTGTCACTGCTGTTCTCCATGAGTCAGGCAAATTTGTATAATGGGCAAAGCTCAGATTTAAACTTGGATTCCCAGCCCAAAAAGCTAAAAACCATCGCCAGTGGAAGCACTGACTACTTTAGGCTGAAATTAAGTTCCATTCTATTCACCATCTTCCTGTTGAGCTTCTATAAGTAATGTTCATGTTAACAAAATACTGAAAAGGGTATGAATATTGGCGAGAGAAAGCTCTGTGGACAGGGATGGACCATTCAGTTGTAAATATCTCAAATAAGGACGGGCTTATAAAAATATGACAAACAATAAATATTTTCTGCTTTATATATACTCTTATTCAGGAAAAATACTTCCAAAGTTTTGAGATATTTTTGACAAGGGATACAGTATTTTTGACAATGAAAATACTGAGCCGTTTGCATGCATATCTCTGTTCAATTATTCCGCAGAGTACAGACACCTTTGACTGACAATTGTGGAGTAACGGGTGGTTTCATACACCATACCCTTTCCATCTGAATTTGTGGTTGGTTTCATGGCCAATTTTGTTTTGATTTACAATGTCAACAGAGCTAAACAGACATCAAGACAAAAAGGGATGGACAATGTTGTGGGAAAAAATCACCACTCGGAGTCAGACTTAAAGATTCAACATGCAGTTTATTGGACAAAGCTTTGGGAGAAGACTGGGCATTCCACAATGCGCGCAGACAGCTTCTCAACTTTAAAATGGTTGTCATGCTTTTTTATACCTTTGAAATACAGATTTCAGTAGCTTTTACATCATAAATCTTGATTACACACATTAACCAATTAAGTCCGCACAGCAACAACGGACAGTTTACACATTAACCAATTAAGTCCGCATAGCAACAACGGACTGCTTACCAATTAAGTCCGAACAACTATTATCACCTTAAGACAGCATGCCTTTGTTTCATGCAGTCTGATTCTATAGTTTTATCAGTTCGTTATGAAATGTCCTTTGTATTCCCAGACTGTAAGCCAGTTCTGGAATGTACAAACTCAACACTTTTAACTGTCTTTCCCACAGTCACAGAATCCATTTTATTTAATAGTGTCCCTTTGTTTAATAGAATCCATTTTGTTTAATAGTGTCCATTTTATTAGTAGTCAAGCGTTATATTTAAGCCTTTAATTAAGGTTAGTCTAATCTACACAAAGCGCATTTCAGTGTGGTTTTAGGGTAAATACTACTGTCGTGTACCCATTAGTCACTTCATCGTTGCCTTTAATTCAACAGTCCAAAATCCACGCTAACAGACAATAAGTTTGACAAGCTGACCTTTAACCCTATAGTTCTTGTAAATTCTTAGCAAGTCTCTGCCCCACCTGAACACTAGTTGTGGAATCACATGGCTCCTGTGGAATCTGCTGAATATTCAATTATTAACACTGGGAATTGCTCTAAATGGGAAGCTGATAAATTGTGAGTCCTATTGGTGTAGACTCCCCGACTTTTTCTTTTTAATTACTTCCTTCTACAGTCAGCATCAGGTGTGTTAAATTGCTTGCAAGGCAGTAGCAACTTAAAATACTTACATATGTGAGATATTCCTTTAAAACGTTCTCTGTTGATAACAGTCCTTCTTTTCTGAAAATGGAAGGATTCCACATAGCTGCGCGGGCCACCATTACTGAAGAAGCATTTGTTGCCCGGCGGAATTCTTCAATGCCTGTGAATTCTTTGATAATCTCCTGAGATCCTCCACTAAGAGGGACAGTGAACAGATTTTTAATCAGAACTGAAGTGACATAGCTCACAGAACATATAACGCAGCAAAACAAAACAAACAGGTTACTGACCAAAGTAACATTCTGGAACTGAGACAACATATCATTGATCCCTGGACAAACCACTAATATCCTACTGGAATACATCCAGATCCATGATTCACAGATATTTAGAGTGCTACTTTAAATCATGTGCAATTCTTTGAATAGATCAAACTATGTTTTCTAACTATATAGATGTATAAAGCTTTTGAAAATGATGTGACTATAAACTGTCTAATGAATTTAATCCTTGGTCTGTGTCAAATTATCCAGCCTCACCCAGAGTATCGTTATGGCACCAGAATTGGTCTTTGCAGCCTGGACATGGGGGTGACAAGGAGAAGGTCAGCATGTGTGTGTCTGAATATTATCTGTTGGCAGTGCACACATGAATGCCACATGATCCTGTTCATTCTCCTGACTCAGAAGAATAATTATTAGGACAGGATAGAGGAAGGAAACTGCTACTTGTGTGGCCATACCATCAGCGCAAGTTGCCACCTTCAGGAGAGGAGTAGAGAGAAAAAGTGACAGGAAAAATACTATCAAAGAAATCTGCAAAACCATAGCAAACATATAAGGAAGAAAGAGAGTAATACTTGTCACAGTGATGTGAAACAGCCTACAAGGCTTTCTGGCTGCCAGATAAAAATCCTGAATGAGGTAATTTAGATGGAAACGTTTTGAGTTAGAGGCCCAAACAGGTCATTCTTGTTCAGGTGACAATGGACCTTCTGAAAGATTTTAGTTGAAAAAAATGTTTACATATGGCAACACATGATCAATGGGGATGATTCCTCTGAGATTAATTAAAAATCAGCTCTGCATTTCAGTGGTGCAGGGAGAAAGGAGCTAAAAAATAGATCCAGGTGTGATGTTATTTTACAGCTAGTCACTGAATAAGTTGAGTGGTATGAAATGACAGCGTTACGACCTGGTCGGGTCTCTTGCTTTTCTGAAAATTTTAGTATCTAGTCATGTTAAAATGTATTCAAAGCGGTCTTTAACAGGTTATTAAAATAGGATATAGATGAGGTTTCCTGCCAAATATGGTAGCATGAGCATCCCAGTTGTGTGCATCATTAGGCTCAAAGACCTCGGTCTCTTTAGATTCTACACTTAGGGGTGATTTGATCGAGGTTTGTAAGATGATGAAGGGATTAGATTGTGTTTGTATAGACAGCTTGTTTCAACTAAATATGTTAGGGAGGACCAGGGGTCAGAATCTCAATTTATGTAAAGGCATAACCAGGTTCGATGTTAGGCAGTGGTTCTTTCCTCAGAGAACAGTGAGTCTGTGGAACAGGCTGCGGTGAATGCCGATTCGCTGAATTCCTTCAAGCGAGAGCTGGACCTGTTTCTGGCTGGGGCGGAGATCACCTCGTACAAAAGATAGTTACGTATAACATTAATCAAGGCCAGGGTGACTACTCAATTCCAAAATATTTAATTGAAATGTAACTGCTAATCTCAACTTTTGGCGGTGGTGGGAATGCACGGAGATGGATCCATCCGATTTTCCTTTCCATTGGGGCAGAGTGTATAACGGCTGGCCGATCTACTGCTGTCTGTGTTCTGCCACTGCCACAAGGTTAAAATCAGTCCTGTGGTGTCTATAGGTCTAATTTTGTGCAAAACGGGACTGTTTTATTTTACTTACTTTGCTATTACTGGGATAGATACAGCTTCAGAGACCGCTTTTATTATGTCACAGTGCACAGGATGTTGTGGCCTTTCCTCCTTTCTCCTGTGGAAAAGACACATTAAAATATTCCATTGTGATTACAGAAGCAAAGACCGAGGAGTTTTATACATATTCACTTTTATAGAAACCTGAAGCACTATCCTAAATTCCCCCTCAGTAACTTCCAGTTGTCACTTCTCTCCTGAAGGAGCTGAGTCGTTCTGGTTTAAGATTTCCTAGTTTGTTCGGTTCAGTGATGCAGCATGGTGCAGCCTTCAGGGGACCAAAAAAATAAATTGAAAGCTGCTGGTGTGCAGCCTACAAATTCTGGCTTTCATTTAAAACTGATCAAGTTGGTACTTTTGTGTAGAATCTAGCAGTGATGGGAAAGTAAGAAGAAACTTGAGACACTGCAAGGTGCATCATTCGAATCTCAGCACCCCCAAGTTCCCTTCCGAGTCACACACCATCTTGACTTGGTCATATATCACCGTTCCTTCATCACCACTAGGCCACCAAACACCATCACCATAAAGGCCGCATGGGCTCAAGATGAAGACCCGCTACCTTCTCAGCACAACCAGCAATGGGCAATAAAAGTGGCCTTGTCAGCATCACCTACATCTCGAGAACAAATTAAAAAGGAATATTCCACTGGAGCACATAAGGCCAAGAGGAGATTTAATAAAAGTTTTTCAAATTCTGAAGGGCTTATGATGGGCTGAATACGGAAAGACTATTTTCCCTGGTCAGGAGGTCATTAACATTGTTACTCAGAGAGTAAGGAGAGCAGTTAGGAGAAATTTCTTCACATAGTGTTGATGGAGGATGGAATGTTTTGCAACATGGAATAGTTAAGGCAGAGACAATTGCATCTTTTAAGGGAGAAATGGATAAATCTTCAAAGTAGAGGACAACGGTATGGGAAGAGAGAGTGGGGGAGACGGATTAGTTTTGGATTGCTTTAGCAAACAGTCACAATGGGCCGAACATCTTCCTTCTGTGCTGTAAACATCTGTGGGTCTAATTGAACTCAGTTCTTATAAGAGCACAAAAAAAGGTGATCCAAGTAATAACAGTTCCCCAATTTAGCAAGTCTGAAAAGTACTGGTGAAAGAATGATGTCCCTGGCTACTATGATGGGCACAGTTATTTTCTAGCAAACCAGTGG
Source organism: Heptranchias perlo (assembly GCF_035084215.1). Classification (NCBI taxonomy): domain Eukaryota; kingdom Metazoa; phylum Chordata; class Chondrichthyes; order Hexanchiformes; family Hexanchidae; genus Heptranchias; species Heptranchias perlo. Next base: position 26,993,852 of record NC_090340.1, read on the forward strand.
TAAACACATAAGGCACATTGAATAGAAAATGAATACCCAAGTATTTAAAATCAAGGGTTGGTATTAAAGTGGGGCCAATTTTAATCTCCATTACACCCCATTTTTACCAGTTTATAGTTCATAACAGTGGGAAATTTAACGGAGATTCGTGCCACTGGATCTCTGCTAAGTTAGCGGTACATGTACACTTCCAGGCCAAACAAAAAAACCATCGGGGCAGGAAACTCCCCCCTCAAACAAGTGGAAGCTTCATTGTAATATTAAACTTAAGGTTGGGTGACATCACTTTGATTTGCATCCAATTTCTTGACATTCCAGAACGCATTAAGCAGTGCTCATTACGCCCACATATAACAGGTGACCAGTGTTGCGTATAAAAGTAATTTTTAAATGGCCTAATGAGAAGAAGGTCTAGTGAACAATTTTCAGGCCACTGCGTTTCTTCACCTTTTGGGATTTTTTTTTTGCTGCTGTCACTTAGGTATTTAGGAGCCTGTTGGCAACTGTGTTGCTTCATATTTCTTTTCGTATCACTATACAAGTGCTACCAATGGGGATTCCAGTTGGGAATCTTCATATAATCAAGCTTTTTAGAGGAAGGGGGGCTGACTGAGGCATATCAGACTGCAACAGAGGTGATCTGTGCCCACCCACCAGTAGCCTCACACAAAGGTACAGGAGTAATTTATGTGGAAGCTCTAATTCCAAAGGGAAGCCATCACAGCAGACCTGATGGCAGAAATACGATAAGACATCCTGGACTAATGATAATATCAGATGGCTTTTTGGAAGTGCCACAGTCACAGTATATTATGTTTTCCATGAACCTCCACGAAGGAAGGTATGCCAAGGTGACCAAAAACATAACCGGATTGGCCTGCAATTCCCACAAACCATATCTACAAGCCTTGGCATACTTGCCTGGCAATGATCATGGGGAAACTTCTTCAAAAGCTCCAGATGAGCAGAGAGTATATCTGACACAACAAAGATTACTGCCTGGTGAAATGGGCAGACACGTGGCAGATGAAATTTAACGCAGAAAAATGCGAAGTGATACATTTCGGTAGGAAGAACGAAGAGAGGCAATATAAAGAAAAGGGCACAACTCTAAAAAGAGTACAGGAACAGAGAGATCTGGGGGTATATGTGTACAAATCGTTGAAGGGGCAGGGCAGGTTGACAAAGTGGTTAAAAAAGCATAGGAGATCCTGGGCTTTATTAATAAGTGCATAGAGTACAAAAGCATGGAAGTTATGATGAACCTTTATAAAACACTAGTTCGGCCACAACTGGAGTATTTTGTCCAGTTCTGGGCACCCCACTTTAGGAAAGATGTGAAGGCTTTAGAGAGGGTGCAGAAAAGATTTACTAGAATGATTCCAGGGATGAGGGACTTAAGTTTCGTGGATGGACTGGAGAAGCTGGGGTTGTTCTCCCTGGAACAGAGAAGATTGAGAGGAGATTTGATGGAGGTATTCAAAATCATGAAGGGTCTAGACAGAATAGAGAGAGAGAGAACCTGTTCCCATTGGCAGAAGGGTCAAGAACCAGAGGACATAGATTTAAGGTGATTGGCAGAAGAACCAAAGGTGACATGAGGAAAATTTTTTTACGCAGCGAGTGGTTATGATCTGGAATGCACTGCCCGAGGGGGTGGTAGAGACAGATTCAATCGTGGCTTTCAAAAGGGGACTGGATAAGTACTTGAAAGGAAAAAATTTGCAGGGCTACGGGGATAGGACGGGGGAGTGGGACTAGCTGGATTGCTCTTGCATAGAACCAGCATGGACTCGATGGGCCGAATGGCCTCCTTCCGTGCTGTAACCTTCCTATGATTCTATGAAACAGGCCATTCAGCCCAACTGGTCCATGCCGGCGTTTATGCTCCACATGAACACATGCTCTTCCCACTCCTCTTCATCTAACCCTATCAGCATATCCTTCTAGTCCTTTCTCCCTCATGTGCTTATCTAGCTTCCCCTTAAATGAATCTATGCTATTTGCCTCAACTACTCCTTGTTGTAGCGAGTTCCACATTCTTACCACTCTTTGGGTAAAGAAAGTTTCTCCTGAATTCCCTGCAGGATTTATTGGTGACTATCTTATATTTATGGCCCCTAGTTTTGGACTCCCCACAAGTGGAAACATCTTCTCTATGTCACCTTATCAAACCCCTTCATAATTTTAAAGCCTTCTCTTTGCTAGAGAAAAATGTGCTGTGACATTTTATCCCTTTCTTTGAAGGCCATCGTTTAAACAATCTGCAAATGATTCCTTTTTAGTTAAGAGATTTTCCTCCCTCCCATGATTCGAATGGTTGGATGATCCATCTCCAGTGATTCTGCTCATACTATTCTTTATTTTTAGTGATAAACCCATTTTCAGCTCTATTAATAAAACTGCACCAGGTTACCATTCTTAAATACATCTCCTAAATATGAATATTTTTGAAATGATTACACTATGTTAAGCTGCCGATTTGCGCTGATTCATGGCAGATTTTACGTTTGTGATTATGTTATTGCATTTTAGTGGAAACGCAGCGTAAAATGCGCCAGCACAAATTTTGGGCGTGCCCCCAAATCGGTAACTCCAGGCCCTGCTCTTCAGGGGAGTCTTGTACATGCCAACTCCTGGATGGAGGTGTTCATAATTATGAAGGGTTCTGTTCAGGTAAATAGGAAAAAAACTATTTCCATTGGTCTGTGAATTGGTAACTAGGGGGCATAAAATTAAGATCATCATCAAACATGAAGGGAGAGTTTTGGAGATTTTTTTAATGCATTTTTTGTTAGGATTTGCAATGCCTTACCAGAAAGAGCGATGGAAGCAGAATTCTTCCATCAGAAGAGAACAGAAGAAAAATTTAAAAAGCCACAGGGAAAGGGCAGATGTATTAAAATAAAGGTCCCAAGTGCATGAAGCCAAAGGAGGGGCTAGGCCGAAGCCGTTTGCAGCAAATACCCCGCAATGGGCTAAAAGACCAAGGTCCCCAGTACTGAGCTGAAGCAGCAAATACTCCGCACTGAGCTAAAAGACCAAGATCCCCAGTACTGAGCTGTAGCAGCAAATACTCCGCACTGAGCTAAAAGACCAAGGTCCCCAGTACTGAGCTGTAGCAGCAAATACTCCGCACTGAGCTAAAAGACCAAGGTCCCCAGTACTGAGCTGAAGCAGCAAATACTCCGCACTGAGCTAAAAGACCAAGGTCCCCAGTACTGAGCTGAAGCAGCAAATACTCCGCACTGAGCTAAAAGACCAAGGTCCCCAGTACTGAGCTGATTACTGCGCAAGTCAGCATTCAATGTGCATAGCATAAAAATACTTTTTTGTTCCACAAGAACGATCGCAGAAATAACAAAATGAAATATTTGATGGCGATGATTGATGGAGGAACTTTAGCCAGGACACTGGAGAGTTCCCTGCTCCTCTTTTATGTCCACCTGAACAGTCAGACACTTGGTTTGAAGTCTCATCCAAAAGGCAACACCTTCAACAATGCAGCATTCCCTCAGAACTAAACGGTCGGTCTAGATGATGTGCTCAAGTCCTGGAGCGGAGCTTGAACTCCCAATCTGCTGACTCAGAGGTGAGAGTAAGCCAAGCTGAAACTTGGATATTGAGTAAAGCCCCTTCTATACCCTCAGAAGAGGACCCCCTACTGCACCAGCATCATTTTTTCTATTTCCCAAATCAGGTTTCCTTATTGTAAACAATTTTACAACACCAAGTTATAGTCCAACTATTTTATTTGAAATTTACAAGCTTTCGGAGGCTTCCTCCTTCCTCGGGTAAATGTCAGGACATTTACCTGAGGAAGGAGGAAGCCTCCGAAAGCTTGTAAATTTCAAATAAAATCATTGGACTATAACTTGGTGTTGTAAAATTGTTTACAATTGTCAACCCCAGTCCATCACCGGCATCTCCACATCAAGGTTTCCTTATGGCATCGGAGCAAGACTAAATGGCACTGAAGTGTGGGCATTGTTAACACATGCCCATTAGTAATCAGGCTCAGACTTCCAGAATTTTAGTCTGGGATGGACTGAATGCAAGTTCCAAAAGTGAAAGGGCAGTAATCCAACCCGCCTCCTTAGCTTTCTCAGAGGGTTCAGGTGACACTGTCTACCTGTGTCACTCTGCAAATACTCCTGTAACTAACAGTATATTATTGACACTGGCAACCAAATGAAAATGCCTAGACTTTAATTTTACCTTCCGTGTACTGCCACAGCTGCAACTCCTGTTCTTTCGATTCGTTTTACAAGGCGAATGGTGTCTTCTAGCTGCAATTAAAAGCAATTATTTAAACAAATCATGACATCAAGAAATGAGTATCAGTTTCATTTTATGATTGTTAATTCAATGAATAATACTTTAAACAGTGAGTGTCACCATTAACATCCCTTTTGAACACCAACCCAATGGCAAAAGAATTTTAAACAACAATTTTTTGCTTTCTCTGACTGAATATTTTTGTTTAGAAAATAAATGCTGATGACATTGTTGGGAACACTGGCTTAGTGGGGTTACTGAGGCGACTGAACTGACAATGGGAGAGATGGTTAAAGAGAGCTTCCTTGGACTTTACTTGCAGATTCAGCTTCCTCGGACCACCCCTGATGAGAACAAAATTTACAGATTTAAAAGAAATTCTTATAAAGGTTAGTTACAAAATGGCAGTGGGAAAAGCTTGGGAGCAATTTCTGATCAAAGATCTCTAAGGCTACATGATGATGATGTGATTGCCAATTAATTTTCTGGCATGTCTAATGAAGATGTAAGTAGTAAACTTGGAGAGATAATTACAGTTTGATAAAGTTGACCATTTTAGATTATACTGGTATCTTGGAAACAGTATTCCTTCATGATTATAGTACAACAGTGGTTTTAAAACAAAGCATCATTCGAAGATAGTTATGAAGCTGTAGACCGCTCAGTGTTAGCTACACTGGGGGAGCAGTTAACCAAAAGCAGTTTTCGGATTTTGAACGAAAATAATATTCAGGACAGAGTTTGGGAGTGCCCAAAAATAACCAATTACTAATTTGCACTTGTATAGCACCTTCAAAGTTTAAAAAAAAAGTCCCATGGTGCTTTACAAATGGAAAATTGATGTTGAAGCACAGAAAAAGAGATTAAAGAGGAGTGGCTGAAAACTTGGTTGAAAAGATGAGTTCAAAGAAGATTTTTAAAGGAAAACCATAGCAGCTCTCAGCACAGAAGGAGACCATGTCTGTGCCGGTTCTTTGCTAGAGCAATCCAAAATTAATCCCACTCTCCACACTCCTCTCACAGCCCTGTGTCTTCCTCTGCTTCTAATATCTATCCAAATTTAATCTGTCGCAACCACTCTCTGTGGCAAAATATTCCATGCTCTAACAACCCTCTGTGAAACGGAATTTCTTTTAGCCTCTCTCTTCAGTCACTTGATGACAATTTTAAATCGACTGACTGTCACTGACTCTCCAACCAAAGCAAATAGACTTTCCCTATTCACTCTTACCAAAATCTTTTAAACTTTTAAAAGCCTCTATTAAATCTCCTCTTGATCTTAACTGCTCCAGCGGAAATAGTTCCAGCATCTCAAGTCTCTTCTCATAATTATATTTTCCTATTTGCGGCATCATGCTGGCGAACCTATGCTGCATCCTCTCTATGACATTAATGTCCTTTCAATAACGGGGAACCCAAAACTGCATTCAGTACTACAACTGTGGCCGAATCACTGCTTTGTTCAAATTTATTACTTCTTTACTCTTCTACTTTACACCCTTATTTATAAAACCCAAACTGCTGTTAGTCTATTTTTATTTACGTGCACTTGCATTTTCAGGTTAATTAGGTCTCTTGGTTCATCCACACCCTTTTGTGTCTTTCCATTAAGTATATACTCCCATGCCTTGGTTTTTCTCCCAAAATGTATTGCCTCACACTTATCCACATTAAATTGCACTCATCACCTGTCTGCCCATCCCACTTACCTATGTCTTCCTGTAGTTTTTTAAATAGTCCTCCTCGTTGTCTGCCAAACTTCCTACTTTTGTGGCGCCAGCAAATTTCAAGAAGTAGTGAAGTGGAGGGGTTTAGCAAAGGTTTTTCCAGAGAGTAGGCCTAAGGAGGCTGAAGGGCTCTGCTACCGATGGTGGGACGAAGGGAAGGCACAGAAGGCTTGAGTGAGAGGACCAAAGGTTGCGGGATGGGATACAGGATGGGAGGAGATTGCAGAGACAGGGTGAGGACCAGGAGGCATTTGAAGGCAAGGAGGAGATGAAAACTTTTAAATTCGCTGCACTGGGGAGTTTACGTAGGTTCGCGAGGATGGGTAAACAGGACTTAGCGTGGTACAAGATATAGAGGGCTAATTTTGGACAAGATGGGAGTTTATTGAGGGTGCAGTAAAGGAGGCCGACATGGAAGGCATCAGAGAAAAATCAAATCAAGAGGCCCACAAAGGAAGATTTAGATTTACACAGCAGTTCATTAGGTAAAAAGAAACAGAAGCATCAACAGTGGGATTGGGGGCGGGGGGCATTCAAAATTGCAACCATTTAAGACCCACCCCAACCCGCCCATTTCTGGTTTTCACCGGGGCAGGACGAGGGGAGGACAACTAACCTGCTCCCAGGCGGTGGATTGGGCCTTAAAACTTTCAAGGAGGCCTCCATTTTCCAACAGTTTCCAATTTCAACCATGGGGGCCGGGAATCCCGGGCCTTCTCTTTTACGCCTCGTGAAAGGAGGCGAGAAGGCCCAAGACTAACAGGTAGGTGCCTTTTTGGCACAGCTTGTGGGTCGGGAGGAGCAGGAGTACATCCCCCAGGCCCAACATGCCTACCTGCAGCGACCCCTCCCCCGATCGCGGACCCCCCCAAATCACGAACCCCCTCGATCCCCAATCGCGGACCCCCCCAAACCCCGATCCCCCCCACAATGACTGCGGAACCCCGTGATGACCCCCGATCCCAACACCACCCCTCCGTGACTGACTCCTGATCCCTCCCCCTATGGCTGATGGCCCCCATGCCAACCGATGCCCCAGTGCCAACCCATGCCCACCAATGATCATGTGCCCCCATGCCCCCCCCCCCGCCATCCATACAATCAAAGACTTACCTGAACACGTCCTCTCCCTGGCTGCTCTCCCGTCCAACTGAGACCAATCTGTCAATCAGGCCGGTCAGTCGGACGGCAAACTGACAAAAAAAACAAAAGACGTCCTTACGTCAAAATCGTAAGGACGTTCGGGAAACCCGTACTTCCGGGTTTCCCATCCACAATTTGACCCGTCCGGACCCCTTCCCAGCTCGGGGTCAAAATCATGCCCATGATCTCATATTCCATGTCTTCCACTTACCACACTGTACAGTCCTCAAATATATAATTTATCAGTGATCTCACTTTCATATCATACTGTTTGAAAGTTTGAGTTATTAATATTTGAATATAATGATGAAAATCAGCTGTGGTTCTTATTCCTGATTATAAATACAAATCTAAACTTTATTTGTGCTTTCCCGGCATAAGAGGTCACTGCCCTTCAAAGCACTCGAGGTGTTTCTGAGAGATACAAGGCTTGACATAAATACACGTCTTTATTTTTGAATTCTCGGAATGTGGACGTCACTGGCAAGGTCGTCATTTGTTGCCCATCCCTCATTGCGCTTGAGAAGGCGGTGGTGGGCCTTCTTCTTGAACCGTTGCTTGTGTAGCAGTTTGATACGACCGAGTGGCTTGCTAGGCCACTTCAGAAGGCAGTTAAGAGTCAACCACATTGGTGTGGGACTGGAGTCTCAAGGCCAGACCGGGTAAGTGCAGCGGTTTCGTTCCCTAAAGGGCATCAATGAACCAGTTGGGTTTTTACGACAATCCGACAGCTTCATGGTCACTTTTACTGATACCAGCTTTTTTATTTTCAGATGTTTTTAAAAACTGAATGATGGGATTTGAACTCACTTTCTCTGTATTATTCATCCAGATCTCTGGATGACTAATCCAGTAATATAACCTCTACACTATTGTACATTTTCTATTAGTAGATTATGAATATGAAAGTTACTGCATGACATTCAGAAAGTGAACAAACACCTAGACACTTACAGATGGCAAAATTCGAATTTTGCAGGTCACTGGCTTTGAAATTCCTTTGACAAGGGTGGAAAGGATCTAAATTGGTAGGAAAAAAATACAAAATTAGTTTAATACCATTATTAATAGAAATGCTATCAAAATCTTGATCAGCTCTACAATCTATTCCTTTAACTACAATTATATGCTTTTGCAAAAAATAAAATAATTTTAATCCTGGATCTTTCCAAACTAACATTTTTACAGATTAGCACAGCCAGAAGCATTATATCTGTCTGTGTAAATTCACACTAAAGCATACAGCTGAAAATGTTGTTTCAGGACCGTATAAACCTGAGTAAATGAAAAGTAACCTCCCACACAGTGTGACTATCTGAATCACCCGTCTCCAGAGGCAGGTTCTTTAGCAAAGTGTATCTCAGTGATCCTCCTAATCCTTCACAGCACAAGATCAAAATGTTCACAGCTCCAAGCCCAAAATCAAACCAAAGAACAGCAAAACCAGAGCTTTCTCTGCAAATCCACAACACCCTCACATCCATTAACTTGTAAGTCTCATAAGATCTGCTACAAAGTACATTTCAAATGTGAAGAAACCCGAGAACTCACAAAGCACATGTACAGGGACTAGATTTGGGCTAAAGACAATTTTGGTTTCAATTAACACATTGTATTTATACAGAGCTAAGTTTTGATTATTATTACATTGTGGCTGAATTTCAGTCATTTGCCAGTTTTGATAATATTTAAACATGACAATAAAAGGTGCTCATATTTATCGCTCTTAGTAATTCTCAGTCACACTTCTATTGCACAATTTCACGGGTAATAAGTGGAGACTTGAACCTGCAGAAAACAAGTACTGTCAACTGAATGACGCATTTGTCTCATGCTTTGTGTTTAGTGAATTAGACAATTTTGCAGACATTATTCATTAATAATAAAATTATCTCTGTTTACAGCTTAAAACATCCCCAATAAAATTACCTCTTAAGAAAATGTATCATTTTAATCAACAGGTGGTATGCAGATGATGGCCAATGGAGGTTACAGATTTCCATTCTAACATGAATTGTTATCTATCACAATGAAATTATACAGGCTGACTAACTAGCATGAGAGATAGGTAAAGACCTCAATTTGTACTTTCTTAGAAAGGACATTGTTTTTAGGAAAAAGTGTTTGGAGAGAAGAGCAACAAAACAACTTGTATCGCCTTTTGCATTGAAAAATGTCCCACGGCATTTCACAGAGACATAATCAGACAACAACTGAGCCAAAGGAGATATTTGTAGGGGTGACTAAAAGCTTGGTCAAAAAGATAGGTTTTAAGGGGGGTCTTAAAGGAGGGGAGGGAGCTGGAGAGGCAGAGAGGTTTAGGGAGGGAATTCCAGAGCTTAGAGCCTAGATGGCAGAAGACACAGTCACCAATGGCGGGGCGAAGGAAGTGGAGGATGCATCAAATGCCAGAGTTCTCGGAGGGTTGTAGGGCTGGAGGAGGTTACAGAGATAGGGAGGGGTGAGGCCATGGAAGGATTTGAACTCGAGGATGAGAATATTAAAATCACGGCGGTGGTGGACTGAGAGCCAAAGTAGGTCAATGAGCACAGGAGTGATCGATGAATGGGATTTCACATTAGCTGTGCATAAAGTTAAACTAACATAAATCAAGATTGTCATGTATTAAGCAGTATTTTCTGAGATTGGGCAGCTCCAGGTTGCCTCCCATGGCAGTCCAACGTTCCAGCTCAACTGAAATGAATGCGTCCACGCCAGTATGCAGACAGTCCCTCCCAGTAACTCACGTTAATCAGAACATGACCATATTATCTGCAGAAAGTTCATGGTGTAGGGTTTGTTTTTGAAATTTCACCCGTGTTTAATTGTGTCCCTCAGGACATTTAAGTAATTTGTGCAAGAGACCACGACAATGCAAACTTTCCATGGACAATTCCACACTTTGTGTTTTTTATGTCACTGGAGTAGCTGAGGAGGGAAGACGACCCAAATTGGTGGATTGGAGGTAAGATGTTTGAATGTGGAACACAGATGTCATGTTTTTCTCCAGGTACAACTTTGTCATGAGCACTTAATGAATATATAAGAAAACATGCAGTAATTCGTGCTGTTCTCCTCCTGTTGTAATCAATGCCTTTTAGGTCCCTGGTGAGCAGAACATGCTCTCCAACCTCTTAGGGAAGCATCTGCCAAATCCATCAATACAGTATTAGCCGTGGCTCAGCGGTAGCACTCTTGTCTCTGAGTCAGAAGGTTGTGGGTTCAAGTCCCACTCCAGAGACTGGAGCACAAAATCTAGGCTGACACTCCAGAGCTGCATTGTCAGAGGTGCTGTCTTTTGGATATGTTAATCCGAGGCCCTGTCTGCCCTCTCAGGTGGATATAAAAGATCCCATGGCATTATTTCGAAGAAGAGCAGTGGAGTTCTCCCCGGTGTCCTGGCCAATATTTATCCCTCAACCAACACTACTAAAATAGTTTATTTGGTAATTATCATATTCTTGTTTGTGGGACCTTGCAGTGTGCAAATTAGCTGCTGTGTTTCCTATATTACAACAGTGACTACACTTCAAAAGTACTTCATTGGTTGGAAAGTGCTTTGGGATGTCCTGAGATTGGGGAAGGCGCTATAGAAATGCAAGTTCTTTCTTTCTTAACAGGGCAAATTTTAAACTACCTAAAACACAGTTGCTGGACACATGTGTCCAACATGTGAAGTAAGAAATATGCCTGTTCAAACAGTGCAGCCATGATAAGGGTGCCTTGAAAACTCAGAAGTTAACTAAAAGAATCAGCCATGCAACTACCAGTTATAAAGAGTTTAAATCATAACCTTCTTGCAGTCTGAACAAATAACATCCTGGTTTACTAGTTTGTTTAAAAGGGAAGAGGGGGAGAAAGAAGCTTTACAATGGGAATAGCCTCAAATGTCAATTTTAAAATATGTAATCTTGTACTGATTTATAAAACAACTGAACAGTTTGTCAATCAAAATTAACAGGCATTACACAAGAGGAAAGGTGATTTTATGAGACTATCAATGACAGTGCTTGTAGTGGGAGGTAGCCTATATATACTGCTTGATTAGTAGTGGTGCTACATTATTATTTGAACCTGCTGGCAGATTTCCATTGCAGGTAGCATGTTGAAGACATAGCTTCAATGGGTTCTAAAGGCTGTATTTACAGCCAATCCACATGGAACATGCCGAGTACTCTGGGTGCTGCTGTTCATGGATTCACAGTGGAGAGATATTCAGAACTCTTGTGTCTGGCTGGCACAAAAGAAAACTCCAGTACATCACCATGGCAAATAGGAAACCTACATTTTCACAAAGGAAATTGAAGAGTAGGTGTTACCATAGAAACAAGAAATCAAAGCTAATAACTACAAAGCAGAAAATGAGGAAATCTTAAAATCGATCTGAGTGAAAACGTGTCTAAAATTTCAACAGGATGTTTTTGGGATGCAACCAACTGACTTGATTCTTCTACCACTACTGAAATATTTGTATCAATTATACAAATACAGAAGACACTCATTTCATCTTTAAAAATGCAGGAGTTTTAAATGTGTAGAGGCCTTGCATGGTTGGTTATATTTTAATGTTTCTTTCTGTCCCATCTTTAAAAAAGGCCAATTAAAAAAACATTCAAAGAAAACATTTACTACCTTGAAGGTCATGATGTGGAGATGCCGGTGATGGACTGGGGTTGACAATTGTAAACAATTTTACAACACCAAGTTATAGTCCAGCAATTTTATTTTAAATTCACAAGCTTTCGGAGGCTTCCTCCTTCGTCAGGTGAACGATGTGAAAATGAAATCCTCGAAATGAAATCGCATTTATAATTCACAGAACAATGCTTGGTGAGTACAGACAGTTTTTTCAACTGCCCGTTGCCAAGGCAATCAGTGTGCAGACAGACAGGTGTTACCTGCCAGGTCTCACAGAATATATAAATCACCAAAAAAAAAACAACAAACAAAAAAAAACAGAGATAGAGAGGTAGAAACATAGAAAAGACAGCAACTGACCCGTTATATTAAAAACAGATAACATTTGTTCGCTGGTGGGGTAACGTGTAGCGTGACATGAACCCAAGATCCCGGTTGAGGCCGTCCTCATGGGTGCGGAACTTGGCTATCAATTTCTGCTCGACGATTTTGCGTTGTCGTGTGTCTCGTGTGTACCTTGAAGGTGTCAGTCTTGGCTCAGTGGGAGCGTTCTTGCTTGAGTTAGAAAGTTGTGGGCTTAAGCTGCACTTCAGGTACTTAAGCACACAATCCAGGCTGACTGAGGGACTGCCGCACGTCCAATAATTATCTCTCAACCAACATCACTAAAAAAAACTCATTATCTAGTCATTATCTCATTGCTTTTTGTGGGATCTTGATGTGCGCAAATTGGCTGTGGCATTTCTTGCATTACAACAGTGACTATACTTGAAAAGTACTTAATTGGCTGTAAAGCATTTTGGGATGTCCTGAGGTCGTGAAAGGCACTATATAAATGCAAGTTCTTTCATTCTTTCTTTCACTACCAGAGGTACTGTATTTCAGATGAGACATTAAACCGCAGCCCCATCTGCGCTCTCAGGTGGACACAAAAGATTCCACGGCACTATTTGAAGAAAGAGAATAATAAAAAGATATGGGGAAAGAGCAGGAAAATGAGATTAGAGCAAATAGCTCCAACAGCAAAAGGACAGGCACAATGGGCGGAGTGGCCTCCTGTGCTGAAATTTCCACGATTCTACATAAGTTAGTGAAGCTTTGACTGTCAGGCAACACCATGTCAGAGAAGCACGGCGGTCATTTCAATAGAAATAATGCTGTTAGTACTTGCAACACAGAGCAGAAGTTGAGTAAACCCTCAATTTTTAAATTTGCATCGTTTCACATCGTTCACCTGACGAAGGAGGAAGCCTCCGAAAGCTTGTGAATTTAAAATAAAATTGCTGGACTATAACTTGGTGTTGTAAAATTGTTTACAATTTTTAAAGCAACAGCTCTCCCCAAACCAGCTGACGGGACTGTAATCTGCAAAAGCTCCCTTTCCCTGAGAAGTGATCAGTACAGAGTCATGTCAGCTTTAAAATATACCACTTCTATTCATGAACCATATTTTTGCCCAGCTGGCAGAAAAGTTAAAAGTTATAGTCAAATGTCCGTCTGGCAGGTTTTATGCACAGGAACTATGACAAAATGTAACTTTTCAACTTGGTTTTAAATGTTTACAAAATAATTTGACCTAACAGAAGTCTTTAAGATTATGAAGGATTTTTTTTTTATTCGTTCATGGGAAGTGGTCATCGCAGGCGAGGCCGACATTTATTGCCCATCCCTAATTGCCCTTGAGAAGGTGGTGGTGAGCCGCCTTCTTGAACCGCTGCAGTCCGTGTGGTGACGGTTCTCCCACAGTGCTGTTAGGAAGGGAGTTCCAGGATTTTGACCCAGCGACGATGAAGGAACGCAATATATTTAAATAGGGTAGACGTAGAGAAAATGTTTCCACTTGTGGAGGAGTCCAAAACTAGGGGCCATAAATATATTTAGAAGAAACTTCTTTTACCCAGAGAATGGTAAGAATGTGGAACTCGCTACCATAAGGAGTAGTTGAGGTGGATAGCACAGATGCATTTAAGGGGAAGGAAGATAAACACATGAGGGAGAAAGGAATAGAAGGTTATGCTGATAGGGTTAGATGAAGAGGGGAGGGAGGAGGCTCGTGTGGGGCATAAACACCGGTATGGACCAGTTGGGCCGAATGGCCTGTTACTGTGCTGTACATTCTACTACACAGCTACAGTCCCATTCCAGTGGCCAGGGCAGTGCAGTGGCCTAGGAGCTGGCTTTACCTAATATGTGTGGGATAAGACTGCCATCGGTTTCACTTCTGTCACCACAATGAAAATGGGCTAAAATCAAGGACATGAGATCTTACTCTGAGGATTACAACTATGGACATTAAATTCACTGGATGTTTTGAAGAAGGTATAGTGCTGCACCCAACTGAGGAGCTGATTGCCCAACACTGTTTAAAAATCAAACCAACCGAAAACCTGAGACAACAGGCTTAATGGAATCACTAAATGCAAATATGGTCACAATGATTTTAGGCATTAGCTTGAAATTCAATTCAAAAGAAAACTTCAAAGGGAATTTGTCATTAAAGATAATTCATTCCAAGGCCCTAACCTTTTTGATATAAAGATCATTGCAACACTGCCACAGCCCGTTCAGTATGCATTCAACTGAACAGTCAATTTACATTTGGGGTCATTTTTATCACTTGATTATTCCTTTGATGATTCTCAGATCTTTCCTTGCATCTTGCACAGTGATTCACCATGGTGTAAAGTAACCTTTGATAGAAGGTTAAGTTCAGCAAGTGTGTACAGTTATAGGAGTGGAATTTCCTGTGTATTTGCACCCAGAGACACGCTTAGTCGGGGTGTAAAGCAAATACCTGGTGAGGAAAGTCAGGCACAAGTGTGTTACACACCTAATTAGGTTACGGCCCAATTTCCTCACTGTTTTACGCCCGCCTATTGACCCTTGCACCCGAACGCATCATGGCTCATTATAATGTCACCATCCCAGGCTAAAGAGCCGTAAACCCTAATTTCCTGCAATTAAGCTGGTTCAAAACGGGTGTAAAATGAAGCCCAGTAGTTTAGGTGTAGCAGGAAACAAAGTTATTCTTCTGGTGTTTAATTGTGATTTATTTTTTTAAAAGCGATTTTTAAATATGCATCCTCACTGAGACCTGCTCTGTATTTTCTGTTTCTTTGGAAGCATTTTTACAGCTTCAGCATGAGTCACATTAAAAATTGAAAAGCTCCCGCGATTGCAGGTTCTTAAACATGCTGTGCCTGATGTGCTTGAATGAGGTTAGACGGCTTGAAACTTTAATTTTTATATTTAAAGAAGGAATATATGGTGCGAGTTCCACACTTTCCCCGGGCCACGATTGTTTACGCTGATTTCTGCTTGTATATGCTGAATTTTACATTCTGGTGTATGCTAATGCGATTGGCAGGAAATTTAGGTGCAAATTAATATCAGCAAAATGGGGGAAAGAATGGGCGTAGTTTCAGGTGTAATTTCCCAATTACCACCCCCACCGTTCCCCAAACAGTAAATTCCATCTCACAAAGTTTACTGTAGTTGCACCTGGAGCAAAATTATTCATATCTAAAAGGGTGATCAAAAATTGTATTAAAAATAAAAGCCCATTTTGCAATGTCTTAACATCTGGTGCATTATTCATCTTTTGTTCAATATTTTCAGTGAGGTTACCGACCGAAGCTTCTAGAGTCTAGGGGCAGGATTTTAACTGTGAAAAATGGGTGGGTTCGGGGCGGAGGCATTGAAAATTGCAACAATTTTATTCCCGCTCCCAATGCGCCTCCAACTTGCCCATTTCCGGTTTTCACCAGGGCGGCATGAGGGGCAACCAACCAACCCGCTCTCAGGAGGCGGGTTGGTCACTAAAACCTTTCAAGGAGGCTGCGGGCCTCCATTTTGAAAGGTTTTGCGATTTCAACCCCTGGGGTCGGGATTCCCCGGGCCTTCTCCTTCACGTCACGTGAGATGAGGAGAGAAGACCCAAAACTGCAGGTAAGTATCTTTCTGGCTCAGCCTGTGGGCCAGGAGGAGCAGGAGTGCTTCCCCCAGGCCCAACAAGCCTATCTGCAGCGCTCCCCCCCACCGCCCCGCCAACGATCACCCGATGCCCCCCCATCCGTACAAGCTAAGACTTACTTGAAGACTTACCTTTTCATGTCCTCTTCCTTGCTCTGCTCCCGTCCGACTGGCCTATCAGACGGGAAACCAAAAGTTTGGTCAAAGAGATAGGTTTTAAGGAGCGTCTTAAAGGAGGAGAGAGAGGTAGAGAGGCGGAGAGGTTTAGTGAGGGAAATTCAGGGCTTTGGGCCTTGGCAGGTGAAGGCACGGCTACCAACGGTGGAGCGATTAAAATCGGGGTGGCGCGAGGGGCAAGAATTGGAGGAGCGCAGAGATCGCGGAGGGTTGTGGGGCTGAGGAGGTTACAAATGTAGGTAGGGGTGAGGCCATGGACGGATTTGAAAACAAAGATGAGAATTTTAAAATTGAGGCATTCAGAAGCGATGCTGTTTAACTTTGAATTCAAACCCAACACAAAGAGGAAGAGCGTTAAACTGGCCAACCAGTTTTGCCAAATGTATCTATCCTGTTCTGAATGACAAGCTCAACCCGCACAAATTGCCCACAAGTCTCAGCTCTGATAAAGTAGCAGTGGATTTTCCCATCAACCCTCAGTTAACTCTGAAGATAGTGAATGGTGTAACACAAGCACCGAGAGTCACGCCTGATCAAAGAGCAATCAATTCGGTTCTTCAATGCAAAATGTTACATTCTCCAACGTTAACATTCAGTTTGATGAGTGCAGGACAAAAATCCACCGCTGCCTGTCCTTCATTCAAGATATAATGAGTGAATAGCAATGTTTACAACAAAGTATACTGAACCCAGGCTGGTTAATTTATAGTCATACACCCCCTCCTCCATCACCACTTTACAGCATGTAGACTTCTACACCTTTGAGGAAATGATACAACTCTTGGTGCACACAAATATTGTCTTGAAACCATCTTCTGATCATGCTGGTGTACATTTAATGCAAAATTTGCACTATGAAGTTTAAAGGCAATAGATTTCAATATCACACTGTTATGCAGGATGCTTGACATGGTTATTCAATTAAAGTATTTAATTGTATGATCTCGATGGCAAGTCAATTACATGAAATAACTTAGTAACTTTTCACTTTAGGAATCAATCATGAAAGTCAAAAAAGTTTTAAAAAGACCTGTATGAATCCATTGCAGTCAACACAACATGACTCATGGGGGGTAACTTTAATCCCAAACAATGGGTGGGAGGTTAAAGTTGCAGAATTTTGAACCGTGACCAGAACCCGGCTCCAACGTGCCCACTTCCGGGTTTAACCCAGGCACGTTTGGATGTACGCGAGTAACTGAAACCCAGAAGTCCCGTTCCCACTTAATGCCAGCAGGCAATTAACCTCATTGAAATAGTTGACGTACTTAATTTTTTGTGGATTCTAAGTCTGAAATGAATTTAACCTCACCTGCACGAGTTTCCCATGACTTCGCAATCTCGCCAGTGATAAGGAGGTGAGATTCATGCAGAAGTTGATATGGCCCTTTAAACTTGTGATTGACACATCTGAATAAAAGCTCAAACATTGCAGCTGGTCTCTCAGTTCTCTCAAGCAAACGTTTGGTTCTCAAACTGACAAGACCAGGATGGGGGGGGGGGCGCAATGGACGTATTTGAAAGGACATCTGAGGAGGAGGAAAATGAACATGCACATCAGCCAACTGTGTTGGGATCTGCTGGTGCACAAAACAGAGGTTCACAAAAGGACCTAGAGAACAGCAGGACCAACAGAGGGGCCAAGGTCGCAGGAGGCACTACCGACGTAAGAGGGTGTACAGGCAGAGGCTGAGTTTCCCTGGACCTCTCTGAGGAGCAGTGCCTACACTGGCTCAGATTGAGTTGGCAGGTGGTCGCAGACATCTGCAGCCTCCTTGAGGAAGAGAGCTGCTCCCCGCTGGACCTGGTGGCCGCTCATTGCCCGGCACAGTAAAAGTAATGACTGTCCTCAATTTCTTCGCCTCAGGGTCATTCCAGGGTGCTCCGGGATCTCTCAGTTGTCTGCACATAAGTGTATACGACAGGTGACGGATGGCTTGTTTGCCAGGGCGTCTGATTACGTGAACTTCCCCCGCCACGACATCAGCCAGAATGAGCGGGCAGTGGTTTTCAACTCTCTGGATGGATTCCCACGGGTGCAGGGCACAATCGATTGCACACACATGGCAACCTAAGGACCACCACATGAGTCAGGAGTCTTCATACATTGAAAGGGCTATCACTCCATCAACCACAGGAATACATTTCTGCAGGTGTGTGCCAGAATCCCTGGCAGCTGTCATGATTCCTTCATCTTGTGCAAGTCCAACATTCCATACAGACTTAATGGCTAGCTCATCGGAGACAAGGGATATCCCCTGTCGACGTGGTTCATGACACCTGTGAGGAACCCCATCAACGAGGCACAACAATGATACAACCGGAGTTACATGATCACCAGGTGCGTCATCAAGCAAACCATCGGCATGTTGAAGATGCGCTTCAGGTGCATGGATAGGTATAGAGAAGCCCTTCAGCATTCGCCAGCGAGGGTCTCTAGAATAATAGTGGTTCGCTGTGTCCTGCACAACATAGCACAGCAGAGAGAGTTACAGGTGGAGGAGGTCGAAAGCACCCATCAAGCATCATCTGCTGGCAGCAACATTGAGGAGGAAGAGGATGAGGATGAGGAGGCGGATGAGGAAAATGAAGATGGGGCACCCATCGCCAGACCATCCACGCACATTGCTGCCCTTAATGCCCTCATATCTCCCAGGTTCTCATAAGGACAGTTGCAAAATAAAGAAATTGAGATACTCAGGCTGCCTGTCACAACCACCAACAGCCCACCACCCCTTTGCACAAAACAGTTCTTCAACCACGAATACACCCATTGCACATTCGCCCAATGGGTATCGTCATGTACTGGCATTCATGATGAAGCAAATGAAAGGGGAACTTGACACTTGGGACACAATAGTGGCCAAGACATGGTAGTGGTGATAATCAATAAATGTAACGTGCCAACTTAAAAAAAAGAATGAACAAGGTAACATTTCTTCGAACACCCTTGCGCATACCCATGGTGAACTACAATTGCTTTAACTTACACTTCCTACTGCTTCTATGTGGTGCATCACCTGTGGCTTCAGCAGAGGTAGAGGCAGGTTGCTCAGATCCATGCCCTGACTGCTGAGATGCTATCAGCCTATGACCTCTGGGTTTTGGAGCCCTTGAGGGCCCTGCCAAAGACTGTTTCAACTGCACCTGTGTATGGGCAGACTCAGCCATCGGGAGAGGAGACAACATTGTGGGTACTGGTTGAGCAGCGGGCAACGGGTGAAACGTGGGAGTGCTTTGATTGTATATAGAGCTTAAAATGAAGCAGAAAAAGGAGGTTTATGACGAATGTAAGGTTCACAATACAGTAGAGAACCAGGCTGAATGCAGAAAGTACAGAGGAGATCTAAAAAAAAAGGAATAAGAGGGGCAAAGAGAAAGTACGAGAATAGATTAATGGCTAAAAAGGGAACCCAAAAGTCCTTTATAAACATAAAACATATAAATAGTAAACGGGTAGTCAAAGGAAGAGTGGGACTGGTTAGGGACAAAAAAGGAGATCTTCTTGTCGAGGCAGAGGACATGGCTGAGGTACTAAATGAATACTTCCCATCCATCTTCACTAGAGAAGAGGATGCTGCCATTGTAGCAGTAAAGGAGGAGGGAGTAGCGATATTGGATAGAATAAAAATAGATAAAGAGGAGGTACTTAAAGATTGGCAGTACTCAAAGTAGAAAAGTTACCCGGTCCAGATGGGATACATCCCGGGTTACAGAGGGAAGTCAGGGTGGAAATTGCAGAGTCTCTGGCCACAATCTTCCAATCCTGCTTAGATATGGGGACGATGCCGGAGGACTGGAGGATTGCAAATGTTACGACCCTGTTCAAAAAAGGAAAGAGGGATAAATCCAGCAATTACAGGCCAGTCAGCCTAATGTCGGTGTGGTGGGGAAACTTTTAGAGACAATGATCCGGGACAAAATTAATTGGCACTTGGAAATGTATGGGCTAATAAATGAAAGTCAGCACGGATTGGTTAAAGGAAAATTGTGTTTGACTAACTTGGTTGAGTTCTTTGATGAAGTAACGGAGAGGGTTGATGAGGGTAGTGCGGTTGATGTTATGCATATGGACTTTCAAAAGACATTTGATAAATTAACACATAATAGTCTTGTTAGCAAAATTAAAGCCCATAGAATTAAAGGGACAGTGGCAGCTTGGATACAAAATTGGCAAGGGGACAGAAAGTAGAGAGTAGTGGTGAACGGTTGTTTTTCAGACTGGAGGGAAGTATACAGTGGTGTTCCCCAGGGGTCAGTATTAGGACCACTGCTCTTTTTGATACATATTAATGACCTGGACTTAGGTATAGAGGGTATAATTTCAAAGTTTGCAGATGACACGAAACTCGGAAATGTAGTAAACAATGTGGAGGATAGTAACAGACTTCAGGAGGACGTAGACAGACTGGTGAAATGTAACGCAGAAAAGTGTGAAGTGATGCATTTCGGTTGGAAGAATGAGGAGAGGCAATATAAACTAAATGGTACAATTTTAAAGGGGATGCAGGAACAGAGAGACCTGTGGGTGTACGTACACAGGTCTTTGAAGGTGGCAGGACGAGTGGAGAAGGCTGTTAAAAAGGCATACAGGATCCTTGGCTTTTTAAATAGGAGCACAGAGTACAAATGCAAGGAAATTATGCTAAGCCTTTATAAAACACTGGTTAGGCCTGAGCTGGAGTATTGTTTTCAATTCTGGGCACCACACTTTAGGAAGGATGTCACGGCCTTAGAGAGTGTGCAGAAGAGATTTACTAGAATGGTACCAGGGTTGAGGGACTTCAGTTATGTGGAGAGACTGGAGAAGCAGGGGTTGTTCTCCTTAGAACAGAGAGGGTTAAGGGGAGATTTGATAGAGGTGTTCAAAATCATGAATGGTTTTGATAGGGTAAATAAGGAGAAACTGTGTCCAGTGACAAAGGGGTCAGTAATCAGAGAACACAGATTTAAGATGATCGGCAAAGGGCCAGAGGCAACATGAGGAAACATTTTTTTACGCAGCGAATTGCAATGATCTGGAATGCACTGCCTGAAAGGGTGGTGGAAGCAAATTCAAATGTAACTTTCAAAAGGGAATTAGATAAATACTTGAAGGGAAAAAATTTACAGGGCTATGGGGAAAGAGCAGGAGAATGGGACTAATTTGATAGCTCTTTCAAATAGCCGGCACAGGCACGATGGGCCGAATGGCCTCCTCCTGTGCTGCACCTACTATGATACTATGAAGGGGACGAAAGAGCAGATCTGTGAGTGGCTGAAGGTGCCGTATTCACCCGATGGATGCATTGATTTGCATGAGGCTGACAATGAAACAGATGCATCAGAGGGTGACAATCAGTCAGATGCATCACATTGCATCGGGATTGGGGTGAGTGGCAGTGGTGAGTGCATAAATGGGGAGGTGAGGAAATGCATAAAAAGTGAAGCATGGTTGATGCTGAAACTTAAGTGGGTGTGAGGAGTGATGCGATGGAGTAGGTGTGCCAACATAGAATGGGTGGTAGGTGGGGGTCTTGCAGAACACAGGATGTAGGTGAATCAGCAAATGGGCTCACTTTTCCTGACCTGGTTAGGTCATTAAAACACTTCCTGCACAGCAGCCAAGACCCGTGCTCCTGCTGCTGACCTCTTCTGCCATCTCCAGCCACGCCTCCTTGGTGGCAGAACTAGATTTCTTCTTCCGAACTATTGGGTAGATGACCTCCCTCCTGCTTCTCACAGCACCCAGCAGTACTTCGAGTGAAAGCATCCGAGTACCTGGGTGCTGCCTTTCCTCTATGTGCATCCATTGCTTCACTTCCTCTTTTCTCCTCCAAAATCCAGTTTTGCATTGGCCCTTTAAATAGTGGACTTCAGATCACGCCATGCACAGTACACCCACTGTGCAGCCTGGAGACCCGAAACCCAGAAGTAAAATTAAGTGCCTCTAATTTAGTTGCGATCGTAGATTCCGACGCGCTCACTTTACTTTCGGGTTTCCTACGCGATTATCTACCCACCCGCTGAGTTCCCGGCTCCAGGTAAAAATCATGCCCATGGTGTCAGGTGTAGAGCAGAATGTATTACAGCCTTAATGTTTAATCTAGTAACATTTTCAATTTAAAAAACAAACAAAAAGCAGGACTTTGAAAATTAGCTGAAAGCTGCGTAGTCCTGTTGTCAAGACCAGTTCCTTAGTCTCACAATCACAGGCACCACACCACCTCACCAGTATGTCTCCGTTGACATTTTCTGTCGCAGCCTGCCTTCCATTTGGTACTGCCAAGGCCAAAATAGTAAACTGAATTGACTTTAATAGAGTTTGTAGGAAGCATAATCTCATCTGCCTAAGCCACTCTGTGATCTTTTGTGTGCATTAAGCACCTGGTATTATCCTCACATGTCATGAAAAAAAAAATCAATATGTCTGTTCATTAAAACTGAATTCCTGCCAGAACCTGCAGCTGGATGAAGCTAATGTAACTACAGAAATCATTAGTAGATAGTCATTAGTGCCAGATAGATTTTCAATGTAAGACTATGCATACTGGTCAAGGACAAATGCAACCCACACGAACAATTAATGAACCCTATTTTGCACAGGTTGGTGAATTGTGGGTGAAGTTCACTCCTATAAAGAAAAAGAAAAGGAAGATTTGCATTTACATAGCACCTTTCACGACCTCAGGATGTCCCAAAGTGTTTTACTTTTGAAGTGTAGCCATTCTTGTAATGTAGGAAATGCGGCAGCCAATTTGCGCACAGCAAGGTTCCACGAACAGCAATTTGATAATGACCAGATAATCTGCTTTAGTGGTGTTGGTTGAGGGATAAATATTGGCCAGGGCGCCTAAGAGATAGTCATGGGATCTTTTATGCCCACCTGTGAGGGCAGACGGGGGCCTCAGATTAACGTCTCATCCAAAAGATGGCACCTCTGACAGTACAGCACTCCCTCAGTGCAGCATTCCATGGGATACATCATCAGGTGCCTTCTCTTTTACAGAGAGGAGACCACTAATAATATAAGGAGGGGTTGGCCCATTCAAATTGAAATTGAAAATAAACAAAAGCCATTAACCTGCAGACCCTCTGCTTATTCCTTGAACAGTGGCCCAACCAGTTCCCATCGACCACAACCCTCTTCCGCCTGGTTGAACTTGTTCCCACCTTGGAAAGCTTTTCCTTTAACTCCACTCACTTCCTCCAGATAAGAAGTGCTTCTGTGGGAACCTGCCTCGGTCCGAGCTATGCCTGCCTTTTTATAGGGTGTGTTGTCCAACTTGGGTTCCCCCTCCGATCTCTTTTTCCGTTACACTGATGACTGCGTTGGGCTTGCTTCCTGCTCTCGTCCTGGTCTAGAGAACTTTATTAATTTTGCTTCAAATTTTAACTCCCAGTCCTCATTAGCTTCTTCAAGGACCGACTCCTACCAAACCCGGTGGGAATGACGAGGAGGCCGGCGAGCGTGAGCAAGATTTCGGGCGCCAGGAGGCCGCTGCCGGGGACCCAAGGGAACCGACCCACGTCCTAAGGTAAGTTGTCGGGGGGATGGGAGGGGCGGGTGGGGAGACACTTGTAGTCGGGGCAGGGGAGACCTTGCGGCCCCTAGATTCATCGGCTGGCAACTTTCCCTGGCGTGACCAGCACTATGCTCGCCTTGCGCAGCCCAGGGTTAAAATTGCTTCGGGGTTCAAATGACATCATCGGACCCTGTCCTTTAAATACTCATGAAGCCCTCGCCTGCCTTTCATCTCCCGAAACCTTTGAGTTAAATTGCCAGCAGGCGGGAGTGCGGTGCGAACAGGGAGGTAAGTACTCGGCCCCTGTTTTAACCCACCGCACGTTCAGTTCTCATCAGTTGCGGGGGGTTAAAATCGAGGCTTCTGTCATTGGAACAGAAGCTCAAGGAACAACACCGCATCTTTCTGTTAGGCACTTTGCAGTCCTTTGGTCTTAGTCTTGATTTTAACAACTTCAGACCTTAATTATAGTTCCAGTTTTCTCTCTGGCAGTGAGTGCCGGGAATGTGCGATGGGTGTGTACCAGCATTTCTGGGGATGGAGGAAACGATTGGGTTGGTGCTCAGGTGGGAACCCAGACCCCCGGTCGGAACACCGTGCTGGCAGGGCGATCTGCATCCATGGTGTCGATCTACCTTTTTCTTCCACCAGACTCCTGGGCCACTGGAGCCTGCTTCACTTTGTCAGTTTTCCCCCATTCCACTTACCAATCACCCATTACCTCTTCTCACACACTCAGTGTCCATAAGACCATAAGAGATAGGAGCAGGAGTAGGCCATTCGGCCCCTCAAGCCTGCTTCGCCATTCAATGAGATCATGGCTGATCTGATTTTTATCTCAACTCCACTTTCCTGCCTTTTCCCCATATCCTTTGACTCCCTTGCTGATCAAAAATTTGTCGAACTCAGCCTTGAATGTATTCAATGACTCAGCCTCCACAGCTTTTTGGGGTAAAGAATTCCAAAGATTCACGACCCTCTGGGAGAAGAAATTCCTCCTCATTTCCATCTTAAACGGGCGACCCCTTATTCTGTGTCTCGTAGCAATCTCCTCCAGCAAAATATCCTCACGCTCGTCCCTGCTGCTTCTGCCATTACTTTCCTGCCCTCTGGAATTCCCTCCCTAGATTCTTCCATCTTGCACCCTCCCTTCCTGCTTTCAAAGGCTTCCTCAAAACCTTTCTCTTCAACCAGGCCTTTGCCTCCTCATTTCCAACTTTTCAGTTTTCCTTTTTTCATCCTACTTTGTGGTGTTTACTGTTTTTCCTCTGCCCTTTAATGTGCTTTGCGGTGCCTTAACTTTGGGCACCATACATTAAGGATGTTGTTGCCATAGAGTTCAGAACAAAGAGACAAGGACACAGGGCACAATGTTGTGAAGAGGTACTGAAGAAGATCTTTCATTTGTCAAAAGAAGATCAAGAGGCACTGTGATCTCGGTTTTTAAAACGATGAGCGGCAGGGATGATATAGATGTAAATTAGCATATTTCATCTCCACTGAATTACAGAACTAGAAGACCCAAGGACAATCCTGTTGATGAACTTATTTAAAAGAAGAGCTGGATAGACACCCGACTTAAGCATGAGAATGAAAACAAATTGTACATAGTCTGCAAGAATAACAAGGTTGAAGGAACAAGTGGCTTTTTCTTGTTCCCAGTGATATAGCTGGTGATTTAAAGTTTGGACACACTTCAGCCAATCCATTTCTCCCCCCAACCCTGGCCTAGTACCACTGATACTCAAGTGAAGTCAACCTTGGAGACATCATTATATGTGTGACTTCACATCCTCTGGATCAGCATTTAAAAAAAAGTGTCATCAATATATTAATAATGCTCAAGATCTCTGACTGATTTTACCACTGTTGCAAAATCAATTTGTATGAAACTAAGTACATCAACCCTGCCTTCCTACACTTTCTACCCTTGAAACAAGCAAATATTATGAATACACTAATACATTTACTTGCCTGATTTGGTAGGTACCCTTACAGCACCTTACACAAACACGTGTTGCCTTCAGACCCTCCAGTCATCTCTTGTTGGCATGGCAACCTCCAACAGTCCTGACACACTCATCATCAGTAAATCATTCTTAATGGAGCAGACAGGGAACAGGACTGTATGCCTCTCTAATTATAAGCTCTTTCAGAGAACCCACAGCACAGATGGAGGTGTCGTTTTACTATGTTTCAAGCACGGATTAGTAACCTTGGACAAACAAGATTTGGAAAGAAGTATCTTTGGACAGAAATACCCTGCAAAGATAGCAAGATCGTTTTGGAAACCTCACCATTCATCATCTGTCCATTGTTCTATTTTTGCCTACCTGACAGGTACCACCTAGAGATTGCAAAACATCTGTAGAGACAAATGGGAAAGAAAAACTTTCAGCTCCTCAACCACAATGAAACCAAGAGGGAAATAATTTCGTTAAAAGTGGCAGAAACAAACAAAAGAAAAAACAACTTCCCAACGAAAAGCGAGAAAAAAAAACCTAACAGTCAATAGAAACAAAAAAATGTGGTGAACCAACTAAACAAAAGAATTTTGGTTCCTATGTTGTCCATTAAGCAATAAACTCTTCCTTTATCCCGGAATTATAAGTTGTATTAAACGTGCTTCAGGTGTATTTAAGTGTGTTTATGTCGAAGTTTATTCTTCCAACCCAAACTCCATTACAGGGAGAAATCCCACTGTCACAACATCCTTTTGTCCCCTTCTTTCCAAACACTGAATTTACCTGTACATTGCTAACTTAAAAATTAATTAAATCAAGACTATGCTACAAAAGGTTTGCATTGGTAAGAAGGTATGGTGATAGAACAGGATGATCATAGAGCACTTCCACGTTACTGACTAGTCCCTGCTGACCACATGACTGATAAAAAAAAGACGTGCATTTATATAGCGCCTTTCACAACCTCAGGACGCCCCAAAATGCTTTACAGCCAAAGAAGTACATTTGAAATGTAATCACTGTTGTAATGTAGAAAATACTAGGTGGTTAGCTGGCACCAGTCACATCTGGAGAAACAATTCTAGAAAAAACACAGCCAGCCATATTGGTCTTTGCTCTCCCGTGCTCTGCAGTCTCCAGTCCACCTGTAGTCCCTGCCTCCCAAACTCCAGTACTGATTCCCAGAGCCTTTTAAAGGTCCTGGTTCTTGCTCACCTCTCTGCCCTCTCTCAAATCCACTGACTCATACGCTCCTAGGTCTCTTACTTCTCAGAACACGAGCAATGCCACACAGGAGATTTCCAAGTATCCCTTTATAAGATTTGCCAGAGAAAGCTATTTTCAAGCAGAGCATTCTCGGATGAAAAGGCACTGTTAATTTATCGACAACCTCTGGTGTCAAATGCAGATTTACAAAAATAGGTTTGGAGAAAAAAAATTCCTTTCGTTTTTCCTTTTCTTTCAATGCTCTGTTGAAACTTGCAGGTTTACATAACTGCGACTGTGGGCCTACTGTGCTTTTCTGATCTCCACACACACACACACACACACACACACACACTTTAGGGATGGGCAATAAATACTGGCCTTGCCTGCGACGCCCACATCCCATGAACGAATAAAAAACCACACACACATACACGTGCATATAAATGCGAAATCTGACAAAGCTTTGCACTGTAAAGAATATATGTATTAAACTTGTATAAAGAATGAACTTATATTTATATAACACTTTCTCGACCTCAGGATGTCCTAAAGCCCTTTATAGTCAGTGAAGTACTTTTGAAGTGTCTTCACTGTTGTAATGTGCTTATGTATAAAACACACTATGAACATAAAATCATTTTCTGTTACACTCCCAATTTGTGGACGAGGCTCAAGGGAACCCATTTTTTGCCACGAGACTGGCTACATACACAATGTCTAGACATGTATTCTCAGCACTGCAAATGCAACCATGCCTACGTGTCCTGTTTCTCCCACCACCCTTCCATCAGATTACTCATGCATGTTCAAAATGTGCAAAGAGCACGTCATTTTATGTAAAAGTCCCACATGGGAGCAAGGTCTGATGTGCTGAAAAAGTCTGCTCCTGGCTTGTAAAAATAACTTGCAAAACAAAACACAAGAGAAATAGCAGCTTAATAGAGAATACCTCCATACATCAGTTCCTCCCATTTACACTACTGCTGATGGCTACTAAATATGATTGAATACACAAGTATGTGACCTGCATATCCACATACTAATTACTAACAAAAGAAAATCCCAATTTTGCTCTTTTGTAACAAAAATACGGCTATGATTTTTGGATAATGTAGTAGTTCCACACAGAAATCTCTATTATAATTTATTTACGCTTAATTTAGCCCTTCAAGAAATGAAAGGTAATAACTCTGGTTATCACAATATTCTCCCATTTTAACCTTTACCTTGCTAGATAAGCAGAAAATCAGATTAACAAAGCAAATGTGATTTGAATCCAAAGCACCCGCCATAGGAAGGCTCTATAAGTTTATCCAGTGAGTAGTTGAGCTGCACAGATCAGGCAGGTCCGAGGTTATGTAAACCCTCCCATAGTTCAATAGCCCGCTGATACCGTCGAGGTTGACACATAAATAATGGATATCTGGGTGAGGTAGAGGAGAGTACCCAGTGCCTTTGAAATCATGCCCAAACAAAGCATCTACGCTGTCAAAAGAAGGAGAAAAATTACTGGGGGGAAAAGTTGCCCTCTGTGAAAATGATATTTAGAAAGCAAGGGCTGCTGTGTTACTGATGGTAGACTGACTATTACTGCAGGAGTTACCAAACTGTTCCTGGCAGCCAAAAAAAGCAGCATGCTTTTTATTAAGATGAAAGAGGTTTTTAAAAAAATTATCTTAAAACAAACAATAAACTCCTTATTTAATAAAACAGAACAACCTTATTTGCTGTAATTCTAAATGAAAAACAGGCATCGACGCCCGTTAACTATTTATAGCATAGTGCAACACAGAGCAATGATTTTACATGGACAAATACAATTTACTGCTTCTGGCTGTCATTTTAGAAGGATTCTCCATTAAGTTAATTGCATTAGGAGTAAACAGTGGCCTAACAATTTATGGATGGTGAAAACAACTGTCAACAATGATTACCAAGAGCAGCACCTTTAGGGAGTTTTCCCTCAGAGGTGAAAGGTCTGCACAGTGTGGAGCAGTCCAGTGTAATATACTTTTTATTAAATGACTAAAATATCATTAAAAATATTCTGCCATATTTTAGATGGACCCCTCAGTGGATAATCATCAGCCCTCAAGTGTCACTGCTCATTGCTGCTCTGAACTTTGAATACTCTTGCTTTTCTCCACTGGTCCACTCCGTTCCCTCCAGCTTCACTTGCCTGCACTGGTTCCCCCCACTTCATAAGCAGGCACTGCACAGCTGACCTACCGGCTCAGCTGTTTCTTTCACATCGAGTCAGAAGAGACCGCCAAAAACGCTTCCGCAAGCCCACCGTGGGTTCTCGAGCTACAGAGGCGGAGACGAAGGGAACAAGCACGCATGCACTCACCTCCAGTAATCTGGCCTGCTAGTCTCAATACAACTGTGCACTTCAAAATTAACACAGAGCCTGATTATTTAAATGTGCCAGTGGGAAGCGTGTTTTAAACAGGTAGGCTCGGCGCTGACCCTTCAAAATAAAAATAAAAACTGTGCTGTAGACTTACAGCATTCTGAAATAAGTACTGGACATCACTGAACAACTCCAACTAATTTCTTCTGGGATAAAATTCCCTTATAAAATGTATTGACAAGTCATAAATAAATGTATATTGAGAGGGATTCAACATTTTCTTTTGATTTATTATAAAATTAATATAATGTATTATGAGCAGATGAGCAATAGAATAACAGGAAATATATAAATGCATGTAGTACAATACATACAATATGGGAAGTGTATTTTGTCTGTGAAGAATGCCACAGGAGATCAACTAGTATTTGAGCAAAGATTAAGATGGGCTTACTGTACAACCAATCCAGGAGACACAACCATATTTCCACAGATTGCCGTACATCATAGATTCAAATGCGAAATGCCAACCTGAGTTAATGCAATAAAATGAAACTTTATGCACATGAAAAATTTGACTGTCCCATTCAGAATAACAATAAGGCAGTTAAAATAAATTCCTTGTGACCCTTTGGTAATGTCAGCCTTGACTCATCTCCTCGTACACACAGACATGGTTAGCTGTGCATTCATCACATGGGCCAAGCCACTGCTTCCTATAGCTCTATAATAATGTAGGTGCTTCACGTGGTGTTCAGAAAGGTACCACAGTCTTCTGGATACCTCCAACAATGATCAGAACAAGAGCAATCATGTTATGTAGTTTCATTGGGTTAGGTACAATAATCAGAAGCAAAGAAAACAGCAGCAATAACTTGCATTTATATTACACCTTTAAAGTAGTAAAATATCCCAAAGCGCTTCACAGGAGCGCTATCAAACAAAATTTGACACCGAGCCACATAAGGAGATATTAGGAAAGGTGTCCAAAATCTTGGTCAAAGAGGTAGGTTTTAAGGAGCGTCTTAAAAGGAGGAGAGAGAGGTAGAGAGGTGTAGAGGTTTAGGGTGGGAATTCCAGAGCGTAGGGCCTAGGCAGCTGAAGGCACGGCCACCTATGGTGCAGTGATTAAAATTGGAGATGCGCAAGAGACAGGAATTGGAGGAGATCAGAAATCTTGGAGGGTTGTAGGGCTGGTGAAGATTACAGAGATAGGGAGAGGCGAGGCCATGGAGGGATTTGAAAACAAGGAAGGGAATTTTAAAATTGAGGCGCTCCTGGACCAGGAGCCAATGTAGGTCAGCGAGCACAGGGGTGATGGGTGATCGGGACTGGTGCGAGTTAGGATTCAGGCAGTAGAGTTTTGGATGAGCTCAAGTTTATGGAGGGTGGAAGATGGGAGGCCAACCAAGAGAGCATAAATAGCCGAGTCTAGAGGTAACAAAGGCATGGATGAGGGTTTCAGCAGATGAGCTGAGGCAGGGGCAGAAATGGGTGACGTTACGGAGGCGGTCTTGGTGATGGAGCGTATATGTAGTCGGAAGCTCAGCTCAGGGTCAAATAGAACGCCAAGGTTGCAATCGATCTCGTTCAACCTCAGGCAGTGGACAGGGAGAGGGATGGAGTCGGTGGCTAGGGAACGGAGTTTGTGGTGGGGACCAAAGACAATGGCTCCGGTCTTCCCAATATTTAGTTGGAAGAAATTTTTGCTCATCCATTACTGGATGTCAGACAAGCAGTGTGACAAATGAGAGACAGTGGAAAGGTCAAGAGATGTGGTGGTAAGGTAAAGCTGGGTGTCCTCCGTGTACAAATGGAATCTGACATTGTGTTTTCGGATGATGTTGCCAAGGGGCAGCATGTAGTTGAGAAATAGGAGGGGGCCAAGGATAAATCCTTAGGGGACTCCAGAGGTAACAGTGTGGGAGTGGGAAGAGATGCCATTGCAGGTGATCCTCTGGTTACGAATGGATAGATAAGAATGGAATCAAACGAGCTCAGTCCCACCCAACTGGATGACAGAGGAGAAACATTGGAGGAGGATGGTTGGTCAACCGTGTCAAAGGTACAGGTCGAGTAGGATGAGGAGGGATAGTTTACCACGGTCACAGTCACATAGGGTGTCATTTGTGATTTTGATAAGGGCCATTTCAGTACTGTGGCAGAGGCGGAAATCTGATTGGAGGGATTCAAACATGGAGTTACGGGAAAGATGGGCATGGATTTGGGAGGCAACCACACATTCAAGGACTTGGGAGAGGAAAGAGAGGTTGGAGATGGGATGGGTAGTTTGTAAGGACAGAGGGGTCAAGGGTGGGTTTTTTGAGGAGGGGAGTGATGATGGCAGATTTGAAGGGGAGGGGGACAGTACTCAAGGAGAGGGCACTGTTAACACTATCTGCTAACATGGGGGTCAGGAAGGGAAGTTGGGTGGTCAGCAGTTTGGTAGGAATAGGGTCGAGGGAGCAGGAGGTAGCCAAGGTGAGCTCGGAGAGGGCATGAGGGGAGATAGGAGAGAAACTAGAGAAACATGTGAGTTCAGGGCTAGGGCAGAGGAGGAACCTTAGAGGAATTTGGCTTGGTAGGCTAGGGGGAGTCATAAGGTTACACCCCAAGTCAGTTCAGACTGTATTCCAAGTAGCAGAGTTAAACTGAATCTGCATGACCTCCTTCTGCGCTCTCCAGTTATTAATTAAGAAGGATGCTTCAAATAGAAATAGTCAGCCTGGCTGACTGGGAGTTCTGTCTGTAGCCTTGACATATACGCGATTACAGCAGTGCTCAGGAAAGAATGGGGCGAGAGGTTGTGCTGTCTCACAGTATAAAGGCTCTGCCTGCATCATAATTGGGACAGTTGCCAGCAAGTCGATGCGAAACATCTGTCTGTTTGTTTATTTTCCCCAAAGGTGGTTTTATCTGAATATTGCATTCTTAAACTTACATATTACAAAATTTGTCATAAAGCAACACAAGGTTTAGTGTTCAACATTTCAAGTTACTGCTTTTTATTTCACGTTTTGAATCCTGTCTCCATTGAGCATCATTAATTGGGTAAGAAAGCTGGTTAACTGCCAGTCGACAGTGAGCAAACAAATAGGAAAACATGCTGTATGCAGTTCATGTAATTTTTCCATAACCTACAAATAGTTTCCCATGGTCATGTGCAGTTGATTGGCTGCCAACTAAGGCTGAAGCCATAGCAACAAAGGTTTTTGTTTAGCATTCCCTCCCCCCAACTTATTTTTTAAAAAGGAAACATTTTTACACTTGGTGGTCTGCTGTGGGGGGGCATCCATATCCTAAAAGACAAATCTCTGGGTCTGTAGGAAAGGTAAGCCTGTGCCTAATCCCTGGTATTTCAGCTGTGCTAAATATGCAACCAGTTTCTTTGTCAATCTAGTATGAAAAGGGAGTGTTTGAGGCCTGAGGGGATTCACATGCCAGCCTACAGTTACTGAGATTGATTTTTGGTACAGCAAATAAAGCTATAGGGCAATTATACACAGTTTGGGACCATCGGCAAGCCATTCTCATATTCAATAGTCTCACTGCACTTCCCATTAGCAGACCTCTTGTTCCTAACGATATGGAAGTGCAGTTCAAATCGAATCTGCCAACATGGGCACTGGATCCAAAAAATTCATTTAATCCAATTTACAGAAATGTAGCAGCTTACAAGATATTTTGAAACGGTACAAATTATCTATACACAGAACCCAAGCTACTTTCAAGTCAAAATCAACAAGCTTATTGGTAATTTTATCTTTTCCAGTTTATAGTAAAACAAGACTAATACAAAACAGCACAATTACATAATATTTAATTAACTCATAGTCCTTTAAGCATTGGAAAAAATAAATTTAAGTAATCTTAGGTATCAGCATTCACTCAGTATAGCACTCTCACCTCTGAGTCAGAAGGACACGGGCTCGATTCCTACTTCACAGGCCTGGGCGCACAATCAATGCTGGCATTTCAATGCATTACTGAGGAACAGCTGCATTGTCAGAGGTGCCATCTTTCAGATGAGGCATTAAACCTGGGGGTTGGGTATTGTGCGGCGAGTGACCCACCTCCTGACTCCCCAAAGCCTTTCCACCATCTACAAGGCACAAGTCAAGAGTGTGATGGAATACTCTCCACTTGCCTGGATGAGTGCAGCTCCCAAAACACTCAAGAAGCTCGATGCCATCCAGGACAAAGCAGCCTGCTTGATTGGCACCCTATCCACCACCTTAAACATTCACTCCCTCCACCACCGGCACACCGTGGCTGCAGTGTGTACCATCTACAGGATGCACTGCAGCAACTCGCCAAAGCTTCTTCGACAGCACCTCCTAAACCCACAAACGCCACCATCTAGAAGGACAAGGGCAGCAGGCGCATGAGAACAAAACCACCTGCACGTTCCCCTCCAGGTCACACACCATCCTGACTTGGAAATATATCGCCGTTCCTTCATCGTCTCTGGGTCAAAATCCTGGAACTCCCCACCTAACAGCACTGTGGGAGAACCTTCACCACAGGGACTGCAGCAGTTCAAGAAGGCAGCGGCTCACCACCACCTTCTCAAGGGCAATTAGGAATGGGCAATAAATGCTGGCCTTGACAGTGATGGCCTCATCCCATGAATGAATTTTAAAAAAGTGACCCCGTTTGGCCTCTCAGGTGGATGCAAAAAATCCCATGGTGCTATTTGAACAATAGAAAACTGGTTGCATATTTCGCACAGCTGAAATACCAGCAGAGGAGTGCTCCCAGTGTTCTGGGCAAGATATATCCCTCAATCTCTCAACCAACACCACCAAAAAAATACATGTTATCTGGTCATTTATCTCATTGTTGTTTGTGGGATCTTGTCATGTACAGTTTGGCTGACGCACTTCCTAACATTACAACAGTGACTACATTTCAAAAATAATAAATTGACTGAAGCATTTTGAGGCATCCTGAGGATGTGAAAGGCACTATATAAATACATGTCCTTTCCTTTAATAGTTGCCATTGCAACCATAATACCTGCAGGATTCGGCGAACAATCTTTTCCTGGGAGGGAGACAGACTTTTGTCACATTTCTGTCTCAAAAAACAGGGAAGAACAAAAATGAAACCCCTCTCTGGCAATTTTCCTCTTCTCTCAGAAAATCATTCTCAACAGTTTGAACTGGATTCCCTAGAGACGATGTCAGATATCCTTGGTTATTGTGACAGAAAGTGAAATTACCTACAATGAAATGTGGGATCTTCCTCATTTTCCACTGGAGTTAAGCCGGCCTAGATCATGTTCTGGGGAAACTACAGGATGGACCATGTATCCAGAGACAGTCATAATGTTACAGTGGCACTATAACAGGCAAAATCAGGTCATGGCCTTTCATTCCCAATACTCATACTGTAAATACCTGGGTAGCTCGTGGAGTGGCAGATAGCTCTTAGCTAATTGAGTTAAGGAAAAATTAAAGCTTGATGTGGAAAAACAAAATACATACAAAAAGAAATGTAAAGAGACTGTATAAATAAACAGACCACAGGGTTCAGGGGATGGATAGGAGAGATCATGATATGTGAAGGATGTAACTATTGGAAGGATGTGAAAGACCCTATGAGGTAGGTTGTCCCACCTTCATTCAGCGTCATCCAATTACCGTTAGATTAGTACTCAGATTAGGAGACAAAGAGACCCAAACGAAAAATTAAAAGCTGCGACCTCTAGGAGTAAACAGCTGAGGGAGCTTTGGTCAAGTTGACAGGGTAATGATTAATAAACATATGAACATGGGTCCATGTCGCAGCCTTGTGTACACTGTCAGCAGTAGCCAGTAAAGACTGTTTACAACAATGAGCTGTGCCCACTGGAATATGTGAGCTTGCTGTTTGAGGAGCACATCTTTGAAGAAAAACACACCCAATCATACTTGCACAATCTTCACCAACCACATTCTCTACGTTCCTGGTGGTGTGTCTCCTGAACAGCTAAAGGGATACTTAAAAATTTTCATTATATGTGACTTTGAAATTCGACATGCTCCTTTCGTTAGAAAATGGTAGATAACAAAGATAACAGGCATCTAAGTGAAAATCTGAATACTCATCCTTGTTGCTTGACATCCATCAGATGGATTTCTCTATTGCTGATATTCAGGGCTGTAAAGTCCCTGATGAATTTTGACTCCTCCACCCATGCCCCCACCAATCAGTTAAGCTGGTCACCTACTCCTACAGACTGCTTGTAATCAAGATTGTAACCAACTTGGTCAGAACTTGGAGCCATTTATGCTTTTACTTGATCTTGCAGTACTGTAAGTATACACACACACACACACACAAACACACACAGATTTCCTTCAACCTTGATTCCATTGAAGAGTTCATTGTACAAAGTTTCTGTTGTCAAAGTTTCAATTTAGTAGGTTTAGCTTCAAGGACAACTTGCCAACCAAATGTCCACCATTTTCC
Organism: Heptranchias perlo; assembly: GCF_035084215.1. Classification (NCBI taxonomy): domain Eukaryota; kingdom Metazoa; phylum Chordata; class Chondrichthyes; order Hexanchiformes; family Hexanchidae; genus Heptranchias; species Heptranchias perlo. The sequence goes on from NC_090340.1 coordinate 27,029,274, forward strand.
AAGGGGTTTTTCAGATCACCTGCTGGAAACCCTAAGGAATCTGGCAAATTAAAAATCTTATGCAGCTATTGCATCACACATCTGTAGGGCAAAGAAATCATGAGTAGGTTAAATAATCACCATTTCTTCAATTTACCATGCTGAATGGCTCAAGAATCCGATTGACTAAATCCAAACCAATGAAAAACCACTTCCATTTAGTAGACAGGCAGGGAAAGCTTCCAGTCAATAACCAACAAGAACTAAAAAACCAATCACAACACTCAATTTTACTTCACCCTTTTTTGATGATCATTCTGCTCTTTGATCATTATGTACATCTCAAATTTAAACTTAATTTTACAAATAATTCTCAAAGAAATCACTAAACTTGGCTGATCTATCTTATCTTACAAATACTTAGACCAACTTTCCTGCACACAGGCTTGCCCTTTCCTCTGGGACCTGGGACTGGGGTTCTGTTGTACTTGCCGCATCTTATTGGGCTTTTCTGCCGATATTTCCAGGCTACAGCATGCTACACGTTTGCAGCCTGTAACAATTCGGAGGCTATCAGTTCTATGCCAAGGGTTACCTACAATTTCTATAATATGCAATACCGACTTCTTTACCCAGAGAGTGGTTAGAATGTGGAACTCACTACCACAGGAGTAGTTGAGACAAATAGCATTGATGCATTTAAGGGGAAGCTAGATAAACACATGAGGGAGAAAGGAATAGAAGGTTATGCTGATAGGGTTAGATGAAGAGGGGTCGGAGGAGGCTTGTGTGGAGCATAAACATCGGCATAGACCAGTTGGGTCGAATGGCCTGTTTCTGTGCCGTATATTCTATGTAATCAAGATTTGCTAAATGCAACAATATAGGAGTTTGCTTGTCTGAGTGATTAACTACACATTTCTTCCATTAGTCTCTTATCTACGAGTGCTGGGAACTGGTTTGGTTTCCTCTCCCATAAGTAATTGTATATGAGTACGGTCAGGGATTGTGGATTCTGAGAGGTCAGTCTCACCTGACTTGTGCCTTCTGCGACTATTTCTGCCACACTGCAATATTCTACTAAATCTACAATACTCAAAGATGAGAGAATGCTGCGCACAAAATACATGGAGCATATAAGTATACTCTCTGTTATCTTTAAAATCTCTGGCTCCATGTCAGCAAATAATTCATGTTTCTTGCTCTTGAATTTTAAAGATTAAGCACACGCAACACAGTGCCTTATCACTGAAATGTCTCAGCTTCATATACAATGAATTACTTTGAAGTTCAGTAAGTGTTGTTGTGTTGGCAAATGTAGCAGCCGTTCAACAACAACTTGCATTTATATAGTGCCTTTAACGTAGTAAAACATCCCAAGGCACTTCACAGGAGCATTATCAAACAAAATTTGACACCGAGCCATGTAAGGAGATATTAGGATAGGTGAGCTTGGTCAATGAGGTAGGTTTTTAGGAGCGTCTTAGGAGAGAGAGGTGGACAGGCGGAGAGGTTTAGGGAGGGAATTCCAGAACTTAGGGCCCGAGCAGCTGAAGGCACGGCCACCAATGGTGGAGCAATTAAATTCTCATCAGCGACATCCTTCTAACAACTGTGACATGAATGGCCGCTTAACCTGATTTTATTGGTGGTATCAGTAGAGGAAGGAAACTTGGTCAGCACGAAGGGGAGAACTCCCTGCTCTTCTTAGAATCGTGCAGGGAACCCCCAGCTTCTGTCGCGACACGACAGACTTTCTACAAAAACTCAGTACCCACGGACCTGTTGAACCAGGAACACTTCTCACCACGATGGACGTCTCGGCACTATACACCAGTATCCCCCACGATGACGGCATCGCTGCAACAGCATCAATACTCAACACCAACAACAGCCAATCTCCAGACGCCATCCTACAACTCATCCGCTTCATCCTGGATCACAATGTCTTCACCTTCGACAACCTGTTCTTTACCCAAACACACGGAACAGCCATGGGGACCAAATTCGCACCCCAATACGCCAACATTTTCATGCACAAGTTCGAGCACGACTTCTTTACTTCTCAGGACCTCCAACCAACACTATACACCAGATACATCGACGACATTTTCTTTCTATGGACCCACGGTGAGGAATCACTAAAGAGACTACACGATAACATCAACAAGTTCCATCCCACCATCAAGCTCACCATGGACTACTCCTCAGAATCAGTTTCTTTCTTGGACACACGAATCTCCATCAAAGACGGGCACCTCAGCACCTCACTCTACCGCAAGCCCACGGACAACCTCACGATGCTCCACTTTTCCAGCTTCCACCCTAACCACGTCAAAGAGGCCATCCCCTATGGACAGGCCCTGCGAATACACAGGGTCTGCTCAGACGAGGAGGAACGCGATGGACACCTACAGACGCTGAAAGACGCCCTCGTAAGAACGGGATATGACGCTCGACTCATCGATCGACAGTTCCGACGGGCCACAGCAAAAAATCGCATAGACCTCCTCAGAAGACTAACACGGGACGCAACCAACAGAGTACCCTTCGTCGTCCAGTACTTCCCCGGAGCGGAGAAACTACGCCATGTTCTCCGCAGCCTTCAACATGTCATCAATGAGGACAAACACCTCGCTATGGCCATCCCCACACCTCCACTACTCGTCTTTAAACAGCCACCCAACCTCAAACAAACCATCGTTCGCAGCAAATTACCCAGCCTTCAGGAGAACAGCGTCCACGACACCACACAACCCTGCCACGGTAACCTCTGCAAGACATGCCAGATCATCGACACAGATACCACCATCACACGAGAGGACACCACCCACCAGGTGCATGGTTCATACTCCTGTGACTCGGCCAACGTTGTCTACCTCATACGTTGCAGGAAAGGATGCCCCAGAGCATGGTACATTGGCGAGACCATGCAGACGCTGCGACAACGGATGAACGGACACCGCGCAACAATCGCCAGACAGGAGGGTTCCCTCCCAGTCGGGGAACACTTCAGCAGTCAAGGACATTCAGCCACCGACCTTCGGGTAAGCATACTCCAAGGCGGCCTTCGAGACACACGACAACGCAAAATCGTCGAGCAGAAATTGATAGCCAAGTTCCGCACCCATGAGGACGGCCTCAACCGGGATCTTGGGTTCATGTCACGCTACACGTAACCCCACCAGCGAAAAAAAGGTTTCTCTTTTTAATATAACGGGTCATTTGCTGTCTTCCTTCCGGATGTCTCTATGTCTCTGCCTCTCTCTCTCTTTTTTTTGGGGGGGTTTGTATATTCGTTGGCCTTGTAGGTGACACCTCTCTGTCTGCTCACTGTGATTGCCTTGGCAACGGGCAGTAATCACCAGGCATTTATAAATGCGTAGGATTCGAAGATTTCATTTCCACAACATTCACCTGAGGAAGGAGGAATCCTCCGAAAGCTTGTGAAATTTAAAATAAATTTGTTGGACTATAACTTGGTGTTGTTAAATTGTTTACAATTCTTAGAATAGTGTCATGGGATCTGTTACATCCACCTTAACCATGGTGATAAGACCGACGGGGTCCCAGTTTAACATTTCCTCAGAAGAAAAACACCTTCAACAGAATCACAATGGAACGTCAGTGTAAATTATGCTTAAGGAAGAGAGAACATATTTTTTTTTGTCTCTCAGTAATGCCACATTGTGTCTGTGAGCAGTACCATGAGAGGTCAACATTACATTGTGAAACACTCCTCATTATAAAACAGTGTATCTTCTGAGTCACTACAAGACATGTTGCAAGAGATATTTAGCACTCATTACACCACCCACTCCCCCCACCCCTGTATGCTGAAATTCTAATTTTCCAAGCAATTTTATTACAATTCTGCTGCTTGCTGAACTTCGGATAGCTGTGTGATGTTAGCTAGGAAAAGAAATTGGGAACGCCATTCATCACAGAACCTTCAGATCAGCCAGAGATCAGCCATTTGTGAAATGTCTGTTTCAAGTCCATTTTAATATTTATATTCAACATGAAAAATATTACTCTATATGGCAGCACCATCCTCCATTACTTCGACAGGCACAACATAGTAATTACTGTTAACTTATCAGAAAACTAGCTTTCGGAATACTGCAAACTCAATGCAGCAACAAATCAAAGAAGCATTTATATTCATCTTATCTACTTCAAAAGGCAAGACGGAGAAAAAATATCAAATGCAAACATTTGCTGTGAAAAATCTTATTCTGTGTGAGGAACAATGCTACTTCTGACTCCACACACAAAGAATACAAGCCCTGCGTCTGCAAAACCCACATAGTGAACAAATGGCATTGTGCTTTTTATGTAAGATTGTGCTCTCTGTGCCTGGGGATGTAGGAACTGATAACTGGGGCTTTAAGTACTAACTACCTGGGGCTTTATGTGCTGACTACCTGGGGCTTTAAGTACTTACTACCTGGGGCTTTATGTACTGACTACCTGGCGCTTTAAGTACTGATTACCTGGGGTTTTATGTACTGATTACCTGGGGTTTTATGTACTGATTACCTGGGGCTTTATGTACTGACTACCTGGCGCTTTAAGTAGTGACTACCTGGGGCATTATGTAATGACTACCTGGGGCTGTAAGTACTGACTACCTGGGGCTTTATGTACTGACTACCTGGGGCTTTATGTACTGACTACCTGGGCCGTTAAGTACTTACTACCTGGGGCTTTATGTACTGACTACCTGGCGCTTTAAGTACTGATTACCTGGGGTTTTATGTACTGATTACCTGGGGTTTTATGTACTGATTACCTGGGGCTTTATGTACTGACTACCTGGCGCTTTAAGTAGTGACTACCTGGGGCATTATGTAATGACTACCTGGGGCTGTAAGTACTGACGACCTGGGGCTTTAAGTACTGACTACCTGGCGCTTTAAGTACTGACTACCTAGGGCATTATGTACTGACTCCCTGGAGCTTTAAGTACTGTTTACCTGGGGCTTTAAGTACTGACGACCTGGGGCATTATGTACTGATTACCTGGGGTTTTATGTACTGACTACCTGGGGTTTTATGTGCTAACTACCTGGGGCTGTAAGTACTGACTACCTGGGGCATTATGTACTGACTACCTGGGGCATTATGTACTGACTACCTGGGGCATTATGTACTGACTACCTGGGGCTTTAAGTACTATCTACCTGGGGCTGTAAGTACTGACTACCTGGGGCTTTATGTACTGACTACCTGGGGCTTTATGTACTGACTACCTGGGGCTTTATGTACTGACTACCTGGGGTTTTATGTACTGACTACCTGGGGTTTTATGTACTAACTACCTGGGGCTTTAAGTACTGACTACCTGGGGCTTTAAGTACTAACTACCTGGGGCTTTAAGTACTGACTACCTGGGGCTTTAAGTACTGACTACCTGGGGCTTTAAGTACTGACTACCTGGGGCATTATGTACTGACTACCTGGGGCTTTAAGTACTAACTACCTGGGGCTTTAAGTACTGACTACCTGGGGCTTTAAGTACTAACTACCTGGGGCTTTAAGTACTGACTACCTGGGGCTTTAAGTACTGACTACCTGGGGCTTTAAGTACTGACTACCTGGGGCTTTAAGTACTGACTACCTGGGGCATTAAGTACTGACTACCTGGGGCTTTAAGTACTAACTACCTGGGGCTTTAAGTACTGACTACCTGGGGCTTTAAGTACTAACTACCTGGGGCTTTAAGTACTGACTACCTGGGGCTTTAAGTACTGACTACCTGGGGCTTTAAGTACTGACTACCTGGGGCTTTATGTACCGACTACCTGGGGCATTATGTGCTGACTACCTGGAGCTTTATGTACTGACTACCTGGGGCTTTAAGTACTGACTACCTGGGGCTTTATGTACTGACTACCTGGCGCTTTAAGTACTGATTACCTGGGGTTTTATGTACTGATGACCTGGGGCTTTATGTACTGACTACATGGGGCGTTAAGTACTTACTACCTGGGGCTTTATGTACTGACTACCTGGCGCTTTAAGTACTGACTACCTGGGGCATTATGTAATGACTACCTGGGGCTTTATGTACTGACTACCTGGGGCATTATGTGCTGACTACCTGGAGCTTTATGTACTGACTACCTGGGGCTTTAAGTACTGACTACCTGGGGCTTTATGTACCGACTACCTGGGACTTTATGTACTGATTACCTGGGGTTTTATGTACTGACTCCCTGGAGCTTTAAGTACTGTTTACCTGGGGCTTTATGTACTGACGACCCGGGGCTTTATGTACTGATTACCTGGGGTTTTATGTACTGACTACCTGGGGTTTTATGTACTGACTACCTGGGGTTTTATGTACTAACTACCTGGGGCTGTAAGTACTGACTACCTGGGGCTTTAAGTACTGACTACCTGGGGCTTTAAATACCGACTACCCGGGGCATTATGTACTGACTACCTGGGGCATTATGTACTGACTACCTGGGGCATTATGTACTGACTACCTGGGGCTGTAAGTACTGACTACCTGGGGCTTTAAATACTGACTACCTGGGGCATTATGTACTGACTACCTGGGGCATTATGTACTGACTACCTGGGGCTTTAAGTACTATCTACCTGGGGCTGTAAGTACTGACTACCTGGGGCTTTATGTACTGACTACCTGGGGCTTTATGTACTGACGACCTGGGGCTTTATGTACTGACTACCTGGGGTTTTATGTACTGACTACCTGGGATTTTATGTACTGACTACCTGGGGCTGTAAGTACTGACTACCTGGGGCTTTAAGTACTAACTACCTGGGGCTTTAAGTACTGACTGCCTGGGGCTTTAAGTACTAACTACCTGGGGCTTTAAGTACTGACTACCTGGGGTTTTATGTACTGACTACCTGGGGTTTTATGTACTGACTACCTGGGGTTTTATGTACTAACTACCTGGGGCTGTAAGTACTGACTACCTGGGGCTTTAAGTACTGACTACCTGGGGCTTTAAATACCGACTACCTGGGGCATTATGTACTGACTACCTGGGGCATTATGTACTGACGACCTGGGGCTTTATGTACTGACTACCTGGGGTTTTATGTACTGACTACCTGGGGCTGTAAGTACTGACTACCTGGGGTTTTATGTACTGACTACCTGGGGCTTTAAGTACTGACTACCTGGGGCATTATGTACTGACTACCTGGGGCTTTAAGTACTAACTACCTGGGGCTTTAAGTACTAACTACCTGGGGCTTTAAGTACTGACTACCTGGGGCTTTAAGTACTGACTACCTGGGGCTTTAAGTACTGACTACCTGGGGCTGTAAGTACTGACTACCTGGGGCATTATGTACTGACTACCTGGGGCTTTAAGTACTAACTACCTGGGGCTTTAAGTACTGACTACCTGGGGCTTTAAGTACTGACTACCTGGGGCTTTATGTACTGACGACCTGGGGCTTTAAGTACTGACTACCTGGGGCATTATGTACTGACTACCTGGGGCTTTATGTACTGACGACGTGGGGCTTTATGTACTGACGACCTGGGGTTTTATGTACTAACTACCTGGGGCTTTATGTACTGACGACCTGGGGCTTTAAGTACTGACGACCTGGGGCTTTATGTACTGACGACCTGGGGCTTTATGTACTGACGACCTGGGGCTTTATGTACTGACGACCTGGGGCTTTATGTACTGACGACCTGGGGCTTTATGTACTGACGACCTGGGGCTTTATGTACTGACGACCTGGAGCTGTAAGTACTGACGACCTGGGGCTTTATGTACCGACGACCTGGGGCTTTATGTACTGACGACCTGGGGCTGTAAATACTGACGACCTGGGGCTTTATGTACTGACGACCTGGGGCTTTATGTACTGACGACCTGGGGCTTTATGTACTGACGACCTGGGGCTGTAAATACTGACGACCTGGGGCTTTATGTACTGACGACCTGGGGCTTTATGTACTGACGACCTGGGGCTTTATGTACTGACGACCTGGGGCTTTATGTACTGACGACCTGGGGCTTTATGTACTGACGACCTGGGGCTGTAAATACTGACGACCTGGGGCTGTAAATACTGACGACCTGGGGCTGTAAGTACTGACGATCTGGGGCTTTATGTACTGACGATCTGGGGCTTTATGTACTGACGACCTGGGGCTTTATGTACTGACGACCTGGGGCTTTACGTACTGACGACCTGGGGCTGTAAGTACTGACGACCTGGGGCTTTATGTACTGACGACCTGGGGCTTTATGTACTGACTACCTGGGGCTTTAAGTACTGACGACCTGGGGCTATAGGTAATGACTTGGTTGAGACATATTAAAGGGAATAACATCAATTCCTAAGTCAGGGAGAGTAGAGTTGTAAATCTGGGATAAGAAAACAATATGGGTGAAATCCCATTTTTAATGAGAAACCGGAGAATGCCCTTATTTAAGAGTTCACTATCAATACTGCACAATTCAAAGCCACGATAATTTTGAAGAACCACCGACACGGTCCCATCTGAGAAAACTTACCATGAGTATTAGATGGGGAGTAGTCAATTCTCGGATTTCAGTAGCCAACTAACCCGGGGATCCTACAAAATCTAACGTCATAGCCTGTGCTCCTCCACTAACTTAGAAAGAAAGTGTTGTTTTTAATATTCCACATACCATTTAAAAAACACTGGCGATCTGAGAGAGGATTGCACATAGCAATCAATAATCAAGTGGATTTCATTAAGAGCAATACTTTCTGCTGTCGGCACCACCCTCAGTGAGGTGGTTAACTCCTCCGGCCGTCAGACAGCAACCCAATCAATGCAGACTGGTATTGATCAACTTAGACAATGAATAGGCAAGCAGTGTGATATACTTCCCACTGAGAAGACCAAGTCAATAACTCTGTTGAGCTTGATGGATTGTGGTGTTGCTTATAAATCGCCACCCTCCAAAAGGGTTACATAAGCTCTTCAGTTCTAAGCAGTAATAAGGTTCTTTGGCTAGATAATCACTTCCAATATACGATGAAGAAAACAACTGACAAAGTTGCTTGGGGAAGCTGGTATCAGGCTGCTAACACTCAAGAAAGCTCTGCCCTATTCATCACTCTCAGCAATCTGTCTTTTACAAAGTTTACGCAAAGAAAAAAGATTTGCATTTATATAGCGCCTTTCACGACCTCTGGATGTCCCAAAGCACTTTACTGCCAAAGGAGTGCTTTTTTTGAAGTATAACCACAGTTGTAATAGGGTCCTACAAACAGCAATGAGATAAATGATCGGATAATCTGTTTTAGTGATGTTGGTTGAGGGACAAATATTGGCCAGAACACCAGGAGAACTCCCCTGCTCTTCTTCGAAATAGTGCCATGGGATCTTTTAAGTCCACCTGAGCGGGCAGACGGGGCCTCGGTTTAACGTCTCATTCGAAAGACAGCACCTCCGAGAGTGCAGCACTCCCTCATTTGCCATGTGGTGAGAACCTTTGTACTAGGAGAACACGGGACACAATGCTGCCAATGATAGGAGAAAAGAAGTGGAAATTGGGCTCAAGTCACAGCTCTTGTATCGCACAAGAGAAAAGATTATGTGATTCTCACGAAACAACAGAGAAAAAAGCACTTAACATGGACAATGATCCAATGATTTCCCTGTTTGAAAATAAACTTTTCCGAAAGTATGTAGAGTAAGAATAACATGATTTTTGGATGGTTCTTCATTTTCTTCCCTTAACTTCAATCTTTTTGATTTATGCAAATCAATCATCAGTTTGAAGAAATGGACTTGCATCTATTGTACTTTTCCAAAGGATCCATCCTTTGCCCTATGTGTTCATGCTGCTACCCTTTTAGATTGAACATCATATGATTAGTTTCAATAACTAAGTACAAACTCATAAACAAGAGGAATGAATATCTGGAAAAGGAAAGTCTGCCACACACAGCTGGATCTCCCTGGACAATAGGAAAGTAGCTGCCTAAATAATGCGTTAGGTCCAACTCAAGAGTCAACAATATATTTTCTTCCAAAGCTTTGCACCTTATTTTCAATTCAGCATTAGTATCTAATTGGAAACCTGTGACATCAACAACCTAAAATACAATTTACTATATTAAATTAGTAATATCCAAAATCCTGGAACTCCCTTCCTAACAGCACTGTGGGAGAACCATCACCACACGGACTGCAGCGGTTCAAGAAGGCGGCTCACCACCACCTTCTCAAGGGCAATTAGGGATGGGCAATAAATGCAGGCCTCGCCAGCGACGCCCACATCCCATGAACGAATTTAAAAAAAATTTGCCTGGGGGTTTTAAAGACTTTTTTTTAAATGCAAGGCAGAACCCAAATCAGGGAAAGCAGAAATCTGCACGTGCAAACTTAAGCAGAAAATAGTCACCATGCAATTAAATAATACAAAGACACTAGCCAAACACTGAAACTGGTGGTGTCAAAACAGTATGGCACTACCTCGAGGTGGGCCGAAAGCTGATGCTTTGCAATATTACAAACTGCACAGTGCAACTCCAACTGGACTGTGAATAAGTCCATACACTGGCGATGATAAATAACATTTTTACGTAAAACACTTGCTGTAATAGTCACATACCAGTCTTATTAAAATTAGTATGTTATTAGAATGTGCAATGAAAAATGGGCAACGAGGGTTTTGAAACATAGAAATTTCGATTCCCTCAGTAAACCACACTAGCATTTTCAAAAACAATTCCTTATTTGTTTTCAGATCAACAGCAAACAATTTAAAGATAATTCCGTGCAACTACTTACAGCTTCAATTTTATCAGGGTCGGACAACAGTGCTACTCCCATGCCACCCTGCAAATATACAAAGGAAAACAAAAAGATGAGTGGAGTAGAAGCTGCTTTAAAAAAAATTCAATGTAGTAAGCAATAAACAAACCATATTAATAACCTTCTCATTCCAAACTGCAATATGAATGAGAAGTGTGAGTGCCCTTGGAGATCCCGAGACCCTCCTAAAGAAGATTTCCGTGAAGCACCTTGGGATGTTTTACTATGGCCAATGGCGTTTTATAAAAGCAAGCTGTTGCTGTTGTTTTACTGCCTGTCACGGGAGGCAAAGTGGCACTATTAAGGTACATAGCTGCCACTGCCAGCATTTTCCATAAGGTCGAATGTAACATTTTGGATTTTCACCTGCACTGCCTGAGCTGGATTTTTAAAATTTCTAATATTTCGGTAATGTTAAATTCAGCATCTCTGTCTCAATAACAAGGCAGCAAGTTAAATCTAAGTTGGTTACCATAGTACGTTAGAATGTAATTAGTAAACAAAGATAGTACCTTCATGTACAATCTCAAGCATCAGAATTTGTATAAACATTGCTGTTGGACTGTGTCCCATTTGTACACGCTATAAATGCAAAATCTTATTCTAAGGGATTTAAAATTCTATGCCTGAAATCAAGTTACAATGCTCCTAGTAATTAAATGAACATAACTGTACTAATTGGAGAGGTTATGGGACCACATAGCTCAGGATCACTTTTAGCCTACAAAGTCACAATTTATGACCTGTTCATACTCGCAGTTTGTTCCCAACACTTCCAATTCCCAATCCAATCAAATACCAGAGGATGCAGAATTATTTAGATCCACACTTAAATAAATTGAAAAAAATTGGTGTTTTCTTTTCACTTGTGAATTGTTTTCATTTCACTGCTATTTCAAACCCATATTTGAAAGACACAGCATAGCATTTAACACTGTTATTGTATTGCAAACTGCCCAGAGTGCAATTTTCCACCCAACGGTAACTCTAGGCAGTAAAATTGCAGAGAATGCACAGATCTGCTCAGTGGACTTTCACCATTCATTAATGCCCACTCTCAATCAGATTAATTGATCCAATTCCTCAAATTCTATCAATTCTATACAGAATTATTTGAGATAAAAACAGGTAAAAATCCCAAGGCTATTCTAGGGAATCACATTTTTTCAGGGAATTGAATCAATTAATCTGATTGAGAGTGGGCATTAATAAATGGTAAAAATCCAATTCACTGCTATTGCTTTTCGTGAATGCTTTTATTCCCACAAATTTCAGGAATCTCAATTGTTGTCAACAGCAACGGACTGGCCAATTCTGATTGGATTCATAAGGTAATGGTTTAAGAAATCACTTCAAAACTGCATTAAACATAACACACCTTTATAGCATTTGTAGCTGTCAGAATATGTATGCAACAATATATTTAAAATAATTTGGGAAATCCTGTCATTGTTCAATGCTAAATTAATTATCATTACCAACTGCAATTGCAAAGTCTAATTTAAGATATTCATTAATAAAACAAGATTAAACTGATTAGAAATCCATTTCTCAGCTGTCAAAAGCAAAGCTGCCATTCCACTTTTGAAAATTAAAGAGTGACAATTCAATTTTCCATCTTAGCTCTTCGTTGACATCAAGGAGACCTCTTGTTAATTAGAATTAATTAAGATAATGAGGTAAAATCTCAATGCTATTCCAGGAAATCACATTTTCCCCACTCCATAACCTTTGCCGTATTCATATGATGCCAAATCCACATTTCAGGGGCTGCTAAGTGTTATATTAAAGTCAATGCATTGCCTGCTCAATCTTTCACTGTTGTGTGAAAAAGCTGGCAATCATCATTTGCTATTATTGCCATCATCTTGAGCGTTGAAACTCACTATTATCGCAATTTTCTGTCAGATTATTAAAATCTCACAGTCTGGTTCCTCATGTCTTGCCTGAAGTGCCGAGTGGATGATCCATCTCGGCCTCCACCCGAGATCCCCACCATCACTGACACCAGTCTTCAGCCAATTCGATTCACTCCACGTCATATCAAGAAACGGCAGAGTGCACTGAATACAGCAAAGCTTATGGGCCCCGACAACATCCCGGTAGTAGTTGTGCTGAAGTCTTGTGCTCCAGAACTAGCCACGCCTCTAGCCAAACTGTTCCAGTACAGCTACAACATTGGCATCTACCCGACAAAGTGGAAAATTGCCCAGGTGTGTCCTGCCCACCAAAAACAGGACAAATCGAATCCGGCCAACTACCAACCCATTAATCTACTCTCAATTATCAGCAAAGTGATGGAAGGTGTCGTCGACAGTGCTATCATGCGGCACTTACTCTACAATAACCTGCTCATCGACGCTCAGTTTGGGTTCCACCAGGACCACTCGGCTCCAGACCTCATTACAGCCTTGGTCCAAACATGAACAAAAGAGGTGAGGAGAGAGTGACTGCCCTTGACATCAAGGCAGCATTTGACCAAGTGTGGCACCAAGGAGCCCTAGTAAAATTGAAGTCATTGGGAATCAGGGGGAAAACTCTCCATTGGCTGGAGTCATACCTAGCACAAAGGAAGACTGTATTCGTTGTTGGAGGCCAATCATCTCAGCCCCGGAGCATTACTGCAGAAGTTCCTCAGGGCAGTGTCCTAGGCCCAACCATCTTCAGCTGCTTCATTAATGACCTTCCCTCCATCATAAGGTCAGAAATGGGGATGTTCGCTGACGATTGCACAGTGTACAGTTCCACTCACAACTCCTCAGATAATGAAGCAGTCCGTGCCCACATGCAGCAAGATCTGGACAACATCCAGGCTTGTGCTGATAAGTGGCAAGTAACATTCGCGCCAGACAAGTGCCAGGCAATGACCATCTCCAACAAGAGAGAGTCTAACCACCTCCCCTTGACATTCAACGGCATTACCATTGCCGAATCCCCCACCATCAACATCCTGGGGGTCACCATTGACCAGAAACTTAACTGGACCAGCCACATAAATACTGTGGCTACAAAAGCAGGTCAGAGGCTGGGTATTCTGCGGCGAGTGACTCAAAGTCTTTCCACCATCTTCAAGGCACAAGTCAGGAGTGTGATGGAATACTCTCAACTTGCCTGGATGAGTGCAGCTCCAACAAGAAGCTCGACATCATCCAGGACAAAGCAGCCCACTTGATTGGCACCCCATCCACCATCTTAAACATTCACTCCCTCCACCACCGGCGCACCGTGGCTGCAGTGTGTACCATCTACAAGATGCACTGTAGCAACTCGCCAAGGCTTCTTCGACAGGATCTCCCAAACCCGCCACCTCTACCGCCCAGAAGGACAAGGGCAGCAGGCACATGGGAACACCACCTACACGTTCCCCTCCAAGTCACACACCATCCTGACCTGGAAATATATCGCCATTCCTTCATCGTCGCTGGGTCAAAATCCTGGAAATCCCTTCCTAACAGCACTGTGGGAGAACCTTCACCACACGGACTGCAGCAGTTCGAGAAGGCGGCTCACCACCACCTTCTCAATCCCATGAACGAATAAAAAATGAATAAAGTGGACATGAATCCAAGCAGAAATAGGTTTCTGAATAAGCATATAATCCGTTTACATTGGCCTTCATAGAGTATACAATGCTACAACTTAGAGCGCTGTACATGTTCATTTTCAAAAAGCATGGCTACTTTTGTAACAATGTTTTTTCCCTCTGAGACAGGATTAGAACAAACTTGAAGGGCTAAATTACAGCAGGAGGGGAGGATCTGAACAATACTCAGTCATTCAGACCCAACAGTGCAAGTTATTATACTCAATGTGGTACAACAAATCAGCCATGCAAATTTCCAATCTTGCTCATAAGCTACTGGAGAGTACAAAACTGAAGTATAATGTGAACACATAAAAGAAAAGGACACTCTGCCAAATAAGTGCCAAGACCATAGACTAGGGTATTTATGCAAAAAAGCAGGAAGCTTGTGGGGTAAGTGCATTAATGGATAATGGACTTTGCTACATTAATGTAATGTGTATTTTTGTAGTATATACAAAAGACCAACCGTACAGATTTGTAGTGAAATGGTCTTGTATTTTCCATGAAGTAAATTTCAAAGAAGCAACATAATGACACAATATGTGAACACAGCCCATCTTTTTCAATTGTAGTGACATTTGTTTACATGCAACAGGTCGGGAAGTTGCATATAACCAGACTTACATAGAGTAGAACTAAATATGTAATGAGAAAAATGGTGATTTATAATTAATTTTTCCTATCAGATTATTGCCAGAAAAATGCTTTTATCAACACTGCATAAAATGTATGTTAAAATAACTGTATGTTGCTTCTCTATTTTATTAGTATATAGTTATCACAAACATATAATGCAGTTAACATTTTTGTGACTAACTGGTTGCTAGCAATTAGTACACGATCATATATCTGTAAACTCACCCTTTAAATTCATTTTTGTTTTAAACCAGTATTTTTAAGTTAATTTTCAAAACAGAATTTTTATTTGGGCTCGCCTGGCAGTTCCAGTGATGGAAACAACTGGGCTTTTGAGAGCTAAGAGTTGAATCTCAGCTTCAATCATCATTTGACCCCCTCCTCATGCTGCACTGTTTCTCCAATTCTGATTGCACTGTAAAATGGGAGTGGCGATGCAGCATTGAGTGGCAGGACCATTGCTGCCCCCGCAAACACCATCTATTGTCTTCTCTACTGACGACAAAACTGTGCTAGTGGTCGGTGACAAGAAGCTTGCAGTCTAGACATCTGTTTCCCCCACTGAGAGACAGATCTGGGTGGAGGAGAAGTCACTACTGAAATAGCAACGGCAGAAGAAAAGACATTTAAAAATTTTGACCAATGCAAAGTGGTATCTTCTGCTAGTTGTACTGATGGTGCTGCAGGAGGTGCAATATGTTCCAACCGCGCAGGAGGATCCACTGCCATCGGACGCACAGAAGAGTCTTGTTTTTTTTAAATTTCAAAATATAATTTAGTCCATAAAAATTTAAAGGTACACACGGCCTACACACAGTTCAAATAAAGGGCACAAAATGCAGCACAGCAGTACAAAGCAATGCAGTACAGATCGTATACGCCATGATCTCATCGTTACAATGTTAAAACACAGTACATATTTTCTAATACATCCTGTGCAATACAATACAAGGTGGAATGGCTTTATACGGTGGCCCTTCCCCATAGAGCCTTTGCGTTGGTCGCACCTCGCCTCAGTGCGTCCCTCAGCATGTTCTCCTTGACCGCCGGTCAGCAACACTCGGTCGTGGACAGCTCCTTCAGCTGGAAGACTAGCAGGTTTCGGGTGGACCAACTGGCCTCCTTCACCAAACTGATGGTCTTACAGCCGCAGGTGATACCTGTCTCGGTGTGCGTCCCGAGGAACAGCCCGTAGAGCACAGCGTCCTGTGTTACTGAACTGTTTAGGATGAACTGGGGCAGATACCAACGCATCTCTCTCCACACCTTCTGCACAAAGGGGCGGCCCATCAGGAGGTGGACGATGGTCTCCTCCCCGCCACAGCTTTGAGGGCAGCTCGCGGTGGTGCTGAGGTTCTGTGCGTGTTGGAAGGACCGCACTGGGAGGGCCTTTCTCACCACCATTCACGCTACATCCTGGTGCCTGTTGGTCAGTTCCGGCAATGAGACATTCTGCCAAATGGCATCGACCGTCTGGTCGGGGAAGAAACCGATCAAGTCCACCCTCTCCGTTCCGTGCAGGACTCATTGCTCCCGTGCTGTCTATGCTGCCAAAAGTGTCTCTGACAACAAGTGCACTGTTGGAGGCAACTCTTTAAGGTGGATGTGGCATAACAGCTCGTCAGGCTGACTGTTTATTCACTAGTTGCTATTGTAAAAATAGCTTGGGATTTTTTTTACTTTGCCTTAAATCCGACTTAATTTAGTCAGACATCTTTTATTGACAGGACTGCCAAGCAGAGGGATGCAAGTTATGACGCAGCCCGACTACAAACAGCTAAATTCTGACAAGCCCCAATCTAGAACGGGCAGGGCGGCTCCCAGAAAAAAAATTCAGTCGCCATTTATCTAGGTAGTGTGCCCCTGCACTATGTGCAGTTTGTAATAATCCCCCTACCCCCACCATGGTTAATGCAGTAAAATATTCCAACTAACCATGAACAATACTTGTTCAGTTTGTAATGAAGTTTTGATTCAGCATTATGGGTGCAAACACTTTATTTTTATAAATCACACACTGCATAAGTACAATTCTATACTGAAGAAAAAAATCTATCATGTCGGGTGAAAACAAAGTGCAAGCTTACCTTGGTAGAATATTCTTTAGGGCAGCCCATATTTACATCAATTCCAGCTACATCATCTTCCCTGTATGGAAAGTTAGAAATATATTTTTATAAATATATACATATATATATATATATGCTTGGCAAAATATTCTGCAAATAAACTTTATGGCTTTATAAACCTTACATTCATAATTTTTTTTGCGTAGTAGTTGATCTTCTGCGATGTTGCTCACAGTCAGAGCAAAGTGTGACAAGAGTTAGTGAGACACTTACAGGAGTGTGCGCTTTACACAAGAGTCTTAATATATGACTAGCATGTTCATGAATGTGTTGCTCACCATGAGTGAGAGGATATGTTCTTTGACAACAATATGACTGTTTGTGCCACATAGGGTACAACGTCATATTGTGAAATATGTAATTCATGATGTTTTTATTTTATTTCAAGTTTAATTTGGAAGTGTGACAAATATCACATTAAACACAAGACTTTTGATATAATCTCCTGTGACATTGCTCAGGTGAGTTGGAGGATACACTGTTTTATAACAATGGGGTGGTTATCAACAAAGTATGGGGGAAAGTATGATAGGGAAAGTGTTACAGAAACCAAGTGTTACTGCACCCAATCTCATTCTCTCTCAACATACACACATGGGCACTTTCCATCAGGAGTCACTGGATAGTGATCGGGTGCTGGATTCCTGATTGATTATTTATCGTCTTTAGCTGGATTTTTCTGGAGCCGTCTTTTTTTTCCAAATAAAAGTCACAGTCAATTAATTAGTAAACATACGGTGTTGAAATATATAAATAAGAGAGGTTTGGAGGACACTTTTTAATTGTGATACTGTGCTTTTTTTCCTCCATCGGCTTTCTTCTCTCCCCTCTTCAATTCACTGACCCTTTCCTGAGGTATAGTTATGGGTTACAAGCCACTAGGCCTCGTGCAAGGGATCAATTCATGTGTGATTCTAGACTGAATGGTGATGGGCTATATAACCATATATAGGGGGGCGGGGGGGGCATTACATAAAGCCTCATTCTGTCCTCAGCTGGAATCCATAGAAATGCACTTTCCAACAAATGTCGCTAGATAATGATCAGCAGGGGAGCCCGAGCTGCATTTCTTCCTCAACCCGAGGGGCACTGAGGCCGAATGTAGCGTTCATTGGGTTGCCCTGATAAAGACCCTTCAGTGGAGGTTTAAAACTTATATTTTGGCTCCATTTTTTCAGAGGAGAAAAGAAAAATAACAATAGGAATATTCACAAGCATGTTGCAAGATATTGTTTTTCCCCAATTTGTCATGAAAGACTTACTGACAGCCAAGTACAACATTGACTCTGCAGTAGTTAGGCGGCTTCCTTCTCCCTCTCCCCTTCTGTAACTTAGCCTCCATTTAATTTAATGGCTGGATTTGTGAAAGATTCAGAATTGACAGTTCTCCAATGTTCTCCCATCAATGTGTTCATGAGGAAACAGGGCTGTACTTAATAACCAATTAATGGCTTCAATCTCTTTACCAATTATAAATCACATTTCGCTCTATTACATTAGACTCTCCATTCCTCGTAGTTTAATGCCCTTATATCCACTTATCGTGTAAATGTTCTTTGAGGGCACTTTACAGCAAGTTAACACTGAGCGCTGTTACTGGAGCTGTGAATGGGCTTGGAAAGACTTACACAAGCTGTGCAACTGTCAGAGCTCTCTGAGCATCAGCTGTACCCTGCAATATAAAAGAACAAAAAGAAATTGAAAAAATAACGAGTAATTTCCAGACAGGACCATACAAGAAAAGTTTTTGAAGCAATGTGTAGCTCCCACTTAAGTATAAACGACCCTACTTTACAATACAAAGACAGCAGCACACAATGAAATCAAAGTGACATGGCTCATTAGCATAATGTCATCAAATTCTTAACGGCACTATTTCTAAGTAGTGAACTTTGTTGCAACTCACATGTCATTATTTAAGACTCACACTGGGACACCTCCTAGTTAAACACTTAAACCTGATTTAGTTTCAAGGGGCAGTAAATTCTAGGAGGCATTTTTTGCAACATGTAAAAGATCCCATGGCACTATTTCGAAGAAGAGCAGGGGAGTTCTTCCCCGGTATCCTGCCCAATATTTATCCCTCAACCAACAACTAAAAATCCGATTATCTGGCCATTATCACACTGCTGTTTGTGGGACCTGGCTGTGCGCAAATTGGCTGCCTTGTTTTCTACATCACAACAGTGACAACACTTCAAAGAAGTACTTCATTGGCTGTGAAGCAACATGGGATGTCCTGAGGCCATGAAAGGCACTATAGAAATACTGGTCTTTCTTTTCTTTTTCTCTTTTAAAACATTCTGCAATGTCCAAGTAAAAACATAAAGGATCATTGAACTAATTGAATCCAAGCAGATTCAGCTGTTGCTGATGGACTAATAACTCTAGCATTGGTTATCTTTGACCTGGAAGACTATACCACCTCCCTTCTGACCTATTCTATCATTTCTAAAACACCCATTGTAAAGATATCTCTTAGGGTTTTAAAAAAAAACTAAAGTTAAATTTCCCACCCCAATGGAGACCAGACATTTCAGAACTCCCTTCCCTCCAGGCTGATCCAGCGAGGTCACTGAGAGAAGGATTCACCTGCAGCTCAATGTGACTCCATTCATTTCAAACAGTGCTCGCACCTGTAGACTAGTCCAAAAGCCAATCCTGCGTTGTTCAATCCTCAGAAAACATAATACTACCAAAGTAAATCCAGCAACAGGCATATTAAGGTGGGATAAGCACAAATGGGAAAATAATAAAAGTGGGGGAAAAAATCACGCCGGAGATATCTGCCTCTCCACCCACTCCTATCCCCATCCCTGGGGTTGTTGTTGGGGAGTGAGAAAACCAGCTACCAACAAGATTCAGGAGATGTCAGCTTTGAAAGAGGCTTTGATGGGAATGATCGATCAATCTGTGGCAAAGATGAAGGGAACACATTTGGACCTAATCAGGTCGAATTTTAAAAAGGAGAGAATTCTGCAAAGTAGACTAATGTATCCCTGACAGGTGATAACCTAGAAGCAATGGAAAGGGTTTTAAAGGATGAAAGTGGGGGAAAAAAAACTTGCAAAAACAGACACAAGACAGGGAAATGTCAGGCTGAATAAATAGACAGTGGGCTCCATAGGGGAGGGTAGCCTCCGTCTTTTCTGCAAACATTTCTCCCAGAAACTCTATTCTTACAGAAGAACTCCCGATAACAGAGAGCACGTTTCGACTGGAGCCAATCTGGAGGCGTGGGCACTGCAGGCCGATGTTTTGGCCTTTACCAATATGTAAGTGATGAGCATGCACTTCCTACCCACCAGACTGGAGACCGTTCAGTGCCTGTTTTCCGGGCACTGCACGGCCAAATTTCTCAGCCAATGGGTTTGTAGCTAGTGATGTAAACTTGTTACCATCTCGTGTTACAAGTGTGCATGACACCTTTCACTGAAACTGCTTTCAGCAGTCTTGTCTGAAGTATTCTGATGTCTTGCATATAAAATGACACCTGTAATCTTTTACATATGATACACTAACAAACCTGTTTAAAATTTCATTTCAATGGCCCGTACACAGGTTGTATACAAGAATTTTCAGCGTCCTGAAATCATTGCTGTTAGGAGTTTTGTACATCTTCACATTCCCCTTCCTCCTAAATTTGTCATTATGCATATACGAAAGGTTTATTTTCTGGACTCATAATTGCGTGACATACAGAGCTATGCAACTAATCCAGGGCTAACTCAGCTCAAGCATTTGCAGCCATCCAAATAAGACAACTATTGTGAACCATCAGTAGTTTTTATAAATTTCCATTGTAACGGATGTTTATTTCTTACCATTTGGAAGACAACGTGATTCTTTTCTCTTTCACAGGTCCTAAAAATTACTCGCTCATCAGTTGCAACGTAATCTATGGTGTCCAGCGCCTCTGAGAAAAGCAAATGGAAAGACAGGCTTAGAATGGGATTCACCAGATGGATAAGTGCATGTGTAAAAATGATTGGGGATCAGTGGTGGGGAAAAGTGGTAAAAACAATAAAATGGTATCTTTGATAATCAATTTCTGTGACAGTTTATAGCTATATAAGGTAGATTGCCCAATATTCCCTTTACCTAAGAACATAAGAAATAGGAGTAGGAGTAGGCCATAGGGCCCCTCAAGTCTGCTCCGCCATTCAAGGTCATGGCTGATCTTCAACCTCAACATCATTTTCCTGCCCTATCCCCATATTCCTTGAATCCCTTAGTGTCCAAAAATCTATCAATCTCAATCTTGAATATGCTCAACGACTGAGCATCCCTCTGGGGTGGAGAATTCCAAAGATTCACAACCCTCTGAGTGAAGAAATGTTTCCTCATCTCGGTCCTAAACGGCCGACCCCTTATTCTGTGACTATAATCGAACATATTAACATCGAGCGGGAGGAGGTATTGGCGGTTTTAGCAGGCCTAAAAATGGATAAATCCCCAGGTCCGGACGAAATGTATCCCAGGCTACTGTGTGAGGCAAAGGAGGAGATTGCGGGGGCTCTGACACATATATTCAGAACCTCTCTGGCCACAGGGGATGTGCCAGAGGACTGGAGAACCGCTAATGTAATACCATTATTCAAGAAGGGGAGTAGGGAAAAACCGGGGAACTACAGGCCAGTGAGCCTAACATCAGTGGTAGGAAAATTATTGGAAAAAATTCTGAAGGACAAAATTAGTCTCCACTTGGAGAAGCAAGGATTAATCAGGGATAGTCAACATGGCTTTGTCAAGGGAAGATCATGTCTGACTAATTTGATTGAATTTTTTGAGGGGGTGACTAGGCGTGTGGATGAGGGTAACGCAGTGGATGTGGTATACATGGATTTCAGTAAGGCCTTCGATAAAGTCCCCCACAGGAGACTGGTCAAGAAGGTACGAGCCCATGGAATCCAGGGTGCCTTGGCACTTTGGATACAAAACTGGCTTAGTGGCAGAAGGCAGAGGGTGATGGTCGAAGGTTGTTTTTGTGACTGGAAGCCTGTGGCCAGTGGGGTACCACAGGGATCGGTGCTGGGTCCCTTGCTGTTTGTGGTCTACATTAATTACTTGGATATGAATGTAAAAGGTATGATCAGTAAGTTCGCTGATGATACAAAGATTGGTAGGGTGGTAAATAGTGAGGAGGATAGCCTCAGTCTGCAGGACGATATAGATGGGTTGGTCAGATGGACGGAACAGTGGCAAATGGAATTTAACCCGGAAAAGTGCGAGGTGATGCACTTTGGAGGGACTAACAAGGCAAGGGAATACACAATGAATGGGAGGACCCTAGGCAAGACAAAGGGTCAGAGGGATCTTGGTGTGCAAGTTCACAGATCCCTGAAGGCGGCGGAACAGGTAGATAAGGTGGTAAAGAAGGCATATGGGATACTTGCCTTTATTAGCCGAGGCATAGAATATAAGAGCAAGGAGGTTATGATGGAGCTGTATAAAACACTGGTTAGGCCACAGCTGGAGTACTGTGTGCAGTTCTGGTCGCCACACTACAGGAAGGATGTGATCGCTTTGGAGAGGGTGCAGAGGAGATTCACCAGGATGTTACCAGGGCTGGAGCGCTTCAGCTATGAAGAGAGACTGGGAAGATTGGGTTTGTTTTCCTTGGAGCAGAGGAGGCTGAGGGGGGACATGATTGAGGTGTACAAAATTATGAGGGGCACAGATAGGATGGATACTAAGGAGCTTTTTCCCTTCGTTGAGGGTTCTATAACAAGGGGACATAGATTCAAGGTAAAAGGCGGGAGGTTTAGAGGGGATTTGAGAAAGAACTTTTTCACCCAGAGGGTGGTTGGAGTCTGGAACTCACTGCCTGAAAGGGTTGTGGAGGCAGGAACCCTCACAACATTCAAGAAGCATTTGGATGAGCACTTGAAATGCCATAGCATACAAGGCTACGGACCAAATGCTGGAATATGGGATTAGAGTAGACAGGGCTGATGGCCGGCACGGACACGATGGGCCGAAGGGCCTCTATCCGTGCTGTATGACTCTATGACTCTATAATCCCTATTTCTAGACTCTCCAGCCAGGGGAAACAGCCTCTCAGCATCTACCCTATCAAGCCCTATAAGAATTTTATACATTTCAATGAGATCACCTCCCATTCTTCTAAACTCCAGAGAATATAGGCGCATTTTACTCATCCTCTCCTCATAGGACAACCCTCTCATCTCATTTGAAAATATTTTCATCAAGCAACTTGCCAATGAATACAAAATACTATGTTAAACCCAACAGTAGTCAGGTTCCCAATTCATGTAGTGTATTTACATTCTGCTTTGAATGCTGTTCCATGGTTATAATACCAACAGTTTCATTTAATTCACTCAACTTCTTTTGCTAAATATGTGAAAAATTACTTAAATGTTCATTCTTAAAAGAAAAGGGGGGAGGGAAAATCATGTTAAGAAAAATTTTGTTTGTCAACTCACCATTCACAACTCTCTTACACTGTAGCATCTTCAAGTCAATCAATTCCTATTTAAAGGGGAAAAAAGTTAAAGTTCACAACCTGACTGTAATATTACTCAATTGCCAAAATTATTGATCCACCTGTAAAATAACATCATCGAAGTTCATGGAACACTTAACTCAATTTGTCCTAAAGAACATTAAAAAATATGAAGTCAAAGAACAGAAAAGCTCATTTTGAGCCATTGATGTTGAGCACTCCAGGACTCCATCTCTGCCATTTTAGTGTCAAACTACACTTCGTGCAACCCTAGAGTTTCGGCTCTACTACCCTGCCTAGCAGACTGTTCCAAACATTAATCTCCCTTTGGGTAAATAATTTCTTCCTAACATTGGTTGAAATTTACTTAGAGAGCAGAAAGAAAGAACTAGCATTTCTATAGCATCTTTCATGACCTCAGGACGCCCCAAAGCCAATGAAGTACTTTTGAAATGTAGCCACTGTTGTAATGTAGAGAAATGCAGCAACCAATTTGTGCACAGCAAGATCTCACAAACAGCAATGAGATAAATGGCCAGATCATCTGCTTTAGTAGTGTTGGTTGAGGGATAAATATTGGCCAGGGCACCCCTGCTCTTCTTTGATTTGTGCTATGGGATCTTTTACGTCCACCTGGGAGGGCAGACGGTACCTCATCCGAAAGACGGCACCTCCAACAGTGCATCACTCCCTCAGTACGACACTAAACTGTCAGCCTGGATTATGAGCTCAAGTCTCTGGAGTGAGTCTTGAACCCACAACCCTCTGACTACCACAAAATCATTAGTGTACAGCCAAGGCTGAAGGAAGACTGAAGAAACTTGGGCTTTTTAGCCTAGAAAAGAGGCATCTGAAAGGTGATCTTATAGAGGTATGTAAGATAGTTAACGGAAGGGAAAAGGTGAATCCAGAATATTACTTTAAATTAAATTACAAAAGCAGGACAAGGGTTCAAACAAGTAAAAAGGTAAATTTAAGATTTTTATCAGGGAGTTCTTCAAAAAAAATGTTCAACATGTAGAATAAACTTTCAGCTAGAATAATGGAGGCATAAACCCTGGAATCGTTTAAGAACTAATTGGATGCTGAAAGGTGGGGGGGACTGTAGGGTCTTTCTAGGTGGATGAATTAAGATGGGTTGATTGACCTTCCTAATCTGTAATTACCTTGTGATTGTGCACAGTCTTAGGAACAGATCATCATTTGTTTTAAATAAATGATAGGCAGGCTGACCAATATAGTTGAAGAGTCAGCCATGTGGGACTGGAGTCACATATAGGCCAGACCATGTACAGACAGCAGGTTTTCGTCCCAGTTGGGTTTTATTGATACCAGTCTTTTTTTTATTTCCAGATTTTGTAAACTGAATTCAAATTGCTATGGTTCTCTGGATTCCTAGTTCAGTAGCATAACCACTATGCTACTGTACTCTGCACATAGGATCACACACACAATTCCGCTTTGATGGATTTCTGATGCTGGCTGAATCATTAGTGGAAGGCTGCAGAGACAGGGTATACTCCAATAAACTAGAATAGAGGGCAACTCACTCCAAATCAGTCTCAAATAGCTCACAGTGGCTGGTTGCACAGCAGCACTGACCTTTCAATGAGAAAAAGTAAAAGCATTCTTGCTTTTTACATGGATTACTGTGCTAGGGGCCCCTCTCCTCCCTATTCTTGCAACTTGGTAGAATTCCTTACACGTGGGAAGATTTTCTCTGTGAATTATCAGTATCAAAATCAGAAACCTGCTTAATGAAGAATACAG
Organism: Heptranchias perlo; assembly: GCF_035084215.1. Classification (NCBI taxonomy): domain Eukaryota; kingdom Metazoa; phylum Chordata; class Chondrichthyes; order Hexanchiformes; family Hexanchidae; genus Heptranchias; species Heptranchias perlo. The sequence continues at coordinate 27,054,647 of NC_090340.1, forward strand.
AAGTGGTCGTTTTTGAACGTTGGGGTGGGGAGCCAGCAACAGCCAGAAATAAATCAGGGGCACGCTGTGTCTGACTTTCCAATCACTATAGTCGTAAAATCACATACTGCACCTGCCCGAATTTCCAATACGCATTGCTGACAGGGAGACCTCGCACTGGGAGCGTTTAGTCGGAACACTGCCCCGAATGTGTCCAGAGGAAACCTTTCTCCACCGGGAGCAATACAGTGGTGGAAAGCCAAGAAAAACATTTACTGCTGAATGCAGCCTTTAATGGACTTTGCAGGAGTGTGTATAACTTCCAACTGTGTTTAAAAGTTCAAACAGCAGAACACAGATTTCCAGAATTAATTGTCAATGATATCATATTTTTACATTATGCATGAATATTTTGCATTTTGAATTGGCTGGTGTGACCTCTAAATCACATGTGGCCTTAATAGAAGCAATTCTTTTCTTGAACAAATAGCCACATTATTAACTGCAAATCAAATTCACTGAGGCTTATTTTCTACTGTGACCAAACACTTGTAGTATCTCAAATTTCCAGGCAGAATACAGTATATATAAACCCAGGGTTAAAAAGAACATGCATACACAAATGAACTGTGGGTGACAGAAAACCTGCAAATCAACATACGTGGCCTATAGTTCTGACTATATGTGTTGGCTGTTTCAGACGGGGATACGAGTGTGGAGTGATTTCTAAAAGTTACACTAATATTTGATTAACAGATACATGTAATCAATACTGCCCCCGTGGCAAGTTTAAAACTATTACAAATTAATGGATTAAGATCAAGTACTCATGGACCAGCCAGCATGGATTACAGTATTTTGTGTGGAATCACTCAGATCCAGTTTTACAGAAGGTAGCTGATATTGATACAAACACTGCAAGTTGCTTAGAATTGGTTACCGTAACTGGGCAATTGGTCAAAATGCAACTTAAATGTACTGGGATTTATTCAGTAAGATCATAGAATGTTACAGCATAGAAAGAGGCCATTCTGCTCATGAAGTCTGTGCCAACATTCTTCTCTACATGAGCCACCAACAAAAATACACACGAGGTATGGTACACGAGGTATGGTACACGAGGTATGGTTTTAAGGCTCCACTTTTCTTTCAACATATTAGGTAGAATAACAACAAGGAGGCAATTGCAACGAGTGCAACTGGCCCTTGTAGTTTCTGAGAGCACAGAAAAAGATCCAGAGGGTTGGCATTGTGGAGACAATGGCCTCGATATTTACAGGGAGGAGGGGAGGGTGCGGGGGAAACCAGGCAAGGACGGGGACACGGAGGTCCAGCCGAATTTAACGGCAGGACCTAATTATAATTTATTTCTTCCGTTTCCCACCTGGCACATGGCCAAATTGACGGACTGAGCCGGCTGGCAAAAACAGCGACTGGAGGCTGTAGCCGGGGACCCTTGGGGACGGTCCCACGCAATCAGGAGGGGATTGCAGCTACAGATAGGGGCTTTGGGGTTGTGGGGGGGGGGTGGAGGTCGCCGATTGCAGCAGGGGCTAGAGAGAGGCCACGACTGGCAGAAGGGAGGCCGAAGACTGCCTTGAGGGGCCCAGGGGGAGCACTCCTGCTTAGCCCACAAGTGATGCTACAAAAACCACTCACCTTCTGGAGCCTCCCATTTCGCTGCCGGGTTTCCCGAGCCCTGGGTAACCCAGCCGGCAGCAGTTAAATTTAAATCAGGCTCCCAATTGCACTGTGGGAGGCTGATTTAAATACGTTAATGAAGTGTCCCGCCTCGCCATGACGCCTCACTACCCACTGCCCGGTAGCGTTGCGTGTTCTTAAGCTGTAGCCGTGATCCCCTCCCGATTGCCTGGGACCGTCAACAAGGGTCCCCAGCTGCGGCCTCCAGCCGCTGTTTTTCCTCCTCCCGCCCATCGTGGGGGGTGGGGGGATAATATCGAGGCCAGTATCTCAGTCACAGCACCACTGCTTGTGATATTGAGGAGCAAGTAGCAAAACTTGTGTTCAGCAGCTTGAGAAAGAAAGAAAAGGAACAAACTGAAATTTAGAAAGCCACAATTAGAACCCCATCAACCTTTAGATGACAGATGGTGTTTAATAAGTTTTAACTCTATTATGTGCATCTCACTAACGAAAAACTAGCTTCCTCGTCCTCTTACCTTGCTTCAAGCTTTAAGAAACACAAAACATTTTTCCCACCAGCTGTGTCTATAGTCACCCATTCATCTTTCCCATCAGCTCAGCTCTGTCAGGGGCTGGTGTATCTCTCACAGTGCCAATAATAGATTTCTTATCTATTCCATTCTCCTCCAAGATATCTCTGAGCCACAGATCACTGGGTTATTTCTTCAGTTACAAATTACCCTGCATGTTCCCCAATGCTGACAAGCTTGGCAAGTCTAGCACTTCCTCTCCCTGAAATCTCACTTTATAACATGCAGTTGGATTTGGCCTCTGGTTTCTCTGAGCTGCTTTTTATAGCCATGCCATCTGAAATACTTGGGTACAGTAGCATAGTGGTTATGTTACTGAACTAGTAACCTAGAGGCCTGGACCAATAATCCAGAGTCACAAGTTCAAATCCCGCCACGACAACCGAGGAATTTAAATTTAATTAAATAAAAATCTGGAATTTTAAAAAAATTAGGATCAGTAATGGTGGCCATGAAACTACCGGATTGTCGTAAAAACCCATCTGGTTCACTAATGTCCTTTAGGGAAGGAAACCTGCCGTCCTTACCTAGTCTGGCCTATAGCAATGTGGTTGATTCTTAATGGCCTAGCAAGCCACTCAGTTGTACAATCTTGCTACAGAAAGTCATAATAAGAATAAAACCAGGTGGACCACTAGGCACCGGACATGACAAAGGCAAACCAAGCCCAGTCGACCCTGCAAAGTCCTCCTCACTAACATCTGGGGACTTGTGCCAAAATTGGGAGAGCTGCCCCACAGACTAGTCAACCAACAGCCTGAAATAGCCATACTCACAGAATCATTCCTTTCAGCCACATCCCAGACTCTTCCATCACCATCCCTGGGTATGTCCTGTCCCATTGGCAGCACACCCCACCAGAGGTGGCAGTACAGTGATATACAGTCAGGAGGGAGTGGCCCTGGGAGTCCTCAACATTGACTCCGCACCCCATGAAATCTCATAGCATCAGGCCAAACGTGGGCAAGGAAACCTCCTGCTGATAACCACCTACCGCCCTCCCTCATCTGATGAATCAGAGCTCCTCCATGTTGAGCACCACTTGGAGGAAGCACTGAGGGTAGCAAGGGCACAGAATGTACTCTGGGTGGGGGACTTCAATGTCCATCACTAAGAGTGGCTCGGTAGCACCACTACTGACCAAGCTGGCCGAGTCCTGAAGGACACAGCTGCCAGACTGGGCCTGCGGCAGGTGGTGAGCGACCAACACGAGGGAAAAACCTACCAGAAATTGTCCTCATCAATCTACCTGTCGCAGATGCATCTGTCCATGACAGTATTAGTAGGAGTGACCACCAAACAATCCTTGTGGAGATGAAGTCCCGTCTTCACACTGAGGACACCAGCCAATGTGTTGTGTGGCACTACCACCGTGCTAAATGGGATAGATTCAGAACAGATCTAGCAGCTCAAAACTGAGCATCAATGAGGCGCTGTGGGCCATCAGCAGCAGCAGAATTGTATTCCACCACAATCTGTAACCTCATGGCCCGGCATATTCCTCACTCTACCATTACCAACAAGCCAGGAGATCAACCCTGGTTCAATGAGGAGTGTAGAAGAGCATGCCAGGAGCAGCACCAAGCGTACCTAAAAATGAGGTGCCAACCTGGTGAAGCTAAAACACAGGACTACATGCATGCTAAACAGCGGAAGCAGCATGCTATAGACAGAGCTAAGCGATTCCACAGCCAATGGATCAGATCAAAGCTCTGCAGTCGTGAATGGTGGTGGGCAATTAAATTACTAATGGGAGGAGGAGGCTCTGTGAGTATCCCCATCCTCAATGATGGCAGAGTCCAGCACGTGAGTGCAAAAGACAAGGCTGAAGTGTTTGCAACCATCTTCAACCAGAAGTGCCGAACGGATGATCCATCTCGGCCTCCTCCCGATATCCCCACCATCACAGAAGCCAGTCTTCAGCCAATTCGATTCACTCCACGTGATATCAAGAAACAGCTGAGTGCACTGGATACAACAGAGGCTATGGGCCCCGACAACATCCCGGCTGTAGTGCTGAAGACTTGTAATCCAGAACTAGCCGCACCTCTAGCCAAGCTGTTCCAGTGCAGCTACAACATTGACATTCACCCGACAATGTGGAAAATTGCCCAGTTATGTTCTGTCCACAAAAAGCAGGACAAATCCAATCCGGCCAATTACCGCTCCATCAGTCTACTTTCAATCATCAGCAAAGTGATGGAAGGTGTCGTCAACAGTGCTATCAAGCGGCACTTATTCTACAATAACCTGCTCATCGATGCTCAGTTTGGCTTCCGCCAGGACCACTGGGCTCCAGACCTCATTACAGCCTTGGTCCAAACATGGACAAAAGAGCTGAATTCCAGAGGTGAGGTGAGAGTGACTGCCCTTGACATCAAGGCAGCATTTGACCGAGTGTGGCACCAAGGAGCCCTAGTAAAATTGAAGTCAGTGGGAATCAGGGGGAAAACTCTCCATTGGCTGGAGTCATACCTAGCACAAAGGAAGATGGTAGTGGTTGTTGGAGGCCAATCATCTCAGCCCCAGGACATTGCTGAAGGAGTTCCTCAGGGCAGTGTCCAAGGCCCAACCATCTTCAGCTGCTTCATCAATGATCTACCCTCCATCATAAGGTCAGAAATGGGGATGTTCGGTGATGATTGCACAGTGTTCAGTTCCATTCGCAACCCCTCAGATAATGAAGCAGTCTGAGCCCGCATGCAGCAAGACCTGGACAACATCCAGGCTTGGGCTGATAAGTGGCAAGTAACATTCGTGCCAGGCAATGACCATCTCCAACAAGAGAGAGTCTAACCACTTCCCCTTGACATCGCCGAATCCACCACCATCAACATCCTGGGGTCACCACTGACCAGAAATTTAACTGGACCAGCCACATAAATATGTGGCTGTGAGAGCAGGTCAAAGGCTGGGTATTCTGCGGCGAGTGACTCACCTCCTGACTCCCCAAAGCCTTTCCACCATTTACAGGGCACAAGTCAGGAGTGTGAGGGAATACTCTCCAGTTGCCTGGATGAGTGCAGCTCCAACAACACTCAAGAATCTCGCGCCATCCAGGACAAAGCAGCCAGCTTGATTGGTACCCCATTCACCACCCTAAACATTCACTCCCTTCACCACCAGCGCACTGTGGCTGCAGTGTGTACTATATACTGGATGCGCTGCAGCAACTCACCAAGGCTTCTTCGACAGCACCTCCCAAACCCGCCACCTCTACCATCTAGAAGGACAAGAGCAGCAGACACATGGGAACAACACCACCTGCACGTTCCCCTCCAAGTCACACACCATCCAGACTTGGAAATATATCGCCGTTCCTTCATTGTCGCTGGGTCAAAATCCTGGAACTCCCTTCCTAACAGCACTGTGGGAGAACCTTCACCACACGGACTGCAGCGGTTCAAGGCAGCTCAACACCACCTTCTCAAGGGCAATTAGGGATGGGCAATAAAAATGCTGGCCTTGCCAGCGACACCCACATCCCATGAACAAATAAATAAAAATACACAAGACGAAACATTTCTTAGTAACAGACGCCTGCAACACATGAATCATGAGAGGCAGCAAAAGCTAGAGATTTTAATCTTGGGAAAACTGTGGAGTCAAAGGTCAGATTGGCCATGTTTCTGCCCACCCAGACTTCCACAAGAAGGGTTCATTTTCAAAAGAAAAAGTCATGTTCAACGTATTCACTTTTTAAATCCCATCAATGCACAAGACACTCGAGTTCACTACTGTCACTATCGGCTTATTGTCATGTTTTCCCAAAAGTCAAAATTACTTTCAGTTCAAATGGATAAGCTTTATCCATTTTATTGCACAACCTTAATTTATGGAGTTAAGATACAGATCTGCCATGATCTAATTGAATGGCAGAACGGCTCAAGGGGCTAAATGGCCTACTCCTGTTCTGATGTTCCTTTATAATGTTAATGCAGCTCAACAGTGTTGAGGGACATAGAAAATGTTTTGGGAAGGGAGGTTTTATTAGGATCTCTCCAGCTTGAGAATTAAATGAATTTTCTGCCAGACCTCTCTATCCTGGACTCTACTTTAATGCTCTGCTCACTTTGTCACCTTCAGTCAAATCGCAGACAGTTTCCCTCTTTATCATAAACAAAATAAAATCTGCTGAATGGGTTTAATTTTGAGCAGTAAAAATTCACCAGCAATTCTGCTGAAAATATAAAGTCCATTAAAATCATGCTTTAAGGCAGCCAAACTCTGTGGAGCTAAAATCCGGTCACATTACCACATTGAACAATTAAGCAGAATGCACTGCGTAAAGAAAATATTGTTACAAGTTGGATTTCGCAGCACAACGGTATGTGCTTCAGAACAATTTGAGGATTAGCAATTTAAATCTGATACAAATGTTTATAACTCCTTCCAGTCAAAGCCACAAACGGAGGTGATTACTGCACAAAGTGAGTAAAGTTCACAGTGATTTCACTAAAACGTGGTTACTGCCGGTGTCAGTTGGTAGCGCCCACACCTCTGGGTCAGGTTCAAGCCCCCCTTCCCCCTCCAGAACTTGAGTTTACAATCTGGGCAGACGCTGTTCCGATGTTAAAGATCCCACAGCACTAATCAAAAAATTAATTACATAGTATTTACAGAACAGAAACAGGCCGTTCGGCCCAACTGGTCTATGCTGGTGTTTATGCTCCACACAAGCCTCCTCCCACCCTATTTCATCTAACCCTGTCGGCAGATCCTTCTATTCCTTTCTCCCTCATGCACTTATCTAGCTTCCCCTTAAGAGCAGGAAGTTCTCTCAGTGTTCTGCTAACATTTCTGTTTCAGCCAATACCATAAACTAATTCATTTCCATGCTGTTTGTGGTCTTGATGGGCAGCAAATGCCCACCACATCTGCCTACATAAGAACAGTCACTGCACCTCAAAGTAACTGACTGTACATGAAGTACTTCAAGATGTTTGAGAGACATGATAAGGAGGAATACAAGTGCAAGTTTTTAAAAATATTTTTCTAAAGGAAATTACATTTTTTTTAGTTGATTGAAGCCCTTTTATTGTCACATTCTAACAATGGTGACTGCTTTTACTATTAAATAGATCGCAACAAAAGGCTTTAACGGTATTTATATCGACACTTTCAGGTTTAAAATAGAGCATGCATTTATATTCTTCTTCTAATCTTTTTATTCCCCATTTTTCTCACAGGTCTTTGCAATGACCAGCTTTAGCTGGGATTACCAAGGTAATGCTAACCCAGAGGTTTACTTGGAGTGGAGTAAAACACTCAGCTAATACTGACTCAAGGGTTGACAAAAATTTTCCAAATGGCGGGGAAAAAGTCCGAAGCCCTGGAGTTTGAGCCGTTATCACCAGGACCTGCAAACTGCTACACACCATGGTGGATTGCAACTCTTGTTTGAAATGAAGTCCATCGTTTGGTGCAATTATCTACCTTACACCAGTGACTAATCAAGAACCCAGTAGGTGCATAAAGTGATATAAAGTAGCTGGGCAGTGATACTGATATTGATACCCAGGGATTGAAGTCTTCAGTTTTAGCCAGTTCCATTATGTTTTCTAATTCTAGCACATCACTGGTATTTCAGGCAACTCTGTGGGGAGAGGGACACACAATTCAGCAGTCCCTCCAGGAGGCTCTTGCCCTTTCGCCATACGCCCTCCCCTTCTCACGCCCTAGATAGTGCCCTTATACCACATATCCTCTGTTATTTTTCTCCTATCAGTTGTTGCAATTCGGCTACTCCCGTTAGCGAGAAAGAAAATATTTCTCCAACAAGACTAAATTCCAGGCTTTGACTGTGGCTCGGAGATATATTTTTAGTTCTGTGAGTTTCATTCCAATTTGAAACTCCATAAAGAAAATCTCACGTTTCTGCTGGGCCCTGGTGTCAAAAACTACACGATTGACTGCAGCAAAACCTTCCTACAGACCACAACTGAGCATTGTGTAAATTCTGGCAAAAGTGGCAATGGCCACTTAAGAAAAGGGAGAAACAGATGATCAGATTCAGGATGACTGAAATGGCAAATGTTTTATGTTTAAGCCAGAGAAACATGTAACAGCAGCTATAACTCCTCCTGTTTCCATTTCCACAAATAGCAGGGAATGGCAAAAGAAGTGGACAGAGGGGGATAAAAAGGGGAGGGGGGGAAGAGAGATCGAGTGAGGGAGGGTGAGCAAGAAAGGGAATAAGCGTATGCAAGGGAGAGAGAAAGAGAGAAAAAGAGAGGGAAAAAGAGACAGAGAAATGAGAGGGACAGTGAAAGCGAGAGCAAGTGAGTGACTGCGAGCAAGAGAGAGCGCAAAAGAGTGAAGAGTGTGAGAAAAAGTGGAAAAGTGTGAGGGAGAAAAGGAGAGCGAGTGAGCAAGAACAAGTTTAGCACATCACTTAAAAAGCGAAAATAAAAACTATAGATGTACAATGGGTCAGTCGGCATTTGAAAGAAAAAGATAGATCAATGATTCCAGTGTGACCCGTCATCACACTCGGGTGTGACCCGTCATCACACTCGGGTGTGACCCGTCATCACACTCGGGTGTGACTTTTCTTCAAAACTGGAATGATCAGCTGTAGAATTTAAAATAATCCTTTCTGGTCCAGCATTGATTTTTTTTAGCATCAAAATGTGCCCAGCTAAGTACACACACAAATGCAAATGTACAACAAGTTAGTATGCAACTGTAGAGAAAAGACAAGTTAAAACACTTTGGGTATATCTGTCTAATGAAGAGTAAACACCCGGAATGTCATAAGCTGTCTTTTCTCTTGCATTTCCAGCGTTTTCTGTATGTTTTCAGTAATGACTAACTGACATTAGGTTCTTCACATGGAGAACATTCTCATACATTTCAATCAGTCTGGCATCATTTGACATCATGACATGGAAACAGTTGCTCTGTGCCTTAATCTCATCTGAGGTTGTGGCTCACAACTAAAACTACAATCGCAGGCTTATAACATAGAAAACATGACGGGTATTTGTTGTACATCTATACTGTAGGCAAATGCTAAAGGGCTTATGTGATAAACTACATCTCCCAGTATATTTCCACACCCGCCGAGCATGCTACAGGAATAATACTGGAGCCTTTCCTTACCTCACAGTATACAATATCCGCTCCATAGTCTAATGCCAGCAATCTCATTGGTAAAGTACCAACACGCACCATGGGGGCCAATATGACCTTGTTTCCATAACAAAGTCTGCTAACAGTTTGGTTGATCATTTCTTCTTTAATAACCTGGAGGGGGAAATAAAACAAGGCTTTGTGAATGTCCCTCTGCGAGTCTACAAATCTGCAGCAACAAAAACTGCATTTATGCAACACCTTTAATGGGGAAAAATGCGCCACTGAGGCGTAATCAGACAAAAATGGATGCCGAACCAAAGAAGGTGATATTAGGAGGAGGCGACTAAAAGCTTGGTCAAAGAGGTGGGTTTTAAGGAGGGTCTTAAAGAAGGAGGTGGAGGTGAGCGCAGAGCTTTAGGGAGGGAATTCCAGAGCTTAGACAGCTAATAGCATAGACGCCAATGGTGGGGTGAAGGGGGAATGCACAAGAGGCCAGAGTCAGGACAAACTCAGAATCTCGGACTGGAGGAGGTTACAGAGATAGGGAGGAGCAAAGCCATGAAGAGATTTAAACAAAAGGGTGAGAATTTGATCAGATCAGCCATGATCTTATTGAATGGCGGAGCAGGCTCGAGGGGCCGATTGGCCTACTCCTGCTCCTATTTCTTATGTTCTTATGTTCTTAATTTTAAATCTCAGGCACAGGGGGACCAAGAGCCAATATAGGTCAGCGAGCACAGTGGTGATGGGTGAATGAGAAGCAGAGTTTTGGATGAGCCATCTGTAAATAAAGCAGCTTAATGATTTGTTTCTGGCTTTGTCTCACTAATGAGTTTTCAGACTGCCTTCAGTAAGATTAGAGAAGTGAGAGAGACAATATTCAGTTCAGACCACAAGGGGGTCCCTATTGGTACATCCCTGGGTCACACTATTATATAATTAGATATTGAGCAGTACAGGCAATCTCCTAAAAGTAAGATACCCAAACGGCTTACGGGAGTGAGCAGCGCCACTGTACCTAAGAGATTATCTAAGGCAGATTTGAAAGTTGTAACAATCTGTTACCTTAATGGATACCCCTGTTTGGTATAAACATGCCTGGAATTTCCCAACCCTGAATGCAAGACATCAGTCCAGATTAAATGACATCTGCCACACTGGAGTTCATTCCCCATACTTATCGAAATCAGCCTGCAACCTATTGCTTGGGTCTAATCCTGTGCATGTTTTCATATTAGCTGCAGATTTAAAGACAGTTCCACTTATGGCCACATCTAAATGATTAATAAAAATGATGGTTATTAAATGAAAACATCTTGCAAAGATCAGTGCTGTTTACTCCTGTGTGAACCTTTGTTGTTCATCCACTAATCCATCAGACTTCTATGGTGTATTTTATTTCTTTCTTATTGATGTTCTCCCCCCCCCCCCCCACCAATCTCCTGAGCTGCTGGGGGAGGGGTCCGTAGCTCTGGTTAGCCTCTGGTCTTTCAGGCAAATGCCCATCATTCATGCATGAGCCGCCACAGTGAATGTTAGCATGCTTTTTGACCACGGACCCAATCCTATCCTTAGTTGACACAATTAGTTCACACAATTCCAGCAAGGGTCACTGGATAAAGATCGGAAGCAAGAACCAGGGCTGATTTCCCTTTCTCTAATCCACAAGCAGTGAGGCCTCCTATCCCTACCCTTGCTGTGATCAGCAGATTATGGATATTGAATCTGGCACCTCCTGGCCTGTATAGCTCGGCTGCTCAATAGATAAACTCACCATGTATCAGGCAGCCACTGTATAGATGTTTTTTGTTGGTTTGGAGAATTGTAAAACTTGGACAATGGGATTTTTGATCCCTAAAGGAAGCCGTAGAACACATATCACAATACTTTAAGGCCCAATTTGAGAGAAAGTCCAATTTACCTCTCAAAGAAGGAATTATTGATGGCTTGGCTGAAAGCAAGTAGCAATCCTTTCCCCCACCCCGACCAACCTCAAGACTCTCTTCCCTCCCCCCTCCCCAAGGATGACATTTGGCTCTAACTAATATTACAGGTGTTGAGACTTATTCTACTTAGATGATCAGTTCTCAAAATGTACACCAGCAGCTCTGTAAGACAAAAACATCAACTTGTGCTATTGTTAAATGGAAGTCTCCAGTTTGGATTATTTCTCAAATACTAAGCACAAGAAGCAATTTTAAGACAGCAGTCTCATCCTGGGATCACAGAACTTAAAAAGACACTCAAGACTGATTTCATTTGAAGTCCTCAAAAATAAATTCTCAGACGCTTATTTAAATTTTAATTAAACACAACCCTAGAAATCCAATTCTACTTGAAAGCCACAGCAATCAAATATTAGGTGGATGCTCACAATGTAATATCTCATTAAACAACACGTTCGGTAGATTACGTTTTTCTGACACATTAGTTTTGAGATCATTTCAAGTGCCATATATCTAATTCATACAAAAGTTATTCCAATAATTAGCTGGGCTGCAGATGTTCACATCACATTTGCTGCTTTGTTTAACGATTTAGTAATGTTTTCATTTGTGAACTGTGCAGTTTTCTTAGGCCAGGCCTGCAGGCAGAATGGAATAGAGCACCAAACCATGAGGCAAAGTAACAGCAAACAAATACTGAATATTGTAAGTGATTTGTACCTGCTAAACACCTCAATGATCAGAAGAAGGTATCTGTATACAATCAAGTACTTATTTTTAAATGGCCACATTGTACCCAAGAACCAATCACATATTTTAAGTAAACTGGCCAGGTTAGACGCGGCCCGTGAGGGTGGGTCGTGCTGGCTGCCTGCCTCTCTTCCGTGGCTTTGTCCATGCCCGGGTGGCCCTGGAGAAGGAGCACGCGATGTCCGCCGGTACGCTTGAGGCCTTCCGCGACCGGTGGGCACTGCAGGACTGGAGTGCATTGTCGACAAGGGTGATAATATTATTTAATTTGATAAGTTTCCTTTGTTTTTTTATGATTTTGTTTTCTGTTAGTTGTGCCTCTCTAATAAGGGGGCACTTTTGTTAGGTTTTTTGTTTAATGACACTGGGGCAACCAAGAAAACTTTAAATATGATAGACAGATTCTTAAAGCATATGGACAAACAGTCATCTCCAAACTCAATGGGCCAGTCTGCCCATAGGCTTTCTATGGGGTTTTGCACGGCAAGTTGCTGTCAATGGGACAGTCAAACGGCGCAGTGCCCTCTACAGGGCAAGCAACTGTGTGTCTGATTAACCAATCAGATTGAAGAATTGATAATGAGCAGTGCAGAGTCTGAACCAGGAAGTGTAAGTTCAAATAGTGAATTCAATGTCAAATCAGGTACAGAAAGCGAAATAAAGAGAGACGGTAAGAAGGATTGAATTAGAGAGAGATAAAAGAGACAGAAATAAAAAGAAAACAAAAATGTTACCTAAATTTTTGTTTTAAACGTCCAATAATGATCAAAAGCTGAAGGAATGCCAAACAACCTCTCTGGCACTGAAAATTAACTTTTACAAGTGTTTGTAAAAGTAATTAAGACTTACCACGCTGTTAAAAGGGTACTTAGACTGGAATAGGCAAGCCCTAACTTTTTTTGGCGAGTTTAGTCCATATCTATGAGGTAAATACAGGAACTTCGTGCCGTTCAATACATTTGAATGTTGAGTCAGTTGGCGAGATGTCGTTTCCACGCAGCTTTTGGTGGAGCACGGCATCTTGGACAACAACTTCCGGATTTCTGCATTTAACTGCATATGTGCAGTTGCCGGAAGTTACTGTCCGTATTATTTGCACATAATAATGGTGAGCTCTATTTGCCTCACCGTTATTTTTACAGCAAAATCCAGCCCAATATCTTACCTGTATAGATAAGTCTAGCCTAGCCTGGATATAAACCTAAATGTCAGAGGTGTAAGAACATTCCACCAGTCTTTCATTAAGGAACATTATAAAATCATCAGGGTTGAAACAGGTTACATAGAATTAACAGGTCAATGCCAGTGTTTATGCTCCACACAAGCCCCCTCCCTCCCCTCTTCATCTAACCCTATCAGCATACCCTTTTATTCCTTTCTCCCTCATGTGCTTATCTAGCTTCCCCTTAATTGTATCTATGCTATTTGCCTCAATTACTCCTTGTGGTTGCACGTTCCACATTCTTAACACTCTTTGGGTAAAGAAGTTTTTCCTGAATTCCCTATTGGGTTTATTGGTGACTATCTTATATTTATGGCCCCTAGTTTTGGTCTTCCCACAAGTGGAAACATCTTCTCTATGTCCACCCTATCAAACTAACTAGTAAATACCTAACACATTCAAAGGCAAAAGATGGTGCTGGACAATCTGTTTTAAAACATTTAAACTGCAGCACTTCACAGTTTGTATTATTTTTACCTCTAACACCCATCTTTGGACTGCCCCTGATTTCTCGCAACATCCCCAGTTGCTTCATATTGAGCACCCAGTACCAGAGTTTTCTGTCTCACCTGTGTGATACAGTGAACTGCAATTTTCTCCTTCCCTATCAAAGCTATTCCCAATAGGGAAAGCAACAAATCATCAAGCATGCCAATTGAAATAGTCAATAGAGAAACGAGCATTAAGGTTGGTTCAATGCACACACTGCAGCTAATGGAGCTGCTAATAGCAGAGACAAGCTGCACACAAGACCATTATTTCGTACAGAAATGTTGTGCTTGTAATATTAAAGGGTCTAATTTAGAAATAACTGCATACATCTGTAAGAAATAATGATCTCCCAAGTATAAAGATCTCATGGACCAGACTTACAATAGTGACTTTGTGCTTAGTGAAAAGAAATAGCTTAATACCCCTAGAGCTGTATTACTGGAGAAACCTATTTTTTCAAACACAATGCTACTAATGGGTTGGTGGAGTGGGCACGAAAGTGGAAAATGGAGTTCAACCCAGAGAAGTGTGAGATAATGCACTTAGGGAGGGCAAACAGTAAAAGGGAATACGCAGTAAACGGGAATATATTGAGAAGGGTAGAGGAAGTGAGAGACTTTGGATTGCATGTGCACAGGTCCCTGAAGGTGACAGTACAGGTAGACAGGTTGTGAAGAAGGCATACAGAATGCTCACCGTTATTAGCCGAGGTATACAATACAAAAGCAGGGATGTAATGATGGAATTGCATACAACGCTGGTAAGACCACAGCTGGAAAATTGTGCACTGTTCTGGTCATCATATTACAGGAAGGACATAATTGCTCTGGAGAGAGTGCAGAGAAGATTTACAAGAATGTTGCCAGGGCTTGAAAATTGCAGCTACGAGGAGAGATTGGATAGGCTGGGATTGTTTTCCTAGGAGCAGGGGAGGCTTGATTAAGGTGTACAAAATTATGAGGGGCCCAGATAGAGTAGACAGGAAGTACCTGTTTCCCCTAGTGGACAGTTCAAGAACTAGAGGACAAAGATTTAAGCTGATTGGCAGAAGGATTAGAGGGGACATGAGGAAAAACTTTTTTACCCAGAGGGTGGTGGGTGTATGGAATTTGCAGCCCGAATTGGTGGTAGAAGCAAGAACCCTCAGCTTTTTTTAAAAAGTACCTGGACCTGCACCTAAAGTGAGGGACAATGGTGTATTCAACAAACAAAATGACAATAATTACAAAATAAAGTACTGATAAAAAAAACACAATGGGACAACACGAGTCAGGGCAATGAAAAAAGTTAGTCATCATTATAAATAAATAATTCACAAGTTATATATTGTAGGAAAGGCTGCTGCAATCCCAACAATATGGGGTTAACTTCACTAAGTCTAACCACTGATGTCAAAGAAACACTGATACACAATGTGTTCAATCAGACTGAACCAATCTTTGCGTATTCTTGGATCAGCATGATCAAATAAGTGGAGTACCCAAGTCTTTGGCATAACTGTCTTAACATATAACATGACTTTTGATTCAAGTGCGGATGCAGTCTGTAGCGATAAAAGCTATATAGTGCCTTTAACATAGTAAAACTGTCCCAAGGCGTTTCACAGGAGCTGAACCACATATGGAGACATTCGGACAAGTGACCAAAAGCTTGGTCAAAGAAGTAGGTTTTAAGGAGCATGTTAAAAGAGAGAGAGGTAGAGAGATTTAGGGAGGGAATTCCAGAGCTTAGGGTCTAGGCAGCTGAAGGCACGGCCGCCAATGGTGGAATGATTAAAATCAGGGATGCACAAGAGGCAAGAATTGGAGGAGTGCAGAGATCTTGGAGGTTTATAGGGCTGGAGGAGGTTACAGAGATAGGGAGGAGCGAGGCCATGGAGGGATTTGAAAACAAGGATGAGAATTTTAAAATCGAGGCATTGCCGGACCAGGACCCAATGTAGGTCAGCGAGCACAGGGGTGATGAGTGAACGGGACTTGGTGTGAGTTAGGATACAGACAGCAGAGTTTTGGATGAGCTCAAATTTACGGAGGATGGAAGATGGGAGGCCGACCAAAAAACAGAATAGTCAATTCTAGGGGTAACAAAGGCATGGATGAGGGTTTCAGCAACAGATGAGCTGAGGCAGTGGCGGAGACGGGCGATGTTACGGGGAAGTAAGCAATCTTGGTGATGGAGTGGATATGGGGTCGGAAGCTCATCTCAGCATCAAATAGGATGCCAAGCTTGCGAACAGTCTGGTTCAGCCTCAGAGTGTAGCCAGGAAGAGGGATGGAGTCAGTAGCTAGGGAATGGAGTTCGTGGCGGGGACCAAAGACAATGGCTTTGGTCTTCCCAATATTTAGTTGGGAGGAAATTGCTGCTCGTCCAGTACTGGATGTCGGGCAAGTAGCATGACAAATCAGAGGCAGTGGCGGGGGGAGTCGAGAGAGGCGGTGGTGAGGTAGAGCTGGGTGTCATCAGAGTACATGTGGAATCTGACGTGTTTTCTACAAGTAGGCTTTCTTAGTCCTACTAGTTACATTTATTCTGCACCAATTATGGAGCACTGCCAGTTTCAAGCAACTTATGATGCAAGACAAGTGAAACATGTTCCTACGTTTGAACATGTTAGTTTTTTTTTCTTTTTTTTGAGCGGGTTATAAAGTTTTTTTTATTTAAACCCCTTTTATAAGAAGGGGGGTTAGGGTATCATCTTTTATTTTTAATAGAAATCAAACAACCACAATCAAATGATAATTTTATTGTCCGGATTGAGGATGCACTTCAGTCCCTGCGGTGCCCACCGGTCGCGGAAAGCCTCAAGCGTACCGGCAGTTACCGTGTGCTCCGTCTCCAGGGCCACCCCAGGCGCGGAGAATGCCGCAGAAGAGAGTCAGGCAGTCGGAGTGACCGCCCCCACAGGCCGCATCCCGGCTGCACCTGTATTGAACAAGTTAGTGTAACCAATGAGCTAGAATACACAGTGTTGATTTGGTGATGCCAGATATGATGGATAGAGATAAGCAGAACCACGGAGATGAGCAAAGCCTGCATGAGTGCCTGCTGAACTGAAGAACGATATTGCATTAGTGAGGCTGCAAATTTGGAAACAGGAAGCCTTTACAAAGTTTAATATAGCTCTTTCACAAGTCCCACTACACTCAACAGGCATCCCAAGTGGAAGAGGATAGATGACCATCACAACTTCTTTGCGACACTCTGTATGGTTGTCTCTGATCACTGAAAATGACACTCCTAATATGTGTTCAATGATTGATGTAAGGAGACGCACAACACCCGGTTATAGTCCAACAGCTTTATTTGAAATCACAAGCTCCGAAAGCTTGTGATTTCAAATAAAGCTGTTGGACTATAACCGGGTGTTGTGCGTCTCCTTACATTTGTCCACCCCAGTCCATCACCGGCATCTCCACATCGTATTCAATGATGACAGCTTTTCAATCTAGGAACTGAATTCTTATGTTAAACTCAAGTGCACGTTACACTTGAGTTTAACATTAGCCATTCAAGACGAACTGCTGTCAGTTTCAAGCACCGGTTAAAAAAAGAGAAGTTTGTAGAGGCTTCCTTTTTTTAAATCAGCAAGTCTTTGTTTTTCATTAATGACTCAAAGACTTGTTGATTTAAAAATAGGAAGCCTCTACAAACTTCAATATATCCCATTCGCAGATCCCAGTACTCTCAGACTGGGATCACCGCGTATTAGGCGCTGGAGCTACTGTGTAGATCCACGCATCATAACCATCGTGACACAAAACACTGATTGCGACGACTTTACACAAAGCCATGAGACGGAGTATTTAACCTTATAAAAGCGAAGCCCTCACCTGGATAACAATGAATGCAGATCCCAAACTGCGGCCCTGGATAGCGTGTAGCAGCCGCGCACCAGAAACACATGTGGCCTGGGAGAGATCACTTCCGCCTTGGTGTCGCGTCATTACAGGGCGCCGTCACGTTCGGCGATGGAATGCTGAGAGTGCGAGTGTTCCAGGGCCGGCGCGCGGGGGGGGGCTTCCCCGTTCCATCCCCGGATATCGGCAACATGTTGAGGCGCGGGTCGACGGCGGCCCGGCCCCGGCTCCGGCTCCGGGCGCTGCTGCGCTTCTCCGCCGGAGGTGAGCCCCGGGGGCCGGCCGACAGCGGCGAGCTGCCCGTGATTCGCGTCCCTCAGCGGACGAGGCTCCGGGCGGAGGAGAGTGTGAAGCGGGCGGCGGGGAACAAGGCGAGGCTGGGGCTGGGGCTGGGGCTGGGGCTGGCGAAGCCCGGGCGGCTGCTGATCGTGGGGAAGCGGCCTCAGCTGAACCAGCACGCCGGCTACACTTTCGGCAAGTTCGACCGAGTGCCCCTCGTCTCCCGGGGCTGGAAGCACAGGAAAGCGGCCGGGGATTATTTTGTCATCAACAACACCCGGACCCAGCCGCCGGTTTTACCCGAGGACGAGGAGGAGCCCAGAGCGAAGGCCCGAAGCTTCAGCTCGCTGGGGCTGTGCGCCGAGTTGCGGGACTCGTTGGAGCTGATGGGCATCCCTCACCCCACCACCGTCCAGGCGCAGACCATCGCGGCCCTGCTGAGAGGGAAGAACGTGCTGTGCGCGGCCGAGACCGGCAGCGGCAAGACCCTGAGCTACCTGCTGCCTTTACTGCACACGTTGAAATCCGAGAGCGCTGAGGGGACAGACGTTGACTGTAACGGGCCCCGCGGCCTGGTGCTGGTCCCCTCCCGGGAGCTCGCCGACCAGGTGCAAGAAGTGGCCCGATCTCTGGCTTCCAACTGGAACCTCAACGTGCGCTCGATCGGGGGCGGTCGGGGGATGGGCAGCGTGAAGCTGACCTTGTCCCGAGGACCGGTTGACCTGCTGATCGCAACGCCCGGAGTCCTGTGGAAGGCGCTGAGAAGAGACTTCATCGCCCTGCGCAACCTGACCTACCTCGTGTTGGATGAGGCGGACACTCTGTTTGATGAGAGCTTTGTGGACTTACTGGAGGATATTCTACACCACACCCACATCGCTTCAAAGGTCTCAGAAACCCAGGGGGTGGAAAGGAAAGCCCAGCTGGTAGTGATAGGCGCAACATTCCCAGGTGGAGTGGGAGAACTTCTTAGCAAAGTCACCGATTTGGGGAGCATCACGACCATAAAGAGCAAGAGACTTCATTGCCTTATGCCACACGTGAGGCAGAAGTTTATGAAAGTCAAGCGGGCAGACAAAGCCACCGACTTACTGCAGATGTTAAAGGAGCTGGTTGCTGAGAAAGCTGGCGTTGGAGTCCTTGTGTTTTGCAACAGTGCAGCAACAGTTAACTGGCTTGGTTATGTCCTGGATGACCATCGGATCAAACACTGCCGGCTGCAAGGGAATATGCACGCTGAAAAGCGAAGTGGGATCTTTTGCACGTTTCAGCAGGGTTTGATAGACATACTTCTTTGCACAGACATTGCATCCCGTGGGTTGGATACTCAAAGGGTGGAAGTTGTAATTAATTATGACTTTCCACCAACGCTGTGCGATTACATCCACCGTGCTGGACGGGTGGGGCGTGTTGGGAGCAAGGTTTTGGGTGCAGTTGTTAGTTTTGTTACACACCCCTGGGATGTTGAACTGGTGCAGAAAATTGAAACTGCAGCTCGGCAAAAAATGATACTCCCTGGCATGGAATCTGAAATCCACCAACATGTGAAGAAACACCTACCAGAATTATCAAAAGATGAGAATTAAGCTATCTTCAGAGTGACTTGAATGAAAATAGTGGTTGTACCAATTACTTGTCATTTTGAATTAAAGTAAAATGCTTGAAAATTGCGGCTATATTTTTGGCCAGATGTTGCTGTAGCAGGGCATCTAAAAGGTGTCTGCTGTTAATTAGACTTGTCCTTGCACTTAAGTATTTTTTGCGTGGCAAGTTGCTGAAAGTGCGAGCTGATAACATTACAGCGAGGGAACGGGGCAAGCAACTGTATATCTCCTTAACCAAAATCAGATTGAAGGAATGTGAAATTAACAGCACATGGACTGAGGAGGAAGAGTGGGAAATTCAATCTCAAATCAGGTACAGAAAGATTGGATAAAGAGGAAAAGTAAACAGTTACATTTTTTAAATCTCCAACAACAATTAATACCTGAAGGAATAAGATTCCACACTTGTAATAGTTAATTTTCAGTGCCAGAGGTTGATTTGCAGTAATTAAAACTTATAATGTTGCTAAACATAAATAGGAGCAGGAGTAAGACCATACAGCCCCTCGAACCTGCTCCACCATTCAATCAGATCATGGCTAATCTTCTACCTCAGCTCAACTTTCTCACCTTGTCCCAAGATTCCCTTGAGTCCAAAAATCTATCGACCTCAGTCTTGAATATATTCAGCCACTGAGCATCTGCAGCCCTCTGCATAGACAAGTCCAAAGATTCACAATCCTCTGAGTAAAGAAACTTTTACTCCTCTCAGTCCTAAATGGCCAATCCCTTATCTTGAGACTATGACCTCTAGTGCTAGACTCTACAGCCAGGGGAAAACAGCCTCTCAGCACCTACCCTGTCAAGCCCTCCATGAATTTTATATGTTTCAATGAGATCACCTCATCTAAACTCCAGAGAATATAGGCCCATCCTACTCAATCTCTCGTCAAAGGACAACCCTCTCATCCCAGGAATCTATTATGAAGGAAGTGGTAATAGGGCACATAGAAAATGTTATGATTAGACAGTCAACATGGTTTTATGAAAGGGAAATCATGTTGGACAAATTTATTAGAGAGTTTTTTGAGGATGTAATTAGCAGGGTAGATAAAGGAGAACCAGTGAATGTAGTATATTTGGATTTTCAAAAGACATTCGATAAAGGTGCCACATAAAAGGTTGTTATGCATAACAAGGGCTCATGAGGTTGGGGGTAATATTAGTATGGATAGAGGATTGGTTAACGGACAGAAAACAAAGTAGGGCTAAACGGGTCATTTTCAGGCTGGCAGTCTGTAACTAATGGAGTGCCGCAAGAATCAGTGCTTGGGCCTCAGCTATTTACAATCTATATTAATGACTTAGATGAAGGGACCGAGTGAAATGTCTCCAAGTTTGTTGATATACAAAGCTAGGTGAGTAAGTAAGCTGTGAGGAGGACAGAGAGTCTGCAAAGGGATATAGACAGGTGAGTGGGCAAGAAGATGGCAGATGGAGTATAATATGGGGAAATGTGAGGTTATTCACTTTGGTAGGAAGAATAGAAAAAAAAATAATTAAATGGTGAGGAACTATTGAATGTTGGTGTTTAGAGGGATTTGGATGTCCATGTACAAGAAACACAAAATGTTACCATGCAGGTACAGCAAGCAATTAGGAAAGCAAATGGAATTTTGGCCTTTATTGCAAGGGGGTTGGAGTACAGGAGTAAGGAAGTCTTGCTACAATTGTACAGGGCTTTGGTGAGATCTCACCTGGAGTACTGTGTACAGTTTTGGTCTCCTTATCTAATGAAGGATATACTTGCCTTAGGGGCTGTGCAATGAAGGTTCACTAGATTGATTCCTGGGATGAGAGGGTTGTCCTATGATGAGAGATTGAGTAGAATGGGCCTATACTCTCCAGTTTAGGAGAATGAGAGGTGATCTCATTGAAACATACAAGATTCTGAGGCGACTGGACAGGGTAGATGTTGAGGTGGTTTCCCCTGGCTGGAGAGTAGAATGAGAGGGCATAATCTCAGGCGGTCAGCCATTTAAGACGGAGATGAGGAGGAATTTCTTCACTCAGGGTTGTGAATCTCTGGAATTCTCTACCCCAGAGGGCTGTGGATGCTGAGTTTTTGAATATGTTCAAGGCTGAGATAGATTTTTGGTCTCCGGGGGAATCAAGGGCTATGGGGATCGGGTAGGAAAATGGAGTTATGGTCGAAGATCAGCCGTGATCTTATTGAATGGCGGAGCAGGCTCAAGGGGCCTATTCCTGCTCCTATTTCTTATGTTCATAAGAACTTAAGAATCAACCTAGCGAACTTTTGTTGCACCGCCTCTAAGGCGAGTATATCCTTCCTCAGGTAAGGAGACCAAAATTGTACATAGTACTCCAGGTGTGATCTCACCAGAGCCCTATATAATTGCAGCAAGACTTCCTTACTCTTATACTCCAACCCCCTTGCAATAAAGGCTAACGTATCATTTGCCTTCCTAATTGCTTGCTGTACCTGCATGTTAACTTTCTGATTCATGTACAAGGACACCCAAATCCCTTTGACTACCAACATTTCTTAGTCTCTCACCTTTTAAAAAAAATTCTGCTTTTCTATTCTTCCTACCAAATTTCACATTGCCCCACATTATACTCCATCTGCCACCTTCTCGTCCACTTATTCAACCTGTCTATATCCCTTTGCAGCCTCTTTGCGTCCTCGTAGCTTACTTTCCCACCTAACTTTGTATCAACGAACTTGGGTACATTACACTTGGTCCCCTCATCTAAGTCATTGATATAGATTGTAAACAACTGAAGCCCAAGTACTGATTCTTGCAGCACCCCACTAGTTACAACCTGCCAACCCGAAAATGACCCATTTATTCCTATTCTTTTTTCTGTCCATTGACCAATCCTCAATCCACGCTAATATATTATCCCCAATCCCATGAGCCCCAATCTTGTGTAACAATCTCTTATGTGGCACCTTATTGAATGCCTTTTGAAGATCCAAATATACTACAACCACTGCCTTCCCCCTTATCTACCCTGCTAGTTACAGCCTCAAAAAATTCTAATAGATTTGTCAAACACTATTTCCTTTTCATAAAACTGTGTGTTGACTCTGCATAATCATATTAGGATTTAAGTGCCCTATCACTACATCCTTAATAATAGATTTCAGCATTTTCCCTACTACTGATAATAGGTTAATTGGCCTATAGTTCCCTGTTTTCTCACTCCTTTTTTGAATAGTGGAGTTACATTCGCTACCTTCCAATCCACAGGGACCATTCTAGAATCTAGGGAATTCTGGAAGATCAAAACCAATGCATCCACTATCTCTGCAGCCACCTCTTTTAAAACCGTAGGATGTAGGCCATCAGGTCCAGGGGATTTGTCAGCTTTTAGTCCCATTAATTTCTCCAGTACTTTTTTTTTACTAAT
Source organism: Heptranchias perlo (assembly GCF_035084215.1). Classification (NCBI taxonomy): domain Eukaryota; kingdom Metazoa; phylum Chordata; class Chondrichthyes; order Hexanchiformes; family Hexanchidae; genus Heptranchias; species Heptranchias perlo. The sequence continues at coordinate 27,077,465 of NC_090340.1, forward strand.
CTTAATTGCATTAAGTTCCTCACTCTTATTAGACCCTTGGTTCCCCACTGTTTGTGGTATGTTTTTTGTGTCTTCTACTATGAAGGCAGGTACAAAATATTCGTTTAACGTCTCTGCCATTTCTTTATTCCCCATTATAATTTCTCCTGTCTCTGCCTCCAAGGGACCCACATTTACTTTTGCTAATCTCTTCCTTTTTATATACTTGTAGAAGCTCTTACAATTTGTTTTTATATTTCTTGCTAGTTTACTCTCATACAATTATCTCTATCAATTCCATGGTCATCCTTTGCTGATTTCAAAAATCCTCCCAATCTTCAGGTTACTACTTTTTTTTGGTAACATTGTAAGCCTCTTTTAATCTAATACTATCTTTAACTTCTCTAGTTAGCCACGGTTGGATCATTGTTCCCGTGGAGTTTTTATTCCTCAAGGGAATGTATATTCATTGAGAATTATTAATTATTTCTTCAAATGTTCGCTATTGCTTATCTACCTTATATCTTTTAATCTAATTTCCCAATCTATCTTAGCCAATTCGCCCCTCATACCTAGGTATTTGGCTTTGATTAAATTTAAGACCCTAGTTTCGGACTTGACTAATCACTCTCAAATGCAATATGAAATTCTATCATATTATAAATTACTCTGCCCTGGAGGATCCTTAACTGTAAGATTACTAATTAAACCTATCTCATTACACGATACTAAATCTAAAATAGCCTGTTCCCGGACAAATTGTTCTCAAACTGTCTCAAATGCATTTTCCATGAACTTGTCCTCAACTATTTTTGCCCATTTGGTTTGCTCAATCTACATAAAGATTAAAGTTCCCCTATGATTATTGCATTACCCTTGTTACATGCTCCTCTAATTTCCTGATTTTTACTCTGTCCAATACTTTAACTACTGTTAGGGGGCCTATAAACTACTCATTATTTCTTAGCTCCACCTATACTGATTCGACATCCTGATTTTCTAAGCAAAGATCCTTTCTCACTACTGCCTTTATCTCATTCTTGATTATCAGGGCTACCCCCCCCCCCCCCATCTTTTCTAAAAATCAAATACCCTGGAATATTTAGTTCCCAACTTTGGTCACCTTGGAACCACATCTCTGTAATGGCTACTAGATCAAACCCATTTATCTCTACTTGTGCCATTAATTTATCTATCTTGTTAGGAATGCTTTGTGCATTCAGATATAATGCTTTTAGTTTTAACTTTTTACTATTTTTCCCTGATGTGACATTGCTCACTAATGCCTCATTACTTTTGTTAAAGTCTGTCCTTTCCTGACACACTCTGCTTGTTTTTACCCAAATTGCTACTCTGCTCCACAGCCTTGACTTTTCTCTTTAGACTTGTAAATTTACCCTTATCTGAACCCTTACTCCCCTCTTATTAGATAAAGCCCTATCTACTGCCCTAGTTATTCGATTCGCCAGGACACTGGTTTAAGTGGAGCCTGTCCCAATGGAACAGCTCCCTCTTTCCCCAGTACTGGTGCCAGTGCCCCATGAATTGAAACCCCTGCTTCCCACACCACTCTTTTAGCCACACATTTAACCATCTAATCTGTTGGAGTCCGTGTTTCATTTGTTCACGGGGTGTGGGAGACTGCAGCCCCTGTTTGATTATTTGGAGGGGCTGCTCCTCAAGTTCTGGCTGCACTTCAGTCCCACCCTCCTGATCTTTGGCTGCCCGGTGAGGAGGGGGGCGGGCAGGTCGGTGGACGTCCTCGTGGGCCTGTCCAAGGCGGCCATCCACAGGTCCAGGTTGCTCGCGGCCCGTGGGGGCGGTCGCTCGGCCTGTCTGCCTCTCTTTCGCGGGTTGCTCCACGCCCGGGTGGCCCTGGAGAGGGAGCACGCGGTGTCTGCCGGTACGCTCGAGGCTTTCCGCGACCGGTGGGCACCGCAGGGGCTGGAGTGCATCCTGAACGAGGAAAATAATATTTTAATTTGATTCTTCGTTTTGGTTCTTTTAGTTTTTTAGTATTTAAGCACACCCTACACCCCCCCCTTCTTATAAAAGGGGGGCCTAAATTCACAAAAAAGAAAAAAAATGTCCCAATCAGCCTGAGGCAGAGTCTGAAAAAAAAGAAAAAAAAATCTGTTTGTCTCTATGCCAATTTGCATGTGGCTCAGGCAGTAATCCAGAGATTACCACCTTTTTAATTTGGACCCTAGCTCCTCAAACTCCCTCAGCAAAACCTCATTCCTAGTTCTACCTATGTCGTTGGTTCCTACGTCGACCACGACAACTGATCCTCCCCCTCCTGCTTCAAGTTCTTCTCCAGCCATGAGGAGATGTCCTTAACCCTGGCACCGGGCAGGTGACACAGGTTTTGGGACTCCCGGTCGCGGCTGCAGAGTACAGTATCTATTTCCCTGACTATACTATCCCCTAACACCACCACATTCCTTTTTACTCTTCCCACTTGAATGGCCTCCTGTACCACGGTGCTGTGGTCAAATTGCCCATCCTCCCTGCAGTCTTTGTTCTCATCCATACAGGTAGCAAGTACCTCGTACGTGTTGGACAAGTGCAAAGGCTGAGGCTCCTCCATCACTGCATCTGGGGTCCCCTTAGCTGCCTGACTCACAGTCATCCTCCTGTCCCTGACCACTAACCAAATCTAAACCACCTCTTGGCTCAAAGCATCCAGCTAACTCTCCCCCTCCCTGATGCATCGCAATGTCTGCACCTCAGGCTCCAGCTCAACAACTCTGAGCTGAAGTTCTTTGAGTTGCAGACACTTACTGCAGATGTGATTGCCTGGAATCACTCTGCTTTCCACAAACTCCCACATGCTGCAGTTATGGCACACCACCTGCTCAGCCATCTCAATCTAATCTTGTTTTATTTATTTACTTAAAGTTTCTATGTAATTATTTCACTTGGTTTAGTTTTTTTAATATTAATTTATCTAGTTTGTTATTAATTTAATGAAGTATTAGCAAGTTATAGGTTCCTAGTTTAAGCCACTCCTAGCTTATAGAGCAAAAAAGTGTATTACTCACCAACCTGCTGGCCTCCAATGTCACTTTTAAACTTCTGCCTGTGTTTGAGTTGGCCTCAGCTTGATGTACTCTGCTCTCAGGCCTCTGCTCCTGCTCCTTTTATTCCCAATAACCACTAAAAACATTAACCAATTAACTAAATACTGACTTACCCTCAGCACTCCTCTGCCTTATTTTGATTCCTTGTGTGTCTCTCTTTATGCTTCGCTCAGTCTTAGTCTATAGTTCTTTGGTTTAAATCACTTAATACCTAATTCCCACGCTCACCAAATTCCCAGTTGAACGTCCTCACTCCGTTAGAGGTTCACTCTCTGTCTTTCCCAACCTCTGTGCTCAAGCTCATTGAGCAGTTGGCATTAAAATTAATCAGCTTCCAGCTCACAGTAATTACCCTCTAGTCAGGCAATCACTTACAGCTAAGTTAACCATTAATTAACTTGCAGTTTCTTTTAAGATTTTGAAGTTCCAAGTGAAATTTTAAACTAAATTTTAATTTCAATTCACCCAATCTCACCAAATTCTCAAATTCCCGCTCAGTTCACGATCCACTCTATACCTAAAAAGGTACTTACATTTGAAATAACAAGACTTAACTTTCTGTGGCAAGTTTATTTTGTATCTACCGTGCAAATGCAGCAACCTCACGCCATTCAATGCAGGTCAGTGGTGAGGCAGACATCGAGATGTTATTTTTGTGAAGCTACTGGTGGAGCAGCACAACTCTGACAGCAACTTTTGGATATTCGCGTTTAACTGTGCATCTGCCCCTCACCTGAAGTTGCTGTGCCACTTACGCATAAATAACGGTGAGTGCCATTAGCCTCACCGTTACTTTGACAGCAAATTCTGGCCCATTAACTTTCACGATTTTTACAAGGACTAGAGGGGACAGGATAGTACTATGCATTAGAACGGGATGTTCCGATGCATACTACTATCTGTTGTGTCAACCATGGCTCAGTGGCAGCACTCTCGCCTCTGCGTCAGAAAGTTGTGCATTCACTCCAGACAGTTGAACACAAAATCTAGGCTGACACTCCAGTGCAATACCGAGGGAATGGGGCACTGTCGGAGGTGCAGTCCTTCAGATGAGATGTTAAACCGAGGCCCCGTCTGTCCTCTCAGGTGGATGTAAAAGATCCCATGGCACTATTTTGAAGAGGAGCAGGGGAATTCTCCCCGGTGTCCTGGCCAACATTTATCCCTCAAGCAACATCATTAAAAGGAGATTATCTGGCCATTATCACATCGCTGTTTGTGGGAGTTTGCTGTAAAGCGCTTTGGGATAGCCTGAGGTCATGAAAGGCGCTGTATAAGTGCAAGTCTTTTTTTCTCCTACGCTTAGGAGTAGTCGCTCAGGTCAGTGTGCCACAACTAGTGAGGGGGCCATATATGAGTAAATCGGGTAGAATCAGGATTAAAATACAACAGCCAACTCCCAATATAGTTTGTGTTTATGAAGTACCCCATTTCTCCATTCTTCACATGTGTGCCCTCTTTCCTTCCACATCTATTTTAATTTATCTGTTGACTTCACTGCTCCTCTTACTTCTCTCTTCTTTTCCTCTTCCGTTTTCACCCCTCTCTTCTATTTCTCAGCAGCCACAGGTGGGAAGGGACAGCAGCATTGGCACTGGAGTGGTCATCCTGTCCCATTTCTGATTCTGTAAAAGCATAGTAGTGGCTATATATTTGTCATTTGGAGTCATTGGCCCTTGCATCCTGACTGAGAGAGCTGCCCCAACATAATCCATTCTGCAGCCTTTCTCCATGTACATGGAAATGCCACAAGCCCAGTGCTATGCTGGTGTCTCTTACCTGTAACTGACACTGCGACATCAGACTTTTTAACAGGTATATCAGTTTTCAATGAAACAAAACAAAATTTGCATGCCCTTATTTTATATCCATATTAAAAAGGGATAGCATTTAAAATTCCACTGATTTAGCAGTCCTTTGAGTTGCAAACTGCTACATAATCCCAATTATTTTCATCCTTTTAAAAATATATATATTTTAGTGCTTTATACTGCGTTTGACTGCACGTGTGTGGTCGCTGGAACTTGTTCTTCAATTTGCCCATTAATAACTGTGAGCACTGTCACCGTATTACACTAGCAATTTCTGGCCTATTGTTTTATCACATTTCACAAATATCTGCTGGTTATAATAGCATGAGTCAGCAAGTTCTACAAGTCTAAACTTTATCAAAAAAGGTCAGTCACAGGCATCATCTGTAAATAGGGTTTTTTCCCCTTTCCCTCTTCTGACTCCCTAAATTTCAATGGCTAACAAAATAGTAGTTCAGGCTCAATAGGCTGAATGTCCTATTTTTATATTCCTAATGATTCCTTATCTTTTCTACTTAATTGCATTGTCCTGCTTTATTAACCCTCTGCACTAAAGGGAAATATGTAATAATGAAAAATCTTATTTCATTCCAAAAATTATGTTGATTAAAAATGTTTAATTCTATTTGGTAATAGTCATCAAAATTGAACAGAAAATTAACATGAGAGTTTATTTGACAAATAAAAATGTGCACTTTTTTGAAACTTGAAAGAACTTTCAATACTTTATGCATCTAGGTAGTTTTTTGGCAAAATAATTATCAAATGAGAAAGCTGATAATTGAGAATTAGTCTTCACAAAAATACAGAATCATTCTTAATCATAGAAACAAGACAAAAAGTACAATAGGAGAGGGTGGTGGATAAATAAGATAGGACTTAAATGCCCTTAAATAATTATGGAAGGAAATAGTTTAGCTTTGGTAGAAATATTTAATGGCTCATTAAGAAATTCAAGGAAAAATATCTGAGACCAAAGTTGTTAACATGATTCTGAATTTCAAGAAAGGGAGACTCTAACTATAATAATTGTGGGATGTTTGCTTGAGATAATGTGTGGTTTAAAATACCTGAAAGCACCAGTACAAACTCCATTCAGGATTATCTATTTTCTCCCCTCCTTTAAATTTTCTTCATCTTTTGAACAACAGGCTACCAACCTTCTACCAAATGTCAGGCAATGCTGCTTTGTGACCATTTGGAGGAACCCAAGAATGCCAGGGTTCATTTATCTCTAATGTTTTTCTCCCTCCTGATGGGGAAACAACTCACCTCCACTTGGCAACTCACTGCGCAAGATATCACAAGCACGACCATTCTGTACTAACACACTGGTACATCGGCAGTACTAGTCCATCTGGGGGAAGTGAATCTGAGTGACAAGCAAGCTTGGGACAAAAAAAAACTCACCGACCACGGTCAGCAAATTGTCTTCAGACTGCGAGAGAAATCTTACTCCATTTAATCGATTTTGAGGTTCTGCTTTATTCCAGATATTGTATTTTCATGTAATCATTTCCGTAATGAAATACATTTTCCAGCAGTGGGTCCACCAGTAACAATTTAATGAGGTCAGCCACAAACAGCTTGATATTATCACTTCACAAGTCGGACGTAGTGCACTTGAACAACATAATTGAAAGACAGTCACATATCATCATGGAATAGTTAGTCCAGACAATCATACAATCAATACATGAAAGCTTAAACATTAAATACCACAGGTTTGTATTGAATATGCGTTCCCAAAAAGCTTTTAAAGGGAACTTTTTCGGTCTTTCATGCAAACAGTAAAAGGTAAAGAAGGTCAAGTCACTCTACAAACATTAATAACATTTACCAAGTAACGCGACTCGCAGGTTTTTATAACACGGAAATACTGGTAGATGCTTAACAATACTGATCGTTGATTTTCCGTTTCCGAGCTTTAGTGGCTACAATCTCTTCACAGCAACCAAAAAAGCAGACAATATTAACAACTGAGATTATTCAAGAGGAAGTTAAAGTATACATAATTTAAATGGTAGTTTTTAAATACTATTTTAAATTCTGTCTCTTATCCCTGTTCACATTTTTCTCTTGTTATTTACAATTACAGTTGCAATGTCCATAAATGCACCTCTTTTTTCATTCTGCATGTCTCAACAGGCAGGCGGTTCACAGAAACTGTCCTGTTCAGACTAATTCGGCAAAATAGTATGTGGAGTTATGTGAAAATGGCAGAAGGAAGTAGATTCTGCCTGAACTCATGTTTTCTATCAATCATAATGCATTTACAAAACTATCAGAGTGAACTTCAATCGAAAAATGGAGAGAAGCAGAAGATTTTACTCCTGTGTTCAATGGTCTGTTTCTCTATTTGCCTTTTCATTCCCAGTTTGCAGATTTCTCTCTGCGTCTTTCCAACACAAGTAAAAAGATGTCTCCTCAATTTTCTTACGTGAGTACCCTCGCACCGTGCAAGCGTCTATTAAATAACCATGACACTTCAGACAGGAAGGTTTCAAGGTCTTATATTCTCACAAGGTACGTGCAGCTCCGTTTTCATCTTTGTGAACGGTGCTTTCTAGGTCTTCAGACCAAGATTTCAGATCTGAATTTTAAATTTCATTAAGATAAAGTGCCGGACCTCAATACTTCACCGTGTCAATAATGCCAGTAAATTGATGACCGGTTGGTCAATGGGAAGATCGCGCTTGTCAAAAGCTTGGAGGGCACCTTTATAAAGTACAATATCACATATCCAGCATTAACTGGCACAAAGTAGAACATCCAAACTCTCATTTTTATAAGATCTGCTGTTTCCTTATAATAGTTTCTTCCACTAATTGGTATTGTAAAGATAATAATTTTAACAATCGGCATAACAAAATTATTTGTATTGGACTTACACACTAATGTAAAGCTGCAGTGCTGGACTAACATTTAATAGTGTTACAGTTAATTATTAAAGTAAAACGCCCATTGAAAATCATATTTGAAAAGTGATCCATTTCAGAGCTGTTTAAGGTTAATTAAGGAAGGAGACTCATGCATTTTATTTTCCCAACACAACCCATCTAACCTCTGCAGCACTAGATCCTAGTTCCATGAATAGCAAAACCGAGTTGAATAAAGCCGAGGGCAGGATTTAAATTAACAAAATATGTGGGTCAGGATTCAATCTCTGTTAAGTGCAGGTTCCTAAGTAGATCAGTAATATATGGTACTCTAATAATAAAGGGTGTTGTGAACTTCAATTCTATATGTAAATTAGAGAATATTAACATTTAGTTTAACTGTGAGTTGAGTGTTGCTAAGAAGTAATGTATAACTATAGCTGGAGATTAACTGCTTTTAAAGACTTTCAATTTAATTTAGACAGAGCATTATTTTCCTCTGTTCAAAGAAAAGGGGGAGTAATGCATGTTTTACACTAATTTGTGAGCGTGAACGAGATCGTGGAATGCACAGTTTGAACTGTGCTCTTCCTGAGTGTACAATTTGATAACATGAATGTGAAAAGCAGCCAATCAAGAAGCAACTATAACAATGATCTCTTAATGCTTCTAAATTAGCTAATAAGCCACTTACCTGGTAGAAATGTTGAAAAGGTAATTAATCTAGCTGTGGAATGCAGTATTTCTGCTAAACGGCTCAATGACAAAAATCCTGATGTACCCCTGAGAACCTGCTTGACTCGACTCATTTCTAATCACTGCTCAGCATAAACTCTCCACATCCGCCTCAAGCAGCAGCATCTCACCGGCCATTAAACAGGGGTCAGGTGCATTCCCATTCCGTCACTTGCCCACAAACTCCATTTTGTGCTCCACACTTGATTTGCCTTCACTTTATTTGTGCCCCTCCCTTCTTCCCCTTCCGTCTTGTGCAAAGGCGGTCAACTATGTAAAACTTTTCGCCCCCATTTGCAATCACTTACTGGTACATGGCTGCATTCTTTTAAATTTAAATCTCGGAGATGTTTCCAGCCCTCCCTTTGAGAAGCTCTTGGCTACAAAAGCAAACGAGGTCAGGAGTTCAGAATAATTAATTCGCTGAAAGGTCAGCTCAGCTTTCCTGGTCACAGCTCCACTTTGCCAAAACCAGAATCCAACTTCAAATACCTTGAACCAGCCATGATGAAGACTGATCTCTTCTGACTTGCCCAATTGGCTCTGCCTGGGTCGACAGAACCTGTTACTCGGGTTAGGGTGGGTGGGAGCAGACCGCCACTGATGTAAGCAGATCTGCCTCTGATTAGTCAACAGAAACCCCTCCTCATACTCAAATGTCCTTGTGGGCAAGAGGAATCCCCAGAGGAATGAGCTTCGAGCCCCCTGAAATGGTAGGGTAGCAAGCCACAAAAAAATTAGAGTTATAAGCAAACAAATGCACCAAACAAAATACAAGAAAGATAATCTATAAAAGCTAAAAATGCAGCAACTATTTAAGATACAAGCCGTCAGAGGCCAGGTGGTAACATAGCAGATTCATCTATTTTATATGGGCCATGAACAGTTTTGGTACATTTCCCACAAAAGCATTGGGAAATGGTGCCCAGCAGGTAATTCCCCTCACTTGAAGAGAATTTGGGGACTTAATGGGTCTCTCTCTAGCAAGCAGTGATAACCTGTTCAGCAGGAATGCAGTGCGACCAGAAAATCATGGAATTATGATTCAGGCAAAACAGTAGGGAGCACTCATCCAATTTTCTTAGCCTCGTTCGTGATTTTCTCATTGGCAAAAAATGTTGGAAAATCAACTCTAAGGTCTTTTGTCAGGAAAATCAACATGGATAATCATAAATCAATGGGATTAATTAAAACACTCGTAATAATTGATCTTTTTTTAACAGGTCCGCTGTCATACTATTCTCCGTACTATTAATTATTTATAATTGCGAATCGCTTCTTTAAAGCAACCTGTCGTTTTCTTCTTGCTTTTACAACGTGGTGGTAATTTTGACACATCACTTCTGGTTGCATTTAAAAGTAAAGATCATAAAGGTATACCTTTGGGAGCTGTGCTTATTCCTCTTGCTGTAGTTTCCTGTAGTCTGAGTGTCTGTCAGTGTGTGGGACCCAGGATTAAAGCCTTTCCTATTAAGTGACATTACAATACCAGGAACTGCTCTAATCTGGAACAGGCAAAGTGGCGACTGATATCTCAATTGTTCTGAAGTGGACAAAATCACTGGATTCAGAAGTTTATTACCACTGAAAAACCTTTGCTACAGCTACAGTCCAATGGCCTACATTAGAGCTATTGGTCAGTGTCTTTCTTTTATTAATATTTTAGCCATCATCGTCAGAATTATTTGTTGAGTTGAATCTACGACATGGTCGGAACATTAACTTGGTTAAAGGAATTCTGATTCAAGAACTTAATTTCTCAGAACTTCAAGCTTCCTTTACCAATTTGCAAGTTTGACTCGAGGCTAAAATTAACTCAACTCAACCATATCTCATCCAAATCTAAATAAAACTGCGCAGGATGAGTTCAGAAACTAGTTTGGAATTCTAAATAGATTCAAATTGAGCCAGTGTGGATTGAATAGTGATGCGGAGTTCTTACTGATTGAATATCTTCAAACAACAAACAAAACCTTTCATGTTAAATGGTAATATAATAAAACACCGTCATTTTTTAAAAAATGGTTGCATTAAGTCTAAGTTCATCGGCGATATTTCAATACACAATTATTCCAATAAGATCAGGTTCTTCATCAGTTTAGAATTTTCTTTGGTGCTTAATCTCATCACACTTCTGTACCAAAACCAGGATGTCTTTAACAGTTCACACCCACTCAGCATGTAAAAGTAGAGCAACACACAAGTCCGTACTGTTATTAAATATTTCGTAGCCTCCAATGGATTTTCAGATGCTGCTTGAACCATTTTAACATTTGCCTTTCACATCAGATGGTTTAAAGTCAATGCTAGTATTTACTTTTATTTTATGAAGCTGGCTTGGGACCTCACCCCCCCGTGCCACCATAACGCTGGTGTATGCTGGCATCATCATCATCATCATCCCTTTTGAATGTCTGCATTCTAGATTCAGTTTATTTGACCGTTTACCCTCACTGGATATGCAATTTCAGCAATGCACACATACGGCCTATGTGCTCAGTCACACTGCTCAGATCAATGCTTTCAAGCGTTTGTTGTCGAATGGGTTGTAGAAAAGTTCTCCATGCGAATCCTTACCACCTTCTCCTCAATGGGACGCGGGAGAAGAAATTTGCACGCGAAGACTTGTCGGCAGGCGTTCCGAAAATTTTCTGACAGGAATGCGTATATTATGGGATTGATACAGGAGTTTCCATAGGCCATACAGTGAGAGACGATTCTGAATGCAAATGATGCATCGGTTAGGGGAAAATTTCCAAATTCAACCCACATGGTTATAATATGGTGCGGCAGCCAGGACAGAAGAAAGGCACCAACAATCAGCATTACTGTCTGGGCAGTCTGTGGAAAAAGTAAAGGGGGGGGGATAATTTATATTCATAATTACCATCAATAAAGTGAAAATACTGAAATCACAACTAAGTTATTCAATTGCAGTTATGAATAAGGCTTTATCTCGTTTCCACGTATATAACCTCAATTGTTTGAATTGTGCATAATACAGTCAGACATCTCCGATATTTACTTGGACCCCATTTTTAAATGCTTTTTCAGGAAGTTTTGACTTTCTCAAAGTGTTATCACTTTAGGCAACAAAGTGCTTTAAAAATATTTTGTGCTCATCAAAACGAGAGTGTTAATGGAGGGAATGAAATATTTTTACCATTTCAAGCATCTAGTACCAGTATCAAGCACTCCTGGGTCAGGTACAGCAGTTAAGAGTAAAGCTCTCTACTCAGTGCCAACAATGTGCCTTTTCAACTTCAAAAGAACAATCTCATAGTACCAGTATGACTTTTTCAATGGCCTCTATGAGTGAGTATAGCAATAAATACCTTATTAGGGGCAATTTAGGCGTATTCCCATTGAGATGAGACAGCCCAAACTTATCTCACAGAGAATCCTTATAGCCATCTGTTCAGAGCGGATCTGAACCTACGTTTCACATGAAAATGGCCAGCGTGCTCACTACACACAGACTCTCAAAGTACTCAAGCTCATCTCTCCAGTTAGAGATTTTCTGGTGAGCTGGGGGGTGATTCCGCAATCCCGTGCTCCCAACAGGGAGCTGCACTTGCAGGTCGCGTGGGTTGCAGCCCTGATTCTCCAACCCAAGCTTCCTGTGAGCACAGCCTCAGCCCTATGGAGTCAGTGCTATGTAAATAGCTCACTAAGGTACTTAAACATTGAAAAGTAAGGTATGATGGTGTCTGATAAAACTCTTTCAACGTCTTGCTTCTTAAAGATGTACGACCAAACTACTATCAATAGCACTAGAAGGATACAATTAAATTATCTAAAACAAAATTAATGAATCCATTTGCTACAAAACCAGAATGCTTGACTCTGAACATGCTGAAGATCCTAGTTTCACAGAGGTACTTGCTGTCCAGTCTCAACTGATATGACTGCAGGAAGATTCTTTCTAGTAAACAAAGGCAGGCTTGACTGTCACACCATCCTAAGTAAAGAGAGCAGCATGGATGTAGGGGATTAACCAGAGTAAAAAAAATTAAAATCTGTATGACCCACCTGTGATGTCTAATGCCAACAGCTTTGGACACCTCTACTCTTTCCTGCTAAACAGAAGAGTAGAAATTCTGATTGGAAATGTTCGCATAAAATCCCTTAATGCTCTTATAATACGATGTGTGCTAATTTTAGGAGCAAATGCAAACTTAAATGTAGATTAATATTTGCAGTTTGCTTTAAACCTTTTCTGCATATTCAGGTAAAAGAGACAAATGGGTAGAATTTGTGAAGATGGAAAGAACACCCTGCCTCCTCCTGGCCGCATACAACAACAACTTGCATTTATATTACATTGAATGTGCAGCACAGAAACTGGCCATTTGGCCCAACTGGCCTATGCCGGTGTTTATGCTCCAAACGAGCCTCCATATAGCGCCTTTAATGTAGTAAAACACCCCAACACCACAGGAGCTTTAATCAAAAAAAATTTGACATTGAGCCACGTAGGGAGAAAATAGGAAAGATGACCAGTTAAAGAAGTAGGTTTTAAGGTGCGTCTTAAAGGAGGAGAGAGAGGTAGAGAGGCGGAGAGGTTTAGGGAGGGAATACCAGAGCTTCGGGACTAGGCAGCTGAAGGCACGGCAGCCAATGGTGGAGCGAAGAAAATTGGGAATGCGCAAGAGGCAAGAATTGGAGGAGCGCAGAGATCTCGGAGGATTGTAAAGCTGGAGGAGGTTTTGTCTTTATTTTTGGGCTCCGCTTTAGCTGGACCGCCAGCTGAAACTTGGCGGAGTGTGCATGGTGTGCGCTCCACCAAGTTGGGGTAGATTTTCCCTATGTGCGGCAGGAGGAGGGCGCGGGACAGCCACCCGATAGTGATACACAGACATTATTAACATAGGACTGGCAGGCTGCGGGCAGAAAACAAGTGCCCCAGGACAGCCAGCCAGCTCTGGCACACTGTAATATCGGGTGGACCAGCCGGCCTCCAGGTCCTGAAAATGTAGGTCTGGGGGTGGAGTCCATTCTCAGGAGGAAGGGACCTGGTGTGGCAGTGGCCCAGGTTGATTTTGTGGAACTCGGAGGAGCATTCCTGCTCCACCTGGCCCACAAAAATAAATTAATACTTACCTTCTGGGCTTCTCTTCAGTTGAATCATCAGTTGAAACTGGGCAGAGAGTGCACAGAGCACACTCCACCCAATTGAGTCCAAAAATGGCAATCAAGATCCTATACAGTTCATAGGACCACAACTTGCATATTAAAAGGGCCTACTGTCTGACTCAGGCCAGTGCTCCAGCTACCCAACGGTAGGCCTTTGGGAAGATGGAGTTGGCCTCACTGCTGACGGGAATGGGGCAGTAGGTCATAACCCACAGGGGTCGGCCTGAAAATCTCCACCAGTTGAGTTCTAAAATGGCACTGGGGTCCTTTTGACATCATAGGACTCCAATTTAAATAGCTAAGTTAGTTGTACACTTGCTTTTAGAAAGTGACGGATGGGTGCTATTGAAACTTAAGTGGGCGTGAGGAGTGATGTGATAGAGTACACTTGTCGAGACAAAGTGAGAGGGAGGTGTTGTACACCACAGGATGTAGGTGAATCAGCAACTGTACTCACTTTTCCTGACCTGGTTAGGTCATTAAAGCGCTTCCTGCAATGCATCCAAGACTGGGACACAACACTACTCACCTCCTCAGCCACCTCCGACCAAGCCTTCTTGATGAGAGCAGCAGGTTTTTTCCTCCCATTGCTGGAGAAGATTATCTCCCTGCTGCTCCTGACAGCACCCAACAGTAGGTCAAGGGAAGCATCATTAAATCTGGGTGCTGGCCTTGCTCATCCTGAATCCATGTTTACTAACTTTCACCGTCTCCTTCCAAAACCCCCTAGCTCCTCCAAATTCCATTTTTGCATTGGCCCTTTAACTAGTAGATTTGGGATTGCGTCATGCAGGTGCACATCGTGCCCGCTGTCGCAGCTTGGAGACTCAAAAGCCAGATGGAAAAATTTAATTAGGCAATCAAGTTAAAATTGGACATTCTGACCCGCTGAATTTTCTTCCGGGTTTCGCACGTGCAATCCCGCCCGGCCCGGCTCGGAACCTGCCTTTACGTTAATATGGGGGCCAAGATTTCACCACACAAAAAAAACTAAAAGAACATCAGAAATCAGGTTTCTCTTGTTGTGGGGTGGGGGGTGGGGTGGGGTCCTTGCCAGTGATGTCCACGTCCTGAAGTACAGCAATACTTCACTGTACAGTTCCACAGCAGGGAGTTCCCATCAATCATGGCCAACACAGTGGGTAACATTACTGCCAGCGCCCATGCTTATGCTTCATTTATGCTAGCTCTTTATGGCACAACTCAAGGCTTAATCTCATGCTCAGAACTCTGCATTCAGCGCAGCTGCCTACTTGGGCTGTGCACTCTCAGCAAGAGTCTTCCATGCCTGTCTTTTGCTATCAGTTTTTAATGCACATGCACATTACCTATGATAGTTTGAGATGTACTGTGCACAGCATGTGTAGCAAATGTTACAATGATAAAACTAATGCAACATGCAGACTGACAGGAAGCAAGGAGATGTGATGAAAGAATTTCTAAGATCACACTTATTTTCGTGTTGCCATCAAGTGTCATTTTGCCTCCATTTATTTACTTTTAAACAACATCCACCCCCAATTTACTCCCCCTTCATTTTATAGGGCCAGGAGCATTCTGCAGCTGAGAGGACCAGTAGCGGCATTAGGACCGTGCAATTGCACAGGGCCCAAGCCAGTCAGGGGCCCCGAGCCAGTCAGAGGCCCCGAACCAGTCAGGGGTCCCGAACGGATCCGATGATAAATATTTAGTATCATTGTCTAGCTCCATTCTCGGCTCCTCAGATAATGAACAACAAGATCTGGACAACTTCCAGGCTTGGGGTGATAAGTGGCAAGTAACATTGGCGCCAGACAAGTGCCAGGCAATGACCATCTCCAACAAGAGAGAGTCTAACCACCTACCCTTGACATTCAATGGCATTACCATCGCCGAATCCCCCACCATCAACATCCTGGGGTCGCCACTGACCAGAAACTCAACTGGACCAGCCATATAAATGCCGTGGCTATTAGAGCATGTCAGAGGCTGCAAATCCTGCGGAGAGTGGCTCACCTCCTGACTCCCTAAAGACTCTCCACCACCTACAAGGCACAAGTCAGGAGTGTGATGGAATACTCTCCACTTGCCAGGATGGATGCAGCTGCAACAACACTCAAGAAGTTCAACACCATCCAGTATAAAGCTTGATCAACAGCCGATCCACCAACTTAAACATCCACTCCCTTCACCACCGGCACACTATGGCTGCAGTGTGTACTATCCACGGAATGCACTGTAGCAACTCACCAAGGCTTTTTTCGACAGCACCTCCCAAACCAGCAACGTCCAACACCTAGAAGGACAAGGGCAGGAGGTGCACGGGAACAACACCACTTCCAGGTACCCCTCCAAGTCACGCGCCATCCCGACTTGGACATATATCGGCCGTTCCTTCATTGTTGCTGGGTCAAAATCCTAGAACTCCCTACCGAACCGCACTGTGGGAGTATCTTCACCACACAGACTGCACCTCGCCACCACCTTCTCAAGGTCAATTAGGGATGGGTAATAAATGCTGGCCTTGCCAGCGACATCCACATCCTGAGAATGAATTTTTAAAAAAATTTACGGGCCCCAAACCAAACTTTTGTACGGGGCTCCCACAACGCAAACACTGCTCCTTGAGAGGACAGGCAGGTGACCTGCTCTTGGGCCTCTGCCAATGCCTCTCAACTGTTCTCTTGGAGATGTGTAAGAGCAGCTTGAGGATGAATCTTTTTCAGACTTTTTTGCCATCTCCCCAGGGAGAAAGTGCCTGGACTTCACTTTTTGCCTCCCTGCAGCAAGGCAGCTGAAAAAGGGTATTCAGTGCAATAGGGGAATCAGCCTGCATCCCTACCCATGCTAGCACCGTGGTTTGCTCTTCCAACACTTTATTCATATTTTTTTTAATTCTCAATTTCTGTGCTATAACTGACATTTTAAACAGACCTACTTTACTTGGGGGTATGATTTTAAAACCTAACCGGTTCTGATTTGTTTGTTTAGTGTCGTGAGATCTTGAAAGAATAAAAATGTAAAGGTTGGTTAAAGGGATTTTATGCACTAGGTTTGAGGAGCAGCCTGAATATATTTTACAGAATTCAGTAATAAGGCCAATTTGGTCTTTGAAATAGCAACAGTATTCCATGTTGATCTCCTGGTGTTTCAATGAATTGTCTCATAAGGGGCTTGGTCCTTGGATGAAATCAGCAGAGGTAGACACTGGGACTGAAGAAATGGGATAAGTTCACTGATCCATGCATCCAATGTTGTAGCCCTACCTCCGACCCATGATCCCTCTGAGCACGGCTCTCCATTGAAAGTATGGGATCACTGAATGCGCCTTAATTACTTTGAATTCAGCCATGGCTTACAGTGTACTTCCTCGGTTCTATCTGTATACCTGAAAGATCAACCTGTCTGCTCTCTCCACAGACGCTGCCTGATCTGCTGAGTGTTTTCAACATTTTCTGTTTTCATTTCAGATTTCCAGCATCTACAGTTTCTTTTGTTTTTATTGGTTTTCACATATCATCGAAATCCTGAGTTTTGTGAGCTATGTTAGCTTTTTTTGAAACTGTCATTCAGCTTTTGCTGATTTTCCATGTTGGCATCAAAGGCAAAGTACAAACAGGGTAAAAGATTCTATTACTGATTGTGGGGCATAGCTAGAATTTTAATAGAAATCCCTTTAGGATGTCAGGACAAATTAGACATGTTGGACAGGCATGGTGACAGGTTAAATTGCCCAAAAGTGTCTTATGCATGGCTGTCCTGGGAAAATGGGTACCGCCACACTCACTTTTTAAATAAAAAACACTTCAGCTGTAGAGCAGAGGAAAGGCAATGTTGACAGGGAGACGACAAGGTTTTATTGGATTTGTATAAGAAGGTTACATCGACTGACAAACCACAATAATTAGACTTTTATGAAATTGGATTTGATGAATTAAATTCTTTGGGGTAAATAATGTCCCAACTTTTACACATGCCTCAGATGATATTACTGAAATGATAGCTATCAAGTCCTGCATATGCCTGACTTCAGAGATTTCAGTGCAGCAGGTCAATTTAGTCTCTTCTCCACTCTCTCACAGTAGAATTTCACAGATCAGAGAATGCCAACATTCACAGGTACATCAACTAAATATTTACTAAGCCTGACAAAACAGAGCAGCTCTTGTGACCCATGTCCACTCCAGATGCAGACTGTCAGAACTCATCTTCTTCGTTTGTATTGATGATTTCCCTTTTTTTCTAACATATTTTCTTTTTGGATTCCACCCTTCAACACCATGCATTGTTGACCAGCCCCTGGCTTCTGTCCATGTCATTCTGTAATCAGCTGGCATGAAGGGTGTTGTTCTTGTATTGTTTTTAGGGTTCCTAATGATGGAAGATTGAATGACACTGGAATAACATTCCTTTATTATGGCTGAAAACAACTACATTCAGCCGTATCTAACGGCTCTCTGCCAGCTTACAAACTCTAACCTGTAGACTGACTGCTGGATCTAAACGGTCACTTAATTAAAACACTGACACTTAAGGGACCATCACTAAAGGCTCATACTCAAACTGATATATAATTACAGGAAGTGATAATGTCCATGTGGGGATCTAGCCTTTGATTTATTTTCTTCAATTCTGAGAAGGAGCCTAGCCTAGCCTTTCCCCTAGACCTTGCTCCTCAATGGTCTGGTTGAGTTAGGAAGGTGTGTAGGAGTTGTTGGTGTGAGCCCTGCAACCTGTAGCAACATTATGTTCCATCATATCACCTAGAGGATATATCCTTTATGAATCTCGAAAGTAGTCAATGGAGAGGCATTTTAACTTACTTCTTGTTTTACCTCTATAGTTCTTTAAATCATTCAGGTGGAGAAATCAGACTGCATTTCAGACATGAGAACACTTTATATACAACATTCTTCTGTGCTTACTCACTCCTTCCCTAACTCCCCCACAATGGGTTACACAGATCCAGCCTCAGCATATATTAGTAAATGACTGAATACTTAGAGAGCGAAATTAGACCTTGTTGCACCCATTTACTGGGCAGAAAATGGGTGCAAAGAGGTCCAATTAAGGGGGCCAACTTCCCGGGTCTGAATAGCGTTGAAAACACACCCAACCCCATATTGGTTCTGGCACTGTATAGATGTCCCTGGTAGCCACCTAAAACAGGAGTTAGGCCCCTTGAATATGCTAATAATGTTGGGCCTGCTGCATTCAGGATTACCAGGTCTACATGCGACTTAACTAGGTCTACAGCTGGAGTCCGCCAACAAAGAGGTAAATTTAAAAAAAAATACTTACCTGAATGTGGAGCTGGGAGGAGCAGGAGTGCCGGCCATCACTTGTCCCCCCTCCCAATTGCCTCCCTCCCAGACTCACCATAGGTTCTCAGCCGGCATCCCAGCCGGCCAATCTAAGCGCTCTCCCTCAACCAACGAGATGCCTCTGGGGCCCCAACTGTCGCCTGCAGCGCATCAGTAATATATTAATGAGGCCAGTGCATCAATTTGCCGTGGATCTGCCGCCGGCCTCATTAGGCATTTGCGCTACACCCGAGTCGCGCCCTGATTCGGGCGTTACCCAATTTCTAGCCCTTAGCATCATTATATAAGCTAGCTGTTATCTGCTTCAGCGCAACAATTCACCTTGCTATACTTCTAATGGGCTGAGTTATGTCCCCAGAAATCATTTATGAGCAATAATATGTGCAGTGCACAGAGCATTTTGTAATCTATGTGCATGGCACCTTGTATTACACTGATTTTACAGTGATTACAGTGCTTTGCATTCAGTACTAATTGGTAAGGTTTCTGCTGTTTTGGCAGGTTAGTTTGATGGTTATTATTGCATCTAAACTACACAATACCTTGTATTGAGACTTTAAAAAATAGAACAGGAGGAAAGATTTTATGGAATACAAACCTCCCAGTGGGCGCAATCTTGCATTATCAGACCTCTTGTCATTCCAAGTTCTGCTGTGGGAATTGAGTGCTGTTGGAACCTACAGCTGTATATATGGTTTAGGTTCAATTAAATTTTTTAAGTCCTTCAGTTATTGACTGAGGGAGATAAAAATGAGGGAGATAAATGTTCTAGTAAACACTACCTAAAACAATGACATTGACAGCATTTTCACTATAAACACTTGACTGCATAAATCTCTTGGAGCAGCATTAAACTGCACAGAATTCCACTAGTATACTAATGTACTAATTTCTTGACTTCTGAATCACTTATCTCCAATATTTTCATCAATTTAACTTGATTGTCTTTTTGGTTCATCATTTGATCGAAGTCGAATTTAGATAATATAAATATAACTCTTATACGTACATATTGCATATTTTGCTACTCTTTGAAAAATACAGATTTTGCCCTGCACAGATTTTAGTACACATTTCATTTTTCTGGAGAATCTGGAAAGATTGTGTGGACCCTGTGCTGAAACTCAATGTTGCTTTTCTATAGTGGGCACTATCTTAAACGGAAAAGCATCAGAAACATAGACCAATTCATAAAATTAGTGTTATAAATGAAATTTGCAATAGCACTAAGTGAGATTTCTCTAGTTTTAGAATCAGGGTTAACTTAATTATAATATTGGGGGTGAGCTCCACACCTTGCAAAAGCTTCTCATTGGGAACTTGCCCATTTGAGGCAAGAAGTCACATGCTGCTTCAGGATTTAAACACATGCAGGAGTTTAAATTGAATTGAGGTACAGATCACCCATGATCTAATTGAATGGCAAAACAGGCTTGAGGGGCTGTACAGCCTATTGATGTTTCTAGTTACCCAATTTTGTTTTTTATATTTTATACATTTTAGTTTACATACCCTTGGTTTTGTTACTTTTTCTTTTTGCACCTTTTCACAATCTGATTTGTTTTTTACTATCTTGTTCTGTTTAACCTCTTTCAACCTTTCTATGCCTCATTGCCCATATACCTAAAGCATTACTTTCCCTTCCAAGTCATTTACTCTTTTGTTTTTCCCCTCTCCCTACCATAGTAGTTTAAATCTAAGTCTCAAAAGTGAAAGGATACTGTCTACGCCACTTGGAATACCTTTATACCACCAAATGTCAAACATAACTATTGTGGATTGATGGCAGTACAGCATGAGTTCTAAAGATTGGAATAAAGGCAACTGAAGTTCCATGTGTTAGCTCTAGCAGTTCTCAGTTCATTGTGATTTGAATCATAGTTATAACAGGTATTCTACTGGTTACAAAGCTATTCTTGTTGTAGCAGACCAAATGGTCACCTTTATTAAGAGTTCTTTTTGAATATTCTGTCCATAAGAACTTGGCAGTAATGCATTAGTAAATATTTTATTGTAAGGATAACAGCAGTATCTTTTTGTCACTTTTTATGCTCAGCAGGCTTTGAGAAAACCAAAAGCCTGACATCAAAAAATGAATCTTTTACCTAGTTTAAAAAACTAGTGATGCTGGAAATCTGAAAGATAAATCAGAAAATGTTGGAAACACTCAGCAGGTCAGGCAGCTTCTGTGGAGAGAACAAACCAGTTGAAGTTTTGGGTGTGGATGCTGAACTGGAAGATGTTAGATGAAATGCATTTAAAAAGGAACAGTACAAAGAAAGGGGAAGGAAAACACACACATGACAGAGAAGAAATTGACTGGCCTGTAAAGTGTTTAAGTGGAAGATAGGAGCTCGTTAAATAGTAGATAGTAGCAAGAGACTATTGGAGGCATAAGATGAGGAATCAAAGAATTTAAAGATGTTTATGAGACACTGAGAAAGTGTGAATAGCTGGGGTGAGGGGGGGGTGAGGGGGGGGTGGGGGGGGTGAGGGGGGGTGGGGGTGGGGGGGTGAGGGGGGGGTGGGGGGTGGGGGGTGGGTTGTGGGTTTGGTAAGGCAGGTAGAAATGCAAGCATGAAAAACTGGCTAGGCAGAGCATGCTTCAGTGGAGCCTAGGAGAAGAAAAAAGCAGATCGACACCAAAGGTGCAGACCACCTGCCAGCACAGTGTTCAGAACACGTCTTCCAGTTCTGATGAAGGATTTCATAGTCAAAACTGATAGAATTATTTCCATTTGCTGGCTAACCATTTTAAGTACTATACGTTGTTATTCTTGCTTGTAGTTCTATAATTTATTTTTAAAATATATTTTCTCTCCTTCCTCGACCAATGCAACTCTGTAATCTACAACTGGAAGGTGCCTAAGAATGGCATTGTTTGAATTAAACCTTCGCAGGGCTATGGGGAAAGAGCATGGGTGTGGGACAAATTAGATAGCTCTTTCACAGAGCCAGTACAGGCACGATGGTCCGAATGACCTCCTTCTGTGCTGTAAGATTCTATGAAGCTATGACTTTCTCTCCTTCCCTCTTCTGGGAAAGGCACCATCCTTTTGGCTCCTTACCTCCTTACTAGGAGTGGAAATCCATTCAGTGAGGGAGAGGGGAATTCAGGTACCAAAACTTGTTGCCTACCAGTTGGCTACAGCCGAGCACATACATCAACATACACCGCAATCAGGCTGTCCCAGGCCAGTTTATAGGAAATTGAGAACGAAATGTGTAGAAAATATAGAGGGGTATAAATAAACAATAGTTATAGTTGTAGGAGATTTTAATTATCCAAAAATATCTCAGTTGTATGATTATTTCATTAGGGGATTTTTCAGTATCACAATTATGCTATAACAGTCTGCACCACTATAATGATTCTACAAACAACATTCTGAAATTCTGCTCTAAATGTGGCATCAACTCATTACTAGCCGCTGACCAAATCTAGTTAGCTATCAAATCCAATTGTATTGAGTTCACAAACATTATATAAAATATCCATTTCATTTTTTCATATTAAATCAGATTTTGCTGGAATGGCTTGAAAGGAAACTGTGCCATGATACATTGACAAACAATAAACAGAAACTCCACATTAGATGGAAAGAGAATTTCAGTAACAATACCGTATAGAAATTCTTTCCTTGTGAAAGCAATTTCAGCTGTGATCATTTTGCATTTGACGGGGCATCAAAAATAAAGTTAATTTGTAAGCAGCACTTGGATGATTGTTGTAAAAAAAATGGATTTGAGATTTTCAATGCTATAATTGTTTGTATGTACAAC
Source organism: Heptranchias perlo (assembly GCF_035084215.1). Lineage (NCBI taxonomy): Eukaryota > Metazoa > Chordata > Chondrichthyes > Hexanchiformes > Hexanchidae > Heptranchias > Heptranchias perlo. The sequence goes on from NC_090340.1 coordinate 27,100,174, forward strand.
AACAACTACTTGCATTTATATAGCACCTTTAACGTGGTAAAACGTCCCAAGGTGCTTCACAGGAGTGTTATCAAACAAAATTTGACACCAAGCTACATAAGAAGATATTAGGGCAGGTGACCAAAAGCTTGGTCAAAGAGAGGAGAGGTTTAAGGAGTTAATTCCTGAGCTTAGGGCCTAGGCAGCTGAAGGTATGGCCACCAATGGTGGAGTGATTAAAATCCGGATAGGCCAGAGGCCAGAATTAAGGGAGTGCAGGGACCTCCAAGGGTTGTAGGGTTGGAGGAGGACACAGAGATAGGAAGGGGCGAGGCCATGGAGGGATTTGGAAACAAGGATGAGAAATTTAAAATCCAGGCGTTGCGGGACCAGGAGCCAATGTAATTCAGCGAGCACAAGGGAGTTGATGATTTGTATCATTCTCGGTTAATTTAGAATTGGAATTTCACTCTAAACTGATCAATTTCATCCAACTCCTCTCTGCGTTTTCGCTCTCCTTTTTTTGTGTTTAATTATTTAAATGAAATCCTAAAATTAAGATCTTCTGGCCAGTCCTGAACTCGCTATCTGATCACTTCACTAACGAATTTTGCAATTTAATTAAAATATATGTTTAATATTTTACTGCTTCTGATAGGACCATTACCATGAAAAATCTACGGACACATGGGGAAGCCAACTGTGTTTCCGGGACTATTACACAGTATTTTGGTCTGTGTTTGAAGACAAGCTAGTTGACCATAGAAATTGTTCAGGGTTACAACGGAATAAGTGGAAAACTACCAGAGGCAAGTGTCAGCGGAATTTTCAGAAACAAACGAATGAAAGGACGTGATGTGACTGCTAGAAATGAAAAGGTTTTAGCAGTCCGGAGTCTGTGCTACATTCCTACCTTTTTTTTGGATCGCTTTGATTTCTTCGACATGTTCTTCACCTTCTTGTGGAGATGAAACAAAACCTGAAAGAGGGACAAACGAGTGAAGCAGGCAAGTGTGTGTACATTTAGGCAGACTTTAAGATTGAGGTAAACGCCCCGCTTCGCTAAATTTTAAGAGGATTAATTATGCATTTCCAGGAATATCTGTCATGAGATCCTCAACATCTTCAGCCCAGTATAGAGGCGATTCCAGCAACTAGACTGTATGTACACTCCCGGTACTGTCAGATCCCCTATCACCTTACATGAAACTCCATTACAGAGGTCGTGCCCAGGTGTTACAATCTCACGCCTGGGATTCTTGTTAAGAGTTCCTAGACTTTCAAAACATTTAATAATTCACCCTTTGCATTGCTAAAATATTTTTTATAAAGAGACACAATTAATATACTCTGTATTTGACTGAACTTAAATTAAACCTTCTGCCTTGTTTCTCAGTTCCTCCCATTCCCTTTCCTGCTCCCCTTCTCAGCTTAGTTTCGTGTTTCACGAATTTACTTTCTACACTTCACTTCTCTTTGGCAACGCGGGAATGGATCCAACTGGACTTTTAACCGCACTCACGACATGCAGTGGTTTTCTTTGAATGTATTTTGAATTGAGTGAGCAGCTCCAATTACCTTGGCATAACAGCAACAGATCAGCAGCAGGGGCAGTAAGTACCCAACGACCAGAATGGTCACTTTGTAGACCTGCTTCTGGGTTTCGTCCTCCCATTCTTCCCAGCAGAACGAACTATTTGGAGCTTGGCGGTGGCCTGTCAGCAGCTTCTGATGTTGGGCGACCGGCACTGCGGTCAAAAACGACAGCACCCAGATCACACCCACTCCCACCGAGGCGTTTTTCTTGTTCCGGATGCACGGAGGGCGCTTGGCGTGGACCACAGCGATGTACCTGTCCACCGACATGGTCACCAGGGTGAAGATGCTCACCAGCATGGTGACCATGACAAGATAGTGCACCGACTTGCAAAGGAAAGCGCCAAAGATCCACTCGGGGAGAGAGTAAATAGTGGCTTGGAAGGGGACGCAGAACAGAAGGAAGGAGAGATCGGCGATGCTAAGGTTTAGGATGAAGGTATTGGTTGTGCTGCGCGATCTCCTCGATTTGGTCCGTCCCAGCACAACCATCACCAGACTGTTCCCAATAATGCCGAGCAGGAATATTAAGCCGAAGGTAATGGGCACAATCACTACCTCTGGTCCGTCAGATGTCCCACCTGAACTGGCATTTGCCCAAGAGCCGGTCTCATTATTGGAGCTCAGGGTGTCTGTATCCATCCTCAATCCACCGGCTTCAGTTTCACACTCTAGCTCCCTATCACTACTTCAGCGAGGAGAGGCTGTTGGATGGACCCACGAAACAGATGGTTGGCAACATATCTCATAGTGAAATCAAAGAGTTTCTCTCCTTTAGTGACTGATGTCACTCAAATCTGTCTGCTGCTCCTGATCGCAGCGCACGATGCATCCACCAGCATCTCAACTCCAATCTTTCCGATCTCACCTTCTTAAAGAAACACCGCTTTCAAAGACTCTCCAAATGTACAATTAAAATGTTGAAACAGTCATGCAACGCCTCGTAATAAAGTTCTCCATTCTTTCACGTACTTTAAAAGCTGATGCAGTAGATTACATCCATAGCCTGACATTCGCCAATGCCTATATTTTTTTCATCATCCAGTCCTTTGGAGTTCGATGTGTTACTTTCCATTTGGTTAACACAGAACAGCGACAATTACCTGCCGGAGTCAGGGAATTACAATATCGAAACACCCTCTAAACAAGCATTACGTGTACCAGACGCAAGTATCACGCATGCAAACGAAACCCTGAATTTTCAGCAGTTTACAATTAGACGAAAGTGCCGACGGGTTTTTTTTGTGTGTGTCACTGTTTAACGATACGTGTTAATGTTGGGGATCTATCCGTACATTAGTGCAAAAGACAGGTTCGTCAGGCAAGATTCCCGCTGAAACAGTTCTCTAGAATACAATTAACTATAAAACACTAACATTCCCAATGCACCTACGTTACTTGCAAATAGACTCCGTTCACAAAAGAAATTAACTGCTCCCTGCAGGCAATTCAACGTGTCTCAATCACTTCAACACTGGAATCATCAATCACAATTTGAGCCAAGTGTCTGGTATTGCCGAGAGATATGAGAAACCACGCGAATTATCTACTGACTGTCGGGACTATTCATTTCCCAGGAGAGCAGTTTGACGGATACAGAACAAGCTTCAGTCGGATGTACAGAACAGAAGACACACAAGTGGCAGCAGTCCCATGTGTTCGCTCGTCCAAAAGAAGCTACCTGATGGCCGAACAGTCCTTTAGCTCCCACTGTGCCCTACCTCACGTTTTGATAAGTCTCAGCACTGTCCGTACACTTACATCACACTTCCAAGAAAGAAGTTAGAAACTTTAAAGTTAAAAAAGTACTGCCAAATAGATACCGATGGTTATATAAGCATCTGGCGTTATCTTATCTTATTAAAACCATATACTACAGAATAAACTTTGAACCGCCCTGGTTATCAGGTGCCATCTACATTGCAAAACACACATTGGATCAGAGACCTTTTCTTGTAATGCAGGTATGAATTTGACTAATTTAGAAAAACGAACTTTGCACCTGTGGGTTATGGATTCGTGGTAATATTAATTCTCTAGCATTAACTCTTTAAGCCCTAGGCAGTTCCTTCGGCGATGGATGTATGTTTACAGTCACTGTGGTATTCGAGGATACAAGCGACAAGGGACCCCATATGCTATCACAATTAAACAACGAATAGATCTGGCAAGTCACATGGCCATTGGATCGGCCATACGGCCCATCTTAATTCACCGGCCCAGGATGATTCTCCAGTTCCCCTATTGCCGCATCCAATTGTTTCTTAAATGATTCAGGCCTTTGGTCCTCACCACCAGGCTCAGAAGTCCATTCCAAGTGTTGATCACTCTCTGCATGAAGAACTTCCATATTCCTAAAATTACTTTTTACTAGTTTGAACCTATGCTGGCTTGTCCTAATCCCACAGTTTAATTTAAAGCAGTATTCCAAATTATCGTTTTCCATGTCATTTACTGTCTTCTATACCTCTATCAGATCAGCTCTCCAGAGCAGCAGTCATGCTGGCCAACCAGTAAATGTGGTATCACAGGTTGGGCCTGTATGCTCTTTATTCATACATTAACTAAGTAGTTTTAGACTTTAAAATATGTTTAAATAAAGATCACATAAAAGATCGGGGAGATGCTTTATATTCATGCACATCATTATGGAGCAACCCAAGAGTCGTGTGTTTGATTCCCACCAGGCAAATTGTGAAACTGAATTCAATAAATCTAGTAATTTGAAGGCTAGCACCAGAAAATGACAATGAAACCTTCCAGACCATTGGGAAACCCTCAACTTGTTCATTAATGTCCTTCAAAGAAGGAAACCTGCCACCCCTACCTGGTCTGGCCCACACATGATTCCAGTTCCACAATATGTGGTTGACTCTCATGGCCTCTGGAATTCTTACATGAGTACATTGCAAAAGAATATTTATTGGTGTTAGCCGTGGCTTAGTGGTAGCATGCTCACCTCTGAGTCAGAAGGTTGCGTGTTCAAGTATCATTCCAGTAACATGAACACAAAATCTAGCCTGACACCTCCAGTGCAGTACTGAGGGAATGCTGCACTGTTGGAGGTGCTGTCTTTCAGACTTAGTTATTGTATGAATAAAGCACAGACAGGCCCAGCATGATACCACATTTAAACAACTGGTTGTCCAGCGTGACTGCTGCTCTGGAGAGCTGATCTGATCGAGGTATAGGAAATATTCCATGGCACTATTTTGAAGAAGAGCAGGGGAGTTCTCTCCATTGTCCTAGCCAACATTTGTCCCTCAATCAACCACTCTAAATGTGCGCAAATTGGCTGCTGCATTTCCTACATTACAATAGTGGCTACACTTCAAAAAGTACTTCATTGGCTGTAAAGCACTTTGCAACATCTTGGGTCATGAAAGGCACTATATAAGTGCAAGCCTTTTTTACTTTTTATTACAATGAAGAATACCTGCTAAAATATTAATAAGATATCCCAAAGACTGGAACTACCATTCTTGATTGCAATAAATATATTATTACAAAATCATGTCTATTAATCTCAGGCATTAGCAAAAAGTGAAGAAAGTCATGAACAATGTCTCAGTTCATAATGACCTTGAATTTCATGCAGGATATGTAAATAAGAAATTGACTCCGAGTGTTTCTTCAGCTTTATTATGGAATATCAATTTTTCAGTAGCTATGTGACCCATTCTATCCAGTTACTTTAAAGGTGAAAAGATGAAAAGCAAAGAGGTATCAGCCTTGGCTCAGTGGAAGCCCCCTCACTTCAGAGTCAGAAGGTAATGGGCCGGATTTTGCTCTAAAAGTAACAGCGAGCCTAACAGTGCTCACTGTTATTGCAGTGCAAATGGTAGAGGAACTTCCAGTGACCGCACATGTGCAGTTAAACACAGAAATCCAAAAGTTCCTCTTCCAGATGCCCAACTTCTCCAGAAGCTTTGTGGGAAGGAGATCTTGCCAGCTGACTCACCATTGAAATGACTGTGACAGCACGACGTTCCTCTCCTGCCCTGATCAAAACAAAATAATCTCATCTGAGAAAGGTACGTCAAGTTTTTTAAGTGTAACCAAAATTTTAACGGTGTATTAAGTCTTAATGACTGCCAAACAACCTGTCTTCACATTTTAATTGTTGTTGGATATTTTTTTAAAAATTAAATTTAAATTTTTAAAAAACTTTTTCTTTCTGTCTCTTTTACCTCTGTCCTTTAATTCAATATTTCTTACCCCCTCTTTATTTTGCTTTCTGTAACCGATTTTACATTGCATTTACTATTCTAACTTACATTCCTGGTTCTGGTACTAACATGCTTCAATCGGATTGGTTAAGGGGATACAAAGCAGTTTGTCCCATTCACACAGGTCTCAGATGCCCAGGAGAGGGTGCCGTGCTGGATTGCAGTGCAAAAGCCCATGAAAAGTCCACTAGCAAGTTCAAGTCTAATGAGCAGCGGGTGCTGTTCATTCGCTGCTCAAAGCAAAATCCAGCCCAATGGATTTAAGCCACAATCAATGACCTAGTCTAGGCTGACACTTCAGTGCAGTACCATGGCAGTACCAAGGGCTGTCTTTCGGATAAGATGTTACACTGAGGCCCTATCTGCCTCCTCAGGTGAGCATAAAAACAATCCATGTCACTGTTTAATTAGGAGGAAAGTTCTTCCAGCATTCTGTCTAACAGTTATCCCTCAACCAACATCAGCAAAAACAGATTAACTGGCCTTTTATCCCGTTGTTGTTTGTGAGACTTCGCTTTGCTCAAAATGGCTGCTGTATTTGCCGACAAAATAACTGTAACTATACTTTGAAAGTAATTCATTGACTTTAAAGCACTTTCGGATGTCCTGAGGGGGTGAAAGGTGCTATATTAAAACAATATCTTTCTTTACAATTTTCAGCTCAGTGATTAAAACTCCAAGCACTATAACTCACTTTGATGTGGAGATGCCAGTGATGGACTGGGGTTGACAATTGTAAACAATTTTACAACACCAAGTTATAGTCCAACAATTTTATTTTAAAATTCACAAGCTTTTGGAGGCTTCCTCCTTCCTCAGGTGAATGTCAAGAAATCCTCGAACCTCTCGCATTTATAAATCACAGAACAATACCTGGTGATTACAGATAGTCTTTTCAACTGCCCGTTGCCAAGGCAACCAAAGTGTTCAGACAGATAGGTGTTACCTACAGGGCCACCGAATATACAAACGGCCAGAACAAAAAAAAACAGAGAGAGAGAGGCAGAAACATAGAAACATCCGGAAGGAAAAGACAGCAATTGACCCGTTATATTAAAAACAGTTAACTTTTGTTCGCTGGTGGGGTTACGTGTAGAACTTTGGTTTAGAACAAAAATACCAAGGATTCTTCTGATTTTATACTCTTTGCTCTCTGCTCCCCTCTTTCTTTTCTTGGCCATGATTTATTTTGTCCTTATCAGTCCTATAAAAGCGACTTCTGATGAAGGATTACACCTGAAACATTAACCTCCCTTTCTCTTTCAGATGCTGATTGACTTGATCTGCATTTCCAGTATTTTTTTTACTTTAGCTAAAGAATGATTCCCACCAAATGGTTATTCCTGGGTCCCCCGAGATTTAAACTTTGCTACTCAACGTGTACAGATGAACGATTATGTTCAAGTCATCTTAAGTTCTGATGCAAGAGCAAATGTACAGCATCATTATCTTCTCATCTCCAACAAGGTCTAGAGATTTTTAAATCTCTACAAGTGATCTGTAGGGAGTAAATGGATTCGATTAAATATCTTATTATATGGGGGTGTCATTTAAGGCTGGAGCTAATGCTCTTGTGCCTTTCCACCTTGATTTCCCCACAGTTGGTAACATTTATCATTGTAGATGATAACCAATGGAAAACAATATGGATATAGTCTCATATACCGATACATGGTAGCTTTGACACAAATGTGCTTTAAAATGATAATTAATATCTTATTCAATAATAAGTGTTTTGGGTGGTTTGTAAGACCTTAAATCAAATTATGAATCAGAACCAATCTCAGTTTAAGCACCTGGTTATTGTTAGATTTGAATGTAAAATTCATTTGTAATTTTTTGAAACAATTTGAGTAGGGGGTTATATTGGATAACCCCTGAAAATGGGTGCTGGGATCGCAGTGCATGATTAACCTGCGGCTGTTGGTTGTGATGCAGGCAGCACATAACATTTGTGCTGCCTGGTCATTTCGATGTTTGCTGCGTGCAGCCAACGCTACCTGCGCTGTTGATTGGCTGCACGCACCAGCAAAGAGGCCCTGATAATGGAGTGACTTGCACAACTTAAAGGCAGCCTGCACCTTTTAAAGGTGAGGTGCACTGTTGGCTTTAAGTCCATTGGGAAGTAAATCTGTGCTGGACAATAGTGAAGAATGGTGATGGTGGGAACTCTGGAATTTTTAATGAGCAATAACTTGGTAGCTCAAAGTTTGCGGGACTCTCCTATTTTCTAAATATAAGACACGGGTCTGAACAGAGATCAGAAATTGCACACATAAAACACAGATGCAGGACTCGTCCTTATGTTTAAAAACTGTTGTTGAATTTAAAAATATTGAATAAAGGTTTCACAAAACTACATCCCACATCCTCCAATCTGCATGTCAGACCCACCAATCTGCTGATCTGAGTTTGTATCGGGCCTGCAAGAGAGTGTGTAGCAAGGTTCTCTGATGATGCACTAGAGGCCTTGGTGCAAGAGGTGGACAGAAGGACGGTCATCCTATATCCGCGGGGGGGGGGGAGAGGGGGGTGCAAGAGGCCCTCCAGACATATGTTCCCAAGGCAGTAGCAGACGAGGTGAACGCCAGGAGCATAGCAGCATGAACATGGATGCAGTGCAGGAAGAAATTCAAAGATTTAACATGAGTTGTTAAGGTGCGTGAGTTCAAGTTTCACGTGGCATAGCCTACCAACTGCATCACTAGTCGCATCCACTGCTCCATGCACTACACTCCCTGTCACCCACCTACCAACAAACTCTCTCAATCAGTACTCAACACTTCAAATCAAATGCTTCATCTCACCTGCACACACTACCACTGTTGCAAGCTGCACACTCACAACTCATAGGTCACACATACTGGCAGCTATTCAACCATGGGACCCACATCACCCAAACATCTTGCAGGACATTCACCGACACGCTTCCCGCTTTCTTGCAGGAGGAGGTGGCGCATAACAGGAGGCAGCAAGTATCAGCGGCTCCATGGAACATAAACCTGCTGTCCTCTCTCAGGATGACAGCATTCCTGTCCCACCCCTGCCACTCCGCTAGTGCCCTTGCTGTTACCTGTCAGCTAGCCAGCCCACTCCCTGTAGAGTATTGAAACTTTATTGTAGGCACATAGGAAAAGGAGAAGGCCATTTAGCCCATCAAGCCTGTTCCACCATTCAATGAGATCATGGTTGATCTGTGACCTAACTCCACATGCCTGCCCCATATCCCTTAATACATTTGGTTAACAAAAATCTATCAATCTCAGATTTAAAATTAACAATTGAGCTAACATCAACTGCCACTTGCGGAAGAGAGTTCCAAACTTCTACCACCCTTTGCATGTAGAAGTGTTTCCTAATGTCACTTGTGAAAGTCCTGGCTCTAATTTTTAGGCTATGTCCCATAGTCCTAATATTCAAGTATAGGAGACCTCCAAAATATATCAGCAGCCAGAAGCAATAATCCATCAACTAACCTGTAGTTCCTGCATGATCCCTTTAAATAGCACTGGTTGGTGGGGTGGGGGGCGGTCTTCCATGCTGTTTAAGACCTGTTCAGCTATGTGTGTTGGCTGGAGCGTGGAGTTCCAAAGTAGCAGCAGTCCCTTTAAATCAGTGTTGCACACTGATTTACGTCATCATCTCCCTACTCTACATGCTGCCGGCGGTCGTTAGGTGTGCATGAACGACCACCTTTACCAAGATGGCGTCCTGCACACGTCACACCAGAAGTGTGCGCTGCATCTCGGATGCCATTTTCAGAGCTTAGGTATCTGCGTAGTGCCTACAGAATGGGCGCTACGTGGCCCAATTTAGTTCCCTATGTTCTTTAAAAACATTAATTAAAAGATCACACTCCATGCTCTTGCTTACGATCAAAAGTTATTTTGCTGCTTTGTTAAAGCCATGTAATAGAGGTTAACCATAGGTCTCTGTTATCTCTATCTCATGGAAGTTTGCCAGAATTCATCTTAACCATCCTTCTCCCAAAGTCAAGTTAGTGTTTTGTTACTAAATATGATCAACAGCAATAAAATGCTTATAACCACATGAATCACTGCCATTAAATATTTACATCTAGGTAAAACATAAACTTTAATAAGAATGAAAGACATCCCGTTCAGTTGATGTTTTATGGCTTATGTTTTCCCCTTACACAGGAAGTACAGTTAACAGGAATAAGAAATTTGATAATTCTAGTAATCTTGACCTCCAGATAATAAATGATTCCCATCTGGGAAAGTAAAATAATTGAATGAATTATAAGAAATTGAAAATTTGATAATAGAAGAACCCAAATCCCATCCCATTTAATTTTGTAGCTCACCATGGCCTTTTAATTCTATTAATCCCAATAAAGAAGGCTTGGTTCTCGTTGACAAGGCATAAGAAAGGGAATATTGTTTATATATGTTGCCAAACTAATGTCATTCCTTCAAGTTGCCACTCTCTGGATTGTTGAGGAAGTTCTAATGTCACTCCTAAAGCTTCTAGAAAAAAATAGCCAGAGCAATGGAACAAGGGGTTAACTGTCAGAGGCTACATACAAGAATACTGATGAAAGGAGACAACAAACATAATGTATTGAGACAGTTTTCAAGTGAAAGATACAAAATTCAATGATATTTTTAAAATTGAGAAACCTAGGCCTGGAGCCATTGTGCAGAACATTACCAAGGTTGAAAAGAATGACAGTGAAGGTGAGATAATTCAAGGAGTAGTGGTTAGATAATGGCAAGCTTCGGTTTTTAAAAACCTGTAATTGTAGGAAAGAGAGAAGGTTGAAGGAGGTCAGGAATCTTGTAGTTTTGAGGTGTTGGGAAATAATAAGTTACAGTAGGAGACAGTGTGATAAGTCTTGGTTTCAGTACAGTGAAGATGTAAGAGGAGTAATAGCATTATTTGTCCTTACAAAAGGCACTGCCTTCATGATTATGTTGGGCAAATATGGGCTAAGAAACACAACACTGGTTTAGACTTTGTTTTAGTTTGTATAATTGCTTATGAGCTTTGGTTTCATGCATGCCCTGAATGCTGAGCCTCTGAGGCTGAAGCCAATACCAAAAAACATCCAAGTATTCACCTCTAGCTGTAGGTTAGGAATACATTTAGTTTCACAGGAGTGGTTGTACATAATTCGCATTCAGAACAGCTGTAAACTCAATTATTATGATAATTTGCAACCGTACTAAAAACCAGATAAAATAAAGGTTTATAACATAATCTATTGAATCAAGAAAGTCCCAGGCATCTGCCAAACAGATTATATCCTCAATTCTTGATTTAGTCTTTTCAGCTTTCTCTCCTCAGCGATCTGGAATACAATGTCTTGTTTCATTTTTCACCTTGTTCACATATATCAGCAATTCTATTGGAGAACCCACAGGATGCAGATAAATGGCACATTAGATTCATTTAGACTGGAGGAGGAGAGGTCATTTGTAACTAGAAGCTACTGATTACAAAAAAAATTGAGACTTATTAATTTCTTGTTCTGTTTTTTAGATAGCTGGTAAGCTCTGAGATCTTTTTTAACCCGCTAGCCAAATGATCATTTGTAAAAATGTCACCATACCTTAATTAGACCATTTATTACAGTAAACCTTGGTTTCAATCTCAACCAGTATATTTTTGGAATGATCTGTCAAAAATATGTATGGTGGGGGTGTAGGGGGAGGGGAAGTGAAGTTTCCTTGTACCTGTCATTAAGGCTTTTTATGGAAGAATTATTTATGCAAGGTAAACAATTAATGAACACGTGGGACCACTGCAGCATCCTTGGAAAAGCTACCTGCCATTTATGGAGTTGAAATAACTTCCATGAAGTTTAAATGCAAAGTCATAATAATCATTATTTTGCACCTTAACAAGTAGAGAATGAGGCTCTTGACACCTATAAAAAACAAACTGTTCCCAATCTAGGTGTATTGATTGGAAACTGGAGGCTATTATGAAAGAAAACGATTAGAAGACCTCATTTTACACATTGAAATATCATTCACAGTACACAAGGACTTGACAAAGATGGCAGCTATTTTTGGTTCTGCAGTGAACCATGTTGTTCCAAAGGCAGGGAAAGGGCCAGAGAAGAACATCAGCTTGTTCAACACAAGGTCCACCATCCGAAGAATAGATCAGGAAATCTCCAATACTTCCTTAATGTGAACAATGTTACAAAATCAAAATTGCTGTTTCAACTGGCAGGCCAGGAAGGTGGCAGACCACAAGAGGTAAATGAACTGAGTGAAACAGAATATGCAGTTGTCAAATGTTTTGGCCTTGAGAGTCTGTAAGGACGACAGAGAATGAAAAAATAGGTTGATGCACTAGTAACTTCAGTAAGTGTCTTCTCTTCCATGTGATGTTGTCTACAATACCCTACTGATATGAAACTGAGTACTATAACAAAAATGCAAGGAGCCTTTACATCACACTATATCTCGTCAGCACTATATTACATATATTTCTGAATTTGCGAGCATGGCTTCTAACTGAGGTGTGACATGAATGGTATTTTTCTAATATCTAGCCTTTCTTGGGTAGATATTAGAAAAACTAGTGCATCACATACCATACCAGGAGATACACACCCACCGGTGCTGTACCAGGCACCAGCATCAAGACAAAGTCAACCATGCCACGACAACATAGTGAATCATTAGCATAAGAGACCTTGCAGACTACTTGGCCAAACATGGAACCCAGCTACAGCATCACAGGTATGGTCGGCAAGCACAGTGGTCAACCTACAACAGTGTGTAGGAGCTGGCAATCTTTCTCCTTACATGTTTCCTTTTATTTTTAAGACAAAGTAAAAGGAGAAGGCGGAGATGATTGGGGGAGCACTTTCACTAAAAAGTACTCTTCCTTAGATTTTATCTATAAGGTGACTCTTTGAGAGCAATTTTAACTTAATCCGTTCATCAGGAAACTGATAGGACCAGGTTTTACAACCTGCTCGATTTTACTCTCCATTAAAGTTAATGGAAATTAATACTGGACAGTGTAGAACCGGCGTTCCACCTGAACCAGTCAGTTTCCCGCCCGGAGAGTTAGATTAAAATTACCCCCTTTGACTGTAACTCTTTACCAGTAGCATAAATTTCCTTATAGGAATGCACATGATAGTTCCAAGAGGTATGCTACTGTTGCCTTCCAGTCCGCCAGTAATTTATCTGTCTCCAACATGTTGTAAATTATTTCTTTCAGTGTTTCCCTGACTTTACATTCATCCATCCCCTTGAATGTCCTTGAGTGTGTATTATCAGGTTCAGCTGTGCCACTTATTTCCAGCCTCTATTTTTTTGAAGAAGAAGAATCTCTTGTCTCTTAATAAAATAAAACTCAAAGACATGCATGCAACCCTTGGGAATGTGCCAGAACAACTGAAGTCATCACTGCAACATTAATGAGATCCTAGTCAGAACAGAAGCAAGCAATTAAAACAAATCTCAAACTTCAATGGAAAGCAAGAAAATAGAAACATTTGTTATCATTGCAATAGCAGAAACCCGACAGTGACTGAACTGGGCCTGTGTTTGTCTTTGTAGACTCTGTAATATTGTGATATTTTCTGCTCCTGGATTTATGCCTTTTGACTAAAAGGGGCAAAAGCATTGAAAGTTGAAGATGTCGGTTTGGTGTTCATGAATAAACCCAAAAACGATTTCAATGATCCCTTTAAGTTACAAGTGCAGATTGATGCTCATCACTAGTCTCTTTCCAAACATACACAAACTACAAGATGGAAACATTTAAATATACTGGTAATAAATTTGTATTTGTTTCTTCCATATGAGCGATTGCTATTTTCTGATCTATTTTATCTACAAGCAAGCTTTTTATTCAGGAATTCAAGATTCAGATCGAAAGAACTATAAAATAAATGAACAGATGCTTTTATAAATAAGTTAAATGTGAACAATAGGAAGTAGTATATTTCTGTATGTGCCAAATCTATGTAATTAAAAGTTTTGTGTTTAGCATGTATCTGTCACGTCACACCATCATGGTGTTCCACTCAGAAGTGTCACACTTCAGGGTGTCACACATCGGAAGGCAAAAATAAGTGAAATTGCTAAAGTGAGGACTTATCTGTTAAACCACCAATCAAATATCTGATTGACCAAACTTGAACAAATCAAAAGCAGCTCAGTTGAGTCAGTAACTACCAATGAGAAACAAGAAAACTGAGCAATCAAATCAGTCAGTTTTTTGTAAGTTACCATTTACTAAGCTGAAAGTATCACCAAACTGAACAATCAAATTCTCCGATAATTCTGTCAGTTTTTGTGCACTATTTTTCTTCCTCATTCAGGTAAGAGTTTACAGCTGGAAATAGCATTTATACAATATAACAAAGACAAATGACACAATTCTGAAAAAATACAGTAAACTTACTCATAAAATTGGTTAATTAATATTAGAAATGCAAGATTAGGTAAACAGTTGCTTTTGCCTGCGGCTTAGCCTGGCATAAGTGATTTCAGCTGGGTCTTACATTTGGAGAATGTGTGTATGGGGGTGGTGTGTGTGGGTGTGTGGGGGATGGTGTGTGGGTGGGTGAGTGGGGGATGGTGTGCGTGTGGGTGAGTGGGGGATGGTGTGTGGGTGGGTGGGTGGGTGGGTGGGGGTTGGTGTGCGTGTGGGTGAGTGGGGGATGGTGTGCGTGTGGGTGAGTGGGGGATGGTGTGCGTGTGGGTGAGTGGGGGATGGTGTGCGTTTGGGTGAATGGGGGATGGTGTGCGTGTGAGTGAGTGGGGGATGGTGTGCGTGTGGGTGAGTGGGGGATGGTGTGCGTGTGAGTGAGTGGGGGATGGTGTGTGGGTGAGTGGGGGATGGTGTGCGTGTGGGTGAGTGGGGGATGGTGTGCGTGTGGGTGAGTGGGGGATGGTGTGCGTGTGGGTGAGTGGGGGATGGTGTGCGTGTGAGTGAGTGGGGGATGGTGTGCGTGTGAGTGAGTGGGGGATGGTGTGCGTGTGGGTGAGTGGGGGATGGTGTGTGGGTGGGTGGGGGGTTGGTGTGCGTGTGGGTGAGTGGGGGATGGTGTGCGTGTGGGTGAGTGGGGGATGGTGTGCGTGTGGGTGAGTGGGGGATGGTGTGCGTGTGGGTGAGTGGGAGATGGTGTGCGTGTGGGTGAGTGGGGGATGGTGTGCGTGTGGGTGAGTGGGGGATGGTGTGCGTGTGAGTGAGTGGGGGATGGTGTGCGTGTGGGTGAGTGGGGGATGGTGTGCGTGTGGGGGATGGTGTGCGTGTGGGGGATGGTGTGCGTGTGAGTGAGTGGGGGATGGTGTGCGTGTGAGTGAGTGGGGGATGGTGTGTGGGTGGGTGGGGGATGGTGTGCGTGTGAGTGAGTGGGGGATGGTGTGCGTGTGGGTGAGTGGGGGATGGTGTGCGTGTGGGTGAATGGGGGATGGTGTGCGTGTGGGTGAATGGGGGATGGTGTGCGTGTGGGTGAATGGGGGATGGTGTGCGTGTGGGTGAGTGGGGGATGGTGTGCGTGTGGGTGAGTGGGGGATGGTGTGCGTGTGGGTGAGTGGGGGATGGTGTGCGTGTGGGTGAGTGGGGGATGGTGTGCGTGTGGGTGAGTGGGGGATGGTGTGCGTGTGGGTGAGTGGGGGATGGTGTGCGTGTGGGTGAGTGGGGGATGGTGTGCGTGTGGGTGAGTGGGGGATGGTGTGTGGGTGGGTGGGGGATGGTGTGTGGGTGGGTGGGGGATGGTGTGTGGGTGGGTGGGGGATGGTGTGTGGGTGGGTGGGGGATGGTGTGCGTGTGAGTGAGTGGGGGATGGTGTGCGTGTGAGTGAGTGGGGGATGGTGTGCGTGTGGGTGAGTGGGGGATGGTGTGCGGGTGGGTGAGTGGGGGATGGTGTGCGTGTGAGTGAGTGGGGGATGGTGTGCGTGTGGGTGAGTGGGGGATGGTGTGCGGGTGGGTGAGTGGGGGATGGTGTGCGTGTGAGTGAGTGGGGGATGGTGTGTGTATGGGTGGATGGAGGGTTGTGCGTGTGTGGGGGTGGGGGTTTGGTGTGCGGGTGGGTGGGTAGGGGGTGTGCGTGTATGGGGTGGGGGATGGTGTAGGTGGGGGTTTGGTGTGCGGGTGGGTGGGTAGGGGGAGTGCGTGGGTGGGTGTGGGGGTGGGGGTAGAGCACTTGTGCGTGTGTGCGGGGTGTGGTGTGCATGTGGGCAGGGGGGGATGGTGCGCATGTGTGTGATTGGTGGGAGGGGGCTGGGGTTGGGGGCCCCAAAACTACCGCCCCATCTCCAACCTCCAAAGTCCTTGATGCGTTGTTGCCTTCCAAATCTGTGCCCAGCCTTCCTGTAACTCCTTGCTTGAATCTCTCCGATCAGGTTGCTGCCCCTTTGAGAGCATCAAAATGGCCCTAACCAAAGCCACAAATGACATTCTTTGTGGCTGTGACCATGGTGCAGTACATCTCCCCATCCACCTTGCCCTCTCTGTAGCCTTTGACACGGTTAACCACACCAGCCTCCTTGAACACTTATTCTCGTACCTTTCTGATAATAGCCAAAGCATCTCCAGCGATGACTCCCTTCCTGCCTATGCACCATTACCTCCAGAGTCTCTCAACGATCTATCCACGGCCTCCTCCTCTTGCTCATCTGCATGCAGGCCCTTGGCAACATCGTCTGCAAACATGGGGTCAATTACCACATATGCGATGAAAACACCCAGCTCTACCTCTCCACTACCTCTCAACCCATCCACTGCCTGGGTTGTTAGACTGCTTGTCCGACAGGCAGTCTCGGATGAATCCCAATTTCCTCCAGCTAAATATTGAAAAGTCATCATCTTCACTCCCTGCCACAAACTTTTTCATTTTCTTCTCTGCAACATTATAACATTTCTTTGCACTAAATATGAAATGCAACAACTTGAATTTATATAGTGCCTTTAATGTAGTAAAACAATCCAAGGCACTTCACAGTAGCAATTATCAAACAAAATTTGACACCGAGCCACATAAGGAGATATTAGGACAGGTTGGTCACAGAGGTAGGTTTTAAGGAGCGTCTTAAAGGAGGAGAGAGAGGTTGAGAGGCGGAGAGGTTTAGGGAGGGAATTCCAGAGCTTAGGCCTAGGCAGTCGAAGGCACGGCCACCAATGGTGGAGCAATTAAAATCGGGGATGCACAAGAGGCAAGAATTGGAGGAACGCAGAGATCTCGGAGGGTTGTAGGAGATTACAGAGGTAGGGAGGGGCAAGGCCATGGAGGGATTTGAAAACAAGGATGAGAATTTTAAAATCGAGGCATTGCCGGACCAGGAGCAAATGTGGGTCAGCGAGCACAGAGGTGATGGTTGAATGGGACTTGGTGCGAGTTAGGATATGGGCAGCAGAGTTTTGGGTGAACTCAGGTCTATGGAGGGTGAAGATGGAAGGCCAGCCAGGAGAGCATTAGAATAGTCAAGTCTAGAGGTAATAAGGGCATGGATGAGGGTTTCAGCAGCAGATGAGCTGAGGCAGGGGTCATGACGGAGGTGGAAGTAGGCGGTCTTGATGATGGAGCGGATATGTGGATGGAAGCTCATCTCAGGGTTAAATACATATAGAGGCAGAAAATGATTGAACTCCCCTTGAAAAGCAAGAAACAATGATGGTTTTATTAAGACGATTTGGTGACCATGTCATAAATTAGACCGTTATATGCTTCGACCCTCTAGTGGCGAACTGATGCCAAATGATACTGGAAAATTGATTTGAATATGCCACAGCGAGAATAATGGCAAATCAGAAGTGGTGTAGCCAATGGCCAGTAAAGGGATTTTTTTTTATGGAGAACTGATAACAGCCATCTCCATTTTTCTTCAATTGGATTTGATTTTTTTAAAATCATGTATGCAGAATTATATTGAAGCAAGGCCAGAATCTACAGGTTTACACTGGAAGTTGAACAAATTGATCTCCAGGTTCCTTTTTTAACAAAAGCTGCTCTGGATTGTAATTCTCATTAAACTGCTTCACTTTGTACAATAATAAAAAAAATATTAAAGTTGCTAGTGCTGCATTTCATTTATTTGCCTTTATTTTCAATGAATAATTGCTTGGTTCATTAGACCTGCAAGTTCTTGCGAAATCTCAAATTTTTAAAGCAAAAGCAAGCTTATACAGAACGGCTATTAAATGATGTTCTCTGAAGCTGGTTTTAGTTTCAACTTTAAAAGGGCCGATAAACATACACCAACCAGTTAGTGAAACTGGCTCTCTGGTGATATATGGATTTTTTTTTTCACCTGGAACAATACAATCTCATTGCTTGACCTTGAGGTATTTGGCTGAAACATCTTTCTTGGCTATGCCTTTGGCTCAGAAGTTGTTGTTATTTGTACTCTGAAAGGAAACAAATTCTTTAGGAGCTCAAAATTATTTCAGCCTCATTTAAGAGTAAAAGTCTGACTTAGTGAACACGTTCTAAAGTCAATATCGCTGCTGCCGGTATTTTTAAGTCAAGTGGCAGCAGTGTGAAAACTGGCTTAAATTGAGGAAAATAGCTATCACCACTGATTTCAATGGGGCGGAGGGAGGGAGGGAAAGGGGTGTTGGCGCTATGGTAATTACCTTCCAACTATTTTGGGTGGAGGTAATGGCGGAGCGGTGCGAAAGTCCCAGGAAATTATGGAGTGGCATTAAGTCACTTACTCCATAATTTCCTCTTTCTTTTGTGCCATTCAAGGGATCCTGTGCCGTAGATATGCCATTACAATGGTGCAAGTCCCCTGGGAAATCTGGGCCAATGTTATAAGGATGGCTCCCTATTTAACAACAGAGAACTTTCAGCTTCTTTGCATTCTGCCAGAAAGAAGCTGGACTTGGCTAGCTTAAACTGTATTTTGTAAAAGTAATGTTTGCCGGTGTTTATTGATCAAAAGTGGCACTGTGGAACACTTTTAATGTGATGTTCTGATTCAACTATAATACAAATAGTGCAATCCATGCCTGTCAGTAACAAATGTTGCTGTGGGAAATAGATTGCATTGGACAAGAAGATAATAGTAGATAGAAAACAGGCTGAGGAAATGACCAGAGACCATTCTGAGGGGAGAGATTTTATTTTTATGCATAGTGAAACAAAATCTGACATGTTTTTGAAATCTGTCAAAATAATAGATAATAATATGGTTCAAGAGGGAAAAAAAGAGGCAATGTGTCCAACAATATATTTGGAATATACCCTTTGTGTTGTTTCTGCAGAATAATAAAATGGATATATTTTGTGTGCATATTGTTACAGCAGAGAAAAGCTATCTTTTTAACATGGAAGTTTTCAAAGGACAAATAATGCTAATGCAGAAAAGCTTTATAATAGTCACAGTAGGCCTATATTTTTGCCAATTGAAAAACAGCATTGCTTTATACCCATTTGTGATTCATAGGACACTATTATTGTGGAGTGTTGACAAATAACAGATCATTGGGATGGATTACAGCCCAACAATTTAAAGACTTTCCTCAAAAAAACAAGATTAGATTGCAGTTTTGAAGTCACAACATGGTATCCACTACTTACTCATAATACATATTATGGTATTTTATGAGTGTTTTAGTTGTGTTCAGTATTTACCTTGGTGCCAGCAGCTGCTGTCAGAGTGGATGTTGATTATCTGCATGTAAAGTGCAGTTGCACATTTTTGATGGAAGATTGCAATCATCAGAACATAATTACTACAAGTCTAGTGAGAAATCATTTGGTGTTGATGGCACCTCCTACTCTAATGTCGATGAGACACATTGCCCAATGCCCTGCCTTCCTTTTGTAAGCCGCAATATTGACCTTGGTTGGGAACCCGCTCAGCTCCCTTTAGAACTCACTGCATGGGCTAACAACTTGTTCCAGAGGTCGATGACCTCTACCAAAAGAAAAACTTCCTGGCATCTAACCTAGTTCTATGCTTGGATAGCTTACAAGCATGTCCTGTGTCCTCCCTAACCTATCTAACTCAATTAGTATATTCACATGGACAGAGTCTAATCTTTTCATTATTTTGATCTCTTCATAGTCTACATTTTTCTAAAGTAAACAAGCTGTTTAAGCCAAAAGTGGTAACTAAGGCCTTTTAAGCTAGGTTTCAGACTACAAGCTCTGATCTGAACCTTTTCCAGGGCCTTTATATCACCTAATGTATGAGGAGACCAACACTAAGCACAGTATTCTAGATGAGGCCTAACCAAACTCTTATACAATGACAATATAGCGCTTTTTATTCATCCTAGTAGTCTGTTTGCTTTTGTTATAGCCTCAGTGCACTTATCGTGAGCCTTAAGAGATTCATGTACTATAACACCTACGTCACTTTCCTGCTCAATAGCATTAAGCACGGAGCTTTGCATGGTATACACATGGTTGGCGTTATCCCTGCCCACTTGCTTAACACTACTATTATTTATATTAAATGATATCTGCCAGACGTGGACCCATTGCATCTAGATCTGATTGTAATTGTTTTTTCTTATCTAATGTCCTAACACTATGTATCATCTGCAAACATGTAGCCAGTTCCCCCATTGCCTTTGTCCAAATCATTAATAAAGATGGTGAAGAGCAATGATCCCAACTTCAATCTCTGCAGGACTCCACTAGTAACCGGTCCCCATGCAGAATCACTACCATTAATAACAATCTTCAGCCTATGAGAATGCAACCGAATTTTTATCCACCCCAAGATCTGCCAATCAATCCCACAGGACTTTATTTTATTTACTGGCTTATTGTGTGGCACCTTGTACAAAGCTTTTTGAAAATCCAGGTATATGATGTCGACTGGGCTACCTACATTCACCAACCTAGTAACTTCCTCAATAAATTCAATCAGGTTGGTAAGACATGACCTTCATTTCCAGAAGCCACGTTGAGAGTCTTTAATAACCCATTCTCTGTTAAGATAATACAAAGGATCTCTAATGATCCCTTCTAGCAACTTTCCTGCAACCGAAGTCAAGCTAATGGAAAAATTCCCATTTTTGCCTTTTTGTCCTTCATGAATATTCTCACCACATGGGCCTCCCTCCCTCTTTCCACGAGAATGGTTCTAGACTCCAGCTAGCTGTTAAATAGATGAGCAAAGGGCTCACTGAACATAGTTCCAATTTCTTTGAGCACCCTTGGGTGAATGTCATGGCGACCAGCAGCCTTATCTGTTTGGAGTCCTCTTATTCTATCCAGGACTATATCCGCATCCACTTTGACACTAACAACTTTAAAATCACTGTGCACTATTATTGGCAACTGAGCATTGTCTATTGTAGTGAAGACTCATCCAAAGTCATCATTTAAAACCTCTGCCATATATTGGGAGTCCACCTTCATCTGTCCTGAAGAATCCTTCGACAGCCCCATGCAGTCCTTAATGGCTCTCTAACTCCTAACATAGCTGAAAAAGATTTCACTATTGCTACTGCAGTTATCCAATATCTTCTTCTCCAATGACTTTTGGCTGTTGTGATAGCAGCTTTTGTTGCCTTTAAATGAGCTTGATACGTATCCCTGTTCTCCTGACCCATTATCCACTTTAGTTTTTGTTTTGCCATATGCCCTTCGTGGGGCTCTAGGGACATCCATGGCTTCCTTTCGCATTAAGATGGTTTTAAAGGTATTTAATTGGTAACTTCCTCTCCTAGTAGGGTTGCCTAATCAACCAGATTCAAGTCATCTGTCATCTTTGCAAATTCAACTCTCATGAAATCTGGAATGAGCATTAAAATTGTGACAACTTTGGTTGGGCTGATCAAGGTGAATCAAATAATATTGTGGTCACTATTACCCAGGCGTTCCCCATATGGAGGTCCTGATCAAATCATAGCTGTAATACTCAATAAAATCACAAACCTGCATTCCATGTGGGAGATACAATTCACAATATTTGACAATAATAGAATTGTCATTTTTGTAATAAGTATAATTTTATTTAACACTAACAAAAAGCTAAAAATCTAAATATGTAAGTCTAATCGTAAGAACAAGGGAAATATTCCTGGTGGTAATGCTAGATTTTATTGAGCAAATTTCATTTTGGAAAGGGAGCAAGGTTTTAATAGCTAGAAACCAATGAAGAATTTGCTAATTATCAGTGTAATGGGTTTCATAGTAATTGTGCTCACAGGTATTACTGGCAGATATTTTGGATATTGACAAATCATAATTAACTTTAACAGAAAATGAGATTTTGCTGTTAGCAATTCACAGGTAAGATAAGGAGATTGATCAAAGAGATTCACATTTATTCCAATTTTGAGTAAAACTAAGTGTTGCCAAATTCAATTTGATCCAATTGTGCTCAGTGTCAAAGTAAGATTCTAGTATCATGATAAATCGGTGGTTGTGATCATAAGTGTAAACAAAATGGTCATCTATGATACTATGAGACCCTGGCCAGTTAAAGTAAGTGGCAATCTGCTGGTAAGTCCTTCAAATGAGTCAAAGAAGATTTAGTGATGCAGTGGGTTAGAACACTGTCATTTCCCTTTGGGGTCTGGGTTTAAATGCATTCCAAACTAACAAAATGAAGACTCCGATCTAAATCAGCTTGGGTAATATCAACTCAATTCTGGCATGGACACTAAATGGACAATCTCATTCAGAAAAACCAACAAAAAAAAGGAGTGGGAAATGATAATGTCACACTGATGCTTTTCTGAGGATGAGGCTAAGGCATATTGGGGAAAAGTAGAGGGAGCTTTGTTCTGCAGTTAACACCTGACCTGAGAGTGCTTGATGCTGATACCTGGAGGGTGATTTTAAACCCCAAGAAAGGGTGGGTTCAATGGCGGGTGGGAGTTGAAAATAATTTTTTTTGGGTCACAACCGCAAAATTTTCGGACTTTGCATTCCCAGTGGGAAGCCTGTACTTTTACGTGTTGATGTTAAACCCGGAAATAAAGCCGGGTTGCGGTTGCGACCCAAAAAACAACTATTTTCAACTCCCACCCGGCCCCAACCCACCCGTTCTTGGGGTTTAAAATCACCCCATGGGTGTCTGAAATGGGAAAAATGTTCCATTATTCAAAACTAACATCCTTGATGAATGGAAAACTGCAACAAAATATTTTTGGTGATCGTTAGCTGGTTTAAAAGTTATTATACTCACAAGAAATGCATAGTCCTACTGGTGATTATCTTGAGTATTATCCAATTATATTTAATTTCAGTTGGAAGAGAACTAGGAAGTTACCCCTGAGACTTGATGATGAACAATTGAACAATTTAATGCCTACTGCAGTCAAAGAAATTGAAAATGCACGAGCAGCAATCTTGGAGTTTATCTAACCCACGCACACAAATACACACAGGCTAAAGGTGCTGGTCAGAAGGAATATCTAATAATAACTGACTTCAGTTTCAAAATTATGGCAATAATGCTCAGCCACTCAGCCATCTAGTGTTCACTTTACAAGCTGTGGTGATGCTTTAATTACAGTGTTTGAGATAGAGAAAAAAAGTAATAACCGTTACATTGTCATTTTATATCACAACTGACTTTTTCTCATCAAGAACCGAATTATGAATCAATGACTAAATTCAGTGATCATCAAGTTCAGAATTCCACTTACTGATTAACAGATAAATACCATACACATCCATGTAATTTACAAGCACATAAAATATAATATATGCAACAAATACTTTTAATAAATGTCTTTCATTTTTTGCTTTGTGTGTATGGGGGTCATTTTCACTTTCACCACTTGGGTGGTAAACTGGCAGAGAGGATTGCCCGCCCATTATAGAACCCAGCTGAGCGAAATCAATGGAAAAGGAAATTGAGCGGGTTCTAAACAGGTGGCTAATCCACTCTACCAGTTTACCACTCAATGTGGTATTGGTGACAATGACTCCTGTGTGAGTTTCGTGCTTGCTGAGGTCAGGATGCCAACACTGGTGAATGGAAATTTTATGTTTTCACTTTTTTGCATCTGGTGTCAGCGTCAAGTGTTCCCAGGTTTGGTATGGCACTTAATGCACTTCACTCACATGTGCAACCTTGCAATAGCAAAAGTATAATTTCACTTTGAAGTATAAGCCTGACAGGGAAAGTAGACTATTTATTGCATCAATTTGGGCTGGATATGAACATAGATCCCTCGGGTAAGAAGCGGTGCTCCAATCTATATGGACAATGGCAAAATTCAGTTTGTTAAAAAAAATATATTTTCGGTAATAAATTTTGTAATAAACAGGTGACTTAAAATCAGATATTTATCAGGAGGCACAAACACTCTTTCTAAAAAAGAAAAAAAGAAAAACTTGCATTTGTATAGAGCCTTTCACGACCTCAGTACATCCCACAGTGTTTAACAGCCAATTAATTCAAACTTAAAAAATAATAACGTTGGAACGACACTGGAAGTTGCTCGAGCTTTGGTCCCTAGCATTAGTGCCTTAGTGCCCTTAAATGTACTTCTAACTCAGTTTTAATATGCACCCTGTGTCATTGAGAGATGAGACATACAGGATTGTGAAATAACAATTTTGCAGTGAAGGGCGTACAGAGCCTTTTTAGTATCCAGGTAGCATGACCTCTAACAGCTCTTAAAAATAAACTCAGGAATGAAATGATTGGAATTTATATGGCTGCTGTTTATGAACTTTCTTTCTCTTATCATTAACTGCAAAATTCCAAGCACTGCTAAAGGGTTGCATAGAATAAACCGTCTCTGAGAACTCTATTCTCAATTAAAACATTTCCCATAATAAATTTGCATAACATGATTGGATTATTTCTCTGTAATGATTTAGAATTGATCTTAGAAATTATTTTATACCAAAAAAATGTAGATTGATGTATCCTTGCTGGGAATGAATGCTACAGATCCATGTAGTGAGGAGAATGCATAGTAAATACTAGAACACATTCTTTTGGGTGGGGGGGGGGTTTCTCGATTTCTGCCTGAAAATAGCCCAAAGTCGTCAGGTTTAGGCCTCATTTGAAAGTAACCGCCAAACTGTGGGCACCAAACGGGCACTTCACTGCAACTCGCTGGTTATGGAAGGGTGGGAAATTGCCTGGCTCTTTTGCTGAGCTGGCTGGCAGGTTGGACCAGAGATGGGAGCCCATCTCGGAGGGGGATGAGCACGAGCTGGCAGTAGCTCGCAGTATCTTGGTGGAGCCAAGTGAAGCATTTCTGCTCCTTCTAGCCCCACAAAAATTCCCCCAAAAATCTTCTGAACCTTTTGTGTAGCAGCTACCAAAGGTTCCTTCGAGGCCTGGTTAGGCAGCTCACCACCTGGTACAAATGGGCAGAGCCTGGTACAAATTTGTACCTTAAACTGTAAATTGGCATCCTACACGTAGCGTAGGACCCCAATTTGCAGATGTAAGTAGCCTCACCTGAAAAAGACAGGTGTGCTGTTCATCCATTTACATGCCCCCCTGAAAATTGCATCAGGCATGCTTTGAGTGTCCATGGTGGCCAAGGTGCCCCCCAACTCCCCCCTCAATTTTCAACTGCTGGCTACCCATTTGTCAGGCAAGAAACGGGCAGCTGGCAAATGAACATCGCTTCCTATGTGTTTAGTAACCTCGATCAATCAACAGGAAGGAGGGACTTTTAAAGAGCCAACCTATTTAACAGTTCCCTCCGGTGGTCTAGTGGTCTAAGACGCAACCTTTTGACTCTATGACTCTATTGCTGGAATATGGGATTAGAGTAGACAGGGCTGATGGCCGGCGCGGACACGATGGGCCGAAGGGCCTCTATCCGTGCTGTATGACTCTATGACTCTAACTTTCTTGCTCCATATAAAATTTTAATCCACAGATTTTATACAAAAATTCTCTCTCCCGCTGGTAGATTTATGGTTTATAATAAATGCGCACCTTTAATTAGAGGTATGTACACATATTCAGCTTATTCCAAGAATACAATCTTTGTTGTTGGAAATTTTATAAAACAGCATCCTTCCTGATGTAACATAAAGAGAAGAGATTGGATTTGACATTCTGAATTGCTCTGAAATTTACAACAAAATAGTATGTTGGGAATGAGTAACCAATTGGAAAGACCTACCAAATGTTAACAATAATGTCTATGTATAGCACCCTTGATGAATGTGGCCTTTACTACAATAAGTGCAACCAGCCAGAGCAAAGTAACCCAATCTAAGCTAAACATTTCAAAATCAGAGAATGTAGAGAAGCATTAGACAGAGATGTGAGGGATCATGGGGAGAGTGGCTTGTGTGAAAAATGAATAATAAAACTGAGTCGGAGGGCTAAATGTGAATATATAATATTTATCTTTGAGACCCCATGGTCAACGGCAGGAGTATAGTGCCCCAAACCTGGATCCAGTGCAGGAAGCAGTTTAAAGACCTAACCAGGTCAGGATAGGTGAGTACAGTTGCAGATTCTCCTACATCCTGTAGTGTTCCCCCCCCAACTCTGTATTGACAAGCGTACTCTATCACATGACTCCTCACAGCCACTTAAGTTTCAAGAGCACCCATCGTTCACTTTCTATGCACTTCCTCACACCCCCATTTATCCATCCACCACTGCCACTCACCCCAATCCTTATGCAATATGATGCCACCTCAGTCAGCTCACCGGATTGTAAAAACACATCCTCAATTGCATGCCAGTGGCACTCGTGATGTATTTGCCTGATAGTCACCCTCTCTGAATGCACTGCATCCATCGGGTGAAGACATGCCTTACAAACATTCATAGGTCTGTCACTCCCCCTTGCGGGAGAAGCGAGCACAAAATATAAGGGAGAGGGAGAGTACCTGAGGTGGTCCACCACAGATAATGCAGCTGACATCTACAGAGGAAGAGGGCATGGAAATCAGTGGCATATCTACATCCCAGACTATCGGAGATGGAGAGACTGGGACTTCGCAGCTGCTTGGTGACAGAATTAAATTTCTCCGACCCACATCTCATACAAGGCTTAGTCATGTTGACTTTAGTTCAGCACCGAGTGAAATATGATCATCTTAATTATGCTACGTAGCAACATTTTTACATTACAATTACTAATTCATATCCATTCTTTCTCTTCTCCAGGGTCATCACACGAACAACAGCAGCCCGTGGCCCTTCTGGATGACCTTTCCTAAGAGGAGTTGATTCCTTCTGAGGGTGCACCGTTACAGGACACATACTTACCATGTACCAGTGCAAATACGAGTACTTTGGCGGATCCTGTTAGACCGCCTACTTTCACCTCCTTAACAACTCCCGTCTTCGCCCCTGCCTCAGCTCATCTGCTGCTGAAATCCTCATCCATGCCTTTGTTGCCTCTAGACTTGACTATTCCAATGCTCTCCTGGTTGGCCTCCCATCTTCCACCCTCCATAAACTTGAGCTCATCCAAAACTCTGCTGCCCGTATCCTAACTCACACCAAGTTCCGTTCACCCATCGCCCCTGTGCTCGCTGACTTACATTGGCTCTCGGTCTGGCAACGCCTCGATTTTAAAATTCTCATCCTTGTTTTCAAATCCCTCCATGGCCTCACCCCTCCCTACCTCTGTAACCTACTTCAGCCCTACTACCCTCCGAGATCTCTGCACTCCTCCAATTCTGGCCTCTTGTGCATCCCGGATTTTATTTGCTCCACCATTGCCGACCATGCCTTCAGCTGCCTAGGCCCTAACCTCTGCAATTCCCTCTCTGCCTCTCCACCTCTCTCTCCTCCTTTAAGATGCCCCCAAAAAACCTACCTCTTTGACCAAGCTTTTGGTCACCTGTCCTAATATCTCCTTATGTGGCTTGGTGTCAAATTTTGTTTGATAGCGCTCCTGTGAAGTGCCTTGGGCATTTTACTATGTTAAAGGCACTATATAAATGCAAGTTGTTATTGTTGTTGAATCAAAATTCACGAGTGAGCATGAGCAGAGAGAGGGCGCCCTCCTCTCCAAGCTCTGCTCAGCTGGACATAGATGCTGAACCCCATGGGCTATCGATGAAAAGGATAATCATAGAGGGACAGCAGCAAATTTGTGAGATACTGATTACTGACTAGCCGTTGTGCCATGCACACTGTCCACAATAGCAGAGAGGATGGAGAAGTCCAACTCAAGCATTTGTGGATTAATGATGCAGGCCATTGTGAGGATGTCTTCCTTGGACAGAGTGGCCTTCAATTGTGACAATCTAATCAGTCCATACAGGACCTGACCACGGCCATGCAGACTGGATGCCAACATGTTTGTCTGTCAGGATAACAGATACCTTAGCCCTGGCCTCACAACGCATCATTGATCTACACCAAGCTGCAGCTCTGCAGAGAGGTGGGAGTGATGTGCTGCTGGCCCAGGAGGGGGATGATGATGAAAGGGGACATGGAAATGGGGACTCCACTCAAAGTGCTCCCACTTTGAGTTGCCCCCGCCTCAACCGGTACCCAACATGCTGCCTCCTCTCCCCATGGCCCCAGTCTGCCCCGGCAAATGTGCAGCTGGAGCAGTCTTTGCCGGGGCTCTCACGGGCTCCAACACCCAGAGGCTGTCGGCCAAGAGCATCAACAGTCAGAGCACGGATCAAAGCAGCCTGCCTCTACCTCTGCTGAAGCCACAGGGGTTGCACCATGTAGGAACGGCAGGCAAAGGAACACATCGAAACATAGAAACATAGAAAATAGGAGCAGGAGTAAACTATTTGGCCCTTCGAGCCTGCTCCGCCATTCAATATGATCATCGCTGATCCTCTATCTCAATACCATATTCCTGCTCTCTCCCTAGACCCCTTGATACAAAGAAAAACTTTGTAGTTCACCAATGGTCTGCACATGGCTGTTTGTCAAAATGTTACGTTATTAAGTTTACTTTTTTTTTAAATCAACACATATAAAACTTATAGATTTGCACCATTTTCCTTTGTTGCCCATTCTTACATGCTGAGTGGCAACTCGCTTTGTCAATGCTTGGTGATGAATGTGAAGACATGAATTGATGGGGACCAATTGGTGCATGTGCAATAGGTGGATTGTTGGTTATAGGACTGTTTTATGTCAGGGGGGTGGTGGGAGGGGTCGGGGGATGAGATAGTTACTTTGGCCCAGTGTGATTGAATAAGTGAACCTTCGAGCTATTAGGGCATTCGTGGCATCCCAAACAGCAATGTGAGCGGCTGGTCTGATGTTGTGTGTCCCATCTTCATCCCCCTCTTCCTCCTCCTCCTCGCCATTGAAATCATCATCAGATGATGAGCAGTTTGTTCCTCCTCCACCCCTAGTCCTCGCTGCTGCGCTATGTTGTGCAGAACGCAGCACACCACGCTCATCCTAGAGACCCTCACTGGCGAATACTGAAGGGCACTTCCAGACCTGTCCAAGCACCTTCAGCACATCTTAAGCATGCTGATGGCTTGCTCGATGACACATCTGGTTGCCATATGGCTGGCCTTGTAGTGCTCTTGGGGTTCATAGATGGGGTTCCTCAGGGGTGTCATCAGCCAGGTTTAAAGGGGGTAACGTTCGTCACTAGCAGTCATCCCTTAAGGGTGGTTCCAGGTATGAACAGGTCGGGGATGTTGGACTACTGCAGCATGAAAGCATCATGACAGCTCCCACGGAATCTGGTGCAGACCTGCAGGAACATTTTCTTGTGTTTGCACACCAGCTGAACATTGATGGAATGAAATCCCTTGTGGTTGACGAATGCTCCTGGTTGATCAGGTGGTGCTTGGACACCCTGCACCTTTGGGAAGTCAGCCAGAGACGCAAATCCGAGTGCCCGCTCATTCTGGCTATTGTCATCACAGGAGAAGTTTACATAACTCCCAGCCCTGGCAAACAATCCATCCATCAACTGCCTCATGCATTTATTGGCAGCCGCCTGAGAGACCCTCGCTATGTCTCTGGAAGGAAACAGAGGCAATAAAATTGACGGCTGTGGTGACTTTCACAGCCACTGGTAATGTGTAGTCACCAGGTCCAGCAGGGAGCAGCTCTTCTTCTAGGAGGCTGTAGATGTCTGCGACCACCTGACGTGACAATCTCAGCCTCTGAAAGCACTGCTCCTACGAGACGTCAAGGAAGCTGAGTCTCTGTCTGTACACCCTGTTAGGTGGGTAGTGCCTCCTGCAAACTCAGCCCCACTGTTGCTCCTCTCTCTGTTGTCCACCTCTCTGTTGTCCACCACAGCACGACCTTGCTGCCGTGGATGGCAATTGTCTTTCTCGTCTGAAGTCCAATCTAAAGCAGCCACGACTCCACCCATCCTGGTGTTCTCTGTGTGAACACCTTCAAACCGTACAAATATGTCTCGTACAACTAGTACTCGCACCAAACCATTTCCCAGAGATAACCGAGAAAGTAGCTGTGAGCACTGAGCCTTTATTTATGTCGGGACACCTGACCTTTAACCATCCCCATGAAGTGCTGCTCAATCTAGCCTCCATTTAACTGCCGAGTTTCCCAAGTCCCGTGCAGGAAACGTTAATTTCAAATCGCTGCCAAAATCTCATCAAAGGACCCTCATTAACATATTATAATGACGGACCCGCCTCTCCAAAGTGGGTTACTCGGCCTCACCCAAACCCGCCTCGGTTAAACCGGAAGTAGGCACGTTCGTAGCGAGTTGGAGTCAGGTTTCAGATTTTTGAAATTTTAACCTTACCCCCGTCCACTGTCTCACCCATTGTGTGGGGATTAAAACATCCCCCATTGTGTTTAATTTGCTCGTCAATTTGGAGCTTAATTGAAAGGTTCCATTGAAACTCCTGAGAGAAAGAAAAATTTGTTTGAAATTTCTAAGAAGCAGGTTAGATTTTTATAGCCCTGCCACAACGGTGAGAACTTCAAGAGAGAAGAAACAATGGCCCTATGACTCTGCACGGCTTCTCCGATCTCCTGCCGTAATTTCACCAGAGGTTGGGAAACAACGGCCCCTCCCACCACAACCCCACCACTGTGGAATATGCAGGCCACTGTGCATATTTGAAATTCATTTCCAAAGGATTAGCTTTCGATCTTAGAGTTGTGGGGGTAGAATTTCTGTGGAGATTCTCCCAATCTCTCAACGTAACTTTGACAAAAGATCGGCAGAATCCCTGGGGAAATAATGTAAATAGTTGTGTACGCTGGGGTTTCCACCGATCTCCCACCGAAGTTACAGCTGGAGATGAGGAGGGGCCCTGCCGAAATTCCAGGCGGTTATCTTACTTTTTTTGTCTACTCAAGGAGTTGGGCAATAGACTTTCTGCTGTAAAAAGATAATTGCGTTTGCCTGTTTATCTTTTGTTAAATAAATTTGCTTAATGATTGTTAACTTAAAATGTGGCTTGGAGATCTGATGCTCTATTTGCTTATCAAAAATAACAGAGATTCTAAGAAGGTAGAGAATAAGTCCAGTAGCTAAAAGCAATTGAGAGACAGGGTTATCTGTTTCATTATTCGAAGCACATTATCAACAAATTTAGTTATATTTCAAAACTAAGATAAACACTCTCAAAGGTATGAGGAGTGATCTAGGATATAGGTGCCAACGTAAGCTGGAGTAAGAAGCATAGAAGAGACCTAAAAACGTAACACCTGGGTTCAACTTAATGTAGCGCATCAGTGTTATTCAGCTTTGAAGAGTTTAATATGTTGCAAAGTTAATCCTTTACAGTTAGTAATCAAGCTCTGTTTGTCTTGACCTTGGGTGATGTTATTATGAAAACATACAACCTCTTTGGTCAGGTAGCAGTTTAACAGTTATATCCAAACAGTTCCACCCTCCTTTGCAGAAAGCTGATTCCAGCCTCTGGGATATGTCTCCTGTAGTTGTCTTCATTCCTGGCTCTTCAGCCTCCTCTCCTCTAATTTGAAGCTAATATCTTGCATATATTTATACTGTGAAGCCAACTTTCTACAACTGATGGACTCCTGTCTCAACTGCATTTGAAGGCAATCTAACACCCTGATCAGATCTGTCTCCTTCATAGGACCCTGACATATTCCTTCTGAAATCCAAGGTAAAAACCTTCTCCTTTTCATCTTATGAAGATGAAAGCTATTTCAGGCAATTCAACCCATTAATCGCTGCTCACCAAGGTCAGAGTTTGTACTAGACTATGCAAGTGCATTTTATCAAATAATTTTAGCACTTAGCATCAAAAATGTGCACTTAGTATGCTCTTATCTATAAAACTGGCTTCAAAGATTAGCTTACTGCTAATCAACGGAGCATATAAAGAAGGCTTCTTTATTTGATCAAATATTTACTCATTAGGGTCTTTTTAGGATCAACAGTTCAGTCAATGGTCTGTACTCCACAGCCTCGTAGATACATTATTCCTATAGTATTAACCCTAAAGCAGCTCTCCCTATATCTGAAACAAACAATTACATTCATTTCACTTAACATAGTAACATCAAATATTGCATCTTATTAACCCTTTCACTACTGAGTCCTAGCTGCAGCTATTCAGTTAAGCGTGGTAATATAATATCTGGAAAAATAATTCTAATACCAATTGTTCAAGGGGGCAGTCGCAGAGTTCTCAAATAAATTCTGGCCACCGGTAAAGTTACCCTTGTGACATGGATTCTAGATACCATAAAGTAATCATCTTTTTCACGGTGCTCAGTAGGTAAACTAAAATAAGGTCATCTAGTTTAATTCTTTTTAAATGTTGATGCAGAAATGTTACTGCAGTCTATCAAGTAAAACTTAATGCTGTGAACAGAAATAATAGGAAATTAGGAAAATAATTAAGAAATCTGTCATTACTTAAATAAGGAATGTGAAAGTCATTTTCTAACAGTCCATGCAAATTGGAGAAGCGTTTGGTGATTGTTATCTGAAGAGAATGATGTATTCTTTGTCTAGTCATACTTTGTATCCTTGAAATGAAAATGCAAAGATTAGCATATAAATCCTTAATGCATTCACATTAAATTCTTTGATCTGTTATTTTAAAGACAACATTAATCCAGTTAAAAATAAGTATGTTAACCTGTTAAAACAAATGGATTAAAGCTTACTTTGATTGCACTAAGGATCCATATGCTAATTTTTGCATGGTTTAATTGCAAGGCATAAGTGTTTAATCCTGGTAGCAGCAGTAAATGAAGAGACCCAAACAGCTAAGTTTTTTTGGTTCCTTTGTGGGGCCAGAAGGAGCAGGAATACCTCCGGGCCCCACAAGGTAAGTCGTGGCCTCTCCTTCCCCGGATTCCCTCCTCTTCCTTTCTGCGAGACCATCTGTAAACCCCTTCCCCCACACCTACTTTAATGCTGGCAGGCAGCCAAGTGCCACCCATTTCCCATCTGTTCTGGGTGGGAAGTGGAATGGCAGCGTATTAATGAGGCCCGGGATTTAAAACAGCCTGGGTCTCAAATTTTCTCCAGCAATTGTGTTTTGCACTCATGCCCACCCCCTCCCCCTAGCATCGGGGGATGAGGGGGTAGTCCAGCATCGGGGGATGAGGGGGTAGTCCAGCATCGGGGGATGAGGGGGTAGTCCAGCATCGGGGGATGAGGGGGTAGTCCAGCATCGGGGGATGAAGGGGTAGTCCAGCATCGGGGGGGAGGGGTAGTCCAGCTTCATAATGTCACTCCAGGTGAGTTTGTTGGGTCTGGAAGAAGCACTCCTGCTCCTCCTGACCCACTAGCAGTGCAATAAAGGCATTCACCTCATTGATCCAGCCCTTCCCACCTGCTTTCACCTGATGTGAATCAGAAACTATGGGAAATCCGAACGGGTAAGGTTAAATTGGTCTTACTTTTGTAATACCCAAAAATTAAGTACCTCAACTAGCGCAATGAGGTACATTGCCCCTTTAAGTATCGGCCCGCCGGCTTTAAGTTGGGGCGGGACTTCTGGGTGTCTGTTGTGTGTGCTCATCCTAATGCTCCTGGGTTAAACCCGGAAGTGGATGCGTTGAAGCCAGGATGTGGTCGCGCTCCAAAAATCAACCACTTTTACTGCTCACCTGCCCTCAAACCACCTGTACTTGGGGGTTAAAATTACCCCCCAGGGGTCGACCGAAAATGAAAATTGCAGAATAAGTCACGCAATTCAATTCAACCTCATGCTATGGGGCAGTTTTGCAATTAAAGCATTCTGTTGCATAGGAAGACTTCATAAAATTGAAGTTATTGTGGCCTAAATGTTTAAGCAGCACACAGACAAGAATTTTCAAGTGAAGATTTAATGTTATTTATTTTTCAGTTATGCATATTGGTTTCCTATTTGTATTTTCCCTTTTCATTTTGTAATGAGTTGGCCTCCATTCCTCTCATTATTTCTTTGTAAAGCACCTTGGGATATTTTGTCTATTGAAGGTACTGTATGATTGTAGGTTTTTGTTTTCTGTTCTTTTGTTAAATGATGCAATCTGGCAGTGTAAGAAGTAATCCACAGAATTGTTGTTTTGGGTTATGATTCCCTCTCGAGGCCCCCCTTGGTCTCCCCAGGTCACACACTGCCTATAGCCAAGATGGAGTGGAGGCACTCCCCCCACCCTCAGACAGTGATGGCCTGACTTACTATAAGGTGATGTCCAACAACATTTGTGGAGGGCTGCTTGGCTTCCATTTGCCATGTTCCAGTAGGAGTGTGATGAGATTCGTGACTTTGCAGAGTAGGGTGAAATGCTGCTACTTTCTCGTTGTGTACCCTGTGATTACCCTTCAGGGGAAACCAAAGCAGGAAACAGCAGACCGAATCTGGACAACCCAGATCCCGGTTACAGTGGTACTGGAGCTGGTTATGTTGGTTCTTCACTTTTCATCCTTCAACTCAATGTCGAGAGGCTGTCAGCTGCAATGTGCTCAATAATAGAGAACTCGTGGCCTATCATGAAGTCAAAATTATCGGTCTCCGAGAAACACATTGACTCCTTCTTTGCTAATAGGCTTACAATAAGAGGCTATGAGATTGTTAGTTACAATCTTCAAGGAAAACATGGAAGAGCTACTTGTATGAAATCTGATATTGTTGAGGTGGAGGTCTTACAAATGATCTGCCTCCAATAATCTCCAGGTCATTCAAGTATGTAGATGGCATTTGCCTGGCTTCAAGAAATAGAGACTGCAAAACCTTCCCTTAACAAATCCATGCTGACTGTCCTTGATTAGTCCGTGCCTTTCTAAGTGATGGTTTATCCTGTCCCTCAGAATTGATTTCAATAATTTTCCCACCACCAAGGTTAGACTGACTGGCCTGTAATTACTCAGTCTATCCCTTGCTCCCTTTTTAAATAACGGTACAATGTTAGCAGTCCTCCAATCCTTCGGTACCATGCCTGTATCCAGTGAGGATTGGAAAGTGATGCTCAGAGCCTCCATTATTTCCTCCCTTGCTTCTTTTGGGATGTGCCTGGGATACATTGCATCTGGGCCTGGTGATTTATCTACTTTCAAAGATACTAATCCCCTTAATACTTCCTCTCTCACTTTATTTATCCAATCCAATATTTCACACTCCTCCTCCTTAACTACAATCCTTGCATTATCCCCCTTTTTGGTGAAGACAGATGCAAATATTCATTAAGAACCATACCAACATCTTCTGCCTCCACACATAGATTACCTGTTTGGTCTCTAATAGGCCCTACTCTTTCCTTAGTTATCCTCTTGCTCTTAATGTATTTATAAAACATCTTTGGGTTTTCCTTGCCAATATTTTTTCATGCCCTCTCTTAGCTTTCCTAATTTCCATTTTAATTTTACCCCTGCACTTTCTATACTCATCTAGGCTTTCTACAATATTGAGCTCTCGGTGTTTGACATAAGCTTCCCTTTTCTGCCTTATCTTACCCTGTATGCTCCTTGACATCCAGGGGGCTCTAGATTTGGCAGTCCCACCCTTTTTCTTTGTGAGAACATGTTTACTCTGAACCCCTTGAATCTCCCCCTTGAATGCCTCCCACTGCTCTGACATTGATTTACCTTCAAGTAGCTGTTTCCAGTCCATTTTTGCTAAATCACTTCTCAGCTTAGTAAAATTGGCCTTTCCCCAATTTAGAACTTTAACTCCTGTTCTATCTTTGTCCTTTTCCATAACTATGCTAAAACTAACTGAATTACGATCACTACCACCAAAATGCTCTCCCACTGATACTCCTTCCACCTGCCTAGCTTCATTTCCTAAAACGAAATCCAGAACTGCCCCCTCTCTTGTTGGGCTTGCTAGGTACTGGCTAAAAAAGTTCTCCTGAATACAATTTAAGAATTTTGTGCCCTCTATACCCTGCACGCTGATTGTATCCCAGTTAAGACTAGGGTGGTTGAAATCCCCTACTATTACTGCCCTATTGTTTTTGCACTTCTCAAAAATTTGCCTACATATTTGCTCTTTTATCTCCCTCTGACTGTTTGGGGTTCTATAGTATACTCCCAGCAGTGTGACTGCCCATTTTTTGTTCCTTAGCTCAACCCATATGGCCTCATTTGATGATCCTTCTCACATATCATCCCTCCTCATAGCTGCAACTGTTTCTTTAACCAAAATTGCCACCCCCCTTCCTTTTTAACCCCCTCTCTATCTAGTCTAAAAACCCTGTAACCAGAAACATTGAGCTGCCATTCCTGCCCATCTTTAAGCCTTGTTTCTGTAATAGCTAAGATATCGTACAGCCACGTGTTTATCTGTGCCCTTAGCTCATCTGCCTTATTCACTATACTCCTTACATTGAGGTAGATACCTTTAAGCACTTCCAAACTAGACTCCTCAATGCTGACCCCGAGACTACTGAATGGCTAAACCATGTCTACTTAGGCCCGTTGACACTTTTGACATTTTTGACTTCAAGTTTATCTCCCTATTTTACAGTTTGTATTTTGAATTTTTTTCCCAATCTTTATTGTACCACTCGTTCATTTACAAATATATATACTTGGCAGAGTGGAGATATGGGTCTCGATTTTGAAAGGGCTGTGGGATGGCAGCAGAGGGGTCAATGGGCATGCGGGTAACCCGACTATGAAAATCTTACCGTTTCCCACGCGATTGCAAGTTAATTGGTGGTCCTTTACATGTCTTCTGGGTTTGCCGTCCAAAAGCTGCGCAGTGGGCGCACTGCGCACCCACGTGTCAGGCTGTCGGCTGGAGGAGCTCTATTTAAAGGGCCATTGCTCCAACAGCTTTTGCTGCAGCAAACACCAAGAACTCATAATATGGAGCAGCACAAGGGCAAGGCTGCTCCAAGGTTCAATGATACCTCTCTGCAGCAGCTACTGGCCAGGGTGAGGAGGAGGAGGGAAGTGTTTTACCCCGTGGACGGGATAAAGTGCCCTGCCTCTGCCACCAAGAACGCCTGTCTCGAGATGGCAGAGGAGGTCACCAGCAGCAGCAACATCTCCCGCACCTGGATCCAGTGCAGGAAGCACTTCAATGACCTAACTAGGTCAGCACAAGTGAGTACACTTACTGATCCTCCTACATTCCGTGTTGCACATCACACCCCCACCCCCCAACTCATTCTGCACTGCCAACACTACTCTATCACATCACTCCTCACACCCACTTACAGCTCATTCTCAACTTACCTGCACTTCCTCAGCACTTCCTCACCTCCCCATTAGTCACCCCACCACTACCACTCACCCCAATCCTCATACAATGTCATGGCTCTGTCTCATACTCACCCTCTGATGCATCTCTTTCACGGTCAGCCTCACCCAAAGCAATGCATTCATCGGCTGACCACTTCACCATCACTCACTCACACGTTCGCACTTTCTCCCCTTCTAGGAGAAGAGAGCGCAAAATTCATGCGAGAGAGTGAGGACTGGAGGGGGGCCACAACAAATAGTGGTCCTCACAGACGTGGAGCAGGAGGCCCTGGAGATCAGCTGCACCCTCGAGTGCCTGTCCATCGGGGATGCCAAGACTGGCACCCCACAAACATCTGGTGACACAACTTTAACATTCATCACACACAATATGAATTGATGTTAACAATGCTTATTGCAACATGACACATCTGTGATTATGCTTAATATTGCCATCTGTTCCTCACAGGCCCTTCAGCGACCACAGTGACGGCAGAGGACGATTCCTCAGAGGACCTCCCGGCCTCTGAGGGTGCACCGTCACATCTTAGCGAGCCATCCACCAGCGCAGATACTCACACCTCAGTGGGTCCTAGTCCTCAGTTAGTTGGGTTGGCACTTGGTGAGTCACCACACACAAGTGAGCACGAGCAGACACTGGTGGTAGGGGCAGATGTGGAGTGTCCGCGTCGGTGGGAGCACTCCTCTCCAGGCTCTGCTCAGATGGACGCAGAAGCTGAACCCCGGGGGCCATCCTTTAAAAGGAGAATGATCAAGGGACAGCGGCACATTTGTGAGGTGCTGGAACAGGTGCCACGCGCACTCTCCACAATAGCGCAGAGGACGGAGGAGTCCAACTCCTGCATGACTGGGATGGTGGCACAGGTACGAGAGGGAATGTCTGAGATAATGTCACAGGGACGTGCGCAACTGTCTGAGACAGTGTCACAGTTAAGTGCGGGAATTTCTGCGATGGAGAGAAGGCTAGCCTCCATTGAGCTTCAAGCACGGCTCACAAATGAGTCCATTCAGGCCTTGACAATGGCCATTCGGACTCAGGGTGAACAACATTCTGCCACCTAAAATGGGCTGACAGATATTTTAGAAGTGGCCTTACAAGGCATCACACACATCCTCCAAACTGTTGTCCAGCAGGGTGGTAGGAGTGATGTGGCCCTGGCCCAGGAGAGTGATGATGGCGAAACGGGACATGGAAGTGGTGGCCGAGTCTGCCCCTGCACAGGTGCAGGTGGAGCAGTCTTTGGAGGGGCCCTCACGGGCACCAAAACCCAGAGGGCGTAGGCCCAAAGCATCTAATCAGTCAGGGCATGAATATGAGCAACCTGCCACTACCTGTGTTGCAGGCACAGGGGATGCACCACATCTCCTTGAACATGGAGTGTTTCCCACAGCACGGGAAACAAGCTGAGGTTGAATTAAAATCGCACCCCTGCCTCAGTCTCCACAAAATTAATGACTTAAACAAGATCAACGACGTCAATAAGAGGTTTAACTGTCATCCCGCCGGCTTTAATTGCGGATTGGAGCCGGCTTCCGAACCAGCTCGATTTTCACAACCCCCCCTGCCCCCAACACACCCACAATTTGATTTTAAAATCGGGGCCATGGAATTTGTATCCTACTTTGATCCTCCAACACCACATCAGCAAATAAAAGCTCCTGAAAAACATTACTAACAATATAGTAAATATCTAGTCTGACCTACTTCCATAAATTGCTTCTATCCATAGCTACATGGAGCCTATTGGAAAGTGCACAGCAGGCAGTGAGGACTTGATTACCTTGGTGACTGAACAGAACACATTTTGATCTTAAAAAAACAAAAATGATTTCTATGTAGCTGGATTCACTTTTGCACTTAAATGGCTGTAATTCCAGACAGCAATGAATAAAAAGTGAAGCTAAAGAGGTAATTTCTGGTTATGTGTATGTAAAACTTGACATCAACCTATGCTTTTGTGGTGCAGTGTTTGCCTCTGTTCACAGGTGAAAAATATCACTTGGAAGAATTTAGGTTTTTGGAATAAGATGTAGCACATACCTGTGTGGTTATGGAACATATTGATTCTGACAATCAGTGATAAAAGGACACAGAAATATCTGTGCGTGCTTGTAATTAGCAGATCAATCGTTACTACTGTATTTAAAGTAATACGGTCTTCCTTGTATGTGCTCTCCCTTTTAAAAAAAAACTTAAGACGTTTTAAATCAACAGCTTTTTCTTAAAATAATCTGAGCTGTTATCATCCAGTTGTTCTATTCCTGTAAATGCATAGTTTTTTTTTAGTCTGATTACAAAGCGTGCAATTACTCCCAAGAGGCTGAGCGTCAATCTCTGAGTTTTCAAGTTGCCGGTTATCTCAGAAAAATGTTTTTGCAGTAATAATCTCAGATTCCATCCGTTGCAAATGCACCTGGAAGTTCCTATTGTGCCACAATGTGAGAAAGGTTGACAGGCTTTGAGGGATTGTTAAGGAGATGCAGGTATCACTGTTTTTATCGTGTGTTTCTCATTCACAACTTCCTCCAAATCAGAAACATTGGGGTAAATTTTAGCCCCACGAATGGGTGGGTTGGGGGTGGGTGCAAAATTGTACAAAACGAAAACCCGACCCCAACCCGCCTCCAACCTGCCCACTTCCTGTTTTAATGGAGGCGGGTCGAGGAGTGGGCAACCAATCCGCACTCAAGAGGCGGGTCGATCAGTGAAATCTTTTAAGGAGACTGCGGACTCAATTTCGACAGCTGTCTTATTTTTAACTCTTGGGGGTCGGGATTCCTGGGCCTTCTGATTCACACCATGTGAGAGGAGGCAAGAAGGCCCGGGTCAACAGGTAAGTGCCGTTTATTGCACTGCTTGTGGGCCAGGAGTAGCAGGAGTGCTTCCTTCAGGCTCAACAATCTTACCTGCCACGATCTCACACACGCGATCAACCGATCCCCAGCCCCCCTCCCCACCATGTCCGACCAGCCTCACGATCTCCGACCCCCCATGACTGAGCCCCTAATGACCCCCCAATGACCCTCGACCCTATGACCGACCCCCAGATGACCTCTCTCTCTCTCCCCCCCCCCCCCCCCACTGCCAATGATCGACACCTCCATCTAAGACTTACCTGCTCGCATCCTCTCCCTGGCTGTTCTCCTGTCTGACTGACAGCCAGCCTGTCAATCTGGCTG
The DNA here is from genome assembly GCF_035084215.1 of Heptranchias perlo. NCBI lineage: Eukaryota > Metazoa > Chordata > Chondrichthyes > Hexanchiformes > Hexanchidae > Heptranchias > Heptranchias perlo. Next base: position 27,140,622 of record NC_090340.1, read on the forward strand.
GCTTGTCGGGCAGGAAACCTACAAAATAAAAGAAAGATGTCTTTATGTCAAAATCGTAAGGACGTCCAGGAAACCCATACATCCTGGTTTCCCGTCAGGAACTCACACCCCCCAGCCCTCTTCCCAGCTTACGGTTCAAATTTACCCCACTGTTTTATGTCAAGGTCATAAACTCCATCTCTTTATGACTATTTGATCCTCCTCCCGAGCCACTTGTTCAGACCAACACTTTAGTCATCATGTGCTATCCATCACCAAGAGTGTCTATTTACACCTGTACAACATTGCCCGTCTCCAACCCTAACTTAGCCCTTTCTGCCGAAACCTATATCTATGCTTTTAAATCTCTTATACATGGTTTGCAATGTAATGCAATGTTTCTTCCGGACTGCACAAAACTACATCGCTCACCCATAAAATAGAGTGGAAACTAATAAATTTGGTTTAATTGAAGCTTCTCACTGAACTCAAAACCAGATCCCAACTCACAAAAATTGCCAAATCGGAGTCCATTTTTAAAATAGAAACTGTCAGTTCTTGTTTGGATAAATTGTAACACGAGAAAATCTACCACTTTACAGGAAATCCAAGCCAGATGCCAACCTGAACTAAGTGGTCCCACAACAATAGATCAGAGCGAAGCTCTGTAGCCCTACCACATCCAGTCGAGAATGGTGGAGGACAATTTGGCAACTAACAAGAGAACCCAACAAAAGTGCAAGAAACAAGGCTGAAACGTTTGAAAATGTCTTCAGCCAAAAATGTCTAGTGGACAAATCCACCATCATAAAGGCCAGTGTCCAGCCAATGTGGTGCATGCCACGTGGCACTAAGAAGTGGCTGAGTACACTGGACACAGCAAAGGATATGGGTCCTGACAACATTCTGGCTGTAATGCTAAAGATCTGTGCACCAAAACTAGCTGCCCCCTGCCTGACCTCTTTCAGCGCAGCTATGACACTGACAGCTACCCGCCTATAGAAAATTGCCCAGGTATGTCCTAGCCACAAAAAGCAGGACAAATCTAACCTGACCAATTAATGCCCCAGCAACATCCTTCTAATCATCAGCAATTTAATGGAAGGAGACATCAATAGTGCCATCAAGTGACACCTACTCAACAATAAACTGCTTGCCGACACTTAGTTTGAGTTCCCCCAGAACTACTGAGTTTTATCACAGCCTTGATCGAGCCATGGATGCAAGAGCTGAATGCCAGAAGAGAGGTGAGAGTAGCTGTCCTCAACCTCAAGGCAGCATTTTACCAACTATGGCACCAAGAAGCACTAACAAAACTGGTGTCAAGGGGAAACCTTCCAGTGGTCAGTCATACCTGACACAAAGAAAGATGACTGTGATTGTCGGAGGCCTGTCACCACAACCCCAGGATATTACTGGAGGTGTTCCTTAGGGAAGTGTCCTCAACCAAACCATCTTAAGCTGCTTCATCAATGACCTTGCCTCCATCATAAGGTCAGAAGTGGGGCTATTTGCTGACAATTCTACAGTGTGCAGCTCCATTCACAACTCCTTCAATTATGAAGAGCCAATACCAGACCATAGCAAAACCCAGGTGTCACTATTGACCAGAAACTGAGCTGGACCAGTCATTCCAACAGTGTGGCTACACAAGCAAGGCAGAGGCTGGGCACTGTGATGAATGGCTCACCCCAGGACTCCTCAAAGCCTCTCCAGTCTCTACAAGGCTCAAGGCAGGATTGTGATGGGATACTCATCACTTGCTTGAATGAGAACAGCTCCAACAACACTCAAGAAGCTCAACACTGTCCAGTACAGAGCAGTCTGCTTGATTTGTGCCCCTGCCACTGAACTCAATATCCCCCCCCTTCACCACCGGCACACCAAGCCTTCAGTATTTAATATCTACAGCATTCACTGCACCAACTTGCCAAGTTTACTTCAATAGCATCTTCCAGTCCTGTGATCTCTATCACCAGGAAGGACAAGAGCAGTTAGATCCTGGAAACACTCATCACCTCCAAGTTCCTCTCCAAGCCACACATCATCCTGATTTGGACATACATCACCATTCTTTTATTATCATTGGACCAAAATCCTAGAACTTCCTACCAAACACCATTATGGGAGCATCATCACCACAGAGACTGCAGCAGTATAAAGAGAAGGCCCACCACCACCTTCTCAGGGCAACTAGGGATGGGAAATAGAAATATGACTTCACCAGCATCGCCCACATCCTGGGAACAAATAAAACAAACAACCAAACTTGTGAGGGTTTAACCTTTTAAAGTTAGACTGTGCCTGTGCATTGCTTATTGTTTTTGAGACCTTGACACATTGAGAAAATCATTCTTTAAGAAGTCTTCTTGTCAACATCACAACATTCATCAGCTGCTAATAATATTCTTGTTTTCTATACTCTTCTTCCCAATCCCCCACAGAGAGCCAAACATCCCAATCACAAGCATTCTTGATTCAGTAGTTGGACATCTGGAACTACATCACTAGGGAAAGAAAGCTGTCTTTGAAATGAAGATAATTAACTATAAAACAATTTCTTGTAATAGTTGTAATCTATAGATAGAACATGATTTGGGTTTTTCTGCTCTAAGCTCTATGTCAGCAAAAGAAATCTTCAAGCCATTTATTGAAAAGAATTTGATTGTGTATAGCATTATGGTGTTATTCTGGGAAGAGCTGGTTTATTCTCAATGAATGGGACTGTGTGACGAATAGTTTTGCAAGGTTTGTCAAGTAATGGATTGTGCACTCACTCCCAGTCATCAAGGACGAACCACCCCAATGGTAGAGATGGTTGTGATGGTATATCTCTTTCACTTTCAGGAATAAGGCAATTGTTGGCAACACTTACAAAGAATCAAAAAGCAACAGCGATAGTTGCCGTTGGTTATACATACAGGATAGAGGGAACTGTGATTACACAACTTGTATATGGCTGAAGGATTAAACAGGCCCCATAGTTTTTAAAGGCTATTTGATGAAATTCAGGCTTTAATCTTTCCAAAAAGCATATCTAGCTCCCTTATTAATGAAACAAAGTGAATGGTAATTCAAGACTCCTGAACGTCCTGATTTCACAATTCTGATTCTGATCAGGTTCAGTTGCGCTTCCTTGATTAACTAGGTTTAAAAAATGAACCTCTTCACCCATGGAGAGATATAAAAGCTTGACATTGCATTAAGCAGGTAATTTTTGTGAGGAGCCCATTATAGTGCTTTGCTAGAAAGGAGTGCAGATTGCAGAACGGTAGATTGTATTATGATGTTACAGCCCTATGTCCAGCTATATCTTGTCTTGCAAGGCTGCATGTCAGGAACAGAGTTTCACAAAATTACCCCTTAAATGCCAACGTATTTAGAGAATATACATGCATGTTAGTTCTGCATTCTTACAATTGATTCAAAATGATTAAGCAATCATTGTGGGCGTCCTCACTCAAAGGATCCCTAATCACATCAACGTGCCTGTTTAGTAGACACAGATAATATAACCTAATCATGGGCTGTCACATCCAGCTTGACGCAGAGAATGAAATGCTCAGTCACAAAGGGACTTTTTATTTGCTTAGCCAATTTAATTAATGTGATGCCTCGATTTTAAAATTCTCATCCTTGTTTACAAAACCCTCCATGGCCTTGCCCCTCTCTATCTCTGTAACCTCCTCCAGCCCTACAACCCTCCGAGATCTCTGTGCTCCTCCAATTCTGGCCTCGTGCACATCCCTGATTTTAATCGCTCCATCATTGGTGGCCGTGCCTTCAGCTGCCTAGGCCCTAAGTTTTGGAATTCCCTCCCTAAACCTCTCTGCCTCTCTACATCTCCACCTTTAAGGTGCTCCCTAAAATCTACCTCTCTGACCAAGCCTTTGGTCACCTGTCCTAATATCTCTATGTGGCTCGGTGTCAAATTTTGGCTGATAACACTCCTTGGGAGGTTTTTACTACGTTAAAGGCGTTATATAAAAGCAAGTTGTTGTTGTTCAATCCCAGAAGCACCAGCGTTATACTGGGAGCTGATAGCACAACCTAGGCTGGGAATACCTTACCTGGATGGGCTCATTCAGTGATGCTGCTCTGTATGCTCTCAACAGAACATCTCCAAAGCAGGACTGCCACCATCATCAAAAACAGATTTTGAATTCTGATGAAAGGCCATTGACCTCAAACATTAGTTCTGTTTCTGTCTCCACAGATACTGCCTGACTGCTGAGTGTTTCCAGCATTTTGTGTCTTTATTTGAGATTTCCAGCGTTAGCAGTATTTTGCTTTTGGATCAAAAACAGATTAACTGGTCATGCATCTTATTGCTATTTGTGGGATGTTGCTGTGTGCAAAATAGTTGTTGCATTTACCCACATATTAATAGTAAATGCACAATGGATTCATTGTATGGAAAGCACTTTGGGATGTTTCTGAGAGACATGATAAGGTGCTATTTAAATGCTCTTTCTGTTTTGTGCATTTGCATGTAAGCTGCATTTATTCACATCTAAAATGATTTAAATGTACTTTAACTAAAAGTAATGAGAGATACTAGGTGGATTGGGGTGTCTATAGCATGCAACAAGCAATGTGGAAAAGACCCATGACAAAAATTGCTGAATTTTATTTATTAGATACTATGCTAGCAGGGTGTAGCCAGAAACACTTTAACAGATGTAAGTTTCACAAATGTGACCCTGATGGTTGTAGAAATGGTTCTGAAGTAGTGCTGAACAAGACATAGATTCACCATAACCCAATGCACATTGCAGCTACCCTAGGCCAGCAACTGATTCTTGACACTGCATTTCAACAGCAACTGCATACCACGGATAGACTTTCAGGGCATGATGCTGACTGGGAGAGAAATCCACAGACAGGAAGAGTGTGGGCAGCTTTTCTGTGTGGACTTTTCACCTGGATGTTGAGATTTTGTTTGGAGTTAAATGGCAGGTTATTCTATTGTGCGTCTGAATTGGCTCCTCCACCAAGGGTTTTGCTTACACTGGCAAGGATTTGAAACTAATTAATCAGCATAAGTATATTGTGGTTTGGCGGTTGTATTTTGGCTGATTTGGGATCAAACCCGACCTCCCAAAGTGTTACAACAAAGGCATTTTACTGGAGAGATCTGCTTCGATGGAGATGTTAGTGTTGTATGTGTTAAATTTCCACACACCATCATTACAAAGCACACAGCCAGAATTTCACCAGTGGGATGATTCTATGGTTGAGAGATAATGCTGCCAAGTTTGCTCATAGTTACGTCCATACTGGGAACAGTCTGGCAGCAACATTGCACTGTGAACAGGGCGAAGGAAATACATTTGCCAGACTCAACTTGATTTTAGAAAGCACAAATTTCACAGAAAGTAGACATGGAAAGCTGATTGCAGATATGGATAAGGAGGACTGGGATTCACTGCAGCCTGGATTATATTGACCCCCTCAAGGTGGTTTATTCGATGAGTTGCAAACAATATTAAAAAAAACCCACGACTTATCACTGTAATAATCTCACAATATTTAAGTGCATTCTGAATGTACTCATCAGAGTGCACAAACCAGAAATCCAAAGAGTGTTCAAAAGTTCCTTGAATTTGCTATTCAAAATCAAGAGAGCTGGGGCAGAGTAAGGTCAATTTTTGGCAAGAACAGTATATGGAATAAGAACTAAGAACAGAACTAAGGATCACGTGACTAAATAATCTGATAAAATATAAAATGGAAGAGTAAATCACGATGGATGTCTGTAGTAGTATCCTAGAGAGCTGGCTGGGATCACCTCGTTCCACATCGTTCACCTGAGGAAGGAGGTAGCCTCCGAAAGCTTGTGAATTTAAAATAAAATTGCTGGACTATAACTTGGTGTTGTAAAATTGTTTACAATGGGATCAGAGTGTTAGTAGAACGTGCAAAGGTGCATTAATGTGAGAACTACCAGCTGCCTTCAAGCAACCACTTCTAACCAGCCTGATATTTTCTCCAGAGCTCCAGGTGCTTATCACCTTTGGTTGAAACAATTTATGAGCGTCACAAACCAGTTTATAGGAACAGAGAGAAATCCTACTAACTTTTATGACAATTGTCCTTGGCTTCAGTGATTAAAAAATAATGTTTTTTTTACAGCAAGAGTTGTCATATTTTCACACATTTAGTAAATCTGTCTGTACAAATAACCAAATGATATTAGATTGAAAGATAAATCTTTATTGATGCTTTTTTTCCTCTCCTGCACTCTAGTCTTAATATTCCAGCACATTTCTTTAAAGATGCAGCTGGCTAACTGACGACTCCACATTAACGAGGAAGTTTGGATTGTTCTTTTAAAATCTGCCTGACTGGAAAGTGTGAAAGAGTAAATGAAACACATTCCCTTAAGCTATTTGCCATCAAAATACAACAATCACTCTCAACACACTCAGGGTGGCTCAGTAAGTTTTATCAGTGAGTACTTGATCTACATAGACCAGGAAGGTGCTAGGTTCAATTCTTGGCTCGTAGTGAGTTGGCTGATATCTGATGGGCGGTGGTAGGAGTCCTACAATTGGCCTCAGCAAACTTACATTAGGGAGGGGGAAAATAAATCCTGCTCCTGATTGTTGTCTGGAAGCCTGTATTGGAATTGCATTTATGAAGGATGTCAGATAATGTTGGGGTGAGGTGTGATCTCCCTATTGTTGTTGTCCTGCTGACATTCAGGGCTGGATTTTCCTTCACTAGTCCACTTGAAATTGGGCGGATAGAGGTGGAAAAGAGGACAAAATTGGGCAGTGATGCCTAGCTCCACCTCGCCACCCCAATCAATCCACCCTCACTGGGACCGCCATGAGACGCTCTTTACCCACCCGCCACATATGAACCATTGATGGTAGGCCTGGGGTAGTGGCGGGAATGGACCCAAATGGAAGGAGAGGGCCTTATGGTGGTCTCCTCTCCCTCCAACTTTTTGCTATGCCTTGCCTGCTGAAGGTCACGGGCTCAGTTGAGACCATCAGTGAGAACCCTGGACTGGTCTTCAGGGCCCTGTGGCCCATTCAACGAGTCTTCGGATGTCTTCTTGTGCTGTGGCAGCGATCCTGCTGCAGCATCACCGTCGTCTTTCTGGGGGGCGTTGGAAGGCTCCCACTTGCTGGTGAGAATCCCGCGGGAGCCTGCCATGAATGTTGAGAAACTGGGTCAGGGTCAATGTGGAGTTGGTGTGGAAAACCCAGCCCTTACTGTCAAGGCTCACATATAAATAATGTCCACTTGTTGGGGTCTAGTTCTACAGGTGCCAGAATGTGACTGATGGCTGTAGAATCATACCCCATCAAGGAGTCAATGCCTTCAGAAAAGAAAGAGAGGAGGGCAAGGAGGTGGGGGAAAGATAACGATTAAGTGGAGAAAACTGGTAAGAGAAAAAATAAGGTGTTAATATGTCTGACTGAAGCGTAAAAAAACCACAAATCCATTCCAGACTTCCTTTCCCCTTCAATTCAGATTCTCTGGCTCCTGGCACGCAAGTTAAGATAAATGCACTGTACATAATATTGTTTGATATTGAACAGTCACAGAAATAAATTACAACACAGCACTGAAATAATAGCCTGAAGACTGAGGGAGAGAAAAGAAATTCGAACAGAAGTGGATAGAGAAAAAGAAAGCATCAAAGTGAAAGAAGAAAATAAAATTTGGAAAGGAATCAGAAATATACCGCTTTGGATATTGTTGAGGGGGATGACTTATCAGGGGAAGGCAGCAGCAGCCAACTTCCTGGCACCAGGGGTAGCTCTGCTGCACAGGCTGGGAGGAAAAAGAGTGGAAGAGCTATAGTGGTAGGGGATTCTATCGTAAGGGGAACAGACAGGCGTTTCTGTGGCCGTAAACGTGACTCCAGGATGGTTTGTTGCCTCCCTGGTGCCAGGGTCATGGATGTCACTGAGCGGCTACAGGGCATTCTCAAGGGGGAGGGTGAGCAGGCAGAGGTTGTGGTCCACATTGGGACCAACGACATAGGTAGGAAGGGAGATGAGGTCCTGCATCAAGAATTTAGGGAGCTAGGTAGCAGATTAAAGAGCAGGACCTCAAAGGTTGTAATCTCTGGATTACTCCCAGTGCCACGGGCTAGTGAGTATAGAAATAGGAGGATAGAACAGATGAATGCGTGGCTAAAGAGTTGGTGCAGGAGGGAGGGTTTCAGTTTCCTGGATCACTGGGCCTGCTTCTGGGGAAGGTGGGACTTGTACAAGTCGGACGGGTTGCACCTGAACCAGAGCGGGACAAATATCCTTGCGGGGAGGTTTGCTAGCACTGTTGGGGGGGGGGGTTTAAACTAACTTGGCAGGGGGATGGGATACAGAGTGGAGCTACAATAGGGGGTGATGTGCAGCCAAATATAGAGAAAAAAACAAGTCAGCTTGGAAGACAGGGCAAATATGTGAGGGCAAGGCTGGATGGCATCTATTTTAATGCAAGGAGTCTTGCGAATAAGGTGGATGAACTGAAGGTGTTGATAAACACATGGGAGTATGATATTGTTGCTGTCACAGAGACATGGTTGAGGGAGGGGCAAGACTGGCAGCTCAATATTCCGGGGTACAGAATCTTCAGTCGAGACAGAGGGGGAGGTATAAGAGGAGGGGGGGTCGCAATATTAATTAAAGAATCAATTACTGCCATAAGGAGGGATGATATATTAGCAGGTTCCTCTAATGAGGCCATATGGGTGGAGCTTAAAAACAAAAAGGGGGCAAGCACTTTGATGGGATTGTACTATAGGCCCCCAAACAGTCAGGGGGAGATAGAGGAACAGATATGTAGGCAAATCTCAGAAAATTGTGCAAATAATAGGGTAGTAATAGTGGGGGATTTCAACTTCCCCAATATTAACTGGGATACTCAGAGTGTAAATGGCTTAGAGGGTACAAAATTCTTAACGTGCATCCAGGAGAGCTTTTTGAGCCAGCATGTAGAAAGTCCTACAAGAGAGGGGGCGGTACTGGACCTAATTCTAGGGAATGTGGCCGGCCAAGTGGAAGAAGTGCTAGTAGGTGAGCACTTTGGTGACAGTGACCATAATTCGGTGAGATTTAAGGTGGTCATGGAAAAGGATAGGGAGGGGCCGGAAATAAAGGTTCTAAATTGGGGGAAGGCCGATTTTAATAGGATAAGGCAGGATCTGGCCAAAATGGACTGGGATCAGCTGCTTGTAGGAAAATCCGCATCGGAGCAATGGGAGTCTTTCAGAAGGGAGATTGAGACCATACAATGGCAACATGTTCCCGTAAAGGTCAAGGGTGGTTCCAAGAACTCCAGGGACCCTTGGATGTCAGGGGATATACGAGAATGGATTAGGAAAAAAAGGAGGGCTTTTGGCAGATACAAAAGGCTAAAGACGGAGGAAGCCCTAGAGGAGTACAAAAAGTGCAGGGGGATACTTAAAAAAAGAAATTAGGAGATCAAGGAGGGGCCATGAAATAACACTGGCGAGCAAAATAAAGGAAAATCCTAAGATGTTTTATAAGTATATTAAGGGTAAGAGGATGACTAGGGAAAAAATAGGGCCCATTAGGGACAAAAATGGCAATCTGTGTGTGGAGCCGGCAGATGTAGGAGGGGTTCTAAATGAATTTTTTGCATCTGTTTTCACTTTGGAGAAGGACAATGTAGACATAGAAATACGGCAGGGGGACTGTGATATACTCGAACATATTAACATCGAGCGGGAGGAGGTATTGGCAGTTTTAGCAGGCCTAAAAATGGATAAATCCCCAGGCCCGGACGAAATGTATCCCAGGCTACTGTGTGAGGCAAAGGAGGAGATTGCGGGGGCTCTAACACATATATTCAGAACCTCTCTGGCCACAGGGGATGTGCCAGAGGACTGGAGAACCGCTAATGTAGTACCATTATTCAAGAAGGGGAGTAGGGAAAAACCGGGGAACTACAGGCCAGTGAGCCTAACATCAGTGGTAGGAAAATTATTGGAAAAAATTCTGAAGGACAAAATTAGTCTCCACTTGGAGAAGCAAGGATTAATCAGGGATAGTCAACATGGCTTTGTCAAGGGAAGATCATGTCTGACTAATTTGATTGAATTTTTTGAGGGGGTGACTTGGCGTGTGGATGAGGGTAACGCAGTGGATGTGGTATACATGGATTTCAGTAAGGCCTTCGATAAAGTCCCCCACAGGAGACTGGTCAAGAAGGTACGAGCCCATGGAATCCAGGGTGCCTTGGCACTTTGGATACAAAACTGGCTTAGTGGCAGAAGGCAGAGGGTGATGGTCGAAGGTTGTTTTTGTGACTGGAAGCCTGTGGCCAGTGGGGTACCACAGGGATCGGTGCTGGGTCCCTTGCTGTTTGTGGTCTACATTAATGACTTGGATATGAATGTAAAAGGTATGATCAGTAAGTTCGCTGATGATACAAAAATTGGTAGGGTGGTAAATAGCGAGGAGGATAGCCTCAGTCTGCAGGACGATATAGATGGGTTGGTCAGATGGGCGGAACAGTGGCAAATGGAATTTAACCCGGAAAAGTGCGAGGTGATGCACTTTGGAGGGACTAACAAGGCAAGGGAATACACAATGAATGGGAGGACCCTAGGCAAGACAAAGGGTCAGAGGGATCTTGGTGTGCAAGTTCACAGATCCCTGAAGGCGGCGGAACAGGTAGATAAGGTGGTAAAGAAGGCATATGGGATACTTGCCTTTATTAGCCGAGGCATAGAATATAAGAGCAAGGAGGTTATGATGGAGCTGTATAAAACACTGGTTAGGCCACAGCTGGAGTACTGTGTGCAGTTCTGGTCGCCACACTACAGGAAGGATGTGATCGCTTTGGAGAGGGTGCAGAGGAGATTCACCAGGATGTTACCAGGGCTGGAGCGCTTCAGCTATGAAGAGAGACTGGGAAGATTGGGTTTATTTTCCTTGGAGCAGAGGAGGCTGAGGGGGGACATGATTGAGGTGTACAAAATTATGAGGGGCACAGATAGGATGGATACTAAGGAGCTTTTTCCCTTCGTTGAGGGTTCTATAACAAGGGGACATAGATTCAAGGTAAAAGGCGGGAGGTTTAGAGGGGATTTGAGAAAGAACTTTTTCACCCAGAGGGTGGTTGGAGTCTGGAACTCACTGCCTGAAAGGGTTGTGGAGGCAGGAACCCTCACAACATTCAAGAAGCATTTGGATGAGCACTTGAAATGCCATAGCATACAAGGCTACGGACCAAATGCTGGAATATGGGATTAGTGTAGACAGGGCTTGATGGCCGGCGCGGACACGATGGGCCGAAGGGCCTCTATCCGTGCTGTATAACTCTATGACTCTATGACTAACAAGCAAAGGAGTTGCTGAGAGAAAAAAAACTGAAAGACATCATTTGGACATGTATTTTCAGTCAGATTCTCCTGTAAGGATAAAGTGTGACATAACAGGCTTGTCAGCAAAATTGAAGCCCATGGAATAAAAGTGGCAGTGGCAGCATAGATATGAAATTGGTTAAGTGACAGGAAACAGAGTGTAGTGGTGAGTAGTTGCTTTTCGGACTGGAGGCAGGTATACAGTGGTGTTCCCCTGGGGTCTAAGGTACTAAGACCATTGCTTTTTTTTAATATATATTAATGACTTGGACTGGGGTGTACAGGGCACAATTTTAAAATTTGCATATGACACAAAAATTGCATGTGTAGTAAACAGTGAGGAGGATAGTAATAGACTTCAAGAGGATATAGACAGGCTGGTGGAATTAGCGGATACATACTCGATGAAATTTAACGCAGAGATATACGAAGTGATACATTTTGGCAAGAAGAATGAGGAGAGGCAATATAAACTAAATGGTACAATTCTAAAAGGGGGTGCAGGAACAGAGAGACCTGGGGTATGTGTGCACAAATCTTTGAAGGTAGCAGGACAGATTGAGAAAGTGGTTAACAAAGCATATAGGATCGTGGGCTTCATAAATAGAGACAAAGGGGCTCGATTTTCCCGGGAAATTGCGGGTGCGTTGGGGGGGTGGGGGTGGGAGGGGGCTCCGAAAATCGGGGCAATCCCGTTTGGGTTCGGAGCCCGGCTCCTGAATGCGGATGTCCCACCGGCAATTAAAGCCGGCGGGATGATAATTTACACAGTTGTTTAGATAGTTTAAGTACTTGAAGTACTTAATTTTCTCCACACTTTGGCAGGGGTGCGATTTTGAAGCATCCTCAACGTGTTTACCGTGCTGTGGGAAACACTCCATGTTGCAACAGATGTGTCTCAGCCAGCAGCCAGTGAGACATTCAAATGCTTTTTTGACAGATGGGGAGAAAACGTCATTTATTGCAGCAGGGCACTCTGTTCTTTCAGACAAAGTTCTGGCTACAAGATCTTTGTGTTTTCACTGAAAATTCTTACCTTCCACTCAAAATTCTACTGTTCAAACATATTTAACTACTTTGCGGACCCCCTCAAACTCACACCGTCAGGATGTGGGGGGGGGGGGGGCGCCATGGCCGCATTCACCACTACATCCGAGGACGAGCAACATCACCAGCCTCGCCAGGCAGCCTGCACTTCCGCCACTTGCAGCTCCACAACACAGCGCTGCACCACAGGCAACTGCATAAGAGCACAGAGGGCAACAACACAGAGAGCAACATCGCAGAAGGCACTACCCTCGCCACAGGGTCTACAGACCGAGGCTCAGCTTCCTGGACCTTTCTGAGGAGCAGTGCATGCGGAGGCTCAGAGTCAGTCGCCAGGTAGTCGCAGACATCTGCAGCCTCCTTCATGTCGAGCTGCTCCCGCCTGGGCTGAGCAGCATCTCCTTACCTGTCACTGTCGAAGTCACCAATGTCTTCAACTTCTTCGCCTCTGGATCATTCCAGGGTGCCACTGGGGACATCGCCGGGGTCTCTCAGTTGCCTGCACACAAGTGCATTAAGCAGGTCACCGATGGCTTGTTTCACAGGGCCTTGCAGTGCATCAACTTACCCATGGACGACCTCAGCCAGACGGAGATGGCAGTGGGATTCCACTCTGTGGCTGACTTCCCACGGGTGCAGGGTGCAATCGATTGCACCCATACAGCAATATGACCACCTCCACACGAACCAGGACTGTTTGTGACCACGGCAAAAGATTCCTTCACTTGTGCGCCAGATTCCCTGGCAGCTGCCATGATTCCTTCATCTTCTGAGAATCCAACATCCCGCCCCTCTTCCATGCACCGAACACCCTTAAAGGACAAGGGATACCCCCTGCACATGTGGCTCATGACACCTCTGAGGAACCCCATCACCGAGCAACAGCATCAATATAATGACAGCCGCATCGCCACCAGGTCTACAATTGAACATGCTATGCGGCTGCTCAAGGTGCACTTTAGGTGCCTTGATCGTTCTGGGGGAACGCTTCAATATGCACCAGACAGAGTGGGATGCATTATAGTAGTGTGTGGCACAACAGAGAGGGGTGCCACTTGAGGAGGCCCCATCCACATCTGCCACCCATATTGAGGAGCAGGCGGAGGAGCAGGAGCAACCCATGGGCAGAACAGCGGCTCACCTGGCTGCTCGTGAGGCCAGGGAGTCACTGATATGTGAACGGTTCTCCTAACATCAGACAGTGTGAAGAGTCTAGTCCTTACACCACCTGGATACAGCAGCGCCCACACCAGCGCCAACCCCCCCACCCTTCCCTGCACAAAACAGGCCTGCAACTACACACACACCCACTGTAGAGTGACACAATGGATGGCATCAAGTGTCACCGTTCATGGTGAACCTTGTGAAAGGGCCCTATTACAGAAGCCAGTCAAGAATGGCCAACACGTGGCAGTAGTGGTGACAATAATACCATTTAATGTGAGTTTAACAAAAAGCTAATATAAATAAAAAACATGACCAACCGTCAAACACCCTTGTGCATCCCCTTTGTGCTCACAAAACCTTCGCCTTTCTCTTCCGACTACTTCTACGTGGTACTTCCCCTGTGGCTGCAGCAGAGGTAGTGGCACGTTGCTCTTGTTCATTCCCTGACTGATTGGATGCTTTGGACCTATGCCTTCTGGGTTTTGGTGCCCGTGAGGGTCCCTCCACAGACTGCTCCACCTACGCCTATGCAGGGGCAGACTCGGCCACCTGGAGAGGAGGCAGCATTGAGGGTACTGGTTGAGAGGGGGGCAACGGGTGAGAGGTGAGAGCGCTTTGAGTGGCGTTCCCACTTCCATGGCCCCTTTTGCCATCATCCCTTTCCTGGGCTAGGCCCGCATCACTCCTATCACTCTGCTGGACAACAGCTTGGAGGACATGTGTAAAGACTTGTAAGGCCAGTGTTAGTGTATCTGCCTGCCTGTTTAAGGCGGCAGAATGTTGTTCACTGTGAGTCCGAAGGGCCTGAATGGACTCATTTGTGAGCTGTGCTTGAAGCTCAATGGAGGCTAGCCTTCTCTCCATCGCAGACATTCCCGCACTTACCCATGACAGTATCTCAGAGAGTTGCTCACGTCCATGTGACACTATCTCAGAGATTCCCTCCCGTACCTGTGCCACCATTCCACTCACGCAGAGTTGGACTCCTCCATCCTCTGCGCTATTATGGAGAGTGCGCGTGGCATCTGTTCCAGTACCTCGCAAATGTGCTGCTGTCCCTTGATCATTCTCCTTTTAAATGATGACCCCCAGGGTTCAGCATTAGCGTCCAGCTGAGGAGAGCCCGGAGAGGAGTGATCCCACTGACGTGGACTCTCCACAGCTGCCCCTGCCACCAGTGTCTGCTCGTGCTCATGTGTGTGGTAACTCACCAGGTGCCAACCCAACCAACTGAGGACTAGGACCCACCAAGGTGTAAGTATCTGTGTTGGTGGATGGTTCGCTAAGATGTGACGGTGCCCCCTCAGAGGCCAGCAGTTCCTCTGAGGAATCGCCCTCTGCCATCACAGCAGTCGCTGAAGGCCCAATAAGAGAACAGAAGGCAATATTAAGCATCATCACAGATGTGTCATGTTGTGATGCGCATACTGAGATGCTGAAGATGGCAAGGCATGTTAACATCAATTCATATTATGTGTGCTGAATGTTAAAGTTATATCACCAGACATTTGTGGGTTGCCAGACTCGGCGTCCCTGAAGGACAGGCACTTGAGTGTTCGGCTGAGCTCCTGCGCCTCCTGCTCCACGTCTGTGAGGATGAAGATTTGTTGCAGCCCCCCTCCGGTCTTTGCCCTCTCCCGTGCATTCTGAGCTCTCTTCTCCTAGAAGGGGAGAAAGTACAACCCCATGAGTGAGTGATGGTGACGTGGCCAACCGATGAATGCATTGGTTGTGTGCGGCTGACCATAAAAGAGATGCATCAGAGGGTGAATATGAGACAAGCCATGACATTGTTTGAGGATTGGGGTGAGTGGTAGTGGTGGGGTGAGTAATGGGGAGGTGAAAAATTGTTGAGGAAGTTCAGGTAAGTTGAGGATGAGCGTTAAGTAGGTGTGAGGAGTGATGTGATAGAGTAGAGTTGGCAGTGCAGAATGAGTTGGGGGGTGGGGGCGGTGATGTGGAAAAAGGAATGTAGGAGAATGAATAAGTGTACTCACTTTGGCTGACCTAGTTGGGTCATTGAAGCGCTTCCTGAACTGGATCCAGGTTGCTGCTACTCGTGACCTCCTCTGCCACCTCGAGCCAGGCCTTCTTGGTGGCAGAGGCAGGCCACTTCCTCCCGTCCGCCGGGTAAAACAGATCCCTCCTCCTCTTCACCCCATCCAGTAGCACCTGGAGTGAGGCATCATTGAAACTTGGAGCAGCCTTGCCCCTGTGCTGCTGCATTCTGGTGTGTGGGTGTTTGCTCCAGGAGGACGATTGGAGGACTGCCCCTTTAAATATAGCTCCTCCAGCTGACAGCCTGTGATGCGGGTACGCAGTCCGCCCGCTGCACTGCTTTCGGACGGCAAACCCGGAAGCCACGTTAAGTGGCTCCAATTGACTCGCGATCGCCTGGGAAACTTACATTTTTTATTGGGTGGGTTACTCATGCGGCCAATCACCCCCCCCGCTGCCATCCCGCCTCCACTCTAATATCGGGGCCATAGATTACAAAAGCAAGGAAGTTATGTTGAACATTTATAAAGCATTGGTTCGGCCACAACTGGAGTTTTGCATCCAATTCTGGGCAGCGCACTTTAGGAAGGATGTGGAGGCCCTAGAGAAGGTGCAGAAAAGATTTACTAGAATGGTTGCAGGGATGAGGGACCTCAGTTACGTGGATAAACTCGGGTTGTTCTCCTTGGAACAAAGACGGTTGAGAGGAGATTTGACAGAAGTATTCAAAATCATGAAGGGTTTAGATAAAGTAAATAAAGAGAAACTTCCCATTGGTGGAACGGTCGAGAACCAGAAGACACAGATTTAAGGTGATTGGCAAAAGAACCAAAGGCGACATGAGGAAAAACCTTTTTACGTGCAGATTCAATCGTGGCTTTCAGAAAGGAATTAGATAAATACGTCAAGGGAAAAAATTTGCAGGGCTACAGGGAAAGAACAGGGTAATGGGATTAACTGGATTGCTCTTACAAAGAGCTGGCACAGTCTCGATGGGCCGAATGGCTGTGCTGTAACCCAGCGGCAGCTGTGACTGAACTGGGAGATTAAAACCTTCTGGCCCCCCCACCCCTGTCCCCAGGATCCGTGCAGATCCACCAGTCCATTGGGGTCCTTGTGCTTGCCACAATTCCTGCTTTTTTCAGGCGCCCTCAAATTGGGCACCCAACATTCTATGATTCTATAATTTCAGTAACAAAACTGCGGAACGTTGAAGGTGAAGGCTAATTGCTCCCCACAGTGATGGAAGGTCGATCAGTAGGTAATTCATCCTGAGCCATTCTGTTTGACCCCCTAGTGTGAGTACATTACACATTTGTCCTTCTGTATCCAGTACTGAGGAAGATGCATTCTGACAGCCTCAGGTTGAAGAAGTTGTCCTCCACTGCCCTACTGTGTCAGTGTGCCACTTTGAATTCTTACACTCACTATTCTCCTGCCCTCTCAAAACAAGACGGCCAAATTAACGCCAATAAACGTCAAGTCTGAGGGAAATTTTATGCTCTGAAACGTTGCCATCCGACAGATGGGTTGACAGTACTCAGATTAATTGCATCTGTAATTCTGAACAGTCATTAGCAAGTAGAGATCTTCGTTTCACCTGTCTAAAATGGACTCAAACCTAAGTCCCAAGGTGAATGGATGTCATTACTGTTATACCCAGTCGTTACACTTCAACATGTATTGAAAAGATTCCAAATGCAATTCACTGATGATTAAAGGCACCATTTTGACAATTTGAATAATTAGTACAGTTCAACAATGTTACCCTTACTGTAGTGACTATTTGTTACATTTATATTTTTATAATGCGATATAATGGCAGAATTTCCTGCTCCCTCTCTGCTCTGGTGCTGAACAAGAATAGTGCACTTGAAGTGCTCCTGTCCAAGTGCAGCAGTGCCAGGAATTCCTGATCTGGTCAGGGCCAGGAAGGTGAAGCCCAGCTGCAGCTGCGGCTGAACTGGGAGATTAAAACCTTCTGCGCCCCCCCACCCCTGTCCCCAGGATCCCTGTGCAGACCCACCAGTCCATTGGGGTCCTTGTGCTAGCCACAATTCCTGTTTTTTTTTTAGGCGCCCCTCAAATTGGGTACCCAACAGGTCAACTGAAGGAAAGCGAGGTGGGAGGCTGGTAAGGGCCCCTGGGACCTTACTTACATGCCTGAGATGAGCCTGCACATACTGCAGGTGTAGGCCCAGCTTTGCTTCACCCTCAGGAAGACATAGAAATCCCAGGGCAATCTAAAGTGGGCAGAGATGCTGTGAAATAACTCTCTGCCTCTTTCATTTCAGATTTATGCCTGGTAAAAGGCTGTGCCCCAAAGCAAAGATTAGGTAAAATTGGCCCCATAATTTTGACAATAATATAGACATGGTCACATAGTTTGAACTTGAAAATACGATGAACACTCCCATAATACTTTGTAATAAAAGCACAATGGTCCCGAATTTGCTTTAAAAATAACAATGAGCCTAACCGCGCTCACCATTATTTCAGTGCAAATGGTAGAGGAACTTCCAGCGACCACACATGCACATTAAACGCAGAAATCCGGAAGTTCTTCTACCAGATGCCCCACTCATCCAGAAGCTTCGCGGGAAGGAGATCTCGCCGGCTGACTTACCGTTGAAATGACTGCAACAGCACGACCTTCCTCTCCTCCCCTGCCTGAGAAAGGTATGTCCAGTTTTTTTAGTCTAACTAAAATTTTAATGGCGTGGTAAGTCTTAATGACTGCCAAACAACCTCTCTGGCACTGAAAATCAACTTATATAAGTGTGGAGTCTCATTCTTTCATGTTTTAATTGTTGTTGGAGATTTTAAAAAGTTATTATTTTTTTTACTTTTTCTTTGTCTCTTTTATCTCTGACTTTTAATTCAATATTTCTTACCCTCTTTATTTTGCTTTCTGTAACTGATTTTACATTGAATTTACTATTCTAAATAACATTCCTGGTTCTGTGTACGCTGTTTATTAACATGCTTCAGTCCGATTGGTTAAGGGGATAGGCAGTTCCTTGCCCCGTTCACTCAGGACTCAGATGCCCGGGAGAGGGCGCTGAGCTGGATTGAGGACCCGATAAGAGGAACTTGCAGTGCAAAAGCCCTGAAATGTCTATGGGCAACTCCAAGTTTAACAAGCGGCAGGCGCCACTCGTTCGCTGCTCAGAGCAAATTCCGGTACAATGTCTTTTATTCAAAAACCATAAATCAGTGGCCCTGATAATTCAATTGCTGTTTGTGGGACCTTGCTGTGCACAAATTGGCTGTTGCATTTCCCTACATTGCAATGGTGACTACACTCCAGAAGGTGTTCATTGTAGTGAAGCTCTTTGGTAAATGTAAATTCTTTCTTTTAATAGTTTTATTGTGAATAATAATAATCACTTGGGGGGGTGGGCACTCTAAACAAAGCTATTTTTGGAAACTACTTAAAAATTAAACATCTGCAGTTCTCAATTCAAATGCCTTTGGGGAAGTGGGCAGATTCAAATAAAGCTTTACTGAAATTTAGATTGAAGTCAGGAGGGAGTATTCCTTTACTGTCTAGCATTTCAATATGTACATTTATTTTAACGCATTTTTTATGGAGCTTTACCTTTTGGGATTCAATGTCAGTAATACAATTAAACTACATTATTTCAATGTACTTTGTGAGATTCCCTAGCTACCAGCGTTTTCTGGCAATATTCAAATAAGATAGATGTTAATATTGTTTCCAACGATCCTGTGGTTTCTTCATGTTAACCAAAGTACAATACCTACATTTGAATAGTAATTTTCTAATTACTCAGAAGCTTTTGGCAGTTTCATAATTCTTTGCATTCTGAAAATGAGCATGTCTATCAAAACATCCTATGCGGAGAATAGCACTTGCATTCAGTAACATCATTAGAGCAAGTTTCTCAGTCATCTGTAGACAAGGATCATTTAATTTTGTGTTCAGAAATCAGGTTTTATAATGGGCCCAATAATGCAGCTCTGTGTGTACCTGCAAAGTACATTGTGCTGACCTCACTGAGCAGCTTAGAAGGGCAGTTCAGGGATGTTAAGAGTCAACCACATAATGTGGGACTGGAGTCATGTGTCGGCCAGACCAGTTAGGAGTGGCTGGTTGCCTTGACTGAAGGCCATTAGTGAACCAGTTGGGTTTTATGACCATCCATTAGGTTTCATGATCATTTTTTTTCAGGTGCCAGGCAACAAATTACCAACTTTATTGAATTTAATTTCACAACTTGCCAAGGTGAGATTTGAACTCATCACCTCTGAGTTACTAGTCTAGTACCAGAACCACAACACGGCTAGTTTCCAATTTTAAAAAAGAGACAAAAGTCAGATGCAGAGGCAGAACAATGTGATTCCAAAATACTGCTTTGGAGGTGCTTCTGCAAGAGGTGGTCAGAGAAGGGTGGATCTATTTAGTTGAGCAGGGGCATGTTCTAATCAAGAGCAGCATCACAGCAGTCTGGAAGGAGGTGGCAGAGAGAGGTAATGAACTGGTCTTCGGCGACACTGTGATGGAACTTGGGAGCAGGTGAGGAAAAACATTTCTGGGCTATGTAAGGTTGCCAAGGCAAATATGTCCACTCATTGCCTTGCAAGACAACATTGTTGAATTCTGTATTATGATAGCATTGCAATGTAAGCTTTGTGAAGCATACAGAGGGAGAATGCACGGCCTTGTGGAAACAATTTATCTACTTTCCAAATGAACAGACAGGCCCATGTTTTCTCAGAGCACTCTGCATTGCTGCATTCACAATGTGTTTGTCCTGAGGTCCATAAGATGTGGCAAGCAATAAACATCAAGAACATTGCTCACACAAGGTACCTGCATGCTGCATGTTTGCACACTCACATAATGTGGCTACTGGTCTGGATACTTGGGCAATGCATTTTCTTTGATATTTTTTATTCCGACAGGAGAGGGAACACACCGAAGTTATGATCATTGACTCCTCAAGAGGAATGCGCCCTGGCAACCCTGGGAATGGAGGCAAGTGAGAGAGTGGGGATGGGTGAGTTCGGAGGCCTTCTCCAAGCTCATGTCGATTATCATCCTTTTCTTTCCATTCTTTATTCCATTCAGTCCCTCGTACACAGGTATAGACTGCAGCATAACACATATTGGGGCTGAAATTGTTCTTCGGCGACAGTGTGAAACACGATAGTGAACTGATAACCCGTTTTACACTGTGCCCAATTTTCTTTTTAATTGAAATTAATGGAAATTAAAATTGGACAGTGTTGATAATGGGCGGCTGATCCACAATGTCAGTTTTACTCCTGGGTGGCAAGTTCAAAATCTACCCCATAGAGTCTATGAGCTCAATTTTAGGAGGGAGTGGGTAATGTGCCCAGTGAATTCGGGGTGCTCTGCACGCGATCGCAGCCTAATTGAAGCCACTTACTTTGGCTTCCGGGTTTCACGCTAGAAAGCTGCGCAGCGGCAGACTGCGCACCCGCATCATAGGCTGTCAGCTGGAGGAGCCCTATTTAAAGGGGCAGTCCTCCACTGACTTATGCTGCAGAAAATAGGCAAAATTACAGCATGGAGCAGCCCAGTGGAAAGGCTGCTCCCAGGTTTAATGATGCCTCACTCCAGGTCTTACTAGATGGGGTGAGGAGGAGGGGGAGGACAGAGATCTTCTCCCCGGCAGACGGGAGGAAGTGGCCTGCCTCTGCCACCACGGAGGCCACCAACATATCACACGTCTGCATACAGTGCAGGAGGCGCTTCAATTACCTAAGTAGGTCAGCCAAAGTGAGTACACTTACTCATTCCCCTACACTCCGTCTGCCACATCACCGCCCCCATCCCACATCTCCTTCTGCACTGCCAACACGTCACTCCTCACACCTACTCAAAGCTCATCCTCATCTTACCTGCACTTACTCTCCTCGCCAGTACTCATCCCACCACTACCTCGCAACTCAATCCTCATACAATCTCATGGCCCTATCTCATACTCACCCTCTCATGCATCTCTTTCACGGTCAGCCTCACCCAACCTGCCACTACCTGTGCTGCAGCCACAGGGCATGCATCACATTTGTGCAGTAGGAAGCGTAAGGCAAACGTGTCATGAGCATGAAGGAGATGCACGAGGGTGTTTGAGGATTTGTCATGGTTTTTACTTATATTTGATTTCTGATCAACTCACATTACATATTATATGGTCACCACGACTGCCACGTCTTTGCAAATCTTGTCTGGTTTGTGCAATAATGCCCTTTCCTGAGGATCACTATGAAGACCCACAACTGATGCCACCCATTGTGTCACTGCAGAGTGGTTGCAGGTGTATTTGCAGGGCTCTTTTGTGCAGATGACTGAGAGACGTCGGAGATGTCCCCAGTGGCACCCTGGAAGGATGCAGAGGAGAAGTTGTTGAGGGCAGTGGTGACTTTGACAGCGACAGGTAAGAAGATGGTGCTCGGGCCAGCCGGGAGCAGCTCGGCATGAAGGAGGCTGCAGATGTCCACGACTACATGTCGAGTGACTCTGAGCCTCCATATGCACTGCTCCTCAGAGAGGTCCAGGAAGCTGAGCCTCGGTCTGCAGACCCTGTGGCAAGGGTAGTGCCCTCTGCGACGCATCTCTCTCTGCGGTTGCCCTCCCTCCTGCTGTGCAGGTGGATGTGTCACATCACTGTGTTGTGGAGCTCCACGTGTCAGAGGTGGACGGCATGGCCGGCGAGGCTGGTGATGCTGTTCGTCTTCCGAGGAGGTCATGACTGCGGCTATGGCGGCCCCCATCCGGAAGATATACGTTTGAGGTTCCAAGTTGGTGATTTTAACTGTTAGGAGGAGGGTGGTGAGGCCATACTTTGTCCAAAGTGACAGAGTGGCCTCTTGCAATGAGTGAGGGTCTCCCTCCCCAACCTGTCAAATGGACCTTTGCAGCTGGTGGATTCAACACGTCCATTTCAACTGGGAGCATTTCCCCCAGTATGGGAAACAGTCTCAGTTGAGTTGAAAATCCCACCCCTCCTAAAATATCTTGTCAATCAGGTCTGCAAACGACCTGAACTATGTAATTAATTGGTTGAAGTGGGATCCCTCCGGCTTTAATTGCCGTTGGGAGTCCCACATGCAGGGGCTGCGGGCGCATCTAAGCCCGTCACTGGGGAACCCGTAAGTGGGCGGGTTGGAGCCGAGCTCCGGACCCGCCCCGGAAATCCCCGATTTTCGGAGCCCCCCGCCATGAACCCGCCGTCTCGGATGTCCGAAAATCGAGCCCTATAGGTCAACCCAACTGTTTTATTCTCCAGTCTGAAAAACAGGTTGGTGAATTCTTTCCCAAACATCTAATTGGTAACGAACATTTTCAGACTTCCACCCCCCCACCCCGTTTCCATCTCCCACATAGGAACATAGGAACAGGAGTAGGCCATTCAGCCCCTCGTGCCAGCTCCGCCATTTGATAAGATCATGGCTGATCTGTGATCTAACTCCATATACCTGCCTTTGGCCCATATCCCTTCATACCTTTGGTTGCCAAAAAGCGATCTATCTCACATTTAAATTTAGCAATTGAGCTAGTATCAATTGCCGTTTGCGGAAGAGAGTTCCAAACGTTTACCACCCTTTGTGTGTAGAAATGTTTTCTAATCTCACTCCTGAAAGGTCTGGCTCTAATTTTTAGACTGTGCCCCCTACTCCTAGAATCCCCAACCAGCGGAAATAGTTTCTCTCTATCCACCCTATCCGTTCCCCTTAATATTTAATAAACTTCGATCAGATCACCCCTTAACTTCGAAACTCTAGAGAATACAACCCCAATTTGTGTAATCTCTCCTCGTAACTTAACCCTTGAAGTCCGGGTATCATTCCAGTAAACCTATGCAGCACTCCCTCCAAGGCCAATATGTCCTTCCGAAGGTGCGGTGCCCAGAACTGCACACAGTACTCCAGGTGTGGTCTAACCAGGGTTTTGTATAGCTGCAGCATAACTTCTGCCCCCTTGTACTCTAGTCCTCGAGATATAAAGGCCAGCATTCCATTAGCCTTCTTGATTATTTTCTGCACCTGTTCATGACACTTCAATGATCTATGTACCTGACCCCTTAAGTCCCTTTGGACATCCACTGTTTTTAACTTTTTACCATTTAGAAAGTACCCTGTTCTACCCTTTTTTGATCCAAAGTGGATGATCTCACATTTGTCTACATTGAATTCCATCTGCCACAGTTTTGCCCATTCACCTAATCTATCAATATCGCTTTGTAATTTTATGTTTTCATCGACACTGCTTACAATGCCACCAATCTTTGTGTCATCGGCAAACTTAGATATGAGACTTTCTATGCCTTCATCTAAGTCATTAATAAATATTGTGAATAATTGAGGCCCCAAGACAGATCCCTGCGGGACTCCACTAGTCACATCCTGCCAATGTGAATACTTACCCATTATCCCTACTCTCTGTCGCCTTTCGCTCAGCCAATTTCCTAACCAAGTCTGTACTTTTCCCTCGATTCCATGGGCTTCTAACTTAGCTAACAGTCTCTTATGTGGGACCTTATCAAATGCCTTCTGGAAGTCCGTATTAATAACATCCATTGACATTCCCCTGTCCATTACTTTAGTCACCTCTTCAAAAAATTCAATCAGGTTTGTCAGGCACGACCTACCTTTCACAAATCCATGCTGGCTCTCTCTGATTAACTGAAATTTCTCGAGGTGTTCAGTCACCCTATCCTTAATTATAGACTCCAGCAATTTCCCCACAACAGATGCTGGGCTAACTGGTCTATAATTCCCCGGTTTCCCTCTCTCTCCTTTCTTAAAAAGCGGAGTGACATGTGCAATTTTCCAATCTGGAGGGACAGTTCCTGAATCTAGAGAACTTTGAAAGATTATAGTTAGGGCATCTGCAATCTGCTCACCTACTTCCTTTAAAACCCTGGGATGGAAACCATCTGGTCCTGGAGATTTGTCACTCTTTAGTGCTATTATTTTCTTCATTACTGTTGCTTCACTTATGTTAATTTTATCGAGTCCCTGTCCCCGATTGAATATTAATTTTCTTGGGATTTCTGGCATGCTATCCTCTTTTTCTACTGTAAATACTGACGCAAAGTAAATGTTCAACATGTCCGCCATTTCCCCATTGTCAATGACAATATCCCCACTTTCAGTTTTTAAGGGGCCAACACTGCTCCTGGCCACCCTCTTTTTCCTAATATAACTATAAAAGTTCTTCGTATTGGTTTTGATATCCCTTGCGAGTTTCTTTTCATACTCTCTTTTTGTAGCCCTTGCTATCTGTTTTGTGACCCTTTGTTGATCTTTGTACCTTTCCCATTTGCCAGGATCTGTGCTATTTTTTGCCTTTTTGTATGCCCTTTCCTTACGTCTTATACTGTCCCTTACCTCTTTAGTTGTCCATGGCTGTTTTTTTGGCAAGGAGAGTTCTTGCCCCTCAAGGGTATAAACCAGTTCTGTATCTCGTTAAATGTTTCTTTAAACATTTCCCACTGATCATCAGTCATTTTACCCATTAACAGATTTGCCCAGTTTACTGTGGACAGTCTCTGTCTCATCCCATTGAAGTCGGCCTTACCCAACGACATAGGTAAAAAGTGAATCTTAGCAGCTGATTCACTTTTTTCCCTTTCAAACTTTACATTGAACTCGATCATGTTATGATCACTATTGGATAGATGTTCACGCACAGTTAAGCTGTTAACTAAATCTGGTTCATTACTCATTACTAAATCTAGTATGGCTTGCCCCCTTGTTGCCTCTCGGACATACTGCTGTAGAAAACTATCCCGGACACACTCAAGAAATTCACTACCTTTCTGACAGTTGCTAGTCTGCTTTTCCCAATCTATGTGAAGGTTAAAGTCCCCCATTAAGACCACTATGCCTTTCTTACACGCTTGTCTAATCTCTGCATTTATACAATCTAGCACTTCAGAGCTGCTGCCAGGGGTCCTATACACAACTCCCACTATAGTCTTAGATCCTTTCCTATTCCTCAATTCAACCCATAAGGTCTCTGTTGGCTGCTTATCTCTCGTTATATCCTCCTTTGTCATTGAATTGATTTAATCTCTAATCACTAAGGCTACTCCTCCCCCTCTTCCCTTTTCCCTATCTCCCCTGTAGACCTTATAACCCGGTATATTTAGTTCCCAATCCTGACCATCCTGCAGCCAAGTCTCAGTAATAGCTATCATGTCATACCCTCCAATTTGAATTTGAACCTGTAGTTCATTTAATTTATTCCTTATACTCCGTGCATTTGTATATAGAACTCTTAGTTGGGCCACACACCCTAGCCTGACCTTCAGCTTTGATGCTGGGTTAATCGCCTTACGCCTTCTAGTTTTCACTTTATCTGTAGTGTCTAAAGTACACTTTCTTTCCGCTGCTTTTCCCTTTCACTTGTTCTTGAACAACTGTTTGTACTATTTGTATTGTAAATTTCCCCTGGGCCTTCCCCTCTCTTGTTGCTCTCAACTTTACTCCCTTCTGACTCCCCGCTCAGGTTCCCATCCCCCTGCCACTCTAGTTTAAACCTTCCCCAACAGCACTAGCAAACACCCCCGCGAGGACATTGGTCCCGGTCCTGCTCGGGTGTAACCCGTCTCGCTTGTACAGGCCCCACCTTCCCCAGAACCGGTCCCAATGTCCCAGGAATCTAAATCCCTCCCTCCTTCACCCACACATTCATCCTGTCTATTCTCCTGTTCCTATGCTCACTAGCATGTGGCACTGGTAGTAATCCTGAGATCACTACCTTTGAGGTCCTGCTTTTTAATTTATCTCCTAACTCCTTGAATTCACCTTGCAGGACCTCATCCTTTTTTTTAACCTATGTCGTTGGTACCGATATGGACCACGACTACTGGCTGTTCACCCTCCCTCTCCAGAATGCCCTGCAGCCGTTCCATGACATCCTTGACCCTAGCACCAGGGAGGCAACATACCATCCTGGAATCACGTTTACGGCCGCAGAAATGCCTATCTGTTCCCCTTACAATTGAATCCCCTATCACTATAGCCCTGCCACTCTTCTTCCTCCCCTCCTGTGCAGCAGAGCCACCCGTGTTGCTACGAACGTGGCTCTTGCTGCTTTCCCCTGATAAGCCATCTCCCCCAACAGTATCCAAAGCGGTATATCTGTTTGAGAGGGAGATGCTGTCACAGTAAATGCTAATCCAGGCGGTTTAGCCTATATCACAGCTCTGCAAAGGGCTGCCCTTCATATTGTATATCTCACCGTGTCATTTCCCTTAGCATCAGCCTCCAAAGATATCTTAGAGCTTTTCCACTGACCTTTCCTGGCCAAAGAGATTTCAAACTGTCTTTTGCTGAACTGCATCTCATACACAAGGGGAGTACTGACATTAGGATCTGGGTCTACAACTGGTGTGATGGATTGATTAGATTGACAATGTCCACAATCACTAAAGTGATGTGTAAAGGCTAAATAACATTCTGAGGTATCATTCAAATTTCTCTTTGTTTTAGTGAACTGCACAATGTCTTTGTGCAGCATTATGACATATTTGAGGGTGTGTATGCTCTTCTTTTGGTGCATTACCTTCTTCTCCCCAGTTTTTTTTCTCCTTACAAGTCCTTCCCAGGCCATGTACTTTTTGTGACTGAGAGGGTGGGCAGGAGACCTGCTCCCAGGTCACTACTAAGGTTGCTGTTTGCCTGTAAGCAGGAGAAACATGAGAGTGACACATAGACTGTCTATGACACTTTCGTGCACCAGCATGGCTGAGATAGGAAACAATGGAGTGACTGAATTGATTCTTTATCCCAGCACTCTGAAAGCAAGAGACTGCACACAATGTTACTGTCACAGTATCTGTGTTTGGAGACTCCTGGCTATTTGGTAATTTAATCGGGGATCAGCATGGCACCTAAACTGACCAAATGTGTGCCTAAAGAAGATTAAAGCTCTGTGAGTTGACTTATCTGTCTCCCAGAACCCTGTCGTGCTTTGATGCATTGCACCAGCACAACTCTACTCACACTGAGACATTTTAATTTTCAAATAGTCTATTCTGTAGTACCTCTGAATAAGAGAATGAGAACTTTTTAAAATTAAAGTCATCTACAATTTAAATTTTTGATTTCCCCTCCTTCTCCGTGACATCTTGATAAGTCACCCTATCTGTCAAAGTCAAGCATTTGTGAGTGCATCAAGGAAATCACTGACAAATGTCAGATTCCTGACCCAATGCTTTAAGGATTGGCTGTTAGATTTTCAAAAAAAGGATTGATAGTTATAGCAACAAACGCTTTTGAATTACACGTGCACAACTCTTCCATTTGCAAGCTGTGTAATTGTTTCTTTCGAAATCAAAAAGTTTCTCAATGATATTCCTTTGGAGTCAAGCAAAACACAAAATCATAATAATAAAAGGCCAGCAATCAATTTTCATCTCACAAATGTCATTCATTTTAATTTTCTATTTCATTGTTGTAAGAAGCCTGTGTAGCTCCAATAAAGCCACTCAAAGTATCCACAAATCTAAACTTTTCTCCTATTTCTGAAGGAATAGGTTTATGATTTAATTTTCTGATTAAATGAGAATTTAAATCCCAGAAATGCTATTTCATTTCAAGGGTTTAATTTTAAATATCTCAAGGTCTTTTATAGAACATAGAAATGTGATTTAAATGGAACATTTACAATCCTTTATTTAAATAAATGATCCTTTATTTTGGGGTTGCTTCCATTTTGTGCTTGGATGTATTGAAATTTCCAGTATTTTCCAGGAATTATTTGTGCACTAATGTTGTCCTCTTTATGGTTTTAGTGCTTATTTTGAAATGATTGGATTTATTGACTTTGAAGACTAAATCCAACACACATTGATTACGATTTCAAAATGAATTATTTAGGCAATGTTTTTAAAAATATTTTTCCACCATGAATTCTGAGTCATATGTACTACAGGCATTAACTAGTAATCTCTCCACCACATGTTGCTAATCAGTTCTGAAGATTTCTGATCTATTTTCTGATACCTTTGATTAGTGGAGTAACAGTGCTAATAATGTTATGTGCTTTACATCATGTACTCTTAGCTCTAACTTAGGGTTGGAGTTCTAGGATCACCCATCACCTGTGATGTGTGCAGTCAGTTTTCAACTGGGTCACTGGTTCGGGATGACTAGCCTCCAGCTTTATTGTTACCCTATATATATATATATATATATACTGTTTTATACAACTCACATTTTAGGTTAGTTATTTTACCACAAATGAGATTCCTCCTTCATTAGGCTAACTAAGGGGTAGGAATTTCTTTGTGCACTTTTTTTTAACAAAGTCATTCACCCATTTATTTTAAATGACTTAACAACTTTATTAAAATAGCAACAGAGGAACTTCAACTGAATGCGTTAATCAATTCACTAAAACAGCACACTTAACATTTTTCGATGCTTAAATGTGCTAAATATATAAATTATTGCAAATCTTAATTCATTTTGAATTTCCCCCTTTTGGGGTGAATTTTACACTCATCAAGGAGAGGGATGTTTACGCTAGAAAATAGAACATTCATTCAGTTTCGACATTCAGTATGAGCATCAGGTAATTTCAGATCAATTGTGACATGGTTTGATGCAAAGTCATGATCATCTTCTTCTACCTCACAATATACCTCAGCCCCTACTTCAAACGAGCACCTGCTCAGATAACATTTCTCATTTCTTACAACAGTCATTTTTCAGTCTCTCTGGAATTTAAAGAGGGATTCCATACGTCAGACTTAAATACAATGTGCCTCCATCTTTCTTGAGCTCACTTTGATTAAGCCCAAACATATTTGTTGAAGATTTTCTCTCTTTGACAACTGGTAAGTGACAGGAATTCCAAAATGCTCAACCCTGTTCCCATTGGACATAGGGCTTCTATATGAACTGGCCTTGAATTTGAGACTAGAATTGACTCTTGTTATCTCATTCAAGAAAGAAAATAATGGTTATGACCGTGGAAAATGGAAAATGCCTCTCTCTTCTGAATTCAACACCCTCATGTCCTTCCTAAATCTCTTTGTCCATTTAAACTCTCTTATCCATATTGATGGCTATCCTCTCAGCCTAGCCATCTCCCGTAGCTTGATTATTCAATGCTTGGTCTTTATCAATGACAAGGCTAGCTCCAAACATTTCCTCACCACCCACATCCCCCTACCCCTTTCCAAACTTATTTAGTTCTGCATCCAACCCTGGAAAAAACACTCCCAAAGATGTCAAGGTTGTGAGTGGTCTTGTTCAGCCTGAGACAACCAAGGAGGGGGATGGAATTGGTTGTAAGGGTATGAAGTTTTGGCTTCACATCGATGCTAAACTTGTGGAGTATGAATGCACTGTGAAATGCTTCTATTGAGTATATGCATGCTGCACTGCTGGCTTTACACCGCAATTTTTGCCATCTTTTAAATAGTATTTAGCTTGTGGCTTAATTTATAGTTATCTCTCATGGTTCTACACAAAATATCTCTCTTTAACTATGAAACGGACTCCATGATTTAAAAAATTTGAGCCTTGCGCACCCGAGCCTCCCCAGTTTTTGTTCCCCACTAGGAGAACAAATTGAGCTCCCTTCACTTCTTTTCATAACTCAGTGACCTAAAACCTGACATGATCTTTGGTACACTGCTTTTTCATAAATATGGAGAAACATTGTCATCTTCATTGCCATCCTGTTGTAGAACCTGTCCAATTTTCATTCCACAATGGATGAAGAGATATACCCTTCTGCTTCAACTCAGAAACCTACTGATACATGCTACTAAATTCTGCAAACGACACATGCTCAGAATGACAGATTGCATGCTGGGAAACTCAGCAAACTCCACATGCTCAGAATCAACAGATATACCTGGTAATTCCTTTCAACCGTCTGGGGGGAAAATATATCCATTCAAAGCTTTGACTTTTGAGACAGATTGAGGCCTTGAAATAAAAACATGAATAATGACATTAAAGGAGACAAAATACAATTCAATGGGTAAATTTAGCAATGTTATTGTTAACAATGGAACTATTTGATGGTTTTATTTTAAAATTTTATTTTAGACAATAAAAATTTCAATCACTGAGGAGAAATAGTGAATGAATTCTTTTTTCAAAAGCACTTTGATTGATATGATTGCTTCACCTTTTTTGTTATTTTTTGGATTGATAGACTGTCGTGACTGGTCATTTATGATTGGTTGTTTTCCTAAGTCCTTAAGTAGATTCTGATTGGTAGTTTTCTAGCAGCTTTCCTTGATTTTGATTAATAAATTCCCTATCTCTTCAATTCAGATTTCCTGCTATTTTACTTTGATGGGGAGGCGGAGGGGGACTCACTCACTCACCAGCGCACTATATCGATCGATAGATTTACTTACACTGTAACATTCTATTCACCGTAGGAACTGTTGAGATGCACCATGATGATGCCACGGATTTGTTTCATGACCCCAATTCTCATCCCATAACTAGCCAAAAAAGTTTGCTTTGATCACTATATTGGATGGACAGGATACAATTGTGACCTTATGCCAAGATCACATATTCTTGTCATGTACTGAATGCACCTGTTAGTATTTCAGTTTAGTGCAGAAAGTATTGCATGTTAGACCCATCATGTTGGACACATACAACTATCTCAATGGGAGGAACATTGCATCTTTGTGGATGCAAGAGTAGTCCTCTTGAAGAGAAAGCTTTAATTGGCTTGGAAAAGCCAGATGTGCACACATATAAAGCAGAATAAAACTAACAGACACAGGAGCCTTAATTTTGTTTGTACAGATAATAAATTTGAAGACAATGTGTATACTATAAAAGACTGGCACTAGATGTGAAATTTTATTTTTTGTCAGTGAGGATGTTTAACTGACTTTATTGAATAGAGATTTTATTTGTGTTTGTTCATATATTTTATGCAAGGATGGTGCATGATTTTAAAACCAGGTTCTATGTAGTAAGGAAAGCAGCAGTTACTAAACAATCACATTTTCCAAAATGTAAATACAGTGAGTCATGTAAATCTCCATCTTGGATCATGTAGCACTTTACATAGACTTTTAATAAAGAGCACAGGAAGTCACCAAAATTGTCTCTTAAAAATTGAAATCTGAAACAGTACAGACCAATAATGTTTGCACACAATCCTACCTTGCCTCCAAATCTTTTTTAAAGTTTGGAATTTAAGTAGCTATTTTTTAAATTTAATGCAGGAAAGTCCCTATACCTGAGGTGCTTTGAGAAATTTCATACCTTCTGGTTCTGATTTGAGAGTTTAGATCTTGTGGGGTTAAGTGCTGTTCCCGTTGGTAGTAATGACAATGATCGATACGTTATAAATGGGTGTGTGCATATGGATGCTACTGCATATCTCAAAATGTTAAATACTTGCAGGTTAACCCAAAGGGGAAGTATCACCACATATAGCGTGCTCCGCAAACTTCCAGCCAGGCCATTTCGAGCTGGTTGGCTGGGTGATATTGGCCAAGGGGATTACTTTCAGCACTATTGCTCCTCAGAATGATATGCCATTTTACTCAAATCTCTGATGAGTATTGTAGTGTCAACCTTTGGCTCAGTGGTAGCACTCTCACCTATGAGTTAAAAGGTTGTGGGTTCAATCCCCACTTCAGAGACTTGAGCGCATAATCTAGACTGGAACTGAGGGTGTGCTGCAATGTCTTTCAAATAAGATGTCAATCCGTGGCCCTCTCAGATGGAAATAAAAGATCCTGTGGCTCTATTCGAAGAGCAGGGGAGTTCTCCTAGTGTCCTTGCCAACATTTATCCCTCAACCAATATCACTAAAACAGACTATTTGGTCATTTGTTGTTTGTGGGACCTAGCTGTGTGCCATTTGGCTGCTGCATTTCCCTACATTACAACTTCAAAAGTACTTCATTGACTGTCAGCACTTAGCAGAGACAAAAAGGCAGAAATCATGGGATGGTATCTTCTACTAACAAAGGGAAATTTCTGATGCAAGGATTGGATATACAAAAGAGGTCCTCTTAATTAACGTAACCCCAGGACACTTACTTGCCTGAGATGGAGATTTGCAGGGCTGCAAAGGAAAGTATGGCCAAGACTAAAAGCTAACTATATATTTTTTTAATTGAAATGGAAGAACTGTACTGATTAGTACTTATCTGTCTCAGCACTTATCTGTGGAACCATCTTCTACTTCAATGAAACCAATTATAAATAATAGAGCACATAATGTACTGGTGCTCAATAAAAGATTATGGGAACAGTGACATAGCACTGAATAGTATGATGTTTTATTGTTTTGAAATGAGTCTGGGATAGATTATAGGCATGTGGAAGAAACTGATTTACAGAGAAAATTTGTGCATTAAAATTACATCTAAATAATATTCTGATCATTTTATATTAGATGAAGTTAATTCACCTATAAGATTTACTGGCATAGTCAAATTTAATTCATATCTATACACACACATATATATATATATATAATGATAGGTGTGTCCAAACTTTTGGAGCTGTGGGCCATTTATATGTGTCTAAACCAGTGAATGGGCTGCGTATGGTTATGCAGTAAAATAAGCACCCAACACAAAAAAGGCAAGATCCTGCAGCCACACAAACCCCCAAACAAACAAAAATTGTGACCCCATATAGAAAAAAGGGAGACCCTTATAAAAAAAAATCCCCAAAACACACAAAACCTGAGACCCCTCTATACACTAAAATGTAACCCCCCTTCCCCTCCCACAACATTCCCTCCAAATTCCAAAAAGTTGGAAGCTTTAGTTCTTTAGAATTCCCA
Organism: Heptranchias perlo; assembly: GCF_035084215.1. NCBI lineage: Eukaryota > Metazoa > Chordata > Chondrichthyes > Hexanchiformes > Hexanchidae > Heptranchias > Heptranchias perlo. The sequence goes on from NC_090340.1 coordinate 27,173,966, forward strand.
GACCTGGAGGAATGGTAAAGGCTGCTCCCCAACAAGTCAGAATCCACCAAACAGGGAGCAATCTTTTCCAGTTTTCCTGACCCAGGAACTTTAAAGAGCTGATGTCCAGAGTTGCTGAAGATGACTTTGTATGTGGAACCGGCAGGAGTTTCATGGGCCGTATCAAAGGAGCTTGTCAGCCACATTTGGCCCGTGGGCCACCTCTGCTGTATGAGATCATGTTAGGGGCACATTTACCAATGATTGCAGCAATCCAACATATACAGTAAAGGGAGCCCATGTTTTCCATGTACTATTGCCTCAGGTTATAATGGAATACTGCAGATTCATTAAAATACTAATTAAAGCAATTATTAGAGGGCAGATCTGACTAAGAGAAGCAAAACAATACCTTCTGTGTTAATTAAACATGAGATCATGTGCAATATTTAGTCACACTGAGGTACGGTTAAATAATGCTACCAAGGCAATCAATATCCTTATCACAATTCTAAGTTTAGAAGTGTCTCTTGTCAATGAAGTATTTACTTTTGGTCAATCATACTTTGTAGCAGCAGAGCGCGAATACAGAGAGGAGAGGTGAATTTTGAATTTCCAGGACAAAAACAAATGATTATTCCTAATTGGACTGCAGTGTGTGCATCGATTTCATCTAACTGGGAATGGATTCACTAAGACCTGTCACGCACTGAAAGGTTACCAGCAATCACCTTCCTTGGTGGAGACAGCACAACCCATCACTGAAGGCAACTGCAGCTACCTGCTTTTAAGCTGAGTAAAATTCTATGACTCGTGACACGTGGTTCACCACTGAATGAATGGCCTCCTTATGAGCACTCCATCAATAAGAGCCTTCCCCTGTTCTATGGACTGAGGCTTCCTTTGCTTTTTCCTTCAGCGGTTTAGCTCTTTTTCCTATCAGTAGGATGACAATACTCATGTATGGTAACTTGTAGGAGATTGTCAATTGGTTAAAACAGTTAGTGAAACCTTTACTAATTTGCTGGCTTACCATTCTGCCACTGGCTCAACTTCAAATATGTGTTGTTTATACTTATTTACCACCAAAGATGTCATAACGTCTTCATGCCAGACAGTTCCTTTCTTGCAATTATAGGTTGACAGGTAAACAGTATTGTTACCAGAAGTGGTTAATGAAGCGGAATTCAAAATATAAAATAATGAAGTGGTTTATTTGACAGCATTTGTTGTCATAGAGCACCAGGTCGATTTTTCAAAGAGTATCTCACTGCACAGTAGACAGTAGAATTGATCGTAGAGGAGAATGAAAAAATCTTTCTTCAAGGATGAGTTTATTTTAAAAAAACATTATTTTAATGTTTAAGTCTGTTGCCATTACAACCCAGCTGCTCAAAATGTGACATAAATTTAATCAGAATCGATAATATTAGCTGAGGGCTAGGAGTGAAAGAATTGGCTCGATAGCTGACTGCAATAAGCAAATAAAGTATATTCCCTGAAAAGCACCAGTATCAACAGTAATAGAGTTTATTGCTACTCTGGCTCAAATACAAAGCTAAACAATCTTCCCCAAGTCTAATTCAAATTTCTTGTAGGATTGAAAAACAACTTCCCATCCAACTCAGCCTAGCCTAACATGACCTTTGTCTCATAATTATCTAATGATTACACCTTACCCTTAATTCTAGTTAAATGAAATCTCAAGATTCACATCGGCAGAGGCCGAGGAACACCTGCGCCAAAAAGGTATAGCTATAAGGGGTGATTTTCCGACTTTGCACTTCCCGTAGGGAGCCTTGTCCACTGGGAGCACAGATTGGAAATTCAGGTGTGCACTACAAGTGAATTTCTGGCCATTAATATAAATGATTGGAAAATCATGTTCTGCTGATGGGTGATGTTTCCCACCCCCCCTTGGGTCCAAAGTCAAAAAATTACCTCTATACTTCCAAATTAACCCAATTCATGCATATGTTGGGCACATGTATATTAATTGAAAAATGCAATCTCTTATTGAGTAGAATGGGCCTATATTCTCTGGAGTTCAGAAGAATGAGAGTTGATCTCATTGAAACATATACGATTCTGAGGGGGCTTGGCAGGGTAGATGCTGAGGGGTTGTTTCCCATGACTGGAGAGTCTAGAACGAGGGGGCACAGTCTCAGGATAAGGGGCCATTTAAAACTGAGATGAGGAGGAATTTCTTCACTCAGAGGGTTGTAAATCTTTGGAATTCTCCACCCCAAAGGGCTGTTGATACTGAGTCGCTGAGTATGTTCAAGACTGAGATAGATAGATTTTTGGATTCTAGGGAAATCAAGGGATATAGGGACTAGGCGGGAAAGTGGAGTTGAGGTCGAAGATCAGCCATGATCTTATTGAGCGGCGGAGCATGCTCGAGGGGCCGTATGGCCTACTCATGCTCCTATTCCTTATGTTCTTATGTTCCTGTGAATGAAAGTCCAAATCATTGTGGGCAATTGTTCAAATCGGGCAATCATTTAAATTGGCCAAAAAGCACACCATTTTCCATTTCCGTTATAGTCAACTACAAAGTTGCTGCTTACAGTATGTTAAGTGCTCCGTGTATTTTGGGCTGAAACAGGTGTTTCCTCAATAGTTGACTGCTTCAATAAATAAGCTTCTTGAATAAATTTTGAAATAAATAAGTGTTGACTGTGATTAATTAATAATGATACTCTTTCATGAATTTATGCAGTTATTGTTTGATAGCATTCAATTTCTTACCTCTTAGATCTCTTTCCCTTCTCCTGACTTGGAATCCTCATCAACTGGTTCAGTCAACCCTACTCTCCCAGGACAACTGTGGCTTCCTTCCCTCTGAGGATGCTGCTCATCCCCTGATGCCAATTTACATTGCACTTCATGCCAATTCTTCCACTGTGGTCCAAATGCCGGTGCTTCTCTCAAACTTGCAGCGGATGGGATCTCAGCTGCCAGACACCAGGAGGTCATTGCCAGGCCTGTGCAGTGCTCCTGCTACAAAGTGCAGGTGTGTGGACCTCTTTTGAGAATACTGGGAGAGTCCCACACTCAAATACTCACTCTCTAGGCTCAGGCATCACTCGCTACTTGGTGGCCGTAGCGTTTCCCTTTTATGACTTTCAACATAGCTTTTAATTTTCCTTCATTTTCCTGCCTTTATTGCCTCTCTATTTGCTGCAGTCTCTTTTACTGCAGAGGTTATATAATGGCTGTACATAAGAACAAATGGGCCAGCCAAGGATTGAAAATTCTATTCAGAGGAAATTGAATCAAGTGAGTCAAACATTTCCAGAAATGATGTAGCCACATTTACTTAATGGCAGTGTTTTTACATCAAGGAAATGAAGTAAATAACTATGCAAACATCCAGTCAGATTTTGCTCAGTTTCATTAAACTTGCAAAATTTAGAGCATCTCAGTGCTTATAATCTGTAACCACCTCCAGTCCTACAAACCCTCCACAATTCTGAACTCTCCGTTCCTTTAATTCTGGCCTCTTGTGCATCCACCCTCCTTCATCCCATTGTTGATGGCAATGCTTTCAGTTACAAAGGCCCCATCCTCTGGAACTTTCCCCGAAACCCCTTTGCCTTTTCAATTCCCTCTTGTCCATTAAGACTCTCCTGAAAACCCACCCCTTCGACCAAGCTTTTAATCACTCTTCCTAATATTTCCTTCTTGATCTCAGTGTCCATTTTTTGTGATTATGCTTCTGGGAAGCACTAGGGGGATATTTTTCTACATTAAAGGTGCTATATAAAAACAAGTTGTTGTTGTTGGGGCTTAATCGGACTGTAAGACAATATTGCCATAGATGCATTTATTGGGGGGCACAACGTAAAAGATATTAACTTCTCTCGCAAGGTATGATGTTGTCTGTCCATACAGTGCTGCAGAAAGTGTGAGTGATATTTAACACATATGTATTAAGTACTGTGCATGCCATACCCATAACTGCAGTGTTGCAGCTGTCATTTAGTACAGTTACTGAGCTACTTAGAAGGTGCCTTTTGAAAGAGAGCATCTGTTACATAACCTTTAATAAAAACATCAAAGAAATGGTCCTCAAATGCTTATTATAAATCTTCACAGCACTTATAACCAATTGACAGATACAATTGTGATTTTTAAGGCAACATTATAAGCATGAACCTAGTGCACAAATCAGCACTTTTCAACACTCGGAATTCAACCCATACATCCTGTAACCTGGCAACAATGAGCAGCACACAATGGAATTAAAAGTTTGAGTACTGTAATTACAACATAAAAAGGATGAAGGTTAGTTATGACCCCAATTGGGTGGAAGTGTGGTTTATAACTGTTTTGTGTACTTCTGAAGCTTAAATTGGAATCCAGTTGGAATCTGAAGGGATGAAACTCTTTGCTGGCTGTAAGGATCCTATGCAAAATGCCGTTGAATAGTCTCAAGCCGATTCCTAATGGCTGTTAGAACCATAGAACCATAGAAAAGATACAGCACAGAAGGGGGCTATTCGGCCCATCGTATCCGTGCTGGCTTGACGAACAACCAGGAGACCATTCTAATCCCACCATCCACAGCACCAAAGCGCTTGCAATTTGACATTAAATTGGCATTCTCATTTGACGTTAAATTAATAGAAAGGGTTCATTGGAATGGTTTCAGGAATGAGGGACTTCAGTTACGTGGATAGATTGGAGAAGCTGGACTTGTTCTCCTTGGAGCAGAGAAGGTTGAGAGGAGATTTGATAGAAGTATTCAAAATCATGAAGGGTTTAGATAGGGTAAATAGAGAGAGACTGTTCCCACTGGCGGAGGATTCGTGAACCAGAGGATACAGATTTAAAATGATTGGCAAAAGAACCAAAGGTGACATGAGGAAAAACCTTTTTTACGTAGCGAGTACTTATGATTTGGAATGCGCTGCTTGAAAGGGTAGTGGAAGCAGATTCAATCGTGGCTTTCAAAAAGGAATTCGATAAACACTTGAAGGGAAAACATTTTCAGGGCTACGGGGAAAGTGCGGGGGAATGGGACTAACTGGATTGCTCTTCCAAACAGCTGGGACGGGTTTGATGGACCAAATGGCCTCCTTCTGTGCTGTAACCATTCAATAACTCTATGATTCATGCAGAAAGACCATAAAGGGAAATGAAAACTGTATATTAGTCCAGTGATTGGTATCCTTCCAAGGTTGGAGGATATGGCATGCTCTTTGGCCAAGAGGAAGGTTCATTTTGCACTGAACAGTGCTTTTCTTTATCTGGAAGTGCATAATTCTGCCACCTGGTGGCAAAAATGGAAAAGTATTCTATTCTTCAGACTGACAGCCCCCTCAGCGCCCTTCATAACTATAAGAATTCACCACAAAGCATACATTCAGGAGGAAAAACAGAAGATGAATTTGTGTATAGTGAAAAGTATATAAAGAGAACTCTCGAATTCTCAAACCCGCCCCAGTACACTTGTGAGAATTACGGAAAGTCCCTTAGTTAAATTGGAAATGTACAGGTGAGGGGACTCCTCTCAAGTTGGGGCTGAAGAGAACGAATTTTCCTCTTATCTATCCTGCGTTGTACCTAATCTGTGAGTGTTCAGTGCTGACACCGGGGCCCTAATATGAGAAAGTGTTCCATTTTTCAGTACTAACTACATTCTTCCCTACACGAGCATGAAATTCAGCAAATAAAAAAATACAAAAAAAGATAAATATAAAAAAATGACACCAATGGTAAATTACATAATCAGACGGTAAATTACAAAATTGCAGACAGGTAAGAATACTTTTAGAAAATTGATCTTGCTAATTTGGTTCTTTGGAAATCACTTTCAAGGTCTCATTTCTATAAACGCTCTCTAATTGAAATGAGACAGACTATAAAGCGCAGAATCATTATATAAGGATTAATGGGCTGGATTTTGCTTTGAGCAGCGAACGAACGACACCTGCCAGTCATTAAACTTGCATTTGCCCATATTCTATGAGCTTTTCCACGGCAACTTCCTGTAAACTAGAGAGCCAAAAAACACGGCGCTCTCTACAGGGCATCTGGGACCTGTGTGAACAGGGCAAGCAACTGTGGATCCCTATAACCAATCGAAGAATGTTAATAAGCCACACAGAAACTGAACCAGGAAGTGTAAGTTAGAATCGTGAATTCAATGTCAAATCAGGTCCAGAAAGCAAAATAAAGAGAGGGTAAAAAATATTGAATTAAGAGAAAGAGAGAAAAGCCAAAGAAAGAAAAAGTAAACAAAAATGCATTTTTAAAAAAAAAATGTCTAACAACAATTAAAATCTGAAGGAATCAGACTCCACGCTTGTTAAAGTTAATTTTCAGTGCCAGAGAGGTTGTTTGCAGACATTAAGACTTACCATGCCATTAAAAGGGTACTTACATCAGAATGGGCAAGCCCTAACTTTTTCCGGTGAGATTAGTCTATATCTACGACGTCAGTGCAGGAACTTCACGCAGTTCCATTCATTCGAATGGGGAACCAGCTGGCGAGATGCCGTTTTCGCAGAGCTCATGGAGGAGCAGGGCATCTGGTACAGCAACTTCTGGATTCCCGCATTTAACTGTTCGTTCACCGTTATTTTTACAGCAAAATCCGACCCATTCTCTTCATCATCATAGGTACCATATTATAATAAAATTATTTTGAGTGTTCTGAGGTTTCGTTATGTTACAAAAAGCTTTTCCTTGAAATCGCTGATTAATATTCAGAATGTAATTTTGAGGAAGATAATAATTGAGATGTTTACATAAAAGCAGACCGAGGTGAAGCTCCCCAAATACCATTAATGGTCACACCTGTGTCATCACCTTCTGAGGGCTTATTGCATTAGATTGCTTTTTAAATAGTTTTAGCAGCACATATTGTAAAGAATAACCATGTTACGGAAAACCTTTACAGAATTATAATGGTGAGTTCTGGTTCCCCCATGTAATCTCTTCGGTGAGTTATTCTGCGACTAAATACACAAAAGCTATTCACAATGTATACGAAGCCTTAACTCAACATTTTAAAGTGAGAGAGAGAGAGTTGTGTGAGTTCTGAGTCTGAAACTAAGCTTCTGAACTGGCAGTTCTGTTGCAAAGTAAGTTTTTAAAGGCTTTTGTCACCCTCTCTTTCCTGAATTGGATTTACATCATTACTAGTATAATTGGCTTCAGTTATAATCCATACACAAACTAAATTATCCTGCAAAACACAGAACAGTGTCATATTTAAACAATTATAACTTCACAAAACATAACCATACATGACTCACCATATGGAAGCAAGCTGTTTGCTTTTGCTAGAAAGTAAAAATGCAGAAAAGCATTTCCAATTTGATTGCAATTAAAACCAAAAGAGGGCAAGAAGCATGAAATGAAGATTAGTCACTGTGCCAGTTGTGTGTCTCTATTCAAGGTGTGCTGTTCCAGACTTCATCCTTTATTTGGCCGCTGCCGGTGAGCCAAATGGCCTGTAATTCCACTAATTAAAATGGGAGCGCTGCCTGTGGAGGTGCGACAGGTGCTGGCAGCTCACTCAGATTATTTAGATGAGGCCCGAGACCCATTTTCGGTCCGGCCTTGGGCCTCTTGGTTCGGACCCGAAGCCGGGCACCGATGAATTACTACCCCATATTGTTGAGCAAAAGGATTTAAATCAGACAACAAAAACTTGTTTTCTGATTCCCCTATTGGGAAAGAAAGGACCCAAATCTTAGGGACAGCAGTATCAACAATTACAATCTGTAAGAATATTGGGAATAGGGACAAATTGACGTCTTTTTCTTAACGCTTTTAACCATCATGCTCTACAGGCCGTGCTGTTTATTTTGCTGAATTCTAAAATGTTAACCTTTGACGAATGACTGAACTTTGTCACCCTCATTATGAAGCAAGGCAGCTATGTGATTAAAAGGGAACAATTACCCAAAAAAGCGGAACACTAATCCAAAGATAGCGATAAGAACAGGACCATGGCAAGACAGCTAGATGAGAAAGATTAAAACAAGCTGGCCATCTTGAATTATTTGAAAAACAACCTTGTAGATCTATAAGGGTCTTGTGAATAACAACTCCATATATGGTGTGAGGATCCGGCCAGGGGACCATTAAAAACCCAACATCACCTCAGCTCAGGGAAGAAGTACACCTAGCTGTCAGAAGTCTACCCAGCTGTCAGAAAACGCGAAACAACCATATCGCCAACTTAATTATGAACTCGGCCCAGAAAAAGACAGGGAAATTAAGAGATGGTCAGAAAATAAAGAAAGGTTGAAAGAATGTCTGACTGATGTCATTTTGATGTTGGAAAGTTCACATACTCAGTTGAGGGAGTGTAATGAGAAAGTAGAAATAGAGAAGTCAGAAGCATAGGCAAAGACAGCTGTTATAAAAGAAAGAGGCGAAAGATCAATGGGAGAGAAAAAAAGAGGAAATATTCCAGTGATAGGAGAATCCACAGTCTGGAATGTGATGTAGCACATTACCAGTCAGAAGTAGTTGAGCAAAGAAGATACAGAAGAGAAATTGAAGACATAAATCAGGAAACCCAGACCAGGTGTTCTTGGTTAAAGCAACAGAATAATGATTTGCAGGCTACTGCAAGGGTGCTAGACACAATGGTACAAGAGGATAAAAAAGGAGACACAGTGTCCCATATTGAATATCAGAAACAGATACAATGGCTCTAAGAACAGTTGAGAGTTAAGAGAGATGGTATACGTATAATGACCCAAGCAGGTGGTGATGGAGATGAGGTAGACGGCGAAGGGTTAGCAGAGGAGGCTGTGAACTATCGCTCCCCAGACAGCACAATGACACAAGGAGCCAATGGTGAGAATAAAGTAGATTGTGAAGGCTTAGATGAGGAAGCAGAAATGAAAGTCACAGAAGTCAAAGATGCATTTAAGCAAACCCAAAGTGTTTTACAGGATATGAAACCAGAGGGAGTGTGTCAGTTGTAGAGGTTCTGGAAAGTGAACCAGGAAAGGTACTGGAACTCTTGACTGGGTCCCCAGTACCCACTTCTCATCCATACTCTGTGTCACTATACCCCTTCCTTCTACCAACAGAGAAAATGAAGAAAACGTTTAAACAGGAGAGCCATTACAAGCCTAATAAATGGTCTTTCCCACATGAGATTTTACATTAGTACAAATTTAAGTTAAGTAGGAAACATCAGAGATTAGAAATTCAGATGAGAGACAAAGGATAAATGATTTAAAACAGGGGGAAAAGGTGAAAAGGGAAGATCCCATCTCTCCTACAGCTCCAAACTACTGGATTTTTCTTTAGTTTTAGTGTACTGTCTCTTTAAGTGTGTTGCACTCTGCAGCATGCAGGCTGCAGCTTGCACCATTTCCTCTTTTTTTCACAAAACTGAAGCAGTGTTCACCTCATATAGTCCCGGTCGTTTAATATAAGCATTTCAATCGTTGTGTTTTCTAAGCATAGAAATGTACAGAAGCATTGTTAAATGTACAAGAAGTCAAAAGAGTTTGGAGAATTATTATACAGTTACGGGACTATGTCCTATTTTATGTCTGTGAGATTTGAGATCTAAATCGATTGTTTTCTTTTCAATTCGGCAAAGTTTCTTTAAATTTAGTTGAAATCTGCCTGAGTGTGGAGCTGCTGTGATGAAGCTGGCTCCGCTCTATTTTCACAATCCGTGCTGCAACAACGTTTTAAAATCATGTTGCCTCACAAAGTTTACTTCCACATTTGGAACGTCTTTGACCTTGTGGGTCTACAGCCATTCGACAGGGGAAGTTAGTCGGCAGCAAAGTACAGAGCGTCCAAGACGACAGACAATCAGGTCAAGATTGTGTAGGGTGTTCTACTCCAAGTCTCCAGAGAAACTGGAGGCGGATGAAATAATTTTTTGTGCTTTCTCCACAGATGAAGCGAAATGCACAATATGATATTAATTACATTTATTATTGGGGATATAATATGACAGGGACTTAGGAACTGTAAAATAGGAATGTGAATAACGTCCAATTTACGGTACTGGGTAAATGCTCACAAGAGACATGCAGATAAAATGGGAACGAGAGGTAGAGAGTGATAGATAACATAATGGGGGTATAAAGGGAGGGCATCTTCAGGACAAGACCATTACAGTCAGATGGGATGTGGGATGGGTAGGTGTGATAACCGGATATCCGGAACAGGAATGTCAATTTGGAATTGGGTAGATGTTGAGACTATAAAGAAGAATGCGTGTCATTATGAACATGCACAGGCCAAACTGGTTGATGCACCAATCCTAAACACAATCAACGAGCTGGCACAGGAAGAGCGATGTACCGTCTATAACATGCACAACATTACCAAGTTTTTCACTCAGACACAGGATAAAATAAATGAGATGATAAACAAGGGAAATAAACAAACAAAGGGAATAGGACGGGCAACCATTTGTACGGCACAGGGAGCATATGTACTTTCGTTTATTGATCAAACACTGAGATTTTTGATGCGAGGTGAATTCAGGGATATGTTAAGGGACTATGACCTTGCCCATTGGTATTGTAAGGGAAATGGTGAAACAAATATGATGGTTGAAGTTCAAGGATACGGATAAGAATCAATTTACCCTATCCTTAGCAGAACCACATTGGGCTCAATTCTACAGGGGAGTGACCAGTGCGTTGGGGGCGGGGGCCCCAGAAAATCGGGGAAATCCCGATCGGGTTCAGAACCCAGCTCCAACCTGCAGACTTCCGGGTTCCCCACTGACGCGTCTGGGTGCGCGCACGCTTCCCAAATGCGGAAGTCCCACTGGCAATTAAAGCCGGCTGGATGATACTTTGCACAGTTGTAGATAATTTAAGTACTTGAAATATTTAATTTTCTCCACATTAAGGCAGGGATCCGATTTTGAAGCATCCTCAGCATGTTTTCCATACTGTGGAAAACACTCTATGTTGTAACAGATGTGTTTCAGCCAGCAGCCAGTTGGATATTCAAATACTTGTTTGACACCCTGATGGACAACAGTTTGGAAGACATGTGTGATGCCTTGTAAGGCCACTTCCAAAGTATCTGTCACCCCGTTTAAGGCGGCAGAATGTTGTTCACCCTGAGTCCGAACGACTATTGTCAGGGCCTGAATGGACTAATTTGTGAGCCGTGCTTGAAGCTCAATGGAGGCTAGCCTCCTCTCCATCGCAGACATTCCCGCAATAACCTGTGACACTGTCTCAGACAGTTGCTCACGTCCTTGTGACAGTATCTCAGAGATTCCCTCCCGTACCTGTGCCACCATTCCACTCATGCAGGAGTTGGACTCCTCCATCCTCTGCGGTATTATGGAGAGTGCACATGGCACCTGTTCTAGTACCTCGCAAATGTGCTGCTGTCCCTCAATCATTCTCCTTTTAAAGGATGGCCCCCAGGGTTCCACATCTGCATCCAGCTGGGCAGAGACTGGAGAGGAGTGCTCCCACCGACGCGGACTCTCCACAGCTGCCCCCACCACCAGTGTCTGCTCGTGCTCATGTGTGTGGTAACTCACCAGGTGCCAACCCAACTAACTGAGGACTAGGACCCATCGAGGTGTGAGTATTTGTGTTGGTGGATGGCTGGCTAAGATGTGACGGTGCACCCTCAGAGGCCGGCAGGTCTTCTGAGGAATCACCCTCTGCCATCGCAGTGGTTGCTGAAAGCCCTGAAAGAGAACAGAAGACAATATTAAGCATCATCACAGATGTGTCATGTTGCAATGAGCATACTGGGGTGATGAATGTTAAAGTTGTGTCACCAGATGTTTGTGGGGTGCCAGTCTCGCTGTCCTCGACAGACAGGCACTCGAGGGTTCGGCTGAGCTCCTGCGCCTCCTGCTCCGCGTCTGCAAGGATGACATTTTGTTGCGGCCCTCCTCCAGCCCTCGCCCTCTCCCGTACATTTTGTGCTCTGTTCTCCTATAAGGGGAGAAAGTACAGACTTGTGAGTGAGTGATGGTGAAGTGGCCAACCAATGAATGCATTGGTTTGGGCGAGGCTGACCGTGAAAGAGATGCATCAGAGGGTGAGTATGAGACAGAGCCATGACATTGGATGAGGATTGGGGTAAGTGGTAGTGGTGGGGTGACTAATGGGGAGGTGAGGAAGTGCTGAGGAAGTGCAGGTAAGTTGAGGATGAGCCTTAAGTGTGGAGTGATGTGATAGAGTAGTGTTGGCAGTGCAGAACGAATTGGGGGATTGGGGCGGTGATGTGGAAGACGGAATGTAGGAGAATCAATAAATGTACACACTTTGGCTGACCTAGTTAGGTCATTGAAGGGCTTCCTGCACTGGATCCATGTGCGGGAGATGTTGCTGCTGCTCGTGACCTCCTCTGCCACCTCGAGCCAGGCCTTCTTGGTGGCAGAGGCAGGGGATTTCCTCCTGTCCGCTGGGTAAAACAGATCCCTCCTCCTCCTCCCCCCATCCAGTAGCACCTGGACTGAGGCAGCGTTGAATCTTGGAGCAGCCTTGCCCCTGTGCTGCTCCAATGTGGTGTGGTGTGTGGGTGTTTGCTCCAGGAAAAGCCATTGGAGCAATGGCCCTTTAAATAGAGCTCCTCCAGCTGACAGCCTGTGATGCGGACGGCAAACCCGGAAGCCACGTTAAGTGTCACCAATTGAATCGCGATCGCGTGGAAATGGGCATTTTTTATGTGTTGTGTTACCCGGGCACCCATTCACCCCCCCCCCCCCACCCCCATCCCACACCGCTGCCATCCCGCCTCCACTCTAATATCGGGGCCATTCTGTGGGATATTTAGAGGGAGACGTGTACAAGCAAAGGGTAAACTTGACCAAAGTTAATGGTGTGTGACAAGAAAACTGCAAAATTGAAGGTGCCCGATTTGGATTGTTGTGTCAAGCAGGGGAACCGATACCTAGGCCGATGTGGATGTTTCTCTGCATGCACACCTGAGTGTAGACGTGATCTAAAATTGAGACGAATGTAATTAAAACTTGTGGTGACGCAAACACTAGGAGCTTGTTATAATTTGCAGTTAGAAATTAATCCTGCTCAGTTACATCTTTCCTTCTGTATCTTTTACCTTCTGATTTATGTAATTGAATGTACATAGATTTTGATCACACAAAGAGAACTGTCACTCAGTTTTACTAAGCGCAATCGGGAAAAGATTTAGAATCATAGAATCATAGAATCACAGAAATTTATGGCACAAGAGGAGGCCATTCAGCCCATCATGTCTGTACTGGCTGTAGAAGAGCTGTCCAGCCTAATCCCAATTTCCAGCTCTTGGTCCGTAGCCTTATAGGTTACGGCACTTCAAGTGCATATCCAAGTACTTTTTAAATGCGATGAGGGTTTCTGCCTCTACCACCCTTTCAGGCAGTGAGTTTCAGACCCCCACTAGCCTCTGGGTGAAAACATTTTTCCTCAGCTCCCCTCTAATCCTTCTACCAATTACCTTAAATCTACGCCCCCTGGTTATTGACCTCTCTGCTAAGAGAAATAGGTCCTTCCTATCCACTCTATCTAGGCCCCTCATAATTTTATACACCTCATTTAAATCTCCCCTAAGCCTCCTCTGTTTCAAAAAAAAACAATCCCAGCTTATCCAATCTTTCCTCATAGCTAAAATTCTCCAGTCCTGGCAACACCCTCGTAAATCTCCTCTGTACCCTCTCTAGTGCAATCACATCTTTCCTGTAATGTGGTGACCAAAACTGTGCGCAGTTTCCTTGGTGAGCTCAGATAGATAGAATGGGACATGATAAAACAACACACAAGCAATGAGAGGGATTACTTAAAAGAATGAATAGGCAGATGGGGAATGTTATATCAGAACAAGGAGAGTCCCTGGTTTTAATAAAAGGACTGACAGAAAGACAGGTTGAGGATATGGGCAATCATTCAGAATAACAAAGACTAAGAAACAACTGATCTTAAAGGCAATTATGTATGGAGAGTTTTTACAATGTTCAGATTCAAAAGGGGGTTAAATGCTATGGAAGACAATTGGATCTTAAATTTTATATTCAGGAGCTCAGAGCAGAGGATCAAGAGAAGAACTCCTAGCTGTCAGAAGTCTACACAGCTGTCAGAAAACTCAAAATGACCATGCTGCCAACTTAATTACGAACTCAGCCCAGAGATCAAATGGGGTAATATTGTTTTAATCTCTGTATTATTACTGTCTTCTAATATAGGGAACTCTCTTCCACAAACGGCAATTGATACTAGCTCAATTGCTAAATTTAAATGTGAGCTAGATAGCTTTTTGGCAACCAAAGGTATTAAGGGATATGGGCCAAAGGCAGGTATATGGAGCTAGATCACAGATCAGCCATGATCTTATCAAATGGTGGAGCAGGCACGAGGGGCTGAATGGCCTACTCCTGTTCCTATGTTTACATGCTTGTTTTGACTATTAAATAAATAAGGCATTGATTACCATTTGGTGTTATGTCCGAATCTGTTACAGTACATCTTGTTAACTTCACATTAAGTGCAATTGTAAAGACACTGTGGAAATCAAATTAGATGCACAGCTAAAACTTAGAGGTGTTTGGGTAGTTTTAAATGAAAAGTAATTGATTGTGTCAAACTGCCGGAGGTAATGCTTTAGTTCCATGTTAAGATACTTAAATGGGTACTTCTAGCCTTAGTTATGAGTTCAAGTGTTGGAGTGTACAGTAATATGTAGAACATTGTAAGGTAACAATTAATTCAGCAATACTGATAGTAGATGTATAGTGTAACTATACAAGTATGTGGTTAGTTAGTTAGAAAGAAGACTGCTGACAATCCAGGAAGAATACAAATTGCCAAAGATATATTCTAAAGGGCTAACTGAATACACTGTAGAGGAAGATTAAACTGTTTTCCATATCAACTCATCTGCCAACAGATTAATGCCATCCTATTTTTCAACAATGTAGGTAGTACATGAATGCTACATATTACCTTGCTATCTAAACTATAAATACTAACATTGTTAAGCACATACTGCAATCCTGGAAATTCATTGTTACTGTCATGTCAAGTTGATTCCAGCTAAGGCTGTGCTGTGTTAATTTGGAACCAAGTTTATTGTGTTTGAGACAATTATTTTGAGAATTGTATTATGCTTGCATGAATGCATTTAAGGGCTGTTCCTAATAAGGATCAACACTTACAGATAGCACTTGCCAGGAAAATACTGGTCCCACAGGCTGTGATTTTTGTCCTTTGTGCCAGGTATGACTCTAGCCAGTGGAGAGCTTTCCCCCTGAACCCTATTGACTTCAGTACTATGGATTATGTTTCAGGTGCAGACACTTTGACAAAGTTCATGAGCCTTTGATAAAGGCTCAATACCTGAAATGTTAACCTATCTTTTTTCTCTTTACAGAAGCCAATGGACCTGCTGTGAAATTCTAATATTTTCTGTTTTTATTTCATTCTCCAATATTATCAGTTTTATTTTTCCTTCTGTTCCTTAAAGCATTCCTGTGAAAAGCACATGACAGTACTTTGTGTTGCAGCAGATATATGGCATGTGCTGCAGCAAGATCTTTCCCATTGGCTGATAACGAAGCTCAGAAATTGTGCTTTTGAAGCAGATTGCTCTTGGCACTTCCATCAAACATGGGAATTTCCATGGTTCGCAGGATTTATGCCACAAAGGTAGGTATGGGAAGGAATTCTTGAAATCTTTCACTTCTAGAGGGTTTTCCTGCCCACCTACCAGGACCTGGAAAAGCACAGGTCGTTAAGAATTGTAAATACGAAAATTCATGCAATGGTGAGCTGTGATTTTGGAGCAAGAATAACCTAAGGAAGAAATTGTGATTGGAGCATTAGATAATTCTTGATTAACTCCAGTGGGATGAAGGGCCTCGAATAAAGTAAATAAATTGGTCACACATTGCACAAAGACTAAGGAAGAAACAGCAAATGAAGAAAATAGCGAAACAGATGAGCATGAAGGGTGGAAGAGAGAACCATTACAGAGATAAAAGATAGAAACCACTGTAGGTAAAAGAAGAGGAAGAAATGTGAAAAGGAATGAAAATCATTGCAAAAAGAGGAGGGAAGAGAAAAATAAAAGAGAGAAGAAACATGAAAGAATTTGTATTTGCATAAAACCTTGTCACATCCTTAGGCTATCTCAAAGAACACTATAATGTAGCATGCCTGAGAACACAATTAGATATACATAATTCATAGGACAAATTTCACTAAAGCACCAAATTCAGCAAATTTGCATCAGGATGGTATAAACAGCTTACTGTGAATCTCTTGTCTTCTTTCATGAAGAAGAACACATTAAGAGGAGCATCTCCAGTAGGAAGGTCTTGCCGCAGCTTTCTAGCCTTGTTTGTAATTATGGAAAGCAGTGAAGATATTTGTACCACAAAAAAAATCAATACATCAGTTGGTTGTGACATTGTGATAGAAATAACTTCCCCACTTTAAAGGGATGATGATCCTTTCTAAATTTCTCTCTGAATCAATTGCTTGATTTGCAGCTGCAGATCACAAATGCCACACAAACACATCACAAGGGATGCCTTTTTACTTGCTGGTGACTACAAGTTAACAGCATACGCTCATTACGTGATTCAGCTAGTAGAGTAATTGTTCTATGACTGCGAGACCTTGATGAACGTTTTAATGATGAATTTCTGCTCTTAAATTTCCTGATTCGATCAGAAATAAAATGTTAAAATATCATACAAGAAATCTTGAATAATAATTTTTCAAAATCTGATTGATCCAGGCTAATAATGTCATCAATCAAAAGTAATATCACAAAATGGATTGGCTGCAAAATACATCAATTGTGACCCTCAATCCTGTGCAGCCAGTATCGGTCATGGGATGTTGGTTGTATGGTTATAAGTTTGGGATTGGGATATTGGTTCTAATTTCTTGTCATCATATCAATTAAGAGCATTAATCATCATACCTACCAAGAGCTAAACATCTTGTTTGATGTGCCCCACATTGCCAGTGAAAATTTCACACAATCAACATCAGCACATTTGACCACGTTTTTTTTGCTAGTTCTGATGAAAGGTCATCGACTGAAACATTAACTCTGTTTTTCTCTCTCCACAGATGTTGTTGAGTGTTCCCAGCATTTTCAGGTTTTTTTTCAGACTCCTTCATAATGATTATCAATGCCTCACATTTCTCATCCCTAGTGTCTCTTGGCACTTTGGGATCAATACCATCTATCCCTGGAGTTTTGTTTGTTTGCCTGTGTAGGAGTTCCATTTCATTTATATTGTAGTCATGAATTTTGCCGTGACAATCTCTGATTTGGAAGGGCATGTTGGTCACATCTTCCCCTGTGAACACTTTAAAATATTTTTATGTTCATCCTCAGTTTTGAGCCTGTTTACATTGTTTGTGGTTCATCAATTTATTTATAAGCTACAGCAAAACATATACGTGCTGGTCTCTTTCATTCTTTCTGTCATCAAGACAGAAATTTCCTTTTTTCAGAATTATTAACTTGGCAATGAATCCAGGCACCAAGTGTCATGAAAAACATGTTAAACACATTTTGACCATGTGCTACCCATAGTACTGCATGTTGCATCTTTAAGGAGCTGAGAGGCATCTCAGACCCTGCCCCTTCAGTACACCAACTCCTGCATGATTTACAAACAATAAACCTCCAAAACATGAAGCAAAAATTATTAATCGAAAGTTTTTGCTGAATGAGGATATATTTTTCTTTGTTTAAAAGAGTTGAGGCAGAGGGAATTGGGCTGGGGTTGGTCTGCATAGGTATAGTCTAGAAACCAAATATATTGCTGTGAAGAAGGAATTGGAGATTGGCAGAGTGTCTCTTTGGATTGTTCTGGAAAGTGGAAAGTGAAAAACGTTACTGGCAAGAATATATCACAGGCCACCACAAAATAAACAGAGATGGATGTACTGCTGTGAAAGGCCATATAAAAAATTAGTGCTGAGGACTCAATTGTAATCTTGGGGATGTTATTCTTCGTGACATAGATTGAGACTTACAGTTGGGACAGCAGATGAGGGAACCCACAAGGGGGAAGCCCATATTGGATTTGCTCCTAATTAATGGAGGGGGGGGGTGGATAAAAAGCTATGCTGATGTTTGGAAATATTGATGATCACACCATTACTTTTAAGGTGGAATTGAGGATAGAACAGACAATGCAAACTATTAAGGAAATGATTTTCAGGAGAGTAAACTGTGAGGGCATGAAACATCCAATCTAAGAAGTAAAATGGTAGCGACTGTTAAATAGAGTGCAAGGGTTTCAAACATCCTTTTGAGCAATAAATGGTTTAAAAATCCACTTTTTTTGAGCAAGAAGGGAGAAGAATTGGGCCTAGTAAACACTTGGTGGTAATGGCCCCTTTATTACTGATTCTCCAACCAGTCTTCACCAGGATAAAGTAATTGTAAACAATTTTACAACACCAAGTTATAGTCCAGCAATTTTATTTTAAATTCACAAGCTTTCGGAGACTTCCTCCTTCCTCAGGTAAATGTTCAGGATCTCCTTGAAGCCTACGCATTTATACATATAGAACAATACATGGTGTTTACAGACTGCCCCTGCAACTGCCCGTTGCCAAGGCAATCACCGTGTTCAGACAGAGAGGTGTCACCTGCAGAACCCCCGAATACACATTCAACAAAAAAACAAACAGGGAAAAAAAACAGAGAAGAAAAACAGAGAGAGGCAGAAACATCCGGAAGGCAGAGAGAGCCAGCAAATGACCCATTATATTAAAAACAGATAACATTTGTTCGCTGGTGGGGTAACGTGTAGCGTGACATGAACCCAAGATCCCGGTTGAGGCCGTCCTCATGGGTGCGGAACTTGGCTATCAATTTCTGCTCGACGATTTTGCGTTGTCGTGTGTCTCGAAGGCCGCCTTGGAGTACGCTTACCCGAAGGTCGGTGGATGAATGTCCATGACTGCTGAAGTGTTCCCCGACTGGGAGGGAACCCTCCTGTTTGGCGATTGTTGCGCGGTGTCCGTTCATCCGTTGTCGCAGCGTCTGCATGGTCTCGCCAATGTACCATGCTCTGGGGCATCCTTTCCTGCAACGTATGAGGTAGACAACGTTGGCCGAGTCACAGGAGTATGAACCATGCACCTGGTGGGTGGTGTCCTCTCGTGTGATGGTGGTATCTGTGTCGATGATCTGGCATGTCTTGCAGAGGTTACCGTGGCAGGGTTGTGTGGCGTCGTGGATGCTGTTCTCTTGAAAGCTAGGTAATTTGCTGCGAACGATGGTCTGTTTGAGGTTGGGTGGCTGTTTAAAGGCGAGTAGTGGAGGTGTGGGGATGGCCATAGCGAGGTGTTTGTCCTCATTGATGACATGTTGAAGGCTGCGGAGAACATGGCGTGGTTTCTCCGCTCCGGGGAAGTACTGGACGACAAAGGGTACTCTGTTGGTTGCGTCCCGTGTTAGTCTCCTGAGGAGGTCTATGCGATTTTTTGCTGTGGCCCGTCGGAACTGTCGATCGATGAGTCGAGCGTCATATCCCGTTCTTACTAGGGCGTCTTTCAGCGTCTGTAGGTGTCCATCGCGTTCCTCCTCGTCTGAGCAGACCCTGTGTATTCGCAGGGCCTGTCCATAGGGGATGGCCTCTTTGACGTGGTTAGGGTGGAAGCTGGAAAAGTGGAGCATCGTGAGGTTGTCCGTGGGCTTGCGGTAGAGTGAGGTGCTGAGGTGCCCGTCTTTGATGGAGATTCGTGTGTCCAAGAAAGAAACTGATTCTGAGGAGTAGTCCATGGTGAGCTTGATGGTGGGATGGAACTTGTTGATGTTATCGTGTAGTCTCTTTAGTGATTCCTTGCCGTGGGTCCATAGAAAGAAAATGTCGTCGATGTATCTGGTGTATAGTGTTGGTTGGAGGTCTTGTGCAGTGAAGAAGTCCTGCTCGAACTTGTGCATGAAAATGTTGGCGTATTGGGGTGCGAATTTGGTCCCCATGGCTGTTCCGTGTGTTTGGGTAAAGAACTGGTTATCGAAGGTGAAGACATTGTGATCCAGGATGAAGCGGATGAGTTGTAGGATGGCTTCCGGAGATTGGCTGTTGTTGGTGTTGAGTATTGATGCTGTCGCAGCGATGCCGTCATCGTGGGGGATACTGGTGTATAGTGCCGAGACGTCCATCGTGGTGAGAAGTGTTCCTGGTTCAACTGGTCCGTGGGTACTGAGTTTTTGTAGGAAGTCTGTAGTGTCGCGACAGAAGCTGGGGGTTCCCTGTACGATGGGTTTCAGGATGCCCTCGATGTATCCAGAGAGGTTCTCACACAGGGTTCCGTTGCCTGATACGATGGGACGTCCGGGTGTGTTGGCTTTGTGTATCTTTGGGAGGCAGTAGAAGTCTCCCAGCGAACAAATGTTATCTGTTTTTAATATAATGGGTCATTTGCTGGCTCTCTCTGCCTTCCGGATGTTTCTGCCTCTCTCTGTTTTTCTTCTCTGTTTTTTTTCCCTGTTTGTTTTTTTGTTGAATGTGTATTTGGGGGTTCTGCAGGTGACACCTCTCTGTCTGAACACGGTGATTGCCTTGGCAACGGGCAGTTGCAGGGGCAGTCTGTAAACACCATGTATTGTTCTATATGTATAAATGCGTAGGCTTCAAGGAGATCCTGAACATTTACCTGAGGAAGGAGGAAGTCTCCGAAAGCTTGTGAATTTAAAATAAAATTGCTGGACTATAACTTGGTGTTGTAAAATTGTTTACAATTGTCAACCCCAGTCCATCACCGGCATCTCCACATCAGGATAAAGTAATCCAGTGGAAAAAGCTTTAAATAGAAACCTACTTCCAGTTTAAAATAATCTCACACAACGTTAAAACATTATTTAAAAAAAGGCACCCAGTTGTAGAAACAGTACAATTAGCAACAAGCTACAAATTTTACTAGAGAATTTATCCCTGTGGATTATAAATCCTACCTCACTTGTGTGATAAAACCCCTGTTTCTGACAAGTAGCGTCTGCATTTCCTTTTCGAATGCATAAGGACACTTCCGAAATTTGACTTTCCTTCTAATTGTGTGCCATGAAAATAGAAATAGTGAGAACAGCTGAAGACTTAAAAAAAAATTGGCCAAAAATAAACAAATAACATTTTACCAATGCTCCCTTAAAAATGTAATAAAAATATGAATTTCTTTCCCCATCTTTTCAACATCGCACAGAAACTGGAGATGCGTTCGAAACGTAATTAAGTAAATAAAGAATGGGAGAAGCAATGCATTTCAGTGACAAACATCTTTCGACCTTTGAAAATGGGGCTGATTTAGACTTGGGAGATAATTTAAAGCTTCATGAGAAATGGATTGAAGCATTACTCTGAATGAGATTGACAAAAACAAGTGGTGTGATCATCACTTGCAACAGCAATTCGACTGGATGCATAAATCAGCTTGATGGAAATGACAAAATGCAGAGCCAGTGAGCAAAAGTATCTGTGGTGTGTACAAAACAAGAAGTCTGGCTTTTTTCTGAGGGTTTATCAGTGATGAAAGCTTCACTTAGAACAAGCAATATTAAATGGCCCTTGGCCTTTATTGATTTTTTTAAGGAATCGTCATTGGAAAGGTGTTTCGAATAAAAAACATAAAAAGCATTAAAAACTTGAGATCAAAATCATAGTCATCAGTTTGTGATTGATGAAGCAATTATTAGTTATGTGGAGCTCTACATGGGGGAAATTAATATTTTCATATTTCATTTTTAAAGTGGTTTGTGGTTTCAGCTGCAACTTTGTTAGGTCAACTGAAATTCACAGAAGTTGTCAGGTGGAAAAGTACAACTTTTCATTGTTTTATCATGCAGATTGGGGAACTTGATAGAGGCACAAAGAGAGAATGGGAGAGAAGTACCAGAGCAGTGGTGTTATTGTGAAACTGACCCCTGTGGAACAGTAGAGGAGATGTGAAGGGAGAAAGGAATATTACATAGAGTTTATAGGACAGAAACAGGCGATTCGGCCCAACTGGTTTGTGCCGGTGTTTATGCTCCACACGATCCTCCTCCCATCCTCCTTCATTTAACTCTATCAGAAAAAACTTCTATTCCTTTCTTCCTCATGTACTTATCTAGCTTCCCCTTAAATGCAATAATGGAAGTGACCAGGGATGGTTGGTGACAAAGTGGAAGGGAGAGTAGAAGAAATATCACGAGGGAATCTTTGAAGTGACAGTGGGGGAGGGGGAATAGAAAGGAAACTGAAAGAAACGCCATGGGAAAAAATGGTGAAAAGGTTTGGTTTTACTTAGATTTTTTAAACTCATTGAAACCATATGTTACTATGGTTTTCAATTCATTGATTTATTGATACTACCTGAAGTTACTCCAATAATTTAAAGAAAAAAAAATCTAAGGTTTGCTAAATTGTGTAAATTTCCAATAGTTCAATGGAACATTCTGATATATGTGAGTATGAATGAGTTTAGCTAACTTGGCCCATCAAGCGCATTCCTTCGAACAGACCTTGGGTAAGGGCTCATTTTCCTACTCCATACTCCTTATGGGTAGCATCACGTGCTGGTAGCACATATTGAAAGTTTGGGCATGTACTGCATTGGAAAATCATGTGCAGTGATTGCCTGAATTCTCAATACGAACTGCCAGCAATGCAAAGTCAGAAAATAACCCTCTACAATTTGCACCTTCATGCATTTAATTTCCAGATGGAGGCAAATAACCAGATAAAAGGTTCAAGAAGATAAAGCTCAGTGATTTTTCTAATCCCAAAAGTATTGGAGTGAAATTCAATTTATCACGATCGAAATTAATCCACCTTGATCAGCTGCATTCCACCGTGACATTTCTAATTGCTTCATTAAGTCTGACCTCACCGTTGTACTCTGAGCTATTTTATGTTGATATTAGTTTTCTTTGTTTTAGAGTTTGGGTTTGGACAGGCAGTCTGTTATTGTTAATGGTGTCCTACTTATAGGGAAGGGCACCTATAGATACTCCTGTCTATACTGCATTTCAACCAGTCCTATGAATCACAGATCTGACCAAAATAGCACATTTGTCCACATCAAGATCCATCTGCTGTTCCCTTGTTCACCTAGATAATTGGCCTTTCTCCATTGGAATGTCATCAGTCTCTTTTAATCCCTTGCCATTGGTAAATTGTTTATGGATAGTTTGTGATAATAACACGCAACATTTAACAAGTCACATAGGCCACACTGCATATATGAACTCCTCTTGTCACTCCAAATTATAGAGAGGCTCAATATTTCCATTAAGAATAAAAACTACTTACATATCCTGACAGCAGCAGGTAGAAGACCTGCAAGGAATGATTTAGTTTATGTATTTAACAAAAATAAAACCCATTTAGGGTATAGCTAGGCGGGATTACCTCTTTGATGAATTGGTTGACAAAAATTTGTTAAACAGAAACTAATAAAAAAATTAAAGGCAAAATTCCTGCACTGAATAAAAGACTGTGAGGCATTGAACTGCAGCACAATGTGTATGAAAAATGTATGGTCAGGCGCTTGTTCAGATGTGGTTTACTGAATGAGGAACCAGTACAGAGTAAACCACTGAGGAATGAGCAAAACCTGGAAGTTGGTTTTTCTCCCACCTGGTGTAATGTCTGTATTTCAATCTAGACAATGTCCCATGGAAAGTTATTACCCTAGTATTGTAACCAGCACCTGTTGCTACTGTTGCTACCAGGGCAAAACACACAGTCACTAAGCCTAATCCCACTCTCCACTACTCTCCTCATACTTTTTAATATTCATTTTTTGAACCAATTGTCTAATTCCCTTTGGAAGAATTTTGCACTCTGCTTCAACAACAATTTGTGACAAGAGAATTCCCTGTTCTAACCACCCTGTGTGTAAAGATTTTTTTCTAAGCTCCTCTAATTCCTTTCACGATAACCTTAAATTTGTACCCATTTGATATCTTCTCTCTGACCAGTGAAAAGGGTCTATCACTATTTATCTTATCATAACCCCTTATACTATTGAAGACCTCTATCAGGTCATGCCTTAAACTTCTCAGCTCTAAAGAAAGAACTTGCATTTATATAGTACCTTTTCACATCCTCATGTGCCCCAAAATGCTTTAAAACTAATGGTTAATTTTTGAAATGCAATCACAGTTGTTATGTACAGCAACAATCAATCTGAACACAGCAAGATTCCACAAAGTACAAATAAATGAATCAGCAGAAAATCCATTTTTGGTAGTGTTGGTTGAGGGAGGAATGTTGCTCAGAACAGCAGGAGAACTCATTACTCTCCTTCGAAGAACACCATGGGATATTTTACATCCATCTAAGCAAACAGCCAGAACCTCAGTCATAACAATCTCATCCCAAAGATGGCAATTTTGACAATTCAATACTGCACTGAAGTGTCAGCATGAATTATGTGCGCAAATTTAATAGGCCTTGAATCCACAAACTTGTGACTCTGAGGTGAGATTGCTACCAACCTAACCAAGTTGACACCTTAACCTTCTCAGCTGTAGTGAAAAACTGCTAACTTCTCAAGTCTGTCTTCATTAACTGTAACCCCTCATCTCTGGTAACATCTTAATGAATCCACGCTGTACCTTTTTCACTGCTTGTACCCAACAGCAGTAACTGCTATTCTTTTTAGGTATGACTGCTCCCCAAATCCTGGAAAGCAACACATGCTAAAATATAAAATAGCTAATACTTAATTTGATAGGAAAATCATTTATTAGTAGATAAATATACAAGCCCTGAACCCATTTCAAATAAATAGGCTAATGCCTGCATTAGAATAGAGGATAATGTTATATCAGCATGTTAAACATTCATCTACTAATATCACCAAGTCATTTCTAGGCTATAATTCCTCCCTGCAGTGTCTAGGCATATATTAAGGAGTGGGAGAGAACACAGCTTAGTGGGTATGAATCAGATAAAGACAATACATGGATAACATTTTTCAATGTGTTCTCCTTGTATTTGATTTAGGATTTTCAATGATTTGCTAAGTTGTAATAAAAAAGTATGTCTAAAGTTCTGGAATAGTATGGTGTGTACTAGAAAAATTGGTGC
This sequence comes from Heptranchias perlo, assembly GCF_035084215.1. NCBI lineage: Eukaryota > Metazoa > Chordata > Chondrichthyes > Hexanchiformes > Hexanchidae > Heptranchias > Heptranchias perlo. The sequence continues at coordinate 27,198,981 of NC_090340.1, forward strand.
CAAAATGTGCTCTTTATATTACGTCTACATTTTACCCAAACTGTTTTCGCATTCAGAATATCAGGGTTCCCCTTCCGATTTGGTGTGAGCAGAACGATCCACACATTTATCCATTTCATTCAGGTTTATTCAGCTTCTCCTGTTCTTCATTTCTGAAACAAAAACAAAAATCATTCGGTTCCTCAATAAAATCAAACTAGTGAACGTGAGCCTGACAGAAAGCTGCACTGCACCTTACCAATTGTTGCAGACCATTAATGAATCACTGAGAAGAAAGAAAGGAACATTCAGTTTGGAAATACATAAGCAAAGTACAGCATAAACAATAAAAGTTCAGCGAATGGGACAAAACACAAAAAAAATTACAAATCCATGATAGACGTACCCACATTATATATTGTAACACATCATTAACAAGTTAATGCTTGTTCTGCAAGGTCTGTGATCACTTGTCTGGCAAAGCAGTAATTTAAAGCCAAAAATTTGCGAACGGTTATATGGCTACACTCATACAAAGCTTCTTTCTAGAAAAAACATGCCATAGTTGAAACTTTTTGGATCCATTCTTGATTACATTAGAAATTGTAGATGTCACACAAAATCACGGCAGATCTGTACCACAGTTAAAGAGTTTTTACTGCCTTTTAGGGATCAGTTCCCAGAATAGCAAGGTCAATTTTACCCACTTGTTTTTTTTATTCATTCACGGGATGTGGGTGTCGCTGGCAAGGCCAGCGTTTATTGTTCATCCCTAATTGCCCTTGAGAAGGTGTTGTCGAAGAAGCCTTGGCGAGTTGCTGCAGTGCATCCTGTGGATGGTACACACTGCAGCCACGGTGCGCCGGTGGTGAAGGGAGTGAATGTTTAGGGTGGTGGACGGGGTGCCAATCAAGTGAGCTGCTTTGTCCTGGATAGTGTCGAGCTTCTTGAGTGTTGTTGGAGCTGCACTCATCCAGGCAAGTGGAGAGTATTCCCTCACACTCCTGACTTGTGCCTTATAGATGGTGGAAAGGCTTTGGGGAGTGAGGCGAGTTACTCGCTGCAGAATACCCAGCATCTGACCTGCTCTTGTAGCCACAGTATTTACGTGGCTGGTCCTGTTAAGTTTCTGATCAATGGTGACCCCCAGGATGTTGATGGTGGGGGATTCGGTGATGGTTATACTGTTGAATGTCAAGGAGAGGTGGTCTTGTTTGGAGAATGTTATTGCCTGGCACTTGTCTGGGACGAATGTTACTTGTCCCTTATCAGCCCAAGCCTGGATGTTGTCCAGGTCTTGCTGCAAGCTGACTGCTTCATTATCTGAGGGGTTGCGAATGGAACTGAACACTATGCAATCATCAGTGAACATCCCCACTTCTGACCTTATGATGGAGGGAAGGTCATTGATGAAGCAGCTGAAGATGGTTGGGCCTAGGACACTGCCCTGAGGAACTGAGATGATTGGCCTCCAACAACTACTACCATCTTCCTTGTTTGGTTTGCTGCAGTGTGATATGTATCCTTGTACTTTTAATAGCAAGTAGATCAATTTTAATTTTGTTTAAATTGTCATAATGTGCAAGATTGGTAGAACAGGGAAGGAACATGGCAGAACTGTGGCATGATCCTGGCACTGGGTTCGCAATTTGGTGCAAAAACAGAACCCATTGGGTTTTCACTCAGTACATACTCCCCAACAAATTGCACTTTAGTGGGAACAGATACTTCTTAGGCCCGCTTCTGTTATGTCAAGGAAAACTCTACATTCCAGGGTTGCCCAGGTCACCCCGATAGGTCCAGTTGAATGTGCACCCGCTAAGAGCAGTAGGTCCTGTCCTGGGCCTATGAAAGGCCCAAAGACATGAGAGTAGAATGATAATCAATCCCTGAGGAATCGATTACCATTCAAATGATGGCTTGCTGGTAGAGAGAAATTTTTAAGAGCATTTTTCCTTGCCTCCTCTTGAGCCTGATTTAGGCCTCGGGTGCCCTGCTTTGGAGATTAGAAGGGCTAAAATGGAACTTGAAAAAAGGTGGCAGATGACATAAAAGGAAACTGGACTGCGCAGGGAAGAAGGGGGAATCGAGTTGTGGAGAATGAAGGTATGGCATAAGTGACAGAGTCATGATGCTATGCAACCTATCCTGATAGAGGGGAGATAGAGAGGCTATCTCTGACCACAATTCTGCAATCCTCCTCAGGTATAGAAATTGTGCTCAGGAATTAGATGATTGCCAATACGAAAAGCACGGGTATGGTAGCATAGTGGTTATGTTACTGGGCTAGTAATCCAGAGGCCTGGACTAAAATCCAGAGTCATGAGTTCAAATCCCGCCACGGCAGCTGGTGAATTTAAATTCAATTAATGAATTAAATTCAATTAATTAAATAAAAATCTGGAATTAAAATACTAGTATCAGTAATGATGGCCATGAAACTACCGGATTGTCGTAAAAACCCATCTGGTTCACTAATGCCCTTTCGAGAAGGAAGCCTGCCGCCCTTACCCGGTCTGGCCTATATGTGACTCCAGACCCACAGCAATGTGGTTGATTCTTAATTGCCCTCTGAAATGGCCTAGCAAGCCACTCAGTTGTAAAATCTCGCTACGAAAAGTCATAATAAGAATAAAACCTGACGGACCACCCGGCATCGGACCACTAGGCACCGGACACGACAACGGCAAAACACCAAGCCCAGTCGACCCTGCAATGTCCTCCTTACTAACATCTGGGGACTTGTGCCAAAATTGGGAGAGCTGTCCCACAGACTAGTCAAGCAACAGCCTGACATAGCCATACTCACAGAATCATATCTTTCAGCCAACGTCCCAGACTCTTCCATCACCATCCCTGGGTATGTCCTGTCCCACCGGCAGGACAGACCCACCAGAGGTGGCGGTACAGTGATATACAGTCAGGAGGGAGTGGCCCTGGGAGTCCTCAACATTGACTCTGGACCCCATGAAATCTCATGGCATCAGGTCAAACATGGGCAAGGAAACCTCCTGCTGATTACCACCTACCGTCCTCCCTCAGCTGATGAATCAGTCCTCCTCCATGTTGAGCACCACTTGGAGGAAGCACTGAGGGTAGCAAGGGCACAAAATGTACTCTGGGTGGGGGACTTCAATGTCCCTCACCAAGAGTGGCTCGGTAGCACCACTACTGACCGAGCTGGCCGAGTCCTGAAGGACATAGCTGCTAGACTGGGCCTGCAGCAGGTGGTGAGCGAACCAACACGAGGGAAAAACTTACTTGACCTCATCCTCACCAATCTACCTGTCGCAAATGCATCTGTCCATGTCAGTATTGGTAGGAGTGACCACCGCACAGTCCTCGTGGAGATGAAATCCCGTCTTCGCACTGAGGACACCATCCAACGTGTTGTGTGGCACTACCACCGTGCTAAATGGGATAGAATCAGAACAGATCTAGCAGCTCAAAACTGGGCATCCATGAGGCGCTGTGGGCCATCAGCAGCAGCAGAATTGTAATCCAGCACAATCTGTAACCTCATGGCCCGGCATATTCCTCACTCTACCATTACCAACAAGCCAGGGGATCAACCCTGGTTCAATGAGGAGTGTAGAAGAGCATGCCAGGAGCAGCACCAGGCGTACCTAAAAATGAGGTGCCAACCTGGTGAAGCTACAACTCAGGACTACATGCATGCTAAACAGCGGAAGCAACATGCTATAGACAGAGCTAAGCGATTCCACAACCAACGGATCAGATCAAAGCTCTGCAGTCCTGCCACATCCAGTCGTGAATGGTGGTGGACAATTAAACAACTAACGGGAGGAGGAGGCTCTGCAAACATCCCCATTCTCAATGATGGCGGAGTCCAGCACGTGAGTGCAAAAGACAAGGCTGAAGCGTTTGCAACCATCTTCAGCCAGAAGTGCCGAGTGGATAATCCATCTCAGCCTCCTCCCGATATCCCCACCATCACGGAAGCCAGTCTTCGGCCAATTCGATTCACTCCACGTGATATCAAGAAACGGCTGAGTGCACTGGATACAGCAAAGGCTATGGGCCCTGACAACATCCCAGCTTGTGCTCCAGAACTAGCTGCGCCTCTAGCCAAGCTGTTCCAGTACAGCTACAACACTGGCATCCACCCGACAATGTGGAAAATTGCCCAGGTATGTCCTGTCCACAAAAAGCAGGACAAATCCAATCCGGCCAATTACCGCCCCATCAGTCTACTCTCAATCATCAGCAAAGTGATGGAAGGTGTCGTCGACAGTGCTATCAAGCGGCACTTACTCACCAATAACCTGCTCACCGATGCTCAGTTTGGGTTCCGCCAGGACCACTCGGCTCCAGACCTCATTACAGCCTTGGTCCAAACATGGACAAAAGAGCTGAATTCCAGAGGTGAGGTGAGAGTGACTGCCCTTGACATCAAGGCAGCATTTGACCGAGTATGGCACCAAGGAGCCCTAGTAAAATTGAAGTCAATGGGAATCAGGGGGAAAACTCTCCAGTGGCTGGAGTCATACCTAGCACAAAGGAAGATGGTAGTGGTTGTTGGAGGCCAATCATCTCAGCCCCAGGGCATTGCTGCAGGAGTTCCTCAGGGCAGTGTCCTTGGCCCAACCATCTTCAGCTGCTTCATCAATGACCTTCCCTCCATCATAAGGTCAGAAATGGGGATGTTTGCTGATGACTGCACAGTGTTCAGTTCCATTCGCAACCCCTCAGATAATGAAGCAGTCCGAGCCTGCATGCAGCAAGACCTGGACAACATCCAGGCTTGGGCTGATAAGTGGCAAGTAACATTCGCGCCAGATAAGTGCCAGGCAATGACCATCTCCAACAAGAGAGAGTCTAACCACCTCCCCTTGACATTCAACGGCATTACCATCGCCGAATCCCCCACCATCAACATCCTGGGGGTCACCATTGACCAGAAACTTAACTGGACCAGCCATATAAATACTGTGGCTACGAGAGCAGGTCAGAGGCTGGGTATTCTGCGGCGAGTGACTCACCTCCTGACTCCCCAAAGCCTTTCCACCATCTACAAGGCACAAGTCAGGAGTGTGATGGAATACTCTCCACTTGCCTGGATGAGTGCAGCTCCAACAACACTCAAGAAGCTCGACACCATCCAAGATAAAGCAGCCCGCTTGATTGGCACCCCATCCACCACCCTAAACATTCACTCCCTTCACCACCGGCGCACTGTGGCTGCAGTGTGTACCATCCACAGGATGCACTGCAGCAACTCGCCAAGGCTTCTTCGACAGCACCTCCCAAACCCGCGACCTCTACCACCTAGAAGGACAAGGGCAGCAGGCACATGGGAACAACACCACCTGCACATTCCCCTCCAAGTCACACACCATCCCGACTTGGAAATATATCGCCGTTCCTTCATTGTCGCTGGGTCAAAATCCTGGAACTCCCTTCCTAACAGCACTGTGGGAGAACCGTCACCACACGGACTGCAGCGGTTCAAGAAGGCGGCTCACCACCACCTTCTCGAGGGCAATTAGGGATGGGCAATAAATGCCGGCCTTGCCAGCGACGCCCACATCCCGTGAACGAATAAAAAAAATACAATACTTTGGATAAATCAGGTAACTACTGACCAGTTAGTCTAATGCCAGCTGTGGGAAAACTCTTAGAATACCATAATTCGAGATCAAATTAGTAATCATTTAGAGATGACCAAGGACAGCAAACACAGATTTTTAAAGGAAAGTATTAAATTTCTCAACCACAATTTTTGAAGAAGTAACGAATAGTATAAATGAAGGGAATGCAGAAGATGTAATGCATATGGATTTTCAAAATGCATTCAATAAGGTTTATCGCAGGAGGCTTGTTTCAACAATTCGGGTGTACAGTACAAGAGGAAATGTAGCAGTATGGATAGAATGTTGGTTAATGGATAGGAAACTAAGAGGTGGCATGAGTCCTCCTGAAGGTCCCAACACTTAACCAGGGAAAAGTAATTGATCCCAGAGGGGATTGATTGGTTACCTTCTGCATGAAGCCCGCTTGCTTCAATGCGAGAAATGTCACAGTAATTATTTTTGCTGGGCCTTATTTCCATTGTTGGAGGGGCACAGTGCCACTTCAACTTGGCTGCAAGTTGCCAGCCCTGAGCACGTAAATGACCCCATTCCTGAAATTTGCGACAGGTTCTGGGTCTGTCTGCTCGTGAGCAGTTAGGATCCACTCCATTGCTCTTCCAAAAGCAAAACAGTCCTGCCAGAATTTCAGGGCCATAAAGTACAAGACTAAAGCAGTAAAGATAAATTTGTAGCAGGAAATGGTTAGGCCACAGATGGAGCAGTATGACTTTTAGGTGCCAAATTACAGAAAGAACATTAAAACCACAGAGAGAACATGTAGCATAGATTCACCAGAATGATACCAAGGCTGAGAAACTACAATTATGAGGCGAGATGAGATACTGGGGACATTTCCACTGGGGCAGAGAAGGTCAAGAGGAGGAGATTTAATAAAGGTTTTTAAAGTGATAAAGGTTTTTATCGGGTGAATAGGGAAAGCTGATTTATTTTTAAGAACGTAAGAACATAAGAAATAGGAGCAGAAGTAGGTCACATGGCCCCTCGAGCCTGCTCCACCATTCGATCAGATCATGGCCGATCTTCGACCTCAACTCCACTTTCCTACCCGATCCCCATATCCCTTGATTCCCCTGCAGTCCAGAAATCTGTTTATCTCAGCCTTGAATATATTCAACCACTCAGCATCCGCAGCCCTCTGGGGTAGAGAATTCCAAAGAATCACAACCATGTGTGTGAAGAAATTCCTCCTCATCTCAGAATTAAATGGCTGACCCCTCATCCTGCGACTATGTCCCCTAGTTCTAGACCCTCCAGCCATGGGAAACAACTTCTCAGCATCGACCCCGTCAAGCCCCCTCATAATCTTATATGTTTCAAGTTGATCACCTCTCATTCTTGCCTAAGAAAGGATATACTTGACATAGAGGGAGTGCAGCGAAGGTTCACCAGACTGATTCCTGGGATGGCAGGACTGTCGTATGAGGAGAAATTGGGTCAACTAGGCCTGTATTCACTAGAGATTAAGAATGAGAGGGGAACGTATAAAATTCTGAAAGGGCTAGAGAAACTGGATGCAGGGAGGATGTTTCCCCTGGCTGGGGGGACTAGAACGAGGGGTCACAGTCTCAGGATACAGGGTAGGACATTTAGGACTGAGATGAGGAGAAATTTCTTCACTCAGAGTGTGGTGATCCTGTGGAATTCTTTACCACTGAAGGCAGTGGCGGCCAAGTCACTGAATATGTTTAAGAAGGAGCTAGATAGATTTCTAGACACAAAAGGCATCAAGGGTATGGGGAGAGAGCAGGCATATGGTATTGAGATAGAGGATCAGCCATGATCATATTGAATGGTGGAGCAGGCTCGAAGGGCTGAATGGCCTACTCCTGCTCCTATTTTCTATGTTTCTATGTTTCTTCTAAACTCCAGAGAGTAAAAGCTCATTCTACTCAACCTCGCCTCATAGGACAACCCTCTCATCCCAGAAATTAATCTAGTGAACCTTCGCTGCACCGCCTCTAAGGCAAGTACATCCTTCCTTAGATAAGGACACCAAAACTGTACACAGTACTTCAGGTGAGATCTCACCAAAGCCCTGTACAATTGTAGTAAGACTTCCTTACTTTTGTACTCCAACCCCCTTGCAATAAAGGCCAACATGCCATTTGCTTTCCTCATTGCTTGCTGTACATGCATGTTAACTTCGTATTTCTTGTACAAGGACACCCAAGTCTTTCGGAACACCAACATTTGATAGTTTCTCACCATTTAAAAAATATTCTGTTTTTCTATTCTTCCTACCAAAGTGAATAAACTCACATTTCCCCACATTATACTCCATCTGCCACCTTTTTGCCCACTCACTTAACCTGTCCATATCCCTTTGCATCTTGGTGTCCTCCTCACAGCTTACCTTCCCAGCTAGCTTTGTATCGTCAGCAAACTTGGATACATTACACTTGGTCCCTTCATCTAAGTCATTAATATAGATTGTAAATAGCTGAGGCCCAAGCACTGATCCTTGCGGCACCCCACTCGTTACAGCCTGCCAATCTGAAAATGACCCGTTTATCCCTTCCCTCTGTTTTCTGTCCATTAACCAATCCTCTATCCATGCTAATATGTTACCCCCAACCTCATGAGCTCTTATCTTGTGGAACAACCTTTTATGTGGCACCTTATCGAATGCCTTTTGAAAATCCAAATATACTACACCCACTGGTTCCCCTTTATCTACCCTGCTGGTTACATCCTCGAAAAACTCTAATAGGTTTGTCAAACACAATTTCCCTTTCATAAAACCACGATGACTCTGTTTAATCATATTATGATGTTCTAAGTGCCCTGTTACCACTTCCTTAATAACGAAATCCAGCATTTTCCCGATGACTGATGTCAGGATAACTGACCTGTAGTTCCCTGTTTTCTCTCTCCCTCCTTTCTTGAATAGCGGGGTTACATTTGCTACATTCCAATCTGCTGGGACCGTTCTAGAATCGAGTGGGTAGTCACTAACAAAGGGTCATCAAATTAAAAGAGTCACTGAGAATGAGGAGAGAGGTTAAGAGAAATTTCTTTGTGCAGAGTTGTTAAGAGCATGGAATTTTTTTGATGTGGGGAATAGCTTGTGTACCAACAATTTTATCTGTTAAGGATAAAGTAGATAGACATTTGAAGCAGAGGAAGATACAGGGCTATGAGGAGAGTGCAGGGCAGTGGAATTGGTTTTTGATTGCTCTAGCAAACAACTGGAACAGATATTATGGATCAATTGGCCTCCTGCTGTGCTGTAAACTTCTACGGCTCTATGAATTGAAATGCTGGTTGCATGCTGTTATCGTGTGGACTATATTTACAAGCAGGGAATTATTGACTTACAATTAGGATTTCAGGGTTTCATTGAAATACTATTAATTTATTTACCAGTCTCTGGATACCTTACAGAAAAGCATCTGATAATTAGTAGAATCATTTTTATATTGTATTCTTTTTTTTAATAGTATATATTATGGATAGATATCTAGAATAAAAAAATTGAGACCCAGCAAAACATTGCATTGATTGTGCTGTAGGGTCTTTTAAGTCATACACAACTTCATATAGAATTTGTAAATAGGAAAGAATGGGTGCATAAACTTACAAGGATATCAAAGATTTGCAGAAAATGTAAGGTTCAAACCAGCTTTGATTATTTTAGCTTGATTCAATGGTCCTGGTCTTTGCAAACCATACAGTAAAGTGTGCTTTTCATATCGCTAAGGGGTGAGTATTGGCTTATCATCCTTTTCAGTTGCTCTAAAGGAGTTGCATTCCTATATATGTTTTGTACTTTTGTCTGAGGCAAATTATGTGCATCAGGATGGTGCTCCTTCTAATATAGGAAACACATTTCAGATTCTGGCATCTTAACGTTAGATTTTTCACAGCTTTGGAAATGTACATCACACTGCTTTCCCAAGAATTTTCAAATGATGTTTATTTCTGTAGTGCAGGTCAAGTTGACTAGGGTTCTCCCGGAATTAGACATTTAACATGTCATTGTTAATTAATCCTCTACGGAATTGATATTTGCAATTGCTTTTAGTTCCAAATGGAACAGACATAAAAATGTGTTTAACAGTCCGTCATTTCAATCACTGTTAGAACTGTGCATTAAATTATGTTTTTAATAAAAACAAGTTGGGTTTTAGGGGAAATGTTCAATAAATGAAGAAAATTAGTCCAAGTTTATGAACAATCCAATCATAATAAATTAACTCAATTGTTAATGATGTTTGTGTAATTTTCCTTTCATAAAGGCGTTGCCTTTGTCAGGAGAATGTGAACAATTGTCCAGGAGCCACAAAACATGATCATTTCTCTCAGGTACTGTTCCTTCAAGAAATTATGTCATTGTATGATCATGCAGCAACAACAAACATTTAACAGCTTGAGCAACTCTTATGGCTTTAAGGGTTCCATTTTCCCTTTTTCGATAATGCACAATTGTTGCTCGAGTACGTACAACAGTGTGAAAGTGTTGATAGTATGTGGTATATATGTAGCTTTGTGCATGGCATCCAATTTCCTCCATGTGGGCTTGTGCTTTAGTCATTTTGTAAGCCTACAGTACTGACGTACACGCATAACCAGCAACTTTGCCACCTTTTTATATGTTTTAGTCCAGTTTTATGGGTTAATTGTGAATGCCAATGAGACCATTTAGTACCAATTCTTATCTCTGTACAGAGCTATACTGCAGCACTTAACTACGGAGATGATAGTTCAGCTCTATTTCTTTGACATGATACACATGCTGGACAAGGAAAGAAAGTGAAGGCAGAGGAGGAAAGATCCTCTTCTGTGGATATATAGGCTCTGATTCCGAACGTCTCATTGAGCAGTTCTTGATCTCGGTCAGTTGATGAAGGTTGAATTTGAATTTGATTGTGCAACAGACGACAGAGCTATCACTTGTGCTGGGCTAAGGAGAGGCGAGAGAGAGGTTTGATCCTCCACTTCCCTGAGCTTTTCATGAGACCCTTTTCATGAGTTGCTTCTGACTTCTTTCACAATCTTTTAACTAAAGTTTTCCATTTGTGCACTTTTTAACCTTGGTGAACACCTATAACACAGACTTTGGTCCGTCAATTAATTTTCTCAATAAAAGGAAAACAGTATGCATTGAGGTCAGTATGTAAAAGGAGAGTCCGAGAGCGGGAGGAGAGTCGGAGAGGTGAGCGCAGTGTAAAAGGAGAGTCCGAGAGTGAGAGGAGAGTCCGAGAGGTGAGCGCGGTGTAAAAGGAGAGTCCGAGAGCGAGAGGAGAGTCCGAGAGGTGAGCGCGGTGTAAAAGGAGAGTCCGAGAGTGAGAGGAGAGTTGGAGAGGTGAGCGCAGTGTAAAAGGAGAGTCCGAGAGTGGGAGAAGAGTCCGAAAGGTGAGCGTGGTGTGAAAGGAGAGTCCGAGAGTGAGAGGAGAGTCAGAGAGGTGAGTGCGGTGTAAAAGGAGAGTCCGAGAGCGAGAGGAGAGTCCGAAAGGTGAGCGTGGTGTAAAAGGAGAGTCCGAGAGTGAGAGGAGAGTCCGAGAGTGAGAGGAGAGTCAGAGAGGTGAGCGCAGTGTAAAAGGAGAGTCCGAGAGTGGGAGGAGAGTCCGAGAGGTGAGTGCAGTGTAAAAGGAGAGTCCGAGAGTGAGAGGAGAGTCGGAGAGGTGAGCGCAGTGTAAAAGGAGAGTCCGAGAGCGAGAGGAGAGTCCGAGAGGTGAGCACGGTGTAAAAGGAGAGTCCGAGAGTGAGAGGAGAGTCGGAGAGGTGAGCGTGGTGTAAAAGGAGAGTCCGAGAGTGGGAGAAGAGTCCGAGAGGTGAGTGCGGTGTAAAAGGAGAGTCCGAGAGTGAGAGGAGAGTCCGAGAGGTGAGCACAGTGTAAAAGGAGAGTCCGAGAGTGAGAGGAGAGTCCGAGAGGTGAGTGCGGTGTAAAAGGAGAGTCCGAGAGCGGGAGGAGAGTCCGAGAGGTGAGTGCGGTGTAAAAGGAGAGTCCGAGAGTGAGAGGAGAGTCCGAGAGGTGAGCACGGTGTAAAAGGAGAGTCCGAGAGTGAGAGGAGAGTCCGAGAGGTGAGTGCGGTGTAAAAGGAGAGTCCGAGAGCGGGAGGAGAGTCCGAGAGGTGAGCGCAGTGTAAAAGGAGAGTCCGAGAGTGAGAGGAGAGTCCGAGAGGTGAGTGCGGTGTAAAAGGAGAGTCCGAGAGCGGGAGGAGAGTCCGAGAGGTGAGCGCAGTGTAAAAGGAGAGTCCGAGAGTGAGAGGAGAGTCCGAGAGGTGAGCGCGGTGTAAAAGGAGAGTCCGAGAGTGAGAGGAGAGTCGGAGAGGTGAGCACAGTGTAAAAGGAGAGTCCGAGAGTGAGAGGAGAGTCCGAGAGGTGAGCGTGGTGTAAAAGGAGAGTCCGAGAGAGAGAGGAGAGTCGGAGAGGTGAGCATGGTGTAAAAGGAGAGTCCGAGAGCGAGAGGAGAGTCCGAGAGGTGAGCGCAGTGTAAAAGGAGAGTCCGAGAGCGAGAGGAGAGTCCGAGAGGTGAGCGCGGTGTAAAAGGAGAGTCCGAGAGTGAGAGGAGAGTCCAAGAGGTGAGCACAGTGTAAAAGGAGAGTCCGAGAGTGGGAGAAGAGTCCGAGAGGTGAGCACGGTGTAAAAGGAGAGTCCGAGAGTGAGTGGAGAGTCGGAGAGGTGAGCGCAGTGTAAAAGGAGAGTCCGAGAGTGAGAGGAGAGTCGGAGAGGTGAGCACAGTGTAAAAGGAGAGTCCGAGAGCGGGAGGAGAGTCCGAGAGGTGAGCACAGTGTAAAAGGAGAGTCCGAGAGTGAGAGGAGAGTCGGAGAGGTGAGCGCGGTGTAAAAGGAGAGTCCGAGAGTGGGAGGAGAGTCGGAGAGGTGAGCGCGGTGTAAAAGGAGAGTCCGAGAGTGGGAGGAGAGTCAGAGAGGTGAGCGCAGTGTAAAAGGAGAGTCCGAGAGAGAGTGGAGAGTCGGAGAGGTGAGCACAGTGTAAAAGGAGAGTCCGAGAGTGAGAGGAGAGTCGGAGAGGTGAGCACAGTGTAAAAGGAGAGTCCGAGAGTGAGAGGAGAGTCAGAGAGGTGAGCGCGGTGTAAAAGGAGAGTCCGAGAGTGAGAGGAGAGTCGGAGAGGTGAGCACAGTGTAAAAGGAGAGTCCGAGAGCGGGAGGAGAGTCCGAGAGGTGAGCGCAGTGTAAAAGGAGAGTCCGAGAGAGAGTGGAGAGTCGGAGAGGTGAGCACAGTGTAAAAGGAGAGTCCGAGAGTGAGAGGAGAGTCCGAGAGGTGAGCGCAGTGTAAAAGGAGAGTCCGAGAGTGAGAGGAGAGTCCGAGAGGTGAGCACAGTGTAAAAGGAGAGTCCGAGAGTGAGAGGAGAGTCCGAGAGGTGAGCGCGGTGTAAAAGGAGAGTCCGAGAGCGAGAGGAGAGTCGGAGAGGTGAGCACAGTGTAAAAGGAGAGTCCGAGAGCGGGAGGAGAGTCCGAGAGGTGAGCGCAGTGTAAAAGGAGAGTCCGAGAGAGAGTGGAGAGTCGGAGAGGTGAGCACAGTGTAAAAGGAGAGTCCGAGAGTGAGAGGAGAGTCCGAGAGGTGAGCGCAGTGTAAAAGGAGAGTCCGAGAGTGAGAGGAGAGTCCGAGAGGTGAGCACAGTGTAAAAGGAGAGTCCGAGAGTGAGAGGAGAGTCCGAGAGGTGAGCGCGGTGTAAAAGGAGAGTCCGAGAGCGAGAGGAGAGTCGGAGAGGTGAGCACAGTGTAAAAGGAGAGTCCGAGAGTGAGAGGAGAGTCCGAGAGGTGAGCGCGGTGTAAAAGGAGAGTCCGAGAGCGAGAGGAGAGTCCGAGAGGTGAATGCAGTGTAAAAGGAGAGTCCGAGAGGTGAATGCAGTGTAAAAGGAGAGTCCGAGAGCGAGAGGAGAGTCGGAGAGGTGAACGCAGTGTAAAAGGAGAGTCCGAGAGTGGGAGGAGAATCGGAGAGGTGAGCACGGTGTAAAAGGAGAGTCCGAGAGCGAGAGGAGAGTCCGAGAGGTGAACGCAGTGTAAAAGGAGAGTCCGAGAGTGGGAGGAGAGTCCGAGAGGTGAGCACGGTGTAAAAGGAGAGTCCGAGAGTGAGAGGAGAGTCGGAGAGGTGAGCACAGTGTAAAAGGAGAGTCCGAGAGTGAGAGGAGAGTCGGAGAGGTGAGCACGGTGTAAAAGGAGAGTCCGAGAGCGAGAGGAGAGTCCGAGAGGTGAGCACAGTGTAAAAGGAGAGTCCGAGAGTGGGAGGAGAGTCGGAGAGGTGAGCACGGTGTAAAAGGAGAGTCCGAGAGCGAGAGGAGAGTCCGAGAGGTGAACGCAGTGTAAAAGGAGAGTCCGAGAGTGGGAGGAGAGTCGGAGAGGTGAATGCAGTGTAAAAGGAGAGTCCGAGAGGTGAATGCGGTGTAAAAGGAGAGTCCGAGAGCGAGAGGAGAGTCGGAGAGGTGAACGCAGTGTAAAAGGAGAGTCCGAGAGTGGGAGGAGAATCGGAGAGGTGAGCACGGTGTAAAAGGAGAGTCCGAGAGCGAGAGGAGAGTCCGAGAGGTGAACGCAGTGTAAAAGGAGAGTCCGAGAGTGGGAGGAGAGTCCGAGAGGTGAGCACGGTGTAAAAGGAGAGTCCGAGAGTGAGAGGAGAGTCGGAGAGGTGAGCACAGTGTAAAAGGAGAGTCCGAGAGTGAGAGGAGAGTCGGAGAGGTGAGCACGGTGTAAAAGGAGAGTCCGAGAGTGAGAGGAGAGTCAGAGAGGTGAGCGCGGTGTAAAAGGAGAGTCCGAGAGCGAGAGGAGAGTCCGAGAGGTGAGCACAGTGTAAATCTAAGGCAAGTCATGGCAGCAGAGCTCGCACCCGTGATATGCTCCTCCTGCACCATGTGGGAAGTCATGGACACAACAGCTGTCCCTGGCGACCAGGAAGTGTGTCCAGCTGCAGCTACTGGCTAACCGCATTTCGGAGCTGGAGCTGCGGGTGGATTCACTGTGGAGCATTCGCGATGCTAAGATTATCGTGGCTAGCACATTCAGTGAGGTGGTCACACCGCAGGTAAAGATTACGCAGGCAGAAAGGAAATGGGTGACCGCCAGGCAGAGTAAAAGGACTAGGCAGGTAGAGCAGGAGTCCCCTGGGGCCATCTCCCTCTCAAAAAGATATACCGCTTTGGATACTGTTGGGGGAGATGGCTTATCAGGGGAAAGCAGCAAGAGCCAAGTTCGTGGCAACACGAGTGGCTCTGCTGCACAGGAGGGGGGGAAGAAGAGTGGCAGGGCTATAGTGATAGGGGATTCAATTTTAAGGGGAACAGATCGGCGTTTCTGCGGCCGCAAACGTGACTCCAGGATGGTATGTTGCCTCCCTGGTGCTAGGGTCAAGGATGTCACGCAGCAGCTGCAGGGCATTCTGGAGGGGGAGGGTGAACAGCCAGTAGTCGTGGTCCATATCGGTACCAACGACATAGGTAAAAAAAGGGATGAGGTCCTGCAAGGTGAATTTAAGGAGTTAGGAGATAAATTAAAAAGCAGGACCTCAAAGGTAGTGATCTTAGGATTACTACCACTGTCACGTGCTAGTGAGTATAGGAACAGGAGAATAGACCAGATGAATGCATGGCTGCAGGGATGGTATAGGAGGGAGGGATTTAGATTCCTGGGATATTGGGACCGGTTCTGGGTAAGGTGGGACCTGTACAAGCGGGACGGGTTACATCCGAGTATGACCGGGACTGATGTCCTCGCGGGGGTGTTTGCTAATGCTGTTGGGGAAGGTTTAAACTAGAATGGCAGGGTGATGGGAACCTGAGCAGGGAGGCAGAGGAAGGGGAAACAAGGATAGAAACAAAAGACAGAAAGGGAAGAAGCAATAGTGGAAGGCAGAGAAAACAAGGGCGATAAACAAATAGGGCCATAGTGCAAAATAATACTAAGATGACTAGTAATCTTAAAAAGACAAGTCTAAAGGCATTGTGTCTTAATGCGCGGAGCATTCGCAATAAGGTAGATGAATTAACAGCGCAGATAGATATTAACGGGTATGATATAGTTGCGATTACGGAGACATGGCTGCAGGGTGACCAAGGATGGGAACTGAACATCAAGGGGTATTAATTATTTAGGAAGGACAGGCAAAAAGGGAAAGGAGGTGGGGTAGCATTGTTAGTAAAGGAGGAAATCAATGCAATAGTGAGGAAGGATATTGGCTCGGAAAATCACGATGTGGAATCTGTATGGGTGGAGCTAAGAAACACCAAGGGGCAGAAAACGTTGGTGTGGGGTTGTCAATAGGCCCCCAAACAGTAGTGGAGATGTAGGGGAGGGCATTAAACAGGAAATTAGAGAGCATGCAAGAAGGGTACAACTATAATCATGGGTGACTTTAATCTACATATTGATTGGTCAAACCAAATTAGCAATAATACTGTGGGGAAGGAATTCCTGGAGTGTGTACGTGATGGTTTTCTAGACCAATACATTGAGGAACCAACTAGAGAACAGGCCATCCTAGACTGGGTATTGTGCAATGAGAAAGGATTAATTAACAATCTTGTTGTGCGGGGTCCCTTAGGGAAGAGCAACCATAACACGATAAAATTCCTCATTAAGATGGAGAGTGAAGTAGTTGAATCCGAAACTAGGATCCCGAATCTAAATAAAGGAAATTATGAAAGTATGAGATGCGAGTTGGCTAAGATAGATTGGGGAACTTTACTAAAAGGGATGATGGTGGATAGGCAATCGCTAATACTTAAAGAACGTGTGCAGGAATTATAACAATTATTGGCACAAAAATAAAACAGGAAAGGTGGCTCAACCGTGGCTAACAAAAGAAATTAGGGATAGTATTAGATCCAAAGAGGAGACATATAAAATTGCCAGAAAAAGCAGCAAGCCTGAGGATTGGGAGCAGTTCAGAATTCAGCAAAGGAGGACAAAGAGATTGATTAAGAGGGGAAAAATAGAGTATGAGAGTAAACTTGCAAGGAACATAAAAGTGAACTGTAAAAGCTTCTACAAGTATGTAAAAAGAAAAAGATTAGTGAAGGCAAATAAATGTAGGTCCCTTACAGTCAGAAACAGGAGAATTTATAATGAGGAACAAGGAAATGACAGAGGAATTAAACAAATACTTTGGTTCTGTCTTCACGGAAGAGGACACAAATAACTTCCCAGAAATGCTAGGGAACCAAGGGACTAATGAGAAGGAGGAATTAAAGGAAATTAGTATTAGTAAAAAAATAGTGCTGGAGAAATTAATGAGACTGAAAGACGATAAATCCCCAGGGCCTGATAATCTGCATCCCAGAGTACTAAAGGAGGTAACCATGGAAATAGTGGATGCATTGGTTGTCATCTTCCAAAATTCTATAGATTATGGAACAGTTCCTGCAGATTGGAGGGTGGCAAATGTAACCCCACTATTTAAAAAAGGAGGGAGAGAGAAAACAGGGAACTACAGACCGGTTAGCTTAACATCAGTAGTAGAGAAAATGCTAGAGTTTATTATAATGGATGTGATAACAGGAAACTTAGAAAATATCAACAGGATTAGACAAAGTCAACATAGATTTATGAAAGGGAAATCGTGTTTGACAAACCTACTGGAGTTTTTTGAGGATGTAACTAGTAGAATAGATAAGGGAGAACCAGTGGATGTGGTTTATTTGGATTTTCAGAAGGCCTTTGATAAAGTCCCACATAAGAGGATAGTGTGCAAAATTAAAGCACGTGGGATTGGTGGTAATATACTGGCATGGATTGAAGATTGGCTTACAGACAGGAAACAGAGAGTAGGAATAAATGGGTATTTTTCAGGGAGGCAGGTGGTGACTAGTGGGGTACCGCAGGGATCAGTGCTTGGGCCCCAGCTATTCACAATATATATCAATGATTTGGATGAGGGGCCCAAATGTAATATTTCAATGTTTGCTGATGACACAAAACTAGGTGGGATTGTGAGTTGTGAGGAGGATGCAAAGAGGCTTCAAGGCGATTTAGACAAGTTGAGTGAGTGGGCAAATACATGGCAGATGCAGTATAATGTGGATAAATGTGAAGTTATCCACTTCGGAAGGAAAAACAGAAAGGCAGAGTATTATTTAAATGGTGATAGATTGGGAAATGTTGATGTACAAAGGGACCTGGGTGTCCTTGTACACCAGTCACTGAAAGTAAACATGCAGGTGCAGCAAGCAGTTAGGAAGACAAATGGTATGTTGGCCTTCATTGCAAGAGGATTTGAGTACAGGAGCAAGGATGTCTTACTGTAGTTATACAGGGCCTTGATGAGACCACACCTGAAGTATTGTGTGCAGTTTTGGTCTCCTTACCTAAGAAAGGATATACTTGCCATAGAGGGAGTGCAGTGAAGGTTCACCGGACTGATTCCTGGGATGGCAGGACTGTCGTATGAGGAGAGATTGGGTCGACTCGGCCTGTATTCACCCGAGTTTAGAAGAATGAGAGGGGATCTCAGTGAAACCTATAAAATTCTGACAGGGCTAGACAGACTGGATGCAGGGAGGATGTTACCCCTGGCTGGGGGGACTAGAACGAGGGGTCACAGTCTCAGGATACGGGGTAGGACATTTAGGACTGAGATGAGGAGAGATTTCTTTACTCAGAGGGTGGTGAACCTGTGGAATTCTCTACCACAGAAGGCTGTGGAGGCCAAGTCACTGAATATATTTAAGAAGGAGCTAGATAGATTTCTAGACACAAAAGGCATCAAGGGGTATGGGGAGAGAGCGGGAATATGGTATAGAGATAGAGGGTCAGCCATGATAATATTGAATGGCAGAGCAGGCTCGAAGGGCCGAATGGCCTACTCCTGCTCCTATTTTCTGTGTTTCTATGTTTCAGTGCTGAGAACCATTCACCCATGACTGCACGGATCCATACTACTCACCAGATCTTATTGTATTTTGCACGAACATTAGTGACTTGTAGATGATCCTACTTGGATAATGATCTACTTTGGAAGCAGGCCCCATGAGGTCTGAATCCCTAGGAACTGCAGCAGGAGCAGGAATTGTGCTGGACCTCCAGTTGGCAGGTGCCTGGTTAGCGGGTACCACGATTTGCTCCTCTACCTCACCTGTGTGTTGTGACTCACCCTGTGTTGCCTCCTTAAGCTTGCCATCTATGACCTCCAGAGTGTGTAGAGCAATCCTGGTGCTTGGCAGAGGTGGTGACGGTGATGCAGGGTACTGTGAAGTGCTGGTTTTCTTGAGGACAATCTGTTCTTCCATTCCTAAGAAAATGGAAGAGAACAAAATGTCAACATGCTGCCTCAAAATAGAACTTACAAGCACTACTTCCATTGAATGAGGCTGTCTGTGAAGTTATTGAAGTTGTGCGTGTGCCTATGCAACAATCTTTCGGTCGGACAACACAAACTGACATAAACAACGAGCCATCAACAAGCGACATACCTCTGGCTTTACTGTCCCCCACTCCCTCAATGCTCTGCCGACCTACACTTTCCAGGGTGGCCTACTCATAGAATCTTAGTGAGAAATTAAAAGAAAGTTGCCTGAAATCCAACCACCCTAATACCTGCTGCAACACAACTCACAATAGCTATAGTATACAATCTACTTCACACCTTGATCTATTTGTGTGAGCCAGGTGAAATATTTCTAAGCTGCCATTTCATTTTTAACAAAGTGAGTGGAATTCATCTTAGAACAGGATTACCAAAATTTACATACCACGCAAGCACACACACACACACAATGACGATCCGGATTCTTTCCCCTCAGTCTGGTTCAGTAAAAACTGAGTCGAATACATTTTAAAGTTCAACACAACTTTAATAGCAGGGTTCTTAGTCTGCAGCATTGATTTGGACTCCTGATAGAGTCCCTCTATGCTGGCAGAGCAAGAACAAGAAACATACAGAAATCCACACGTTCTTATACAGATCAATAGGGGTTGGAACATACTTAACGAGGGTCAACACCAATCATAAGCCGGGCATAGGTTGCCATGCGAGGTTACATTATTGCCGGCCAATCATAGATCGTCCATGTGCTGATCATGCTGCTGTTAGACATCAAAGGGGATACTTCCTCACCTTCCAACCTGGAATGTTCTTTCCTGTTCCTTCTGTTCCTTATCTCCCAACTTGGAATGTCTTTCAACTTTGGCTAAGCTCGTTACTTATATTGATCTTCCATAAACATGGAGACATTCAGACCAGTCCTTGAATCACATCAAAGACTCTACATTGATAAGACAATGCAAACCTGTTGACTATGCAAACATATGGCCCAGCAGGAGGCCAGGCCATCTGTACCAATCTCAGTTACTAATTAACCCTTTCTAACCATTTTGCATTCTGCTTCTTTGCCACGTAGGCATCTTAATATTTTACTGAAAACTGACCACGTAGGGATTCTCAACACAAGTGCAGATGCAGATAAACAACAACTTGTTATAGTGTCTTTAACACAGTAAAACATCCCAAGGCGCTTCACATGAGCGTTATCAAACAAAATTTGATATCAAGCCACATATATCTACATAGAAGCACATTAAAAATTTCTATTTCTGTCACAATGTTCTTGATTGTTCCAGTGTAGAAAATTGAAACAAGAATCAAAACAAGATTTATGGCAGAGATAACACTTGAGTATTAGTTTACAATATACATTACTGTATGATTCATTAACCAATCCTAATTCGGAATCTAATTGAACACAACAGATAATTAAGTTGAGCGATAAACCAGAAGAACCAGAAAAGGGTAGTTTTGTAATAATGTGGCAACCTTCTTGTTTCAAAAACAAATTGTTCAAATCATCTTTTACCAGATTATTGGTTTACAATTTCAGTGCTGTCAATTCTAACTTCTTTTGAAAGTCACCCCCCATCTATTTTCTCTCCTGATATTTGGTTTCTGACTCTCGCTGTGGTATGGTTCTGCAGGCACTGGTATCTGGCAATCCTCCAGTGCCTTAGCAACTGGCTATTCTAAATGTGTGAGCCTGGACGGTGGATGCAGTCAGACTATATGATTGTGGAAGGCATCACAGTCAAGACTGAACCTGTGCTCAACTTCCCCCTTCTCCCTTCTCTCCCCCCACCCCGACTTATCTCTTTGGATAAGGATCAGGAATGTGAACCTTGGAAGAATTTCCCTCTCCCTACCCAGGGACCTGGTCCCAATTGCAGTACCCCAACTCTTAAATAAAATACACAGGACTACTGGGATATTAGGTGACGCCACAATTTATATCTTCAGATTATTTGCATTAGCACACGAGGCAGTGCTGTACGAAGTCCAGGTTTGAGGTGGGACTGTGTGATGTCAGTGGAAATGTAGGCGTTTTATAACCGAGTAATTCGCTCAGCAGAGCCTCAAGGGTCAGGATGTGGAGATGCCGGTGATGGACTGGGGTGTCGCGGAGATCCACGAGTCGCCGGCAGCAGCAGGGGCACCAGAGATAAGAAGGTACCGAAGTGGAAACCCTTTCCCAGAGTGTGAGCAGGAAGTGGAGCGGGACAGGTACAGAGGGGAGAGGTTAGACATCGTCAGGCAGTCTCTTTACCAAATGTAGCGCTGCGTTTAAGGGGGCCAGTTGCAACTCCGCCAGGGACGGGGCTTGCTGTCTTGTTACGGTGGTAAAGCTAATTCACGGTTTACAATGTGGCTTATCTTTGGGTAAATTAAACCTGGGGATCACCCGGCAACCGGAATCCAGACAGCTTAACAAAGTCCTGTGAAACGCTCTGTAAACATGTTTCATTCTTAATTCAGGCGTCCCGGGCTCTATAGTGTCAAACTTAGCTCAGTGGTAGCACTCTCGCCTTTGAGTCAGAGGGTTGAGTCTCATCCAGAGACCTAGGGAGAGATTTTAAACGCCCAGAATGGGTGGGAGTTGAAAATGGGTTTTTTTTGGGTTGCGACTGCAAAATTTTTGGACTTGGCATTCCCAGTGGGAAGCATGTGCTTGTGCTTTTCCACGTCGACATTAAACCTGGAAAGAAAGCCGGGTTGCGGTCGCGACCCAAAAAACAACGAGATTCAACTCCCACCCGCCCTCAACCCACCCGTTCTTGGGGTTTAAAATCACCCCCTAAAGCACAAAATCCAGGTTGACACTTCAGTGCAGTACTGAGGGAGTGCTGCACTGTTGGAGGTGCCTCCTTCGGATGAGACCTTAAACCCATCTGCTTTCACAGGTGGACCCAAAAGATCCCATGGCACTATTTGAAGAAGAGCAGGGGAGTTCTCCCTGGTGTTCTGGCCAATATTTATCCCTCAACCAACATCACTATAACAGGTCATTATCACATTGCTGTTTGTGGGAGCTTGCTGTGCGCAATTTGGCTACCACATTTCCTACATCACAACAGTGACTACACTTCAAAAGTACTTCATTGGCTGTAAAGTGTTTTGGGTTGTGAAAGATGCTATATGAATGCACGTCTTTCTTTCTCTCTCTTTGAAGGGCACTGAGACTTCACTAAGCAGGACTTCCAAGGGGGTATGAGGAGGGAATATCCCGCATGCTCTCACCTACTGCTCATCTGGATTCTTTTGGAAGGAACCGTGTTTTCCACGCCCCCCTGCCCCAAGAAAACATTTCCAGTGGTCCCACTGCAGTATCTGTCACTGAAACAAACGAGTTGTGTCACTTTCCAATTCTGCATTTGTTATTTCCGCCCGCCACCACCCCCCCCCCCCCCCCCAACAGCTGACTGGGTCTTATCGCCATAGAGAATACTGGTTGTTCACAGCTCTACAAACCTGGGATAAAAGTTTCCTCCGACAAGATGGGTTTCTGGGCATCGCTGCACCCAGTTTCATTTCTACTCTTACTACTTTCTGCCAGACTTGTGTCCTCAAGAGTCATGAAAGAAAAGGAAGCTTGCAAAGAAATAATGCAACAGGCGCCATTAATTGATGGGTATGATCTTTATATTTACTTTACTTCCTTACACACCATTCACTTTTTGGAAGATTATTCATTTAAAGGAGGGTAAACATTCAGAGATGAAAAGCAAAATGAAATCAAACAGAAAATGCTGGAATTTCACAACGGCATTAAACTAACTTCAAACTAAGCAATGGCAATAGGACAAGGGAACGCGGACTCAAACCAGTAAATGGTAAATTTAGGATTGATATCAGGAAGTCCATCGTACAAGAATAGACTTTAGGGTAGAGTAGTGGAGACAAAACCATGCAATCAATTAAGAAACAATTGGGTGCCATGATGGGAGACTGCAGCTTGGAGCATTTATGGGCACTAAATTGCCAGTGTTCATACACCACACAAGCCTCCTCCCACTCTAATTACCTCTTCCCACACTGCCCTATATCCCTCTATTGCCTTCTCCATCATGTATGCATCAAGCCTCCCCTTAAATGCATCCATGTTATCTCTTTCAACCACTCCATGTGGCAATGAGTTCCACATTCTCACCACTCTCTGTGTAAAGAAATTCCTCCTAAATTCTTTATTTGATTTGTTAATGGCTATCTTATATTTATGTCCCCTTGTTCTGGACTCACCCACAAGTGGAAACAGTTTCTCCACATCCAATCAATTGAACTCCTTCATAATTTTGAAGACTTCTATCAGGTCTCCTCTTAGGCTTCTCTTTTCCAGAGAGAAGAGTCTCAGTCTGCCCATGCTTTCCTGGTAGTTGCATCCTCTCAGTTCTGCTAACAGCCTTGTAAATCTTTTCTGCACTTTATCCAGTGCTTCAATATTATTTTTGTGGTCTGGAGACCAGAACTGCACACCGCACCCTAAGTGTGGTCTAACCAAGGTTGTATATAAATTCAACATTACCTCCCTGCTTCGGTATTCTGTTTCTCTAGAGCTGAGCCCCTTTCTCATCCGAATTTATTTTGTGATCTGTTTTGGATGGAGCTCTTCATCAAAGATCTCAGTTGCAATGTCCGCCCTGCTTTCTCTTTATCTTTGCTGCCTTTCCAGCATTTTCTATATTTTTGTATCACTTCTGTTTTTGAACATGCTTTTTTAAAAATTCAAACAATGTGATTAAGTTGCTTATTTAAAAAACATTGGAAAATGCTAGCCCAACAATTTTCTAGTGGCGGTAATGCTTCTTTGATCAGCATGTGATTCCTGTAATCATTTAAATTGCACTGCTCAGTTGCCTAGACAGTGTCAACTTATTTTTGTGAGTGCTCATCATCATTTGCAGTCTTCAAAATCAGAGCAAATTTTATTTCATTAAAACATTAACTGTGTGTACATTTCATAAAACTGCAGTATTCCATGGCTACCAAAGTGAAACAGTATTATACAGTAAGTTAACCAATCACATAACAAAAAGCAAAATGTTTTCTATAAGTATTATATTACATCAGTAGCCATGGAATATGATATTTACTTACCTTCCCATCTAACTTTATGGATAAGTACCATCAACAGTAAGCAACTAACCTGAAAATACCTCCAATAAAGAATGGGTTTCCCGTGACCTCGGTGCATGCACTGTAACAAATGGCCATTGGATCCTTCATTGTTTTCGTCCTTGACTATGCATAAACGCCTGCACCAGTCATGTGCATACTGGAATCAAAGAAATAATGCGTTATGATTACGGATGTCTGTATTTCAGACCTCACTATTTAGCAGTCACTGACTTTCTCATCTACATGCTGTCCCTTGGCAATATTTTCCGAAACCATGGGGTTAGCTTCCACGTGTGTGCCCAACTCTACTTTCCCACAAACTTGAGCTTCAGGTTATCAACACATATTGAACAACTCAACATTTTGTGAATACTGCACACAAACTCAGTTAGTAGTGAACCAGATATTAAAAACTAAATTACACAAAATAACTGTTGGGAAAGGACTTGCTCCTTTAATGCTCCTTTCATATGCCGTTAATATTGGGCTAAGTGTTTAAGAAAAATGTGGGGAATCGGATGGTGCAGTCGGTTAGATAATGGCCTTTGGCCTCTGCATGATGGATTCAAATTCAGCACACACAGTGATGGGATGGAGATCTTCTGTGTTTGTTGTTAGGGTCCAATGTGAAATGAGTTCCAAGGGGGCATGGACCTCCAGTACAAACCTGCCCCTAATTTGACACTAACCAGCAATGCCAGTCAGAGAAGTCACAGGATAGGTGTCTGCATTCAGTCAGGGAACTTTGCCACCCAGGCAGCTATGCCAGCCAGGGGGGAGGGAAATAGTTTTGGGGAAATAATGTAAAATATTCTTAATTGCCTGAATGCATTTGGCACACTGCTTGTTTTCTTTTCTACGAGTCAAAGCTCAGATGTATTATACCAACGGATTTTAATGCAAATTTTTGACCTGTGTTAATTTGTGTTAACTGATGTAGTTAAACCAGAATCAAGACAATTTAACTTCTAAAAGTAGCATTTAGAATAAGCTGATAATCATTTGTTATTGTTCTTAGCCACAATGATTTAGCACTACAGCTGAGAAGATACTTCAACAACAACCTAACGGCAGTTGATTTGAAAACTGTGACCAAGACGTATACAAATATTAACAAACTAAAAGCAGGAAATGTGGGAGCCCAGGTATATTTTCTCAGTTTTCATCTTTCACTGCTCTTGTTACTGCTGCTTACCCCTCCCTGCCCCATGTCATCCTGGTCTAGAAGCTGAGTGCCTGGTACATTCTGCAAGTCGCGAGTTATTGAGAGGATGAACTGGCGAGTAGAGTACATTGAACTTTCATGATGAGCAGT
The DNA here is from genome assembly GCF_035084215.1 of Heptranchias perlo. Classification (NCBI taxonomy): domain Eukaryota; kingdom Metazoa; phylum Chordata; class Chondrichthyes; order Hexanchiformes; family Hexanchidae; genus Heptranchias; species Heptranchias perlo. The sequence continues at coordinate 27,224,217 of NC_090340.1, forward strand.
ACTTTTATCATTTGAAACTAAAGGGTACTGTGGTTGGATATTGCAGCTTGAGGCTGTGACCTAATTAAAGCTATCACACACCTGGCTCTGTGTGTTGGCATACTGTAGTTTCTGTGTGTTGGCATACTGTAGTCTGTGTGTTGGCATACTGTAGTTTGTGTGTTGGCATACTGTAGTTTGTGCTGGCATACTGTAGTTTCAGCCAATGCTGGGATTCAAATCTACAGTTATGAAGATTGCAAGGTGGGCACCTTAAACTCTCAGCTGCTGAGTTGCTGGTAACAGCAACCTTTGAAAACAGATACGTGTACAATCACAGTCAATTTCACTATACTAAGGAGAATATTCATTTCAGGTGAATAAAAATGGAAAATCTCCAAACTCTTTTTCTATCAACATGAATTGTATTTGTCCATGTTATCTGAAAAAAAACAGATACAGACCCTAATGTTTGTATCAGTTTGAATTGTTCCCATGCAGGCCAAGCTTGTGACCTTTCTGAGTGAGACTGGCCAATTTTATTCTAAATCATTGGAAGTTTTGTGCTGTGATTTGTACCCACTTGGAGGTGGTTGGGCACTGTCTAAACTCATTTTACTTAGGACCTTTATACTTGGCAGAAAGAGAAAGGAGATTCTTGGCTCTTCAGTCTAGGCTGGATACGAAACGCGATCTCAGAAGCGAAAGGACAGCATGCCAACTCACTGCTTCATCCTTGTCCCCCTAAATTGAAGTTCCCAAATTAATATATTCTATTATGCTTTCAGCTCAAATTACAGAGTCCTGTGCAACATGTGTGAATTTTTAATGTCTGTTAAGATACCATAAGTTGAAAGTAATAAAAAACAGTTTACATTCTCAAAAGAATTGCCATTACAATTATACAAGAAAGTATCTGACTATGAAATGCTTCTGAGTAAATGCATTGTTGGGGTAATCGGGTTATTCATGTAATGCACATTTAATTTTTGATTAATTTGAAAAGAAATACTGAGCTTGGATTGGGATTTCTACCTAATGGAAGTAAATGAATGGTAGATGGATAAGGAGAGAACAAAAACTTTCTATTGCTATTTTATGAATGGATTGCTATTTTTTTTTAGTAGGAGTGAATGGGAATTATAACAGGATCCAGATTCTACTACAGTTGAAAATGGCCTTTTTATTAATTCTTATTAATTTTGATGAATTCACTTATGTGATTGAAGATCCTGCACTGGAAGTGTATCGGAATTCACCACTCTAGCTTCTCTCAGATATTAATGTGCAGTAACAGAAACATAAAAATAGGGGCGAATAATCTAGATTTTAAATTTAAAAGCAGTACTTCAATTTGGTAAGACTTGAAAAAAAACTCACTAAAACTTTGCTTCTGTCTGTGTAACCATGTGTCTTCCCGTAATGTCAGATGGCTCCCCTCATGGCTCAGTTAGTTTATCCAGTTAGTAACTAAGCCATACAGACCGGGAAGTCCCAGGTTTGGGCTCAATTAGCTGATCTCCAGGAGCTAGAACAGTAGGTGTGCTCCAATCTGCCTTCGTGTCCCTGGGTTTGGCAGGAGAACATTAGCCAGGGCTCTCACTCCTGCATGCTACATTGAACCTGTGCTGAAGTCCATTTGTGTAGGTGTTGGACAAGAAAAGGATTGGGCTTGGCTGCAGTGCCTTCCCTAAAAAACAGCTTGCCAACCCCAACTGTCTAGACTCATGCATGAAGAATGGACACATGGGTGAAATACCAGAGGTTGGCCAGAGTCTGTGGAACTACACTCCAGCAAAGAATCAACACCTTCAGGAGAGGGGGAGGAGGAAGAAAAACGGCAGGAGAAGAAGGGAAAAAAAAAGTTTGTCATATCTTTTAAATAACGAAGTATGGAAATGAGGAATGGCAATTCAGCCCATATATCCAACCAGACATATATACAATCTCCCCATCTATTTAATCTCCCGAGGCAAAGTTCGGCATGGAAACTTCCCGATTCCCAAAGATAATCAAACAAAACATCTAAATATTTATCCATCCTCTCATCTTCAGAGTTTAATCTAGATATTCCTCCTCTGTCTGACAGCACAAGGTCCATTTTGTCCCTGGAGTATTTAATCATCTCAGCCTATACTTATCCCAATAATCACTGATCCTGTTTCCGACCAGATGTTTATCCAAAACAAAAGAACAGAAAATGCTGGAAACATACAGCAGTTCAGTCAACATCTGTGGAAACAACAAATACGTTTATTTTTTGGGTGGGCACTTTTCAGAACTGAAAAATAAGAAGTGAACAGTTATAGAAAATACAATCAGTAAAAAAGGGAGTGAGGAACACACACACAATATAAATATATGTACATCTCAAAACAGAGGAATCATGAGTGGAATGATGCAACACATCATCTCACTTAAGTCATAGGTACCAACATTGAGACATTAAAAAAGGGCTTGTAAATAGCCAAGGAAGTTGGAGGCATGGGGACATGAAACAAAATGGGAGAGATGGAGAAAATGGAAAACCAAGGCACGAAGTAATTAAAATAAGTTAGAAATGACGATATCATAGAATCATACAATATAGCTAAAGTTTGATGTCACTGAAGGAAAGGTTCAGACCAGAGGACAGCAGCATGCTCAGGTGAAGATCAGATATTTTTCTTGAAGCTTGCATTGAGCTTAGTTGGAACAGTGTACAAGGCTAATGATATGGAGGTCACAGTGAGAATGGAAGGGAGAGTTAAAGTGGTGGTCTGAGGTTTCTCAGGCTCATACTTGCAGACAGCGCAAAAGTAGTCAGCAAAGCCCTTGAGAAGGTGGTGAGCCGCCTTCTTGAACCACTGCAGTCCGCGTGGTGAAGGTTCTGCCAAAGTGCTGTTAGGTAGGGAGTTCCAGAATTTTGACCCAGCGACGATGAATGAACGGCGATATATTTCCAAGTCGGGATGGTGTGTGACTTGGAGGGGAACATGTAGGTGGTGGTGTTCCCATGTGCCTGCTGTCCTTGTCCTTCTGGGTGGTAGAGTTCGCGGGTTTGGGAGGTGCTGTCGAAGAAGCCTTGGCGAATTGCTGCAGTGCATCCTGTAGATGGTACACTCTGCAGCCATGGTGCGCCGATGGTGAAGGGAGTGAATGTTTAGGGCGGTGGATGGGGTCCCAGTCAAGCAAGCTGCTTTGTCCTGAATGGTGTCGAGCTTCTTGAGTGTTGTTGGATCTGCACTCATCCAGGCAAGTGGAGAGAATTCCATCACACTCCTGACTTGTGCCTTGTAGATGGTGGAAAGGCTTTGGGGAGTCAGGAGGTGAGTCACTCGCCACAGAATACTCACCCTCTGACCTGCTCTTATAGCCACAGTATTTATGTGGCTGGTCCAGTTAAGTTTCTGGTCAATGGTGACCCCCAGGATGTTGATAGTGGGGGATTCGGCGATGGTAATGCCGTTGAATGTCAAGGGGAGGTGGTTAGACTCTCTCTTGTTGGAGATGGTCATTGCCTGGCACTTGTCTGGCGCGAATGTTACTTGCCACATATCAGCCCAAGCCTGGATGTTGTCCAGGTCTTGCTGCATGCTGGCACAGACTGCTTCATTACCTGAGGGGTTGCGAATGTATATGAACACTGTGCAATCATCAGCGAACATCCCCATTTCTGACCTTATGATGGAGGGAAGGTCATTGATGAAGCAGCTGAAGATGGTTGGGCTTAGGACCTGAGGAACTCCTGCAGCAATATCCTAGGGCTGAGATGATTGGCCTCCAATAACTACTACCATCTTTCTTTGTGCTAGGTATGACTCCAGCCACTGGAGAGTTTTCCCCGATTCCCATTGACTTCAATTTTAATAGGGCTCCTTGGTACCACACTCGGTCAAATGCTGCCTTGATGTCAAGGGCAGTCACTCTCACCTCACCTCTGGAATTCAGCTCTTTTGTCCATGTTTGGACCAAGGCTGTAATGAGGTCTGGAGCCGAGTGGTGCTGGTGGAACCCAAACTGAGCATCGATGAGCAGGTTATTGGTGAGTAATTCCATCATTTTGCTGATGATTGAGAGTAGACTGATGGGGCAGTAATTGGCCAGATTGGATTTGTCCTGCTTTTTGTGGACAGGACACACCTGGGCAATTTTCTACATTGTGGGGTAGATGCCAGCATTGTAGCTGTACTGGAACTGCTTGGCTAGAGGCGCAGCTAGTTCTGGAGCACAAATCTTCAGCACTACAGCCGGGATGTTGTTGGGGCCCATAGCCTTTGCTGTATCCAGTGCACTCAGCCATTTTTTGATATGACGTGGAGTGAATTGAACTGGCTGAAGTCTGGCTTCTGTGATGGTGGGGATATCGGGAGGAGGCCGAGATGGATCATCCACTCGGCACTTCTGGCTGAAGATGGTTGCGAATGCTTCAGCCTTGTCTTTTGCACTCACATGCTGGACTCTGCCGTCATTGAGGATGGGGATGTTCACAGAGCCTCCTCCTCCCATAATTGTCTACCACCATTCACGACTGGATGTGGCAGGACTGCAGAGCTTTTATCTGATCCGTTGGTTGTGGAATCGCTTAGCTCTGTCTATAGCATGTTGTTTCCGCTGTTTAGCATGCGTGTAGTCCTTTGTTGTAGCTTCACCAGGTTGGCACCTCATTTTTAGGTATGCCTGGTGCTGCTCCTGGCATGCTCTTCTACACTCCTCATTGAATCAGGGTTGATCCCCTGGCTTGTTGGTAATGGTAGAGTGAGGAATATGCCAGGCCATAAGGTTACAGATTGTGCTGGAATACAGTTCTGCTGCCACTGATGGCCCACAGCGCATCATGGATGCCCAGTTTTGAGCTGCTAGCTCTATTCTGAATCTATCCCATTCAGCACGGTGGTAGTGCCACACAACACATTGGATGGTGTCCTCAGCGTGAAGACGGGTCTTCGTCTCCACAAGGACTGTGCGGTGGTCACTCCTACCAGTACTGTCATGGACAGATGCCTCTGCGACAGATAGATTGGTGAGGATGAGGTCAAGTAGGTTTTTCCCTCGTGTTGGTTCGCTCACTACCTGTCGCAGGCCCAGTCTGGCAGCTATGTCCTTCAGGACTCGCGGTCAGTAGTGGTGCTACCGAGCCACTCTTGGTGATGGACATTGAAGTCCCCCACCCAGAGTACATTCTGTGCCCTTGCTACCCTCAGTGCTTCCTCCAAGTGGTGCTCAACATGGAGGAGGACTGATTCATCAGCTGAGGGAGGACGGTAGGTGGTAATTAGCAGAAGGTTTCCTTGTCCATGTTTGACCTGATACCATGAGATTTCATGGGGTGCGGAGTCAATGTTGAGGACTCCCAGGGCCACTCCCTCCTGACTGTATACCACTGTACTGCCACCTCTGGTGGGTCTGTCTTGCTGGTGGGACAGGACATACCCAGGGATGGTGATAGAAGAGTCTGGGACGTTGGCTGAAAGGTATGATTCTGTGAGTATGGCTATGTCAGGCTGTTGCTTGACTAGTCTGTGGGACAGTTCTCCCAATTTTGGCACAAGTCCCCAGATGTTAGTAAGGAGGACTTTGCAGGGTCGACTGGGCTTGGTTTGCCTTTGTCGTGTCCGGTGCCTAGTGGTCCGATGCTGGGTGGTCCGTCCGGTTTTATTGTTATTGTGACTTTCTGTAGCGGGATTGTACAACTGAGTGGCTTGCTAGGCCATTTCAGAGGGCGATTAAGAATCAACCACATCGCTATGGGTCTGGAGTCATGTATAGGCCAGACCCCGGTAAGGACGGCAGGTTTCCTTCCCTAAAGGACATTAGGGCACCAGATGGTTTCGAGGAAGCACGTAAATATTTAGATATTTATCCACCACCTATTTAAATTAATCAGCCATCAACAGCTTTTCGAGAGATTCTGTTCTGTACATCCAGCACTCAATGGGGAAAAATATCTTCTTGCCTTTCTTCTTGCCTGAGGCTTGTTAATTTTAAAAATCATAATGCATGCATTAAATACAACATGACATAATTCTTCATTACAGTTGTGGTCTGCATATGTACTGTGCTCCTCCCAAAACAAGGATGCTGTTCGCCTGACCCTGGAACAAATAGATGTCATCAAACGGATGTGCAGGAAATATCCCGAATTTGAGTTGGTTACTTCTTCAAAAGGTACCAGTTAAGAACATTTCAATAAAGCTCATCTGGAAATTTAACATTTCTCAATTTATATATACGATAAAGAATATTGATGATAATTCAATTTGTTGATTTTTTTAAAATCTAGGCATCAATGATACTGAAAAAATAGCTTGTCTAATCAGTATTGAAGGAGGACACTCAATTGACAGCAGTTTAGCAGCCTTAAGGATGTTTTATGAACTTGGAGTACGCTCTATGTCTTTGACGCACAACTGCCACACTCCATGGTAATAAACTTTGTGAAATATGTTTTACAATGTTGGGGGGAGGGGGGGGAGATGATTTTTTTGTGCTCAAAGCGGAGAATGTCATGGGTATGATTTGAAGTTTTACACTCTTGGAATCCACTGTCAGCATTAAGCACTCCCAGGTCATATGTGGGTATAAGCCAGATGTGAAGTAAAGCAATTTCTACACTGTTACAACAAGATACCTTGACCTCAAACTCATAAAATCTCCCAGCAACTAAAGTAGAGTGAATTCATTTCCATTTTTCCGAATGCTAATTTAAAGCAAATTGTGCCAAGTTATGGGTAAATTTGTGCTGTGGACTGGTACTGGGAACTAGATTCAGGTTATTTTCCACAGGACTCTTACAGCTCTCAGAGAGGAGATATTTTTACCCCATCAGTCTGGGCTTTACAATGAACCAATTCTTCTGTACTTCCTGCCTGACTAATCCCAATAGAATCAATCCTCATTCTATAGATTTTATTACAGAAGACACACAGCGATATGAAGGCTGGGGAGACCTCATGTTACAGTTGCTGAGTTCAGTTGCAGGGTGATTAGCCCTCTGGATCTTCCCTAACTTCCTTACAATGGTCTCACTTTTTAAGCTCTGCTTAAAGACCATTACATTATGTCCTCCATATGCTTCACTCTTGGTTTTGCACCAACTTACATCAGCTCAGCATTCCAGAAAGTTGGTCTCATAACAAGTATAGAAAAGGTTAACATATTGTCGTGAAACAGATAGATGTATCTACTAGAAGATTAGAACTACACAAGGCTATCTTGTACGACAACAATTGGTACAGTCTTGGAGATTTGAGCTGATTTGTTGACATTCTACAGATATCGCCTGTTTCAAAAAATTCTGAAAAAAACTGTCTTTTAACTACAAAATGGAGTCCTGAACATAAAATGGATTCTTTAATGAAACCTTTCCTGCTGGTGTTCCTAACAGCCACTTTGCATCCAGATTTGATAAAAGGCAGGTTTAAATAGGTATCTATCCAGCAGACTATGCAATTACACTTTTCATTTTTAGCACTCAGTGACAGAGCGCAAGTGAAAACCAACCAACTGAAAACAGGCTTCCAGATGACTTTGTTCGGAGAAATGTCTATGATTAAAGAAACAATTTTAGACCCTATTGTGGAGATACTAGGCAATAGCTGATTTTATTTCCACCAAGGAAATGTGAAAAAGCAAATGATGAGGCAGTAGTTCTACAAACAATCCCTTTTTAGAATGATCAGCTTCGTTCTCTAAGCCTTGCCAGTAGCCCAAACCACTGGCATTAGAAAGAAGAGGAAAAAAATGGGATCTGACAGCAGTTCTAGATTTACTGATACTGATGGGACAAATTCACAGAGAAATTTAGTACCATCACTCCATGCACAACCAGGATGAAAATCCAGTTGATACCTGTTCGAACATCTGATGATGTTATTCCTTATATCAAGAACAGTGTCTAAGGCTAGAACAAATAATCAACTGTTTCCAATCTCTAGTCCTCAGCTTACTATTTTATTTTTGATTAATTATGATATTTTATGACAATTATGACAGCTAGCCCAACCCATGACTAATTTAACAGAGAACATAAACAGCTCAGCTTAAGATCACCTGCACGGTGGTGGTTAACTGGGACAGTGTTACTGACCTAACTTCTTAAATTTGACCCACATGTTGTAACAGATGCAGGTCGGTTGCTCTGGATTTTTCCATCCTATCCGTTCTGGTTTATGAAACATGAAAATGATCACCTCAGTAAACTAACTCATTACTCCATGCACTTGAATCAACACATTTCCTCCCCTCACACCCCAGTTTATTGCCCTCCCACATTGCTCATTGATTTAGCATATACTACCTTTCTAAGACATATTTAATATTACTAGGTAGGACGAGGGAAGAAATTCTGCTTAGGGAGTATGAGCAGCTAGGGGCTAAATTGAAAAGCAGAACCTCAAAGGTAATAACCTGAGCTACAAGCAAATTAGCATTGGGTGAATAAGATTAGAAAGTTAAATTTGTGGCTCAAAGATTGGCATGGGAGAAATGGGTTTCGATTCATGGGGCACTGGCACCAGTACTGGGGAAAGTGGGAGCTGTACCGTTGGGGCGGCCTTCATCTGAACCGTGCTGAGGCCAGTGTTCTGGCAAATCATATAACTAGGGCGGTAGAGAGGGCTTTAAACTAAATAGTGGGCGTGAGGGATCAAGTAGGGGAAGATGTGATAAGTTAAAGAAAGAAGACAAGGCAAGAGAGCAAGGTAGCATTAAGCGAAATGATAATCAGAAAGTGGGAGGAAGGGACATAGCATGCAAACTTAAGAGTGTGGCAGCAGATAAGGCTAGAGGTTGCAAAAATAGTAAAAAGACAGCACTTAAGGCTTTGTATCTGAATGCGTGTAGCATTCGTAACAAAATGCATGAATTGACAGCTCAAATAGAAATAAATATGTATGATCTGATGGTCATTACAGAGGCATGGCTGCAAGATGACAAAGGCTGGATCCTGAATAGTCAAGGGTACTTGACATTTCAGAAGGACAGGAAGCTAGGAGAAGGTGGAGGGGTAGCTCTGATAATTAAGGATGAATTGAATATAATAGAAAGAAATGACCTTAGTTCTAAAGACCAAGATGTAGAATCAGTTTGGATGAGATAAGAAATAGTAAAGGCAAGAAGTCACTTGTGGGAGTAGTTTATAGGCCCCCTAACAGTAACCACACTGTAGGACAGGGTATACAGGAAGAAATAATGGGGGCTTGTGAGAAAGCAGCAGCGATAATCATGGGTGATTTTAATCTACATATAGATTGGAAAAATCTGATTGGCAAAGGTAGCCTGGAAGATGAGTTCCTAGAGTGCTTTTGGGACAGTTTCTTGGAACAGCAGGTTCTAGAGCCAACCAGAGAGATCTGTTAATGTGTAATTAATCCTCATTGTAAAGGAGCTTCTAGGTAGCAGTGATCACAATATGATTGAATTTCACAATATGATTGAATTTCACAATATGATTGAATTTGAGGGAGAGAAGAGTAAGTCTAAGACTAATGTTTTAAACTTAAATAAGGGCAATTATGAGGGCATGAAGACAGAGCTGGCTAAAGTGAACTGGGAAATTAGGTTAAGGGATAGGTCAGTAGAAAAGCAGTGGCAGACATTTAATGAGATATTTCATAACACTCAGCAAAGATACATTCCAGTGAGAAAGAAAGACTCTAGGGGAAGAACGTACCATCCGTGGCTAACTAAGGAAGTTAAAGACAGTATCAAATTGAAAGAAAAAGCATACAATTCCGCAAAGATTAGTGGCAGGTCAGAAGATTGGACAGAATATAAAAACCAGCAAAGAATGACTAAAAGAATAAGGAGGGAGAAATTAGAGTACGAGAGAAAGCTAGCTAGAAATATAAAAACAGATAGTAAGAGTTTCTACAGGTATTTAAAAAGGAAAAGAGTAAGTAAAGTCAGCGTTGGTCCTCTAGAGAGTGTGTCTGGGGAATTAATAATGGGGAATAAGGAAATGCCGGATGAATTGAACAGATTTTTGTGCCCGTCTTCACTGTAGAGGATACAAATAACATGCCAGAAATAATTGTGAATCAAGAGGTGAAAGGGAGGGAGGAACTTAAAACATTTACAATCACCAGGGAAAGGATTTCGAAAAAATTATTAGAACTAAAAGCTGACAAGTCTCCAGGTCCTGACAGACTTCATCCTAGGGTCTTAAAATAAGTGGCTGCAGAGATAGTAGCTGCATTGTTATTAATTTTCTAAAATTCCCTAGATTCTGGAAGGGTCCCATCAGATTGGAAAATAGTGAATGTAACTCCTCTATTCAAGAAAGGAGGGAGACAAAAAGCAGGAAACTACAGGCCAGTTAGCTTAACATCTGTCATAGGGAAAATGCTAGAATCTATTATTAAAGAGGTTATAGCAGGTCACTTAGAAAATCTCAATGCAATCAGGCAGAGTCTGATTTGTGAAAGGGAAATCGTGTTTGACTAATTTATTAGAGTTCTTTGAGGAAGTAACAAGCAACGTGGATAAAGGGGATCCTGTGGATGTGGTGCACTTGGATTTCCAGAAGGCATTTGACAAGGTGCCACATCAAAGGCTACTACACAAAATAAGAGGTGTAGGAGGTAACATATTAGCATGGATAAAGGATTGGTTAGTTAACAGGAAACAGAGAGTAGGCATAAATGGGTCATTTTCAGGTTGGCAAGTTGTAACGAGTGAAGTGCCACAGGGATCAGTGCTTGGGCCTCAACTATTTACAATCTATATCAATGACTTGGATGAAGGGACCGAATGTATGGTTGCTAAATTTGCTGATGACACAAAGGTAGGTAGGAAAGTAAGTTGTGAAGAGGACATAAGGAGTCTGCAAAGGGATATAGATGGGTTAAGTGAGTGGGCAAAAATTTGGCAGGTGGAGTATAATGTGGGAAAATGTGAACTTGGCAGGAGGAATAGAAAAGCAGTATATTACTTAAATGGAGAGATTGCAGAACTCTGAAATACAGAGGGATCTGGGTGTCCTAGTACATGAATCACAAAAAGTTAGCATGCAGGTACAGCAAGTGATTAGGAAGGCAAATGGAATGTTGTCATTTATTGCAAGGGGAATGGAATATAAAAGTAGAGATGTTTTGCTACAGTTGTACAGGGCATTGGTGAGACCACATCTAGAATACTGTGTGCAGTTTTGGACTCCTTATTTAAGAAAAGATATAATTACTTTGGAGGCGGTTCAGAGAAGGTTCACTCGACTGATTCCTGGGATGAGGGGGTTATCTTATGAGGAAAGGTTGGACAAGTTGGGCCTGTATATATTGGCGTTTAGAAGAATGAGAGGTGATCTTATTGAAACACATAAGATCCTGAGGGGACTTGAAGGGGTAGATGCTGAGAGGATGTTTCCCCTTGCGGGACAGACTAGAACTAGAGGCCACAGATTAAAAATAAGCGGTCTCCCATTTAAGACGGAGATGAGGAGAATGTTTTCTCTCAGATGGTAGTGCGTCTGTGGAACTCCCTTCCCCAGAGAGTGGTGGAGGCAGGGTCATTGAATATTTTTAAGGCTGAGTTAGATAGATTCCTGATTAACAAGGGATTCAAACGTTATAGTTGGTAGACAGAAAAGTAGGGTTGAGGTCACAATCAGATCAGCCATGATCTTATCAAATGGCGGAGCAGGCTCGAGGGGCCGAATGGCCTACACCTGCTCTTAATTTGTATGTTCGTATGTACTTTGTTTCTCTAAATCTGCTTTTATCTTTATATTTCCTTGTAGCCTAAATCTCGTGATCTTTCATCATTTCTATTCTCTCCAGCACCAGGTGTTTACTTTTGAGGTCTCATGGAGTAGATTGAATAAAAGTCTTGCTCTCTAAAACATCCTTTTTCCATCATAGATCCAGAGAGAGGCTGGGAATCCTAAATTTCAACAACAAATTATTCGCAAAGACCCAAATGAACGATTATCTAGTGTATGAACATTGCAATTTGTTCATAAAGCAAAATCACAATTCTGTATGTTAGAGACACTTGATTTTAACTGTTTAATAAAACACAGAATTTACTGGCCGTTGCAAGTCAGCAGTTTGTACTAGCAGTTGCTTCAATCCATGTTCTTTAGTGTGGGTCAAATTGTTCCATCAGGGACCATTGATTTAATAGACTGGGTCAAATCAAGCAGGGGCACATCATTTCCCATTACCAAAGAGCATACAAAGAACTTGCATTCATATAGCACATCTCTCAGGAATGTTTTAAGGTGCTTCACGTACGATCAGTTAATTTGAAGTGCAGTTACTGTTGTTATGTAGTTAAGTGCAGCAGTCATTTTGTACACAGTAAGGTCCCACAAACTGCTGCGATATAAATAATTAGTTAATCTGTTTTTGTTGGTGCCTTGGGACTTTTTACTGCATTAAAGACGTTATATAAAAATGCAAGTAGTTGTTGTTGTTGGTTGGCCAGGACAATGAGAGAAACTGGCAGCAATCTCAGTAAAGGGGCATGTCCATCTCTGTTCTCAAGTTTTACAACAAAATTATACTGAGAAAAACAAAAGAGAAATTACATTAAAGGTGGAAGTTAAGAAAATAAAAATACCTGAAACATAAAATTAAGAAAATGACAATTTTAAAATCATGTTTTTGTAACACTTTCACCATAAAAAATATCTGATCCAGTAATGGAAGGGTGAGTTCATTGAAAAATCCAAGATCAGTAATGAAGTGATCATTTAAAAAAAACTGACATAATTACATTACTCCTAGAGCAGATGTACAGTGTATTTCATCCAAGAATACTTAACAAAATGAGAATGCAAGTCGGGAGTGGGCGACTCTGGCAGACATTTTTACAGTTCATTGGGCACTAAGTGGCACCAGAAGGTAGACTCTTATTATAGTCTGTAAAAAGAAAAAGTTCAGGAGAATTATCATGGAAATTCTAAATCTAGCCTCATATTTACAGTGGAGTCTGTTTGGAAAAAAATACCCAATTTAAACACCTCTAGCAAGTAGAGGTAACAAATCCAAGCGAACAGGGATTTGTAAAAAACAAATTAACAAATTTACTGGATTGTTTTGTGGACGTGACAAAATTGATCAGTGACAATGTGGTGATTAGTTATATACCTTGACTTTTAAAAAGCATTTGGATAAGGAAATTTACAGCTATAAAGTGAAAGTTCCTGTAATCAAGGAGCAAGTTGTAATTTAGTTATTGAATTGACTGGATTCATGGAGGCAGATGGGACTTATCAATCGTAATAGTGCAGCTGTGAGGCTTGCTGCTCATGATAAGTATCTTGAAGATATTGTAGATAGAACGTCAAGAATATTGCATACAGTGACCCCGATATTTACGGGGAGGTGGGGTGGGTACGGACAAGGCCGAAAACGGCTGATAAACCCGGCAAGGCCAGGGATGCGGAGGTCCTGCCAATCATAACGGCAGGACCTCATTAATATCTTCTAGCTCCATCTCTCTCCCAGCAGCTGACCATAGAAACATAGAAAATAGGAGCAAGAGTAGGCCATTTGGCCCATAGAGCCTGCTTCACCATTCAAAATGATCATGGCTGATCGTCTAACTCAGTACCCTGTTCCCACTTTTTCCCCTATGCCTTGATCCCTTTAGCATTAAGAAATATATCTATCTCCTTCTTGAATACATCTAATGACTTGGCCTCCACTGCCTTCTGTGGTAGAGAATTCCACAGGTTCACCACCCGCTGAATGAAGAAATTTCTCCTCATCTCTTTTCCCCTTCAAGTATTTATCCAATTACCTTTTGAAACTTATTATTAAATCTCCTCCACGTCCCTTTCAGGCAGTGCATTCCAGATCATAACAACTCGCTGCATAAAAGAAATTTTCCTCATGTCGCCTCTGGCTCTTTTGCCAATTACCTTAAATTTGTGTCCTCTGGTTACTGACCCTTCTGCTACTGGAAACAGTTTCTCCTTATTTACTCTATCAAAACCGTTCATGATTTTAAACACCTCTATCAAATCTCCCCTTAATCTTCTCTGCTCTAAGGAGAACAACCCCAGTTTCTCCAGTCACTCCATGTATCTGAAGTCATTCATCCCTGGTACCATTCTAGTAAATCTCTTCTGCACCCTCCCTAAGTTCCTTGACATCGTTCCTAAAGTTGGTGTGTGGTTGCGCCTAACAACATGCCTCTGCTGAATCATCTCCAATTTTCTTGGTCATTGTTCCTTTATGACTTGGGTTTCCCTGTCTTTTCTTAGACCCTTTAAATGCTCATTTTTGCCTTGTTCTTTTCCATCCAGTAAAAAAAAACATATCCTGTAATATTTATGCAGTCTAACAGCCTAAATGCCACCTGTCCACGTATTTCCCTGCACTTGCATGGTCCTCACTGGTGAGATCCTATGTGCATGGACAAGATGGTGCACAGTTTGGAGTTGCTGTGTGGAATGTGTGCACTAATTCAAACAAATATACAAGTCCCAGTGGTTCTGACTCCTTTTCTCTCTACTATCTTACATAAGCTACATTTAATTTAGGGCATTTGTACAAACCACCTAAACCATTTCCATTGTTGAAGCTTGTACACTTCAGTATCTTCTAGATCATTGAAGCCACTGATGACACATTTAGATTTGATGATGCAGCTGCAGAATGATGCACAAATTCCTCAGTAATGGTCATAACAAGATTTTAACAAAGAAAAGTTAGCTTTTTTCTGATGTTTGCTAACCCGAGTTGACATGGTTAGAATCAGAGTTGTGCTAAATACAGTGGGATAGTTGGTTAAAGATTTCTACCTGCAATATAACATTCTTTGTCTTTTCAATAAAATGAGTGAACAGAGGAAAATCCTCCTGCAAGTCATTGGTTATCACTCAAATTCTTTTCACATTTTGAGTTATTCAGTATTATGTCAAAATATATTATGAAGACTTCCTTGAAATTGTTCCAAGTTTAGTAGGTGTCTCCTTTGTATTTCCTCCATAGTTCAACATGTTCTTTGAACAATCTGTCCAATTGTTTCAGTCAAAACTCCCTGCCATTCCTTGCTTTCAAAAGTGCCTCTCAACACACTTCTTTACAGCTGCTCTTAGGGATCTGTTCCCAGGTTACCTTCAAATTTAGAAATGTTCCCTTCACCACATGGAAGAAAATATGTATATCACGTTTCCACTGTTACTTGTGACTCCTGTAGTGTTCGCTGACAAGTACAGTGTTTACTAAAAGGCCTTCTTCCATGGTTTCTTTGTGAGTTTGAGAATTTCGCAAGTTTGACCTTTCTTTCCCAATTACCATTTCTCAAAGTTAAGTTCCCAATTCAACTTCCAATAATAGATGCAGCATGACATGGCCGTGCTTTGATAATACAAGAGTACAGTTTTGTCATTTCAGCTCTGATGTCCGCTTGTTGTTGCAGGAGTCCACTTTCTATCAGGTCATTTAGGAGATTGATCTTCCTATTCTCAGCAGCTAGTCTAAAAAGGCTGGTTTGAAAACTTCCCTGTTTCCTCAGTAAATTCTCTGCCTTTGTTGTTGCTCCTATATGTAATATAAACATAGCAATTTACATAGAATGTACAGCACAAACACAGGCAATTTGGCCCAACTGGTCCATGCTGGTGTTATGTGAGCCTCCTCCCACTCCGCTTCATCTAACCCTATCAGCATAACCTTTTATTCCTTTCTCCCTCATGTACTTATCTAGCTTCCCCTTAAATGCATCAATGCTATTCGCCTCAACTACACTATGTGGTAGCGAGTTCCACATTCTAACCATGCTCTGGGTGAAGAAGTTATTAGATATTAGAAGGGGTGACCAAAATCTTGGTTAAAGATGTGGTAAGGAGAGTCTTAAAGGAGGAGTAGGAGTCAGAGGTGGAGAGGCTTAGGGAGGGAATTCCAAACACTTGGATTTTACTCAGTGATAGTAAACAGATTGCTGAAATGAATGGCAGGATTGGCAGAAGCAACAAACAGTAAGAAGTACTAAAGCCCACAGTAATGAAGAGCTCGGTCCACTTTTATATCACTAAGCTTGAAAGTGGGACCTCAGTTGAACGCTGCTGGTGTCTGCTACAATGGCGATTGTCGTTTATATTAGTTGTTTGTGGTGTTTTGTGCTGTGTGTTCTTGGACTCCAGGTGATAAGGAGAATATGAGTAAGCAAACCAATGGATGGAAAACATGCAGTGAATGGTCACAGAGTGCAAATCAGCAGCCTGCATCCCTTTCACTAACATTAAAAAATTATTCAGGTGTCATGTGACATGGGCTTGTGTTTTAAACCACGCTGCAGCTAGATTAGTCATTGGTTTGAATATGTGACTATATAAGACACAGTGAGTCAAACAAATAGATACACATATTGCATCAAAGTACACATTCAAGGAAAATGTAAGGAATTGGAAGAAAATTGTCAGTTAAATGAATACAGTCAACAAGAACAAGAAAGAGAATGTTTAACATAAAATTGCACAAACCAAACTCAAAATTTCGCTGCAAAAATACAAAATCGCATGTATAACACTCCTCCAAAAGTATGACTAGGTCATTTGTGGGAGTTGAGGTGACCAAGAACAATAGTAGGAAGTGAATGTAATTCTGATTTCAATCTTGACGAATTTAAATCAAATTTGATAAATATTCATTTTGGAACCAAGGATCTTTATTGGATAAAGAATTTTCCCAGATATGATCTTGAAGCCTTTCCTGCCTCCTTGTAGCTGGTGCCAACTCTCCCCGACACACTGCCGTAGATTATTTTAATTCAGGCTTCTTAATTAAAGAACTGGAGGAATCTTTCCCTTAGCACTTTCCAGCCACGGGTTCTAATTTTACAACTTTATATATTGTGTTTTTGTTTTTTAAAAAAAAGATATACATAGGTTATTAACTATGTTTGTATTACATATAGGAGCAACAGCAAAGGCAGAGAATTGACTGAGGAAACAGGGAAGTTTTCAAACCAGCCCTTTTTAGACTAGCTGCTGAGAATAGGAAGATCGATCTCCTAAAAGACCTGTTAGACAGTGGATTCCTGCAACAACAAGCGGACATCTGAGCTGAAATGACAAAATTGTACTCTTGTATTATCAAAGCATGGCATGACAAGATAGCCCAGTTGTTGGGAGTTTTTATAATGTTTTTTCAACATTTTAACACAGGCAGGATCTAGATGTCAAATCATTATGGTATTTTAATTTTAGCACACTGCTTCTTTGGGGAATAAATTGGGACAGCAGCTCCTTTATAGGTGGGAGATATACAATTTTTTTTCTCTTTCACACATACTCAAATGAACATTATAAGGTACATTATACAGACATAGAGATGTGGGAATAACTGACATGATTCCCAGTGCTATTGAGTCAGCAGTGACTGGGTTTGGATGTGAGGGGTTGGAGCTCAGCCCGTGTACATTTATTAATTTATAATATCATTAAAACACAGCAGCAGGAGGAGATAAGAGCAGAGAGAAGAAAATGGAAGGACATAAACATAGGAAATATATCTATATAGTAAGGACTGAAATGGTGACAGTTATGAGGAATAGGAATAATATCTATTCAAGAGAAAAAATTTAGCCCTCCAGAACCCAACCTTAAATCCCTTGGTCAAAAGGTCCAATTTTCTCCCCTTCTCTCCTGAACATGGTAACTTTTGCTAGGGCACAGCTGCACTGGCACCAACCACTCGCCATTATCTTACCCAAGTGAACATTCTTCATGTGTAAACCTAGACAACGAGTGTGATCAGTCTATTCAATGGAGGGCTTTACAGCTAAACCCAATTCTGCCTTCACTTGAAGTCTACATGTGTTCATTTTCCAGAAAGAGTGGAAATCTTGCCTTATTTTTCCTTTTCCTATCACCACTGTTTCAGCTGAGATTGGTTAACCCACCACAGAGTGGAGATCACACCTGGGTCCTTGGTAGTTTGTGTCACTCAATTGCATACTGAACAGTGCACTTACCTACTGAACTTTTAATTTCTTTTAGTCTTTTTTACACTAGATTATTTTCCTCAGGTTCAGCATCTCAAACTCCCTTGTAAGCAAGCTGTTTATCCCTGCGACCTGGAGTGTGCCTTTACTTCCCAATATTTAAGTAAATGTAGAAAGTCCAGAGATCAAATGGACAACATTCATCAATTACTAGATATACCATATACTCTCGCATAATTTCCTTGACTCCGGAAAGAAGAAATATGAACACTATCAGACAATGGCTTAAGCTGTAAAATACTAGTCAGATTTATTGAACAGTAAACAGATAAAGAATAATAAATAAGAATAGTAGATGAACAGCAAATACAGATTTTACTATTCCTCCTTGAAGTAATTGAAAACAAAAAAGGCGCTTCTGCACTCACCCGTACTGTAAACTGGATTGAAATTACAGTGCCTGAATAATATGTAGCGATATGTTGCGGAACAATCCACAGTGTTTCTGACCTGCGTCAATCTGTGATGGCTTTAGAATGACTGCTGACGGAGTAAATCAGCTTCAGATATATCAAGGTCCTTCAAAAGATCTGCCAGAACAAAGACATTTTTAAAAAATGTATCTCAAATGAATTAGAGTTGCTAATCAAACAAATACATTACAAGATATTAGTACCTGAATTGAGAGGCTTGTCCCTTTACTTAGGGAACACATTAACCTGTCCCACCTGAATCCTGCTAGAAGAATCCAACTAATGGCAATTAGTAACCGCTCCTTGAAAACAACGGCGCAGACAAGCAGGCACAGAGCTCCAATTTACCACTCCTACTAGAACAATAACTTGCATTTACATGGTGTCTTTAATATATAAAAATGTCCCAAGCTGCTTCACAGAAGCACAAGGAAAAAATGGATGCTGAGCCAAAGAAGAAGATAGTAGGAGGTGTGACCAAAATTTTGGTCAAAGAGATGGTTTTTGAGAAGGGTCTTAAAAGGAGAGGGAGAGAGCAGTGCAGAGGCAGCGGGGTTTGGTGGGGGGGAGGGCGGAATTCAAGAGCATGGGGCCTAGGCGATTGAAAGCATTGCTGCAAAAGGGTGGGGCAAAGGGAGGGAGATTGCACAAGAAGCAAGAGTCAGAGGAATGGAGGAGGGGAATTGTAGCACTAGAGAAGACTACAAAGATAGGTAGGGATGAGGCCATGGAGAGATTTAAATACAAGGATAAGAATTTTCTATTTGAGACCTTGGGGGACAGAGCCAATGTAGATCAGTGAGGACATGGGTGATGGGCGAATGGGACATACATTGGTGTGGATTTATGGATTAGAAACTGGACTGAAATAATGACATTCGAGCTGCTGTACATAGTTTTAATTGTTCTTTGCACTTTTTAATTTGCATTATGGGTAGGTAGAGGTTTTTAATCACCATTCTCACTGATGATGTGTCTCCCTAACATCTACATTGGACAATCATCTGGCTGTGGATATAATGTGTATCAAACATTTTCGTTGTTTATCTTTAAGTGAACCTTAATTTTAACCCTGTGGTATAGTGACGCAAGAAAAGAGAATAAATAATATACCATATTAATATACCATTTATTAATTTTTGCCACACAGTGCACTTACCCACTGAACTAACAAAGGAGCTATCTTGAAGCAAAGTTGGAAGTACCTCTTCTTTATGGTCTTCCTGTAGTGGCTCCTAATCTGTTAATTATGATTGAAGGTGTACTACATGTTGTACACCTGATAGGGTATATTACTATTACAACATGAAGTGCATTCAGTAATGTGCAAAGTTCTTTCAATATGTCGGTTATCTTGTAGATTTTATCTCTGATTAAAATTGTAAAGTGCACTCACTGATATTTATGTTTTCAGGGCAAAGAGTGCAGTAGTGGGTCTTGGCAATATATATCACACAAATACTAACTTAACACAGTTTGGTCAGGTAAGATTTTATGTTTTAAATACATTTTTGTGTTTTGCCCTCCTTAGGCAGTGATGATTCTGCTATTGCCGATTCACCTCTCTGATCAGCCTGTGCTAATTCTATTACATTCATTTTGTACTTGCAATGTATCTAATGTGATGCACACCAGCAGTTCATCCAGGAGGATGTCCTGGAGGGGTCAAGGACAGAATCTATTTGGTTAGAGATAAGAAATAAAAGAGATGCCATTACATTACTGGGTGTATTCTATAGGCCGCTAACTAATTGGAAGGATATAGAGGAGAAAATTTGCAGGGACATTATAGAGGTGCAAAAACTATAGAGTAGTGATAACTGAGGACTTCAATTATCCTAATATAGACTGGGATAACAATAATAATAAGGAGCACAGAGGGGGAGGAATTTTTGAAATGTGTCCAGGATAACCAGTATGTTTCTTACTGCAGTTGTACAGGGCCTTGGTGAGACCACATCTGGAGTATTGTGTGCAGTTTTAGTCTCCTTATCTGAGGAAGGATGTCCTTGCCATGGAGGGAGTGCAACAAAGCTTTACCAGACTGATTCCTGGGATGGCAGGACTGACGTATGAGGAGAGATTGGGACGACTAGCCCTATATTCACTAGAGTTTAGAAGAATGAGAGGTGATCTCATTGAAACATATAAAATTCTGACAGGACTAGACAGACTAGATGCAGGGTGGATGTTCCCGATGGCTGGGGTGTCCAGAACCAGGGGTCACAGTCTCAGGATACGGGGTATTCCATTTAGAACCGAGATGAGGAGAAATTTCTTCACTCAGAGGGTGGTGAACCTGTGGAATTCTCTACTGCAGAAGGCAGTGGAGGCCAAGTCATTAGATGTATTCAAGAAGGAAATAGATATATTTCTTAATGCTAAAGGGATCAAGGGATATGGGGAAAAAGCGGGAACAGGGTACTGAGTTAGACAATCAGCCATGATCATTTTGAATGGCGGAGCAGGCCCTATGGGCCGAATGGCCTAATCTTGCTCCTATTTTCTATGTTCCTATGTTTCCGGCCCAATGAGGAAGGAGGCATTGCTGGACTTCGTTCTAGGGAAAAATGCGGGCCAAGTGGAGCAAGTGTCAGTGGGCGAGCATTTAGGGAGCAGTGATCATAGTATCATAAGGTTTAGGATAGCTATGGAAAAGGACACGGACCACTTTAAAGTAAAAATACTCAATTGGAGAAGGGCCAATTTCAATGGGATGAGAACAGATCTGGCCCAGGAAAATTGGAATCAAAGATTGGCAGACAAAACTGTAATTGAACAGTGGGTGGCCTTTAAGGAGGAGATGGTTCAAGTACAGTCTAGGCACATTCCCACGAGGCAGAAACGTAGGTCAACTAATGCCAGAGCATGTCAGAGGAAAAAAGGGGCGTATGACAGATGTCAGGTTGATAACACAAGTGAGAACCAGGCAGAATATAGAAAGTTCAGAGGGGAAGTGAAAAAGGAAATAAGAGGGGCAAAGAGAGAGTATGAGAATAGACTGGCGGCCAACATAAAAGGGAATCCAAAAGTCTTCTACAGGCATGTAAACAGTAAACGGGTAGTAAGAGGAGGAGTGGGGCCGATTTGGGACCATAAAGGAGATCTACTAATGGAGGCAGAGGGGATGGCTAAGGTACTAAATGAGTACTTTGCATCTGTCTTTACCAAGGAAGGAGATGCTGCCACAGTCTCAGTAAAGGAAGATATAGTTGAGATAGTGGATGTGCTAAAAATTGATAAAGAAGAGGTACTTGAAAGGCTAGCTGTACTTAAAGTAGATAAGTCACTCGGTTCAGATGGGATGCATCCTAGATTGCTGAGGGAATTAAGGGTGGAAATTGTGGAGGTACTGGCCATAATCTTCCAAACATCCGTAGTTACGGGGGTGGTGCCGGAGGACTGGAGAATTGCAAATGTTACACCTTTGTTCAAAAAAGGGTGTAAGGATAAACCCAGCAAATCTAGGCCAGTCAGTTTAACCTCAGTGGTGGGGAAACTTTTAGAAACGATAATCCAGGACAGAATTAACAGTCACTTGGACGAGGATGGATTGATTAAGGAAAGCCAGCATGGATTTGTTAAAGGCAAATTGTGTTTAACTAACTTGATAAGAGTTTTTTGATGAGGTAACAGAGAGGCTAGATGAGGGCAATGCAGTTGATGTGGTGTATATAGACATTCAAAAGGCGTTTGATAAAGTGTCGCACGGTAGGCTTATCATCAAGATTGCAGCCCATGGAATAAAGGGGGCAGTAGCAACATGGATAGAAAATTGGTTAAGGGACAGGAAACAGAGAGTAGTGGTGAACGGTTGTTTTTCGGACTGGAGTGAGGTGTACAGTGGTGTTTCCCAGGGGTCAGTGCTGGGACTACAGCTTTTCTTGATATATATTAATGACTTGGACTTGGGTGTACAGGGCACAATTTCAAAATTTGCAGATGACACAAAACTTGGAAAAATAGTAAACAGTGAGGACGATAGTGATCAAGAGGATAGAGACAGACTGGCGGACACATGGCAGATGAAATTTAATGCAGAAAAATGCGAAGTGATACATTTTGGTAGGAAGAACGAGGAGAGGCAATATAAACTAGAGGCAATACAAACAACTCTAAAAGGGTACAGGAACAGAGAGATCTGGGGGTATATGTGCACAAATCGTTGAAGGTGGCAGGGCAGGTTGACAAAGTGGTTAAAAAAGCATACGGGATCCTGGGCTTTATTAATAAAGGCATAGAGTACAAAAGCATGGAAGTCATGATGAACCTTTATAAAACACTAGTTCGGCCACAACTGGAGTATTGTGTCCAGTTCTGGGCACCCCACTTTAGGAAAGATGTGAAGGCCTTAGAGAGGGTGCAGAAGAGATTTACTAGAATGATTCCAGGGATGAGGGACTTTAGATACGTGGATAGACTGGAGAAGCTGGGGTTGTTCTCCTTGGAACAGAGACGGTTGAGAGGAGATTTGATAGAGGTATTCAAAATCATGAAGGGTCTAGATAGAGAGAAACTGTTCCCATTGGCAGAAGGGTCAAGGACCAGAGGACATAGATTTAAGGTGGTTGGCAAAAGAACCAAAGGTGACATGAGGAAAAACTTTTTTTTTTACCCAGTGAGTGGTTATGATCTGGGATACACTGCCCGAGGGGGTGGTGGAGGCAGATTCAATCATAGCCTTCAAAAAGGAACTGGATGAGCACTTGAAAGGAAAAAAATTGCAGGGCTACAGGTAAAGGACGGGGGAGTGAGACTAGCTGGATTGCTCTTGCATAGAGCCGGCGCAGACTCGATGGGCCGAATGGCCTCCTTCTGTGCTGTAACCTTTCTATGATTCTATGAAAAGTTCGCCAGGAGGATACAGCACAAATCCAAAGTGGTGATAATGAGTCTGGACAAGGCACGGGTACAGCTATACCTGGAGTACTGTGTACAATTCCAGCTGCTCTACTGTAGTCAGGATATCCTGGCATTAGATGCAGTGCAGAAAAGGCAGCCAAAACTGGTAGTGAGCTCAATGCATCTGAGCTACGATGAGAGATTAAAGAGCCCAGGATCATGTACTCTGGAGAAGAAAAGGTCCAGGGGAGATATTACTCAAGATCCTTAACGGAATAGATAAATTGAACCTCAATAATATGTTTGAGATTGTCACAAACTCTAGAATAGGGGATGCTGGATTGAGCTTAGAAGAGGAAAGTGCACAGAAAGTTTAAATTTAACTGCTTTAAGCAGAGGGTGGTGAACGTGTGCAATGGACTGTTCAGGGAGGCACTGCAGGCAGATAGAGCGGACAAATATAAGGGAAAACCAAATGCATAGTTGAAGGTGCGGGTGATTGAGGAGTATTCGTTTTTGGGACTAGCCAGACGGACGGGAATTTATTCCATTCCCGTACGTTCATATGCTACTATATTATCCATTTCTATCATTAGTTCCCTGTATTTACAGCTCTGAATTTTTTATACCATTTTAAATATTTGCTTGTATGCTGTGACATCAAATCATAGAATCACTTGTTTTGCAATATCATAATCGGTGCTTATTGCATTTTCACATGTACATTCGGTCAACAGTACTATAACGAAGCGATGATACCAAACTTTCTGACCTTACTTCTCTAGCCTACTTATGGTGATTTGCTTTAGAATCTATGTTTTCCCTTTTCCTAAAATTTAGAATAAGTTCGAGTTGATGAAATTATTCTGCACAGAATTATGGGCTGGATCCACTGTCTCTCACTCTTCAATCTCTTTAGTCTTTCTTTGCTAGTGCGAGTGCACGTTGGTGCTACTTGTCCTTTTCATCCATTTCACTTGTGAAGAGCCTTCTTGTGCTGGTGCTGTTGTTCCTTTTCTTCACCCTTGCATCTATGCTGAGCCTATTCTGTTTGTGCTGCTTCCAGCAATCTTTATTTGTATTTGCCACGAAAGGCAGCTTTCATAGGCAGTCATGTGCCTCCTCAGCATGAAGTGACTGAATAATGTGTCTCAGGGTTAACAATCCATCTTGGTACCACTGGGATATATACTGAAATCAGTATGGGTTACCCATCGCACGTTCCTGATTTGGAAAAACATCATACTAACGGACCATATAGTTTGGGCTAAAACTACTAATTCAGTTTAATATGAGAAACAAATATACACAGAAGGAAGTTACGTCAACAGATAAAATGATGACTTAATACTTATCTTTGATAATTTAAACCTTTTTCTAAAATCAAAATAAGATTCGTTTAAAAATATGAAACAGGACTGAACCCTGTTTGTCACAATATTCCTTGAACTATTCAATTAGTTCAGACTTCTATACCCCTGACATTATCAAAACATTATTTTTAAAACACTAAAAATAATGGGCTTGAAAGTGTAAGTGTATGGATGCTTAACACATTTCTCTGAAATTCCTCTCTCTTATTTTAGCAGATCCATTGACATTTGTTTCGGATGGGTTAATGCCTCTGCTAAAATAGCAGAGAGAGAAATTTCAGACAAATGTGTAAAGTGCACTATTGTCCGACAGCATGGCAATGGTCCGAATTAGTAGAATGCATCCCAGCTGGAGATAATAAGTATTTATGTTTTTTCCCATTCATCGTGTTCACCATTGCTCAACAAGTACTAGCCAGTCTCACTTGGAGAGTTAAACATCCTGTTTTTACAGCTGGCCTGTGATTTATTCTCTTGATCTGGTGATGGAGTTTTGTTCAAAACAAGTTCGATAGCTGAAATTTATTTATAACTAAGAAGATATCTCAATATTTCCTTATCTGATTACTGTGGGAATGAATGACTTATTCCATCCCTAACGCATCCGTTGTTTGGATTTTGATAATTTTCTGAGTTTGGCTTAAGCAAATGCAGCCCAATTCTCTTCTATACAGATACTCCCATACAGATAATTAGAATCTCAATAAAATAAGATAGAAATTATTTATTCAGTAAATGAATGCCATACTTGCCTCCCACACATTTCTTCCAGTGGCCTACAAACATTCTGGTCTAATCAAATTTCTGACAAGTTCCTGACAAGTTTTAAGGCTTCTAACAGATTAATCTATTACCTCCTATGAGCGTGGGAAGTTGCTGTTGCATTTAGTGTTGGGATAGAATGCCAGATTCACATGTTAGTTTTACTAAAATGAACATCCTTTACAAATAGTCAATTGCCTCAATTGATTAAATGCTCCTGAGCAGGTTGAGATCTGAGCCAACTCGGGAATTGGAGCTTCACCGGCCAATGGATGGGCAGACAATCTTCACTTTCTAATCCCCCATCTTAAAAACGTGACAGCCATGTCTGCATCTGATCCTATTGCACACAAAATGGGTTATCCTCCATTTAACTGGGCTGCTGTGTACAGTCCAGCTGGAGAAGAGTGCGTTTGCTCATGTGCGGAATGACTTTTTATGAAAAGTATTTGGAGAAACAAACTTGGTTTGGGAAGGAGGAGGATGCAGAAGATCCAGACATTTTTTTTGTCACGGTGACATTCCACTCAAATGACACAATAATGTGCTTCAGTGACATTTAAATTGTTGCCCATCAGAGAGTTGTTAGAAATGGTGGATCCTAAGAGTGAAGGTTCCAAGGAAGTGAGGGAGTGGGGCAGGGTAAACTGCGGGATTAATGCTGCGTCCTGGGACTTGTTGCCTCTGTGATCTTCAGTAAATTACTGAGTATTTAAGGAATAATTACTGTCCCCCAGGATTCACAGTTATGGCAGAAAGGCTTCAAATATAAGTGCAAATCACTATGGCCGATCATTAGTCCCTTACACACTTTGATCCTGGTTACAGGTTCTGAGTATGATCAGGGTGCTGCTTGTACCCAAGTAACTAAATATACTAAAAGGTGACTAAAATGACAGCATCACAGCCACTGATTCTATATAATTATATATAACAAAGCATCACCATAACAGGTCAGAATGTTGAAAATGTATTTCCACGGTGGATGAAGTTGTTCAGTACTGCTTGTTTAATAATATTAGTTGCAAGTAATAAGAGCTCAGAGTATGTCCTGGGCAGGGAAACCTCTTCAAAACTGAACTGCTTCTCTTAAGAAACCTTTATTCTTTCTTCTGGCCTCTAACAAACTATCTTGGGGTCCTGTTCCTAATTGTAAATACCCAACAGCAACACTGGTTATAAGCAGTAATGCAGTATAGTGTGTCACCTTCCATTCATTGTCTATTATTAGCTATCCACACATCATGTATACTTCCTGTCCATTCTGTAATATTGCTGTGAATGCAAAGTTTAATGCCGCTGATTACTTATGTTCTGATACAGCAGTCAGGCTGCAGATCATGATTGCATCTGTTTGCCCCCTGCCTGGAAACCTGTCTGTAACTGGTATAATCTATCGCTCCCATTATACTGATACTGCTCCTAGAATAGATTTCCAATAACCTGTGTCTCAACCTTTTCTCTCTTTCCTCTTCCATTTATAATTTGTTTTTTCTCCCCTTAAGGTGTCCCTGAAGCAACCAAGGTCGATTTATACTGCTACTTTTGCGAGGAACGCCTAAATGCAAAAGTGACAGTGTAACTCAGAAGAATACTGAGCGCACTAAAGCCCTCAGTTATTAGATCCCTGCAGGAGACCATCTTACACCAGTTTGAATCCCCAAAGAGTGCAGTTTAAATCTAGCCTAAGAAGATAGACCGACAAGCTGCTGCCTGGCCTCTGACAACCTTGGTGGTCCACAGAAGAGGTCCTCTTTCCCCCCTTTCCTTTTGAAGGTGAATCTGGCCTTTGCTTGTACCTTCCACTGAGGAATCAATGAGATTGGAAACTCACTGTAAACTGGAGGGATGCATGCATTTGTGTCCTAGCATTCCAGTGGAGCGACTTCCAGTACCTTGCTGGGTGGGGAAACCTCTTCAAAACTGAACTGCTTATCTGTAAGAAACCTTGTTCTTTCTTCTGGCCTTTAACAAACTATCTTGGGGTCCTGTTCCTAACTGTAAATACCCAACAGCAACACTGGTTATTGGCAGTAATGCAGTATAGTGTGTCACCTTCCATTCATTGTCTATTATTAGCTATCCACACATCATGTATACTTCCTGTCCATTTTGTAATATTGCTGTGAATGCAAAGTTTAATGCCATTGCTGTCCCACAGGCCGCTTTGTGCTTCCTTATTATTGAGCTCAAACTTTGTACGTGTAATACTTGGGGTACAATTTAGGGCAAAGAAGCACTAGATATGTTTTCAGCAAAACGCACATCAAGCAAAAGGAATAAAACAGAGAAATTGAGTAGCCTTCTCTTGAAAAAGTCAATCAGGTAGTATCAATTTAAGTATGCAGGCTTTGTAAGTGACACTTAAAAAAAAACCTACAATTTTCTGCTGAGAACACAATAATTGGAATTATTGGAATACAATAAAAAAGTTTAAACACTGTCCACATCTAAACACTCACCATGGTTAACATAGCACAGCTTTGAAATATTTGTAAAAAGCTTTCTACCAGAAAAGTAAGAGTAATCTCTGGGCGACATGGACATGTTGGGCCAAAGGGCCTGTTTCCATGTTGTAACTTCTATGATTCTATGATTCTATGATTCTATCTCAGAGCACTGTTTTTTTGAGGGTACAATCTACCCCATCCCTAAGTCAATTTTCCCCTTTGACCTCATGTCTATTTATGGTTGGGAGGGTGGATGAGCATCTGTTAAGCCTTTGCTAAACCAACGGCTAGGAAGCTCGTAACACTGATGACTGTTGTGCTGGCTGGATGGGGAAATGCCTGGTTTCCTCCCAGCTTATATCGGGAACTTAGTGATGTGGGGAGTGTTATGTTTTGGATTCTAACACTAGACATTTTCTTGGATTCAACGTCACCAGCTACTCCATAAGTGGACCTCATGCCCCCTACAATTTGGAGTAAAGGAAAAGGAGACCCAGGGATTGTAACAGAGAACTCTTAATCTGTACAGCAGCTACTGGAATGCATCACATGCTGCCGCACAATATACTCTTTTGGAAAAGTGGCCTGAATGTACATTCTGACGAGACTGAGACTTGAGTTATAAATCAGCAAGTGGTTTTAATTAAGACAATGAATAAACAGTAAATCGTATAAAACAATGACTCATACCTTTCCCTGTGCTCCTCAATACATAAAATAATAAAGACATCACCCAATTTCTCTCTAAACACACATTCTATGACTTTAAACTCACTTTTTATTTTGTGGAACAAGCTACTGTTCAAAAACTAGAGCAGCTCTTCTGCTGGCTGGCACGGAGTTTAAACATGGTTCTCTGGCTGCAAAACTGACACAAAACTAATTTCTCAGGCCGGTTTCTTGCTGACTCTAGCCATGAAGAATAAATCATCTAATTAGACACAAAGTACATTTTTGTCTCAGACACAAACCCATGTCTCACTGATCCATAGCATTGCGTACTGGTGCGTTAGGCCCTGAATTTCCTCACAGTCATAAAGGTGTCAGATCCTTCGTGAGACAGGACGTCCGCCTGCTTACTATTTGCACCCCAGACCCTAGCCCGCTTTCCTTGTCAGGAACAGATGCTTGCAAGCATCTGTGCCATTTACGATGTAACTGGGGCATCAGATCAGAAACTCATTGTGGTGCTTTACCTCAGCATAGCTTTCAAAGATTTTTTTTTTAAATGGCCTGGTTTTGAATCTCATGGCTTTCCTACTGAAATCAATTACTTTTTGCCATAGGGAAACTGGCCATTTAAAATTTAGTCTCCTTCCCAAGGACCTTAGCAATGCTGGAGGCCAGGGATTACATAGGTGTCCCTTGTGCCCAGCATTGCTGGGGCAGAAATGGCAGGAATTATGGTGTGTTTGACATATTTCCCTCATTTGCATGGCTCATACGCTCACCCGTATGTGGGCAGAACCATTAAGCACTAACGCCAAATCCAAGGAAAATGATGTGTGGAAACCCAGTGTATCTGGGTCCTGCCGTAACTGCCTTCTTTGCCTGTCCAGATTTCAGCATATTTAGTGCCAATTTTGGGAGGAAATTCAAGGCCTAAACTTGCATCAAAATTAGTTAGTGAATCAGTGATGTAGTTTGGACATAGCAATGTTATCCAGAGGAAATTTATAGTTTGGGCTTCTTGGGAGTTTTATCTGTGTTTAATTGCCTCCCTCTGGGGAGAGGGTGGAGGAAAGGGAGCAGAGGGAGGAGGGATGGGGAGAAGTTGGAAGGAGAAGGAAAGGAGGGGAAGAGGAGGAGGGATAGTGAGAGGAGGAAAGAAGGGAGAGCGAGAGGAGGAAAGGAGGGAGAGCGAGAGGAAGGAGGAGGAAAGGAGGGATGGAGAGAAGAGGAAAGGAGGGAAGAGGGGCAGGAGGGAGTAGGAGAGGTGAAGAGGGAGAGAAGGGAAGGGGAGGAAGATTAAAAAACATGCAAGATTTGTCTTTATAATTGTTATAACTTTTTTTAATATTATAATCGTAAAATGTAAAATGAGAAAAAAAATTAGCTATGCAGGCTCTATCTTCCTCAACCCTCCCCTCCCCCCTCCACCCCCCCAGACCACACCTGAAGTGTAGCCTAGAGGACAGATGGAGACCTGTTTCCAGCCTCTCAGTGTGGTGCTGTGAACTGACGATGAGGGGTGTCAACAATTTAGCGACAGTCTACTTCTTGTTTTCTTCTGTCAGAAAGCACTCGGCATCTGTTTAGCGCTTCCCAGCAGCAACATAGCTGCAGGTGCAAAACCATGGACCATAGCTATTTTCTTTAAGTTATGTTGATTGAGGGTTAAATATTGGCCAAGTCACCTGGGAGAACTCCCCTGCTCTTCTACGAAATAGCGCCGTGTTATCTTTTACATTCACCTGACAGGGTTAAACACCTTCACCTCGAAGACCTGGGCTCCAATCTGGCCCAGACTGATGGATTGGACATTGTCTCTGTCTGGTGACTGTAGGGGTCCTGTGTGAAATTAGTTTGGGCAGTCTCAGTCCAGTTGCTAGTGGAAATGAGCCTACAGCAGAAACTGGCACTAACTGGCAAAGTCATTCAGACAGGCTTAAGCACAGTAGGTGGGGAAAGTATAAAACTCTCATATTGGCGCAGTAAGGAGTGTTCTTCTGAGGTTGGGGCAGAGCTGTACGCTATATCTGGCTGGGATATACCTGGCCTGGGAGTGCTTGATGCTGACACTAGCTGCCTGAAATGGAAAGTGTTTCTTTCCCCAGCACTGACTGACATCAGTCACCTTGATGAGCATGAAAGGAAAGTTTAAAAAGGTTAAAAAATTTTAATCAATGCTGATTTTGTTCCATCTAATTTCAGTTAAGCACTTTAGTTCTAACAGTAGTTATAGCGGTTTTTCATGTGGGCCTTCAATAAAAGATCCACCAATAAACTGTGTAACTACAATGAGAAATTTTATGTTGACATTTTAGGAGGTCGTGCTGGAGATGAACAGACTGGGAATGATAATAGATCTGTCGCACACTGCCGCTGACACTGCAGAAACTGTCCTTATGATCTCCAAGGCACCCGTTATATTCAGTCATTCCTCTGCCTATGCCATCTGCAAACATCCCAGGAATGTTCCAGATAAACTTCTTCACATGGTCGTAAGCGATTTAAACTCAACTCTAGTATGTGCTTCTCTTTAGTAACTGTTTATGGAACACATTAAATTACAAGTTACTGATCTATAACGCAGACTTGCAGTAGCAGTGGAGAATCTACATTTGCACAGGAGAATCTACCATCATTAGGCACGAGCAGGGCTCAGTGTAAAGTATAATGTAATACATAGGTCGGGAATTTCCTCTGAGCTCCATCACAGTAACTTTGCCGCAAGTGCAGCAGAACCTCTATTTACACCGTTATACTTAGGATTTTATGGCAACTCACTTATGTAGGTCTGGCTACTAGAGCCAAGCCTTCTATACTTCTGATTTTATAAAAAGTGGTATTTTAGTGTTGGGTGGCACAGTGGTGCAGTATATTATTTCTCCAACGTGCTACGCCACAGAGGGGAACAGCATGCTTCTGTGCTGGTCATTTCCCCACGCAGTGAGTCCCTGATCTCAGCTGTGTCATCAGAAGGAAGATGTCAAATGCAGGCCAACAGATGCTTTACAATGAGGGAAGAAAAACTCGAAGAGTTGCCCCAGGCTGTCCTCATGCCCCATCTGGTGACAAGTTAAAGGAAATTATTGGCAGAAGCCTGGAGGCAGGTTACCTGCCCAATCTCTGAGCCAGGGATTGCACAGGAAGATCTGAAGATGAGGTAGAAATCAAAGGTGACTTTAAAAATGAGGATTAAATAAATAATTGAGTGCTCAGTTAAGCTGCAATTTTCTTTTGTGTGTGTTTTCCAGAAAAAGAATGAAGGCCTAGTGATGGTGAACTTTTACTCTGGTTTTGTGGCCTGTCAGAAGTCTTCCAATATTTCTATAGTTGCAGGTACATGATTTAAACAATTGTATTAGGATAAGGAAATGGTGTGCTGATCTGCCCCTTTGTTATTTTAGTAGGGATAAATCCTTTGACGTTCCCATTTTCAGCCAAATTAGAAATTGTGCTTTTTGATAAAATTCTCTTATGTGCCTGTTCATAAAATGTTTTAGGGTGGCAATACTCATAAGATGTTGAGGAGATGCAGAGAAAAGCTGTGCTTTGATTTTGGATAAATATCGAGATCAAAATCAAAGGGCATGTCCCTTAAAGAAGCTGAACTGAGCCTCCATCATTTGCCCATTGTTAAACTGTATATTTTTTTGTATATTTATAAAGTGAATATGAATTTAATCCACTAATCAGGTGGAAAAGCATATTTGGGGGATTGGTACAGGGGATTGGTGAAGTGAAAAGCTCAGGAGTATGTAAATCAAAGTGGAATAGATGAGACTAGAGCATGAAGCTTCTGCAGGTGAGGTGCTGTGAAAAATAAATTATGAACTGTAACAAAGGACTGGCATCGCCTCTGCTCTGCTACATTGCTGTGATAAATATAGAGCAGAGCTTTAAGCAGCATCCCACATCGTAACTGACACTTGCAGAGATTCTGTCCTAACAAAGCTGTAAATACACTGGGACTTGAACCTCGAAACCATGCCCCAGTAACTATTGAGGCAGAGAATATAACATAAAAGAGAATTGGATGAGTATTTTAAAAGAAAGAATATAAAAGTATGTGGGGGGGGGGGGGGAAGGGCTGGGAAATGGGTTTAGTTCCAGTTGAAGAGATAGCACTGGCACAGGTGCAATGGGCTGAATGGCTTCCTACTGTGCTGTAAATTCTATAAGGTGGGATAATATCTGGGTCTGTTATTACATGGTGCAGTTGTAAATCAATACAAGCAAATTAAAAATCTGCATCTCATACGCTCAATAACTGACATTAAAGCAGCATGTGTTTTGTTTAAAACAAATTTAATTACTTTTGATTTCATTGTAATGAATACCTTGAATTTTGAACTTCGCTGAGGACAAAATTAGAGAATATTGGACTTTTCGTCAGGGTCGGTTACAATTTGCACCTGCTGTTACAGATCATTTCGACCACATCAAGAAGATTGCTGGATATAGTTCGGTTGGAATAGGTGGAGACTATGATGGTGCAACTGGGTTTGTATGCGGTGTAATTCTAACAGTTACTACTTCTTTTGCTACGTTGCCAATTATCTCCTGACATTTGTGGTGGGTTGCAGATTCCCCCAAGGTCTAGAAGATGTGTCAAAATATCCTGCACTAATTGAGGAACTACTGAGGCGCAAATGGACAGAAGAAGAATTAAAAGCTGTACTACGATACAACTTTCTCCGGGTTTTTCAAAGAGTTGAAAAGGTAAGAAAGCTAAATAAGAGGGGTGGGTGGTTGGGGCATGTTACTTTGTCACTGTGTTTGTGTTATGTTGAATAATGAGAGTGATGCCAATGTAACAGTGGTGGCAAGGTTCCTCTGGGAAAAGAAGTATTGGGAGTAAATGTCAACATTCCCTTTTTTCCCCATGTATCCCTGTGTAAATAATATTTATGAATGAAGATATTGTGAGGTGGTGCTACCGTGCATTGGTATATGAATAGACCATGCTCTGAGTGGTACGACTGGATCTGCAGTCACAGCCATGCCATCAGGGAGCGGAGGAAAATTCAAAGGGAGAGTCAGTATCATTTACCTCCAAGTGCTCAGCACAAGGTAGTATTTTCAGAGGCTTAGTGGCAGCCTCTTGTCTGGGAGTGAGACATGACGAGCGGTTACCCAAGAAGGAAAATAACGGGATGGAAATACAATGTCACAAATATTTTCGATTTTGCTCCCATCTGTAGTCATCTATTAAGCTATGAATATCAACAATATTTGACGGACTATTTTATATTTCTAAATCTGCTGTCTTCAGCCCTGACTGGAATTATCTTACGGTCAATAAGACTGAGTCGAATCCCCCATTTGCTATTAGGCATCTTTTTTTAAGGAAATTAATTGGAGAAAGAAGTTTTAAAATGTGAAGAGAAATAATTAATTCCCAAATGGCAACTAGAGAGTAGTTTTCAATAAAATTGAGCGAAGGACCTTTCCTTTTCATTCAATGCCCATATTCATTGCAAATTCCAAAATACTAAAAAAAGCACCAAATAAAGCCAAAAATGAAAATTTTGCCGGGGCAGGGTGGGAAATAATCCTAGACATCTCCCACAGAAAATAAATCTTGCGTTTTCAACACTTGCAGAAGATTTTCATGTGATTATTCCTCCAATGGGTGAAGAAATGTTGGATATATATATATACAGTACAATTAAATTATATGTCCGTTTCCCACTGCACTTTCAGTATTGCAACAGGCTTACGTTCAGGGTAATTTCTGAGTGCTTAGTTTTTTTGACACATTGGTCAGCTTTTGCAAGTTTTCTAGGCTGGCTTGTATGCTGACAGAATCCAGGCTAAATAGCTGTAGTCCTTAGACAGTTCCCCTTCCCCTTCCCACTGTTAATGATTGTTATAATTATGAGGAAATGCTTCAGTACACAAACTGTGAAGTGCTTGCCCATTGACGTGTTTCATAAACTTTGATTGAAATCTGCACTTGAAAGCTGCCTGAAGCAGTCAAGAGACTACTCTATTCTCCTATTCAAGATATTGTTCCAAGCAGGTCAAATCTGCCATCCTGCACAGATATCAGTGATAGTTACTTAGTGCACAAGTGATGATTAGTCAGGACAGCTCTAGCAATGATAACTATCCGTTACCGCTGGAGCATATATTAGTCTAAGTAGATCCGTACTACAAACTCAGCCACAAGGAGAGCCTGACAGTATTTTTAGCGGAAATAAAAGGACTCACAAAATAGAAAAGACATCACAGAAGCTGATGTACACAAGATGAAGTGTTATAGCTGTTGTGGTTCACGAAGCAGCCACTTAGACTGCATTAAAAAAACACCTACCCCAAGTATATCTGATGGCTTAGTTGGTTAAGGCTCATTGAACGTAAGGATTAAGAAAGTGCCCTATCTGATCCCAGGACAGTGCTGAGTTTGCTGTTCTCAGTAGTAGAGGGTTGAGAATGTTGACTTTGGCACCCCTGAATTATCGAGGAGAAAGTTGGCCAGGGCTCCCGCTCTTGATCATTATCCAATAATCCCTGTGGGGAAGTTCATATCTTTGACTATCAGATGAGGACAGGGTTGGCTGAGGTGTGACGCTCCCCACAATTGAATGCTCAACTGACACTGTCTAGGTTAACACATGAAGAATAGACACTTGGGAGAGGTACTGAGATATAAATCTCTGGAATAATAGCCGAACCAATAAGTCAACACTTTCAGGAGGTGAAGGGGGGGGGTGGAAACTGGTGGGACCCCTCCCCCACCACACTGACTGGTCAGGAAACAGATCAGATGGACTGACAGCAGTGCTGAATATTGTGAAACTAGTTATTTTAATAACAAATATATGTTTCCTATATTTCCAATTTGCAGCAATCCTGTAAAATTTTATAGCTGTTATTAGTTGGGCTGTGTCTCTTCCCATTCGCTTGCCCAAATGTCACTGTTCTGCCTGTCCCCACCGCCTGACTGGAAGTAGTTACCGGCTGATGTTACAGTCAGCATGTATTCTGCTCACTGACATTTTACACATGGTTCCTGTTCAAATTTAGAATCCAGAGTGTGGTTGATGTGCAAATGGATTGAACGTTGCTGTAAAACCAA
This sequence comes from Heptranchias perlo, assembly GCF_035084215.1. Classification (NCBI taxonomy): domain Eukaryota; kingdom Metazoa; phylum Chordata; class Chondrichthyes; order Hexanchiformes; family Hexanchidae; genus Heptranchias; species Heptranchias perlo. The sequence continues at coordinate 27,259,723 of NC_090340.1, forward strand.
CGGGAACTTCCTCACAGGGGGTTTGACTGCTAACTGGGACAGCTAGTAACTTCCTGCACAGTTGACCGGGGAGGGAAAAAGTCGAGCATCAGGACTCAATCTTGATTCACACTCAATCCTGCAAGTATTTGTGGGTTTAGGCCAAGCGAGCAGCACCAGGCGTACCTAAAAATGAGGTGCCAACCTGGTGAAGCTACAACACAGGACTACATGCATGCTAAACAGCGGAAGCAACATGCTATAGACAGAGCTAAGCGATTCCACAACCAACGGATCAGATCAAAGCTCTGCAGTCCTGCCACATCCAGTCGTGAATGGTGGTGGACAATTAAACAACTAACGGGAGGAGGAGGCTCTGCAAACATCCCCATTCTCAATGATGGCGGAGTCCAGCACGTGAGTGCAAAACACAAGGCTGAAGCGTTTGCAACCATCTTCAGCCAGAAGTGCCGAGTGGATGATCCATCTCAGCCTCCTCCCGATATCCCTACCATCGCGGAAGCCAGTCTTCAGCCAATTCGATTCACTCCACGTGATATCAAGAAACGGCTGAGTGCACTGGATACAGCAAAGGCTATGGGCCCCGACAACATCCCAGCTGTAGTGCTGAAGACTTGTGCTCCAGAACTAGCTGCGTCTCTAGCCAAGCTGTTCCAGTACAGCTACAACACTGGCATCTACCTGACAATGTGGAAAATTGCCCAGGTATGTCCTGTCCACAAAAAGCAGGACAAATCCAATCCGGCCAATTACCGCCCCATCAGTCTACTCTCAATCATCAGCAAAGTGATGGAAGGTGTCGTCGACAGGGCTATCAAGCGGCACTTACTCACCAATAACCTGCTCACCGATGCTCAGTTTGGGTTCCGCCAGGACCACTCGGCTCCAGACCTCATTACAGCCTTGGTCCAAACATGGACAAAAGAGCTGAATTCCAGAGGTGAGGTGAGAGTGACTGCCCTTGACATCAAGGCAGCATTTGACCGAGTGTGGCATCAAGGAGCCCTAGTAAAATTGAAGTCCATGGGAATCAGGGGGAAAACTCTCCAGTGGCTGGAGTCATACCTGGCACAAAGGAAGATGGTAGTAGTTGTTGGAGGCCAATCATCTCAGCCCCAGGGCATTGCTGCAGGAGTTCCTCAGGGCAGTGTCCTAGGCCCAACCATCTTCAGCTGCTTCATCAATGACCTTCCCTCCATCATAAGGTCAGAAATGGGGATGTTCGCTGATGACTGCACAGTGTTCAGTTCGATTCGCAATCCCTCAGATAATGAAGCAGTCCGAGCTCGCATGCAGCAAGACCTGGACAACATCCAGGCTTGGGCCCATAAGTGGCAAGTAACATTCGTGCCAGATAAGTGCCAGGCAATGACCATCTCCAACAAGAGAGAGTCTAACCACCTCCCCTTGACATTCAACGGCATTACCATCGCCGAATCCCCCACCATCAACATCCTGGGGGTCACCATTGACCAGAAACTTAACTGGACCAGACATATAAATACTGTGGCTACGAGAGCAGGTCAGAGGCTGGGTATTCTGCGGCGAGTGACTCACCTCCTGACTCCCCAAAGCCTTTCCACCATCTACAAGGCACAAGTCAGGAGTGTGATGGAATACTCTCCACTTGCCTGAATGAGTGCAGCTCCAACAACACTCAAGAAGCTCGACACCATCCAAGATAAAGCAGCCCGCTTGATTGGCACCCCATCCACCACCCTAAACATTCACTCCCTTCACCACCGGCGCACAGTGGCTGCAGTGTGCACCATCCACAGGATGCACTGCAGCAACTCGCCAAGGCTTCTTTGATAGCACCTCCCAAACCCGCGACCTCTACCACCTAGAAGGACAAGGGCAGCAGGCGCATGGGAACAACCCCACCTGCACGTTCCCCTCCAAGTCACACACCATCCTGACTTGGAAATATATCGCCGTTCCTTCATTGTCGCTGGGTCGAAATCCTGGAACTCCCTTCCTAACAGCACTGTGGGAGAACCGTCACCACACGGACTGCAGCGGTTCAAGAAGGCAATTAGGGATGGGCAATAAATGCTGGCCTCACCAGCGACGCCCACATCCCGTGAACGAATAAAAAAAAAACTTGCTCAAATTAAAAGCATATTTAAATGTTCTGGTTTCACAGCGAAAGATATTCCCCTCAACTGACTCTGGAGTCAGAAAAGGAGCTGTTCGACTGTAAATTTCCAGCAAAATATATTAGAGAAATTAAAATAAGGATATGGATAACAGCTAGAAATAATTACTATTCACAATTTTTACCTCTAAGTTTCTTATGATTAATACAAAATACTAAAATGACGTAGATTAGTATCTACTGCAGTACTGAAGGAATGCTGCACTGTCGGAGGTGCCGTCTTTCAGATGAGACATTAAACCAAGCCCTGGGATAGGGCTGGCTTAAAACTTGAAGGGTTAAGGCTTTTTGAAATCATTTAAAAAAGTTTGGCACTTTGCTCCCAGCCCTGAGGCTGCCAGACACGCTGGCCTGTCGCAACCACTCCCAGGAGGTCAGGAAGCCTGCCAACATTATTTAAATGTCCCTGACCCCAGAAACTTAACGAGTGTCAGGGGGCATCCATACAGCAGGTGGAAGCCCTGACCCACTTCACTTCTGCTGGTGTATTTGGCTGAGCCGGAAATCCAGGCAACTAAATGAAGGATGAGTCAATGACTTGTCGTGAAGAATTCCCGTACCTCAAAGTTAAAAGCTTTCCCCTTCAGGGTCTCCTCCAACCACTGCACAATAACAGATGAAATAACCATTGAGGCAGAAAAACACCATCAGAACTAAATGTAAATTTAAGGCAGCTGAATACATTTGTTATTTTGCATAATTTAGCTCTGGCAACTGATATCTTCCTGTACTCCCAAGGGCTTCCTCATCTCTGATAATGTATATTTTAATAAAATTCTATATTATTTTCATATAGAAAATCTCCCATGCCATTGGTTATATGTGCTCAAAGTCTAAAGCACAGCTTTGTCTCACATATTTACATTATGAGCTGAGGAATAAAATATAACCGGAGGAGTGGGGCAAGGAGCAGAGCACAGATTGGAATGGTGAGTGAAACATAGCTAGGGGGCACAGAGTAGTGTGGGGGGGGGGGAAGAGGAAGACAGAAAATGATGCAGAGTAGGTGGGGGGAGAGAAAAGAGGGCTGAACTTTTCAGGTAAAACCACTGGACCTTCAGAGAAGTGGGAGCTGACCTGCCTAATATCACCAGAGACGTGGCAAACTGTAGTGAGCTTTCCAAATCAAAGACTGTATCTGGAAGAAAAGGATTTGATTGTCCAATTAGGAAATCAAGATGCATCTTTAAAGCAGCACATCTCATAGATGCATTTAAGGGAAAGCTAGATAAGCACATGAGGGAGAAGGGAACAGAAGGATATGCTGATAGGGTTAGATGAAAAGGGGTTGCAAGAGGCTTGTGTGGAGCATAAATGCTGGTTTAGACCAGTTGGGCCAAATGGCCTGTTTCTGTGCTGTAGATTCTATGTCATTTAAAAAAAATAATTGACTGCAAGACTGGGCATTCACAAAGCATGCCATAATGTCCTTTTGGTAACTCTTGTCCCTTGTTCAGTTCTAGATTCAGTGAAAGGCAACAGCCTTATGCTACATTCTCTTGAATTACAGTTCACCAGTGTGAGATATGGAGAGTGCCATTGGTGCATTCTGGGAATTCACCAGTTGGTGAGCCTCTTCATGCGGACAAGGCCCAGGTACACAATGCAAGCTGGGGAATAGAAAAGATCCAAGCTTCATTGCCCAAAAGATTGGGATGGGCCTGTGTGGGGGACACCTTTTGGAGGCTTTTTAAAGATAAAATGGCTGACTTTATGGCTAGGTTTAGTATCTTCTTTCAGAATTATATAATTTTTAATGTTTTACGTTATAAATGTGATTCTTAATTTTATAGAGTGGGACTTTTTAAGGGAAGGAAGCTGGTCAGTCAAAATGTTTGGTTTGTGGTTGTTGCTGGTTTCTGATTGGTAGGTTTGAAAAAAAAGTGAGCAATTTGATTGGTTTTGTGCAGTTGCTGGTTTTGTGAGGTTTCTGGTTCCTAATTGGTCACTTCTGCATATCTCTAATTGAGGAAATTAACATGGTTTATTTAAGAAATAGTGGTTAGTTGGACCAAATCAGAAACATGTGAGAAATAATTTCATTCAAGTTCTACGTTCCAAGTGCCACAGAATGACTTAAAAAAAAATCCCCTCTTCAGCATGATCCATACATTGTGCATCATTCTCTGTCCCAGGGGAACAGGTGACCCACTCTCAGATCTGTAAATGGCCAGTAGATAGTTTGTTAGAGTGGCCTGGGTGACTTCTCTCCCATCCTACTCTGTGGGTGAGCACTGAACAGCCAGTCTGCACCTCCTCCAGATGGTGTGGCTTGGATCAGAATTTCACTTTGTAGAAACCGGGTCAGTGTGAACCATATTCCAGCACAGCTCCAGCACCACACCACCGACTTGCTGAGGTTTTGTTCAGCGATATGATCTAATTCATGGGGATTTGAGCCGTGAGTTAACCTATTGATTGTTTATATTGGTCTGTACAGAATGCTGGTAGAACTGATGCAGCACAATTATTTGTAATTGTTTGTAATCTGTAAGAGTTAAAAAAAAATTGAAGTCACACAGTGAAGGATGGACAGGTTTAGCAATTTATCCATTAGTCCTGTATTGTTGTTAGCATCAGTAGACCACTAGTTCAGTTACAAAAAAAATAAACTGCATATGATTTTCAGAATAGTTATACAAGTAGTTGGTTTGCAGCTCCAACATAATAACTAGTACTATAATTAAAATCTGCAGATATTAATATGTTTATGATAGGTAATGGCTAAGAGGTCAAAATATGATGGAAAAGAACCATAGAAAGTGTTGCTGTGGAGTTTGTGCCAGAGAGTTGCAACAGTTTTTAGGTACTGCAATCACTAGTGTGAGCAAAGGTTGGTATTTCCGGCAGTTCGAGAACTAACATACACTTCCTTTGATTGGTATCTTCTAGAAATATAACTGTTGCAGTATGTTGCTCTCATTCTTTCTTACATTAAGAGTAAATGAGCAGTTGCAAGCTTTGCTATCTCCTTTCCTGTCCTTGACTCTTGACACGTTTTAAGCCAGGAGTTAGTATTTATTTGAACACAAAGCCTTCCTGCCTTTGTATCTATATGAATGTGCACAAAAGTGCTGGGAAATGTAGTTGGCTTTTAGTTTCCTTGGCCTGGATACTAACCTGGAGCCGGGAAAAGGGGGCAATTTTGGAATCGTTAAAAAATTTCAACTGGTTTCGCGCCCGACAGCCAGCCAGATTAACATGCTGGCTGCGTTGGATGGGAAAACAGTCGGGGAGAGATTGGAGTCTTCGGGGATTGGATCGGGGAGAGATTGGGGTCTTCGGGGTTTGGGTGGGGGGGTGGGTCGGGGAGAGATTGGAGTCTTCGGGGTTTGGATGGGGTCGGGGGGGGGGGGGTGGTCGGGGAGAGATTGGAGTATTCGGGGTTTGGGTGGGGGGGTGGGTCGGGGAGAGATTGGAGTCTTCGGGGTTTGGATCGGGAAGAGAGCGGAGTCTTTGGGGTTTGGATGGGGGGGTCGGGGAGAGATCGGAATCATTGGGGTTTGGATGGGGGTGTCGGGGAGAGATCGGAATCATTGGGGTTTGGATGGTGGGGGGGTGTCGGGGAGAGATCGGAATCATTGGGGTTTGGATGGTGGGGGGTTGTGGGGGAGAGATCGGAGTCTTTGGGGTTTGGATGGTGGGGGGTTGTGGGGGAGAGATCGGAATCATTGGGGTTTGGATGGTGGGGGTGTCGGGGAGAGATCGGAGTCTTTGGGGTTTGGATGGTGGGGGGGTGTCGGGGAGAGATCGGAATCATTGGGGTTTGGATGGTGGGGGGGTTGTCGGGGAGAGATCGGAATCTTTGGGGTTTGGATGGTGGGGGTGTCGGGGAGAGATCGGAATAATTGGGGTTTGGATGGTGGGGGGGTGTCGGGGAGAGATCGGAATCATTGGGGTTTGGATGGTGGGGGGGTGTCGGGGAGAGATCGGAATCATTGGGGTTTGGATGGTGTGGGGGTTGTCGGGGAGAGATCGGAGTCTTTGGGGTTCGGACGTGGTGGGGGGGCACACATCGGACATTGTGTGGGGGTTGGACAATCGCGGGATGTTTATAAGGTAAGCTTGGTGAGCCAGGGGGATGCACTCCTGCTCCTTCTGGCCCACATGCAGTGCAATAACTCATGGGTCCGACCCTTCTTGCCTCCTTACCTGCCATGATTCCTGTTGCCTGGGAAACCCGTGCTGGAGGCGTCAAATCGAAGGTCTATGAAATTCAATTTAAAATCACCTAATTAATGTGCTAATGAGGTAATTTGCTGTGATAAGTACCCGCCCGCCTGTACTTATCAACCTGCCTCCTGTGAGCAGGATACTCGCGTGCAGTCAAACGTACCTCCGTTAAACCCGGAAGTGGGCATGTTGGAGCCAGGTTGCGGTTGTGCTGCAAAATTGTACTATTTTAACTTCTGACCTGCCCCCACCCCACCCGTTCTTGGGGGTTAAAATTCCGCCCCCCCCCCCCCACCGTGCCTACTGATTGAGGCTTGATTTTTAAGAGTTGCAGCCTCATTGTACTCTCTATGACAAACAGTAAAAGAATTGGAAAGTTATTGTAGCTGTGAATTTCCCATTTACATAAATTCTGATTCCCAATATCTCTTCTTTCTGTGGTGTGTCCCTAGATACCTCGTCAGTTTAGCTTCAAGCTATTGTGTTCGACAGTCCCACTTAATCTCTGGAACTTGTAGCAAAAATATACATTTTTAATCTGTCCAGAAATACATAAAGAAAACTTTGGAGCTAAATGGTTTATCAGTAGCCAGACCTAGTAATTAGGTGATAAGAACCTGATTATTAAATGGCATTATGCCTGGAATCCATTTAGTTTATATTTATTTCCTTTCTTTAAAATCAAATTAAATTCATTTAAAGTTTGCAGTTAGGGAAATGGGTGGTATAGTGGTTAAGAATTTGGTCCTCTGAGAGCCGCATTGATCCAGTTTCTATGAGGTGTTGCCATAAAAGAAACCTGCCCAAACTTCTGCGCAATATCAGGATTGTGTGAGAAGTAGACCTGTCATACTAGCACCGTAGGGCTGCTCTTCTGAAGCTGGGTTTTGGGGCACTCAAGAGTGGAGGGAACCTTACTCAGCATCTGTGTTGACATTGTGCTTAATATGTCTCGTCACCCAAAAATAGAGGAGTTTCACTCCCCTACATTAACATCCTGTACCTTCATCACCACAAAAAAGAAATCAAAATTTAATAAGAATTTACTAAATTTTTAAGGACTGTTATGACAGAAAGGAGATGCTTAATGGACAAGTTGGCAGCTTGAAGCCTTTAAGGAAGAAAGAATTTGCATTTATATAGAATATTTCACGTCCTCAGGATTTCCTAAAGTGCTTCACAATCAATTAATTACCTTTGAAGTGTAGTCACTGTTATAATGAAGGCAAATGCAGCAGCCAATTTGCATACATCAAGGTCCCACAAACAGCAATGAGAAAAATGATGAGATAATCTGTCTTGATTTGGTTGTATTGGTTGAGGATAAATGTTGGCCAGGGCACCTTTTAATGCACTAGAACAGGCAGACGGGGCCTCAATTTAACATCTGAAAGATGATGCGCCTGACAATGCCTCAGTCTCCCAGTACTGTACTATGGCCTCAGGTCCTGGACTGAGGCTTAAACCCATGACCTGCTGACTTAGATGAAAGTGCTTCCACTGAGCCAAGTTGACACTTTAGCTGAGGCCCAATGTTTCCAGAAATTGATGTACTGATTGTAACATCAAATATGATGAGAAGTCTTTAGTTAGCATTTTTGTTTTATTCGTTCATGGAATGTGGGCGTCGCTGGCGAGGCCAGCATTGATTGCCCATCCCTAATAGCTGGGAATGTACCTCAGTGATTAGGCTTGCCATCAACAGTAAAAAAAAAATATGTTCATGAATGTTCAGCTGAAATGGATGATAAACATTTAAGCATTTTAAGTAGCTTCAAGGATAGCAACCAAAAAATAGAGTTTAAATTGCTAAACAAAATAATTTATTTTAAACAGGTAAAGGATGAACTGAAGAATTTGCCACCCAGCGAAGAGGAGATCCCCTTTCAGGAGGTTCAGAATTCTTGTCGCTTGAATCTCAGGAACCCCTTTCCATCTGCTAACAATTCACAAAGCAAAACAATGCCCTTTGCATTTACCATCGTATGTACAGTCACACTCCACATGATTTGCATCATTTTAACTGGACAGTGAATCCAGTCCACTGTCATTCAGCTGCAAAGCTGCTTCCAAGAGATTATGTGGAGGAGTGAGCTGGGACAAAAAACTTGTAACAATCTGGTTAGTCAGCAGGGTGATGATAGACTGAGGTAAATCAACCCCCTCACCCAGGATAAATAGATGACTTAAACTTATTCATCTCTAATTTCCACAATGAGAATTTAAAAAAACTGAGCACAACTTTTTCTGCTAACACATAACAGCTTGTTTATTCATTGCCCTGCTGAATAAATGGGATATTCCTACGGATGGCTAAACAAATAGTGACTAGTGCAGTAACTCAAACACCTCTTAGTATTCGATACTAGAAGTAAAATCTTTTGACAAGAACTAGTTCAGAAGTTAAAAATTTATGTTTCTCTTTACCAAGAATGCCCCATGCTCATGAAACTCATGCTTGCATTCTGGTGTTTCTGTGCCTATTCCACCTGCTTACTGCCATTTCTTTTATTATTACTGTGTTGTAAAAACATTCATAGGTTATAACAAACACACCTATTGTGCCATTTGGGCCAACACATCAGTTCTTTTTAAGGAAAAAAAACCTCCCCTTTCCCTTTGTTGTTTGTATTCCTGTTCCATGCACATATTCAAGAAGGAAAGCAGGCAGGTGACCTAGTCCAAGCCCTCTGCCAAGGCTGCTCAGTATCCATCTCCAGGAGTGACTATGGGTGACTGGCCCTTTGATTTTCCCTTTCTGTGAGACAATACCTAGCCTCCATTCAGCACCACCTCATACATGGCATTGATAGGGAACTCATTATGGGCAAGAGGGAACATGGAAGTCACACATGAACTTGTATCCTGCCACTGCACTGTACTATTCTCCAACAATGTTGTACCACTTAAGCAGCTACTTTATGAGGGGAGGGGAGGGGAAAGAGACATACTCTGGCCCAATACTGGCCACTGGACAAATAGTAATCAGTGAGATTATGGTTTTTTTCGATTAAGGATTAATAATCCATTTTGCAGACATGATCAATGTTATCCTGCGTACAGGCACTGTTCAGCCAGCTTCAGCTCTGTAGCATCCCTTAACATAGTTCCACATCTTGAGCTAGTTCACACTTTTGACTAAGCAACAGAATAAAACCTCAAAGATCTGCTGTAAAGTATTTATTAAAATAACAGTTGGGGAAAGTGCTGCGAATGCCTATTGCCCTTTCCCTCATCCGGTCAGCGCTTACAAGCATACAACTTAGTGTCTTCATAAATCACAAGATGCCACCAGTTAACTATCTAATTTTGTGAAGATACAATATTATTGTATAGTACTTACAATGTTCAGTGATAGCCATTGGAGTGCAAATAATGAGAACATTTTACAGTATATTGTTGGGTAATTGAATTTGCTGTTGCTCCAGATACTTTTTCTCCTATGCCCAACACAAAAGTCTGTTTCCACAGGCAAGAACTTGCTCCTTATGAACTGAAACATGACCATATTTGCACGGCAGCAATAGATGGCAGCAGGCCAAACTTTTTTTAAACCTTTAAGGTATGCACCGAAAATGGTACAGGATCACACCATACACTCCTCATCTCTCCAGCTGATGGACAAATAGCTCACTATGGAGTAAAAATTGGACCCTGTTTTGCCTGTATCATAGGTGTACAACGGGTGCAATGAGGCCCAATTTCAGGGTTCGACGTTCTGCATCCCAAGGTTGCCTGAAAAATGACCAACCCTGAAATTGGGTTGGGCCATTTTTCAGGCGTCCGTGGCAGCCACCTAAAACAGGCGTTGGGCGCTTTGCATATGCTAATGAGGGTCCAGCACCTGTTTTCGGACCTCTCTGGGAAATTGGGCTGCCCTGAGGAGAACAGGCGGCCGGCGGGCTGGTTCCGCTCGGGTCTTCTAGACGTGGATGCGACCGAGCCGGCAAATCCCACTGAACAGGTAAGTTTAGTGGTTTTTTAAAAAAAGAATTGATGTGGAGCCAGGAGGAGCAGGCTCCACAGCACTCCTGACAGCTGCTGCCCTCCGTGATCAGCCCCCCTCCACTGTCCTCCCCAATCTCCCCCCGGATTGATCTGAGGGCCGCTGCTGGCAAGGCAGGCGGCCTGAAATTCGATGGTTCAGTCGGGCGAGCTATCTGTGGAGGCAGCTCGCCGCGATCGTTTGGATAAGGCCCGGTGACCAATTTCTCGCAATCCTCGGGCCTCTGGCTTCGGGTGCAGGGATAGTTCTGTGCGGCCATTTGGCGCTTGAAAACTGGCCTAAATGAATTTCTAGCCCATATATCTCAGGCCAAAAACTACAAATTGAGCTGAAGAAAAAATTTTAACAGAAGTATAAAGAAAACAGATTAGCTAATTTAATTAATTTGTCTTTCAAAACAATAACTGCCAAAAAACTAGCAGTTCTCTGTAGTAATGCTTATAGTTTGGATCAGGCATCTGTGATAAGTTTTATGGGAGGCTCAGATTGACCTCCACCCATATAGCAGCATAGCGAGAAGTAGACTGGTAAACTAGCAAATGCATATCATACTCATATACAGTTTCATGCAGCTTCAGATCACAATCAAAATAGACTTCCAAATGTACCTTGGCAGTTCCTTTAGAAGATTGTTTCAAGCCAGTCATCAATTTCGAGGACAAATCAGGGTCCCCTCTTGAGATGGCACTACAACTGGTGCTGATTCAAAGGCCTGGTACAATAGTACATGAAATAAACTGTAAATCTGGGAAGATCACAGCTCTCTGATCAGTCATCACCTGGGTGGACTGTGAACTGTATTTCACTTGTTGAATAAGGTAAGGGAACTTTCATTCCGTGTAGCTGATCCAAGTCATACATATTCCCTCAAATATAATTAAAGACATCAGGAAGTACAGGAACCCCCAAAGTTATAATATTTAAATAGATATGAGCCATTGATGTTGGGAGTTCTGGTCCAAATAATATGCATATTCTATATCTAGATAGGCTATTCCCCGTTGGCAATAACCAATTTGAAGTGGCTACAATACTGCCTTCACTGTAACCTCCTCCCAGCCCCCAAAATAGATTGATATTTAACAAGACAGACCTTCAATGTGCCATATTTGGTCCTGCACAAGAAACAAGTAATTTTTCAGCTTACCTAAAAATGAAATCTCTTCCCTCTCTGTTCCAAAACAGGATTTCATGCTACTTTCATTGTTGCATTCAAGGCAGTAATGAACAAGATTATATGTTGGCTGATTAAAAACTGCAGAGTACAGACAAGTATTTGAATTATTTCTGCATTAAATATTTACTGATGAGGTAATTTCAGTACTGCCATTTTCAAAATACATTTCAGTTTCACATCAAAGATGCTTTTGATTCAAATCATGTGGAATTCAATGTTCTATGCCCTTTTGTCAATAACTAAACAAAAAAGCAGCGTGCTTTAAATCTTATGTAGATGAATTTCCAGCTCTTGATCGGTATAAATCTATAAACTGACAGTCAAAAACTTATCATAAATGTTTCACTTACCTTTTTAAAGTATTTCTCCATCATAATTGTGCTAGGACCAGTCTTCATCTTCAGTCCTTATGAAATGCTCAGCTTTTGTTTAAAGTTCCACTGCAGCACTTTGAAGGGGAGAAACAAAAAGATTTTGGACCTAAGCTAACAGATCTACATGACACTATCTAATTTCTACGACATTTGCATAGAGGGCTTCAAAAAAAATGGCAAAATACTTAGATATCCACTAGTAACTCTCACCTTTTCCTATCATGCAGGACTACTGAAAGGTGGACCCTAAATGGCTCAAAGAGTTACAATAACGGTCGTAGACTGGTTTATAAGAACCAATGTTTGGTATAGCAACAAACAAATCTTGATACTAATTAGAAAGTTGTTTGCATTTTTAGAAAAAGACATGGACAAGAATCACCCAAGTTTTCTGTCGTATTTTTTTCTCCATGTTTCACGTTGATTCTGCCCGGCATCTGCGCTGTTTTCATTGGCTAATAAGCAGTCCTGTGAAATAAGTGTATGTCTTTTCTTTTAATTCTTTTTAAGCTCAGCTCTGCCATTTCATAAATTCCACTGTAAAATATATTATAGCAATAATGGATGTTTTGGTAAGTTGCTTTTTTGAAGAATTCATAGTATAATATTAAGGGCACGGTAGCATTGTGGTTATGTTACTGGATTAGTAAACCAGAGACCTGGACTAATCTGGAGTCATGAGTTCAAATCCTACCACAGCAGCTGGGGAATTTAAATTCAACTAATTAAATAAAATCTGGAATATAAAAAAAACTAGTACCAGTAATGGTGGCCATGAAACTACTGGATTGTTGTAAAAACCCATCTGGTTCACTAATGCTCTTTAGGGAAGGAAACCTGCCATCCTTTCCCAGTCTGGCCTATATGTGACTCCAGACCCACAGCAATGTGGTTGATTCTTAATTGCCCACTGAAATGACCTAGCAAGCACACCACCGTCTCAAGGACAGTTAAGCATGGGCAACAAATGCTGGCCTTGCCAACGATGCCCATATCCCATGAACGAATAATAAAAAAAATAATAGTATGTTACAGCACAGAAGGAGGCTCTTCGGCCCATCATGCCTGTGCCAGCTCCTTAAAAGAGCTATCCAATTAATCCCACTCCCCTATCCTACTAGCCCTATTTTTTTTCCTTTCAAGACTTTATCTAATTCCCTTTTGAAAGTTATCATTGACTCTGCTTCCACCACCCTGTCAGGAAGTGCATTCCAGATCTCTCTAACAACTCTCTCCGTTAAAAAAATGTTTCCTCGTGTCGCCTCTGGCTCTTTTGCTGATCATCTTAAATCTGTGTCCTCTGGTTACTGACCCTTCTGCCACTGGAAACAGTTTCTCTTTATTTACTCTATCAAAACCGTTCATGATTTTGAACACTTCTATCAAATCTCCTCTTAACCTTCTCTGCTGTAAGGAGAACCACCTCAGCTTTTCCAGTCTCTCCACATAACTGAAGTCCCTCATCCCTGGTAGGATTCGAGTAAATCTCTTCTGTATCCTTCCTAAGGTGTAGTGCCCAGAATTGAACACAATACTCCAGCTGAGGCCTAACCAGTGTTTTATAAAGGTTTAGCATAACTTCCTTGTTTTTGTACTATACCTCTTAATAAAGCGCAGGATCCTATATTTTTTTTTAAAAACAGTCTTCTCAACTTACTTGCCACCTTCAAAGATTTGTGTACATACACCTCCAGGTCTTTCTGTTCCTATACCCCCTTTAAAATTGTTTCATTCAGTTTATATTGCCTCTCCTCATTCTTCCTACTAAATTGTATCACTTCACACTTCTCTGCATTAAATTTCATCTGTCAAGAGTTTGTATTCAAATCATTATTCAAAACAATTCTACAGAATGTCAAATGTACGTTCCAGTTCTGCTCTGTGAAATGTGATAATATTGTGTGTGCGTGTGGGGGGCATTGTATCTCCCTAAAGACTTTGTAAATGAGACACATCGATGAGATTTGAAATCGGCGATTCCGTTGTGTGTGAATACTTCTGTTTCATAGAATTAATCATAAATAACTTGCCAAATATGTGAATCTTTTCATAATTATACTGAAGTTTATTTTATTCCAGTGTATCAGAGTTTAGAAATCTCACTTATCTAACATCTTTACACAGTACTTCAAAGAAAAATGGAGCTTATTCAGCTAACACTTGACCTGGTGTTTGACTCAAATTTATTCTGGTAAATTTTGCATGGAAGTCGCTACTGCTGACTTTTTAAATGACTATTGCAGTAGTGATTTGCATAATTTAAAAGTAAAACTGTAAACTGAAGTCAAACCTTCATCTTTAAAGTTCTGACGAAGGGTCATCGACCTGAAACGTTAATTCTGTTTCTTTCTCCACAGATGCTGCCTCACTTGCTGAGTATTTCCAACATTTTCTGCTTTTACTTCATATCTAAAAGCTTTCAATATAATACACAATTCATAAATAAATGCTCCAGCTGAACTTTAGTGCAGCTGCCATCTTACATGCAAGTAAATATCTTAATCCCATGCATTCAGTGGGGTACAAGTGTCAGCAATACAGTTGTAGCCCTATCTCTGTCCCACATTCCCTTGGAACAGGGAGCGTGAGATTAGGGAATTTATGATGAGAAGAAAGTAAATACTTTAGATATATGGCAACATACAAGATGTGTTATGTTGCAAATATAGAAAGAGAAGAACTTGCATTTATATAGTGCCATTTGTGACCTCAAGACCTCTCAAAGCACTTCACAGCCAATTTAGTACTTTTGAAGTGTAGTCATGGTTATATGGAAAATTTGCACACAGCAAGCTCCCACAAACAGCAATGAGATAAATAACCAGATAATCTGTTTTGGTGATGTTGTTTGAGGGATAAATGTTAACCAGGACACTGTTCTTCTCCAAATAGTGCCATGAAATCTTTTACATCCACCTGAAAGAGCAGACGGAGCCTCAGTTTAATGTTTCATCTGCAAGATGGAAGCTCTGACAGTGCAGCTGTAACTCATACTCCACTTATGTGTCAGCCTAGATTAGGTGCTCAAGTCTCTGGAGTGGGGCTTGAACCCACGACCTTCTGACTCAGACGCTAAACCTCTACCACTGAGGCAAGGCTGATCCTTGGGTATGGCTACAAGTGTCATTAATGCCTGCACAAGTAGGATTGTAGCTTACTCTGTGCATCAGCCATTCTATCATTCAGTTTTCCAAATACAGTGGCCAAATCATGACATCTTATGATATAATAGTGTGTCATTATTCATTAACTGGCCAATTACTGTCCAAAGTAACATTGGACACATGATCAACATTCATAAACTCCATGTTTCACATCCTCCTCTACATTCTCAGGACACACATCCTTGCCAAGCTCAGTAGCATCCCTGTGGCTCAACAAATCAATTTCAAAATCCTAACATTGTCTTCAAAATCCCCAATTGAGTGACGCCCCCAACCGTAATTCCCTATGCCGGCCCTCCACTTCTCTGCCACTGGATTACAGATCATTGCCTTCTTCATCAGAGGCTTTTCTTTATATCACTACGTCCTTGCTCTCTACAAATCTTTTCCAAAACCACTTAGGGAGGAAATAAACAATTTTCAAATGCCTATTAAAAACACATCTCTTAGGCTGTGTTATTAGTCTCTTTCCCCTTCTGAATGGTTAGCCCTTTCCTGCTTAGGGTTCACCTTTCCGTTTCAAGTGCACTAGACATTTTCTTTTCCATAAGAAGCATTATGTAAATACATGATGTTAACTAATTACCTATGGTAATTTGATAAAACAAGGCAATAAATATAAAATGGACATCAATTTATATTGATATAATTGATAAGTTCATGCACATAAGTGGGATTTACAATAAACTTTGATCAGTTTATCATGTTTCTCAAAAGATTTATATTTTGTTCAGTATTCAAATGTTAAGGGTGTTTTGCTTTAAATTGTCCAGGTACTTTTAATATAGAGGTTTGTATCAATTCCAAGTGAAATGCTGCAATCTGTGCAGGCTTAAATAAACTTTGCAAAATTTTGTGCCTGGTTCTTCATTGAAACAAATCAATCACTAACAGTGTTAGATTTAACCATGTGACCAAATGCCAACTGATTGGTGCCATTCCAGTTGAATATGGTTAAAGGAGTCCATCCAGAGAAGCCTGCCAATGTAGTAAGAGGTCATCAACACATATGGAAGGTACTCTATTTATGAAGGATTCTTCAGCATTTAAGGGTAGATCATTTGTGTATGTACATTTTCTCCATTTGAATCCCTGAAAATTGAAAACAACATTCTGAACAAACTTTTATAAACCTAGGTCTAATTAACATGCAGCATTGTTAGATTTTTGTACATATAATTATTTCATGCATTGGAGTCATATGGCCTAGTGGAAATCTAACTGATCAGCACCTACCCAGATTTCAACATCTGCCAAACTTCCATTTTGAACAAATTCATATTTGTTGAAATCCAGTTTTCAGATATGTATGCACCATATGTTCAACAATTTTAATTCTCATTAGAAAGCAAAAATCTGAATGACTGAAGGGAATCTGCCCCACATGACAGAAGGCCATAAGTATAGAAATCACAATTGTCAAATCAAGATAGGCATACTGATAACACTTGGTAAATTCTCTGGGTGGCAACAAATCGATGGAATGATTTGGAATGATGTACTGATGATAAATCCCTCTCTATGTTGAGCCTCAATGTTGTCCCTGTGGTGGCCTCTCAGATTCCCAAATTTAAATAAACACTTTTGAAATTGGCCACAGGGAGCCAGCCTCTCAACTGCAGTGACTGGACAATCAGAGGCAACAACTATTTTGAACTTCTTTCTCCCCCAGGATGAAAGAGTAGGACCATCAGTTCCAGGATTGGCTGCAGGTTTCCTCATGCTTTTGGGGACTACAAAGTAATGGGAATAAAAAACTGAGTTTTCTTGGTCTGATGGATCGCTTTCCCTTGTACCAACTAGAGGTAATAATTCAAGAAAACTATCCCTTGGAATCACAAAATTACTTATTGGAATCTCAGGTGATCTTGTGAAATTAATCCCCTCATCATGGTTCTTTCCCATGTAGCCAATGATATTAAAGTCCATTCACTCAGAAATTGCCAGATATAGTCACCCAGTGGAGATCTGACATAATGGCTGTCAGTGACTCATAGGGAGGTACTATTTTAGTAAATATTCTTCAATTTTAATCTTTGTAATCTGCATGTGCAAGTCTTCTGCGTCCCTTGGACCTCTATCTTGTACAGGTTTGTGAAGTGAACATACCATAAATACATCAAGCAGGGGGAATTCTGGCCCGAATACTTTCCAGAGAATGAAGATTTCCCTCCACTTGGTCTTAGAAACTGCTTTTGACCAGAGTTTTCCCATTTCTCCCTCCTCAACGTCTCAGCTGAAACTTGATTTTTATTTTTGGGCGGGGGGAGGGAGGAGGGAAGTGAGAAATACCACTCATGGTCTTTCCGCCCAAATGACAAATGTTGCTTATTTTAATAATATTCATTGACTATCGCTGCAGTTACATCTGCTTTCAGCTGTTCCCAGCATCTCTACATAATAAAAATCCCTTAAAGACCAGCCACGCAACTCCAACTGGTGAAATTTGTGATTGAAAAGAACACCTTTTAACAATTAGAAATGGAAAAACAGGGTAACGGGGTATACAAAATTTAAAAATCTTGCCGTAAAAAATGAAAAGTGCATCTGCCGAGGTTACACCCCAGCTAGCGATCCCTGCAGTGTCGTAAACGCTACTGCAGTGCTAGATTAGCAGACATACTGCACTGCAGGACTTAGGTAGCAAGTGTGAATGGCCACAATGCATTGATGCAATGCAAGCTGTAATAGGACACGAGACTGAAAAGCGTGTTCATTTTTCTGAATTAGGTTGCACTCAACTATCATCCAAGATTATAAACTTATCACATGGCTTGTGAATTTGAATATTACTTGATACTAGAACTCAAACATGTGATCATGCTATTTGGCTACCAAGGAACAGTTTTTTAAAAATGTGGAAACAAAGTCTGATTTGATAAACTTTATACAGTGCTTTATTGAGAAAAATAACATTTTGGTTGACTATTTACTTTTAATATGGTAAACAAGAGCACACTGTGGTAAAGGAAAAGCTCCAAAATACTAGAACAATTTAACAGCTGACAGAATAGTTTTGCAAAAATTTCCAACCAAACACATAGCAGCTCCTTTTCTTGTGCAATTACAAGCTTACCATCACTGGACACCAATATCGGATACTGCATACAAGGCTGCAGTACATTTATTTAAAAATGTGGCCCACCAACTGATGGTCCTAATTATTTTCAGTACATAGTACAGGAATGGCCATACAGTACTTTTTATTCTGGACAACACCGAAAAAATAAATACTAAAATAAATAGGATTTTTTTTGTTGCCGATTATGCAATCACAAGCCTTGAAAGATACAGCTAGACAGTTTGGATCCCACTACTTCATAATTAGCGTCTACTGTGAAAAACACTGTTAAAAGCTATCCATTAACAAACAGCCAAACTTGCCAACATATTTTAAAATCCATATTCTGCCATACAGGGGATGTAGTGTTGGAGACACCACTGCAACTTGTGACTCTGCCAGCTGTGTCCTTGCATACAATAGTCTTAGGCTGCATTACAGTAAAGCTGCCACTGCAGCTCATTTCCATAAATGCATTTTTAACCGGAAAAAAAAGCAGTGCAAAGCTCAATGCTGACTCTCCAGACATGGATTCCAAGCCCAAAGTCCAAGCTTACTCTTGACAAAGGGAAAGAATATTGTGTACTTTTCACACAACCTTTCTTCTGCCTTCATATTTGTAACAACCTGTCACAACATAACATTGCTTGGTCATATTGCAGATGTATATTCTGGACTCTGAAGATAATTGCATTTATTAGGAACAGCACATAATGCCTCAAATGACACTGGGCTTGGAAGATGAGCCATGGGAATCTTTGTCTGATAGGTCCACCAATAAAAGGAGTGTTTATTAGAACACATGAGTTTTTGGAATGTCTTCTGCGGTCAGGATTCCATCACATATGTTTTCAGAAAGAAGTCATGTTCAAGAGTAAATAGTGATGACTTCACAACCACCACCTCGTACCAGCAGTACTCTCTCCAGGCCTTCTGTAAGTACCTCCAGAAATTCCATATCTACAAACAATGTGTCAAGGATAAGTGAAAACACAGTGCCCAATACATTAATGCCTTTTAGGGTTGTTCTTTAAGGTGCACATAAATGGGCATTTCTATATTTATAGATAATTAGAACTGAGAAGCTAGGAAGGAATATTAGCATTCGTGATCCAAAGAGGGTGACTAGCCATCTAACTATGAAAGTAACTTGCCTATCATGAGGTCTTCCATTTTTTAAATAGATATAAATATTAAATAGCCACCACCAGCAATCTATGTAGCATTTAAAAATTCTACCTTTTCGGGCAATTGCTGTCAACTTTTTCTATTATAATTACCTATGTCCACCATCACTAGAGGGAGTGTATTCACGACGTGACAAGTTTGCATAGGATGTTTCCATTATAAATGTGGATGTAAGAATTTATAATGGAATTATATAAAAATGAGGGCAGAGTATCTGATTTTAAAAGAGGTACTGAATTCTGCCTGGTCGAATTATTTCCCACCCTCTATCTCCATCTCACCTGACGACAATGCTCAGTTTTAACGCTCTGTATGCAATACTCCAGGAAATCAACTAGCAACAATAACTTGGATTTATAAAGTGCCTTTAATGTAGAAAAGGGTCCCAACGTGCTTCACAGAGGCGTAGCCAGACAAAAATGGGTGCTGCAACAAAGGAGGAGATATCAGGGGTGATCAAAAGCTTGCTCAAAGAGCTGGGTTTTAAGGACGGCATTAAGGAGAGGTGGATGGAGTGGTTTAGGGAAGGAATTCCAGAGCCTGGGGCTTAGATGGCAGGATCACAAATGCTACAGAGAAGGGAGAGAGGATGCACAAAACACCGGAGTCTGAGGAATGGAGAGTTCAGTAGGGATGAGGAATTGTAGGGCTGAAGGAGATGACAGAAATAGGAAGTGGCAAGGCCATGAAAGGATTTAAACACAGGGATGAGAATTTTAAATTTGAGGTGCTAAGGGACCGAGTGCTAATGTAGGTCAGCGAGCAGAGGGGTGAAAGGTGAGTGGGATGGTGCAGGATAGGATATGGGAGGCAGAGGTCTGAATGAGCTTAAGTTTTCCTAGTGACCTTGTGTGGAGGACGGGAGGCTGGCCAGGAGAGCATTGGTATAGTAGAGTCTGGACGAGGGTTTCATATGTAGATGGGCTGAGGCAGGGATGGAGATGGGTGATGTTACAGAGGTGGAAGTAGGGAATCTTGCGACGGAGAAGATACGGGGTTTGAAGCTGAGTTCAGAGTCGAATATGATGCTAAGACGGCAAACAGTCTGGTTCATGCTGACATAATGGTCGGGGGTGGGGGGAGAATGGAATCAGTGGTGAGGGCCAGGAGTTTGTGGCAGAAGTTGAAGACGATTGCTTCGGTCTTTTCAATGTTTAACAGGAGGAAATTGGGTCTCATCCAAGACTGGATATTAGGCAAGTTGTCTGACAACACAGAGGCAGAGGACAGATTAACAGAGGTGGTGGAGAGGTACAGCTTAATGCTGTCAGCGTTCAAGTGGATGCTGAATCCAATACTGCGGATGATGTCGCCAAGGGGTGACATGTAGACGAGAAAGGGGGGGGGCGGCCAAGGATAGATCCTCGGCGGACATAGTCAGTAATGATTCAAGGGTGGGTATGTGGAGAAAGAGAAGCCATTTCTGGAAATGCTTTGGCTACCATCGGATAGGTAAGAGTGGAACCAAGCAAGAGCATTCCCACTGAGCTGGACAATGGAGGGACGGCACTGGAGAAGAATGATGTGGTCGACTGTGTCAAAGGCTGCAGAGAGTCAGAACCATCGAGGAGAGATTATGCACCACGGTCACAGTCACTGACAATATCTTTTGCGGCTTTGGTCATGGCCATTTCACTGCTGTGGCAGGGATGGAAACCTGATGGGAGAGAGTCAAACATGGATTTGCAAGAAAGATGGGGATTGAAAGGCTACAACACATTCAAAGGAAAAATTTGCAGGGGTATGGGGAAAGAGCAGGGGACTGGGGCTAATTGGATAGCTCTTTCAAAGAGCTGGCACAGGCACGATGGGCCGAATGGTAAACACGAATGGGCATTACATAGGCATGGCTGAGATTAGGAGAGATTCGTCGTAGTTGTAAACAGAGGATCTTTCCTCCAGATCAAAAATTGTTACACTTGGGACCTTAATGTTACATTATCTAATTAACCAGCTTTCAGCCCACAGGTACAAAACTTCACTGTACAACAGAAGTTGTACTTTATTTAGTGAGCCTCCCTCTGGGGGTTCAGCAGGTTAAGGCACCAAAACATGCTTTGTCCTGATTATAGAGGGGAAAAATATGCATATTAATGAAAAGTCGAAACATCTGCCCTGAACTTCAAAGCAAGTTGGTATGGGGGTCACTGCACACTGAGTTTGGCTGATGGGAAGGTACTGTACTAGAAATATTGGGGATTTTTAGGGTGAAAATAGTAAAACGACAAACAGACTTATGCTTCCAACAAGCAGAAGTTTTGAATCTGCAGAATACAATTTCAGAGAAGATTCTAATTGGGACACGGGAAGACATGTGGACTATACACTTTCCTTTGACAAGTGACATTGAGATCCCACTCAGGTCAGATTAAAAAGGATTAACGTCTCCTTTCACGACTAGCTGCAAAAGTCCTACATGGAAAGAATGTTGGCAGCCTAACTGTGTGTGCAGTGACCCCATACCAACACACTGCCCATAGAATAGCATAAGTTGACATTTCACTAAAAGTGAAGTTGTACTGCTTGTACAGTTGGCAGACTTAACTTATGTTGCCAGCTGTACATCGGACTGAGCTTATTAATGAAGGTAACTAATTACTGATATAGGAAGACAGCAGCTAGGAGTTTCACTTTTCTCATAACTTTAAAAACAATCCATACAATGTTAAAAAATTTCCCAGGTACCTTGAGGTGACTTTACACTGGATAGTTACATCACAATCGATGTGGGGGTGGGGGACAAGCCAAGCGAGACTATCTATTCCGTCTCACAACATTTACCCTCAGTACACTCCAGAGTTAGATCAGGTCATGATTCCCAAATTAAACTACCATTTTCACGATGTGCATCCAAGATTGCTTCAGATCAATCCATAGGCAGTAGTATAAACTGCACGGTCAGAGGTCAAAAGGATGGTTGGTGTGAGCAGTGGAAAATTTCACACTAGTAGCAACAGGTGATGCTCTACTGAAGTGGGCCTTAACACAGGTTCTTGAATAAAGTACAGGCAGTTACACTTTGGATCTGACCCATTAAGCACTCGAGCTGAGAAAACTGAAAAAAGTGGACACTGAATACTAAATTCCCTGCCACTGACATCACTAGCCTTGAGCTCAAATTTTTCCCCAAACTAAAAATACATTTTTTGTTAACAAGTTTGTCACACTTTACTTGGATGAACTAACTGTGACTAATCAATCCTCTATGCAAATATAAAATGTCAGGTTAAGTATCATTTATTTCCATGAACTGTATTTCAAGACTTATCTTTAGGAGAAGGAAAAGAAGTGAGAATTGGATGATACAAAGGTAGGTAGGAAAGTAAGTTGTGAAGAGGACATAAGGAGTCTGCAAAGGGATATAGATAGGTTAAGTGAGTGGGCAAAAATTTGGCAGATGGAGTATAATGTGAGAATATGTGAACTTGTCCACTTTGGCAGGAGGAATAGAAAAACAGTACATTATTTAAATGGAGAGAGATTGCAGAACTTTGAGGTACAGAGGGATCTGGGTGTCCTAGTCCATGAATCACACAAAGTTAGTATATGCAGGTACAGCAAGGGATTAGGAAGGCAAATGGAATATTGTCATTTATTGCAAGGGGAATGGAATATAAAAGTAGAGATGTTTTGCTACAGTTGTACAGGGCATTGGTGAGACCACATCTAGAATACAAAGTGCAGTTTTGGTCTCTTTATTTAAGAAAGGACATAGTTGCTTTTGAGGCAGTTCAGTGAAGGTTCACTCGACTGATTCCTGGGATGAGGGGGTTTTCTTACGAGGAAAGGTTGGACAAGTTGGGCCTGCATACACTGGAGTTTAGAAGAATGAGGTGTGATCTTATTGAAACATATAAGATCCTGAGGGGACTAGAAAGGGTAGACACTGAGAGGATGTTTCCCCTTGTGGGAGAGACTAGAACTAGGGGCCAGAGTTTAAAAATAAGGGGTCTCCCATTTAAGACGGAGATAAGGAGAAATTTTTTCTCTCAGAGGGTCGTGAGTCTGTGGAACTCCCTTCCCCAGATGGCGGTGGAGGCAGGGTCATTGAATATTTTTAAGGCTGAGTTAGATAGATTCCTGATTAACAAGGGAATCAAAGGTTATAGTAGGTAGATGGGAAAGTAGGGTTGAGGTCACAATCAGATCAGCCATGATCTTATCAAATGGCAGAGCAGGCTCGAGGAGCCGAATGGCCTACTCCTGCTCTTAATTCGTATGTTCGTAAGTACATATGTTCGAATGGATAACTCAAGCTGAAAAACGTGTAAACAGTCTCAAGAATTTTAAGAAAATCTTTCACAGTGGAAAAAACTGCAAAATTGTTCTGATGGTAAAAATTACAGCTCTGTGGGTAGCTTTGATTGCCATAAAATGTTGTTGCCTTGCACTCAATTGGAATATCGTCATGCTTCATCTTCTGGCCAAGTATTCCTGCAAGACTATTTATAGAAAAAATGTTTGATAAAGGATACAATTTTCATCTCCATCTTGGTTCTTTGGCGGTCCAGGCATGTTTAGCAAAACCAGTTTGGCATCATGGGACCTATTTACAATGACTTCATTCAGCTTCACCGCTGTGTGCATTCTCCTTACATTGGACTGGTCCCTGAAAGGTAAACAATATCCTGGTTCAACACATTCAAAAATAGTGGGTGTGGACACCATAGAATGTTAAGATAAAGTTAAGAAATTATTTCAGATAACAGGCAACAGTACCACTGCAGACTGCAGTGAAAGTTTAATTACTTACAATGGTTCTAGAAGACTTGAATGTACCTTCATGCTCCATTTAATATCGAGTGAACACAAAGTTGAATGATTACATTCAACTCATTAGCCTACTTGAGTGGCTTTTATCAGGTGTAAGTAAAAGGTTAACATAAAGGGCTGTGGAACAGAGTAGTATTTTTTGCATAATTCAGATGGCTTCAGTTCAGTGAATGAATAAAGAAATAGCAATAAGAGACACAAGGATTATAAATTAAAGCAAAGTATCTATCGCTCACCAATGAACCTCCATCCTCCTTTCTAAGAAGCAGTATATGGAGCTGTACTGAGTTGACAGCTGACCTTAACAAAAGGGCTTCCAAAATAAACCCAAATACAGAATAGTCTAACCAACAATGAAACAAAATATAATTGGATACACATACTCCCATCCAGAAGCATAAAGACAATTTAAATTTGATCTTCATCCAAGAATTTGCTTATTAAGGGGGCAGAAAGTTATTGGCACAAACTCACAGTGTTACAACATACTTTCTATTTCCAAATTAGTTTAAAATAGTTAGCTGAACAGGTATGACATTGGTGTTGATCTTTCATAAGAGCATAAGAAATAGGAGCAGGAGTAGGCTATATGGCCCCTTGAGCCTGCTCCGCCATTCAATAAGATCATGGCTGATCTTTGACTTCAACTCCACTTTCCTGCCCAATCTCCATATCCCTTGATTCCCCTAGTCCAAAAATCTATCTATTTCATCCTTGAACATATTCAATGACTCAGCATTCACAACTTCCTGGGGTAGAGAATTCCAAAGATTCACAACCCTCAGTGAAGAAATTCCTCCTCATCTCAGTCTTAAACGGCCAACCCCTTATCCTGTGACTGTGCCCTCTAGTTCTAGACTCCCCAGCCAAGGGAAACAACATCTCAGCATCTACCCTGTCAAGCCCTCTCATAATCTTATATGTTTCCATGAGATCACCTCTCATTCTCCAGAGAGTATAGGCCCATTTTACTCAACCTCTCCTCATAAGACAACCCTCTCATCCCAGGAATTAATCTAGTGAACCTTCCTTGCACCACTTCTAAGGCAAGTGTATCCTTCCTTAGGCAAGGAGAACAAAACTGTACGCAGTACTCCAGGTGAGGTCTCACTAAAGCCCTGTATAACTGTAGTAAGACTTCCTTAACTCTTGTACTCCAACCCCTTTGCAATAAAGGCCAGCATGTCACTTGCTTTCCTAATTGCTTGGTGTACCTGCTTGCTAACTTTTTGTGTTTCTTGTACGAGGACACCCAAATCCCTCTGAACACAAACATTTAATAGTTTCTCACCATTTCAAAAATATTCTGATTTTCCGATCTTTCTACCAAAGTGAATAACCTCACATTTCCCCACGTTACTCCATCTGCCACCTTCTTGTCCACACACTTAACCTGTCTATATCCCTTTGCAGACCCTTTGTGTCCTCCTCACAGCTTACTTTCCCACCTAGCTTTGTATCATCAGCAAACTTGGTCCCTTCACCTCAGTCATCAATATAGATTGTAAATAGCTGAGGCCCAAGCACCGATCCTTGCGGCACCCCACTAGTTACAGCCTGCCAACCTGAAAATGACCTGTTTATCCCTCCTCTCTGTTTTATTGTCTGATCAATCCTCTACCCATGCAAATATGTGACCCCCCCAACCCCATGAACCCTTATCTTGCGTAACAGCCTTTTATGTGGCACCTTATCGAATGCCTTTTGAAAATCCAAATATACTACATCCGTTAGTTCCCCTTTATCTATCCTGTTAGTTACATCCTCAAAAAACTCGAATAAATTTGTCAAACACGATTTCCCTTTCATAAAACCATGTTGACTCTGCCTAATCATATTATGATGTTCTAAGCGCCCTGTTACCATTTCCTTAATAATAGATTCCAGCATTTTCCCAATGACTGAAGTTAGGCTAACTGGCCTGTAGTTCCCTGTTTTCTCCCTCCCTCCTTTCTTGAATAGCGGGGTTACATTTGCTACCTTCCAATCCGCTGTTACCATTCTAGAATCTAGGGAATTTGGGAAGATCATAACCAATGCATCCACTATCTCTGCAGCCACATCTTTTAGAACCCTCAGATGTAGGCCATCAGGCCCAGGGGATTTATCGGCTTTTAGTCCCACTAGTTTCTCAAGTACAGTAATTATCAGTAGAGAAAAAGTAAGTTCCTCACTCTCATTAGCCCCTTGGTTCCCCACTATTTCTGGTACTTTTTTGTGTCTTCTACTGTGAAGACAGGAACAAAATATTTATTTAACATCTCTGCCATTTCCTGATTCCCCATTATAATTTCTCCTGCCTCAGCCTCTAAAGGACCAATGTTTAGTTTTGCTACTCTCTTCCTTTTTACATACTTGTAGAAGCTCTGACAATCTGTTTTTATATTTCTTGCTAGTTTACTTTCATATTCAATTTTCTCCCTTTTTATCAATTTTTTGGTCATCCTTTGCTGGTTTCTAAACTCTCCCAATCCTCAGCCTTACTACTCCTCTTGACAACATTATAGGCCTCTTCTTTTAATCTAATACTATCCTTAACTTCTTTAGTTAGCCACGGATCACTTTTCCCATGAAGTTTTCATTTCTCAATGGAATGTATATTTGTTTATCAACAGTCATACCCTTTAATCTAATTTTCCAATCTACCTTAGCCAGCTCACCCCTCATACCTATGTAATTGGCTTTGTTTAAGTTTAAGACTCTAGTTTCTGACTTAAGTACGTCACACTCAAACTCTATGAAATTCTATCATTTTATGATCACTCTAACCCAGAGGATCCTTTACTGTGAGATTACTAATTAACCCTGTCTCATTACACAATATAAGATCTAAAATACCCTGTTCCCTGGTTGGTTCCATGACTTATTGCTCTAGGAAACTGTCTCGAATGCATTCCATGAACTCATCCTCCAGACTACCTTTGCCTATTTGATATGCCCAGTATATATGAAGATTAAAGTCCCCCATGATTACTGCATTACCTTTGTTACAAGCTCCTATTATTTCATGATTAATATTCTGTCCAATGGTATAGCTACTATTACAGGGCCAATAAACTACTCCCACCGATGTTTTCTGCCCCTTGTTATTTCTTATCTCCACCCATACTGATTCTACTTCCTGATCTTCCGAGCCAAGATCCTTTCTCAACACTGTCTTTATGTCATCTTTTATTATTAGGGCTACGCTCCCTCCTTTTCCATTCTGCCCGTCTTCTCTAAACGTCATGTACCCTGGAATATTTAGTTCCCAACCTTGGTCACTTTGCAACCATGTCTCTGTAATGGCTATTAGATCAAACCCATTTATTCCTATTTGTGCAACTAATTTGTCTATCTTGTTACGAACGCTCTGTGCATTCAGATAAAGAGCCTTTAATTTTGACTTTTTACCATTTTTTCCTGCTTTGACCTTATTTGTTGATGCACTACTACTGGTAAGCTCTCTGTCCCTTCCTGCCACACTCTGCTTATCTTTACTCAAATCACTACACTGCTCTGTTGCCTTGACTTTTCTCATTGGATTTCTAAATTTCCCTTCACCTGACACCTCCACCCTCTTTTTGAGTTAAAGTCCTATCTACAGCCCTAGTTATTCGATTCGCCAGGACGGTGGTCCCAGCCCGGTTTAAGTGGAGCCCGTCCCAACGGAACAGCTCCCTCTTTCCCCAGTACTGGTGCCAGTGCCCCATGAATCGAAACTCCTGTCTCCCACACCACTCTTTCAGCCACGCATTTAACACTCTGATCTGTTTGTCCCTGTGCCAATTTGCACGTGGCTCAGGTAGTAATCCAGAGATTACCACCTTTGAGGTTCTGCTTATTAATTTAGACCCTAGCTCCTCAAAATGTCTCAGCAAAACTCATTCCTAGTTCTATCTATGACGTTAGTCCCTACATGGACCACTACAACTGGATCCTCCCCCTCATGCTCCATGTTCTTTCCCAGCCGCGAGGAGATATCCTTAACCCTGACACCTGAACTAAAATACTCATTTGAAACCCAGTTTTAATTGTTACTGGTACTATGTCTTTGCCGAACATCTGCAATTTTTATCAATTTATCTGTCGGATTATTGTATATTAGTTGGAGTATTGTGTATAGTTTTGGCCACCCTATTATAGGAAGGATAATAAAAACAATAGAATAGGTGTGATGTTGATTCACTAGATGTTGCCAGGGATGAGAGGTTATAGTTATGAGAGACTCGAGAAATTAATGTTTGTTTCATTACAGCCAAGGTTAAGGGATGACCTGATAGAGATCTTCACGATTACAGGGGTAATGATAAGGTAAACAGTGATGGACTGTTTCTGTTTGTCAGCAAGATGATAAGGAAAAGGCACACATTTAGATGAAAACTCAATGAATTAAAGAGGTTAGAGAAAATGTCTTTACAGGCAATGGTTACAATGTGGAATTCTCTGTCACAAACTGTTATTGAAGCAGAGTGCATACATTTTTTGAAATGAGATAATTGCTTGTAAAAGAGGAATATTAAAGACGGGAGAAACAATAGAGTGGGATCGGACTAAGTGGCTCATGTGGAAAAAAACACTGGTACAGACTTGATGGGCTGAATGGCCTGTTTCCGCGCTGCAAACTTCTATGATTGTATCTGAAAGAGGGAAAATTGTCAGCAAGAAATCTATTCCCACATTGCTCAAATTTGCAACTTGACAAGCTAACCAAATACCACTCACTAAAACCATGGCGATGGCCAAGAACATTGCATTCAAGGGCTAACTGAATAGAGAAAATATAAAAGAAAACTAAATACGTCAAAGCAATGCATCATTACTAACTTGTGGCACAATTCCTCAATCTCCACCACCCCCTGCTCTAGCAATTAACTTAAAACTAATCTCAAGGGTCAAAATCAACTGATATGGTCTTAGAGACCAAATTCTTTATAAGAGACCATAAAAGATAGGAGCAGGAGTAGGCCATTCGGCCCCTTGAGCCTACTCCGCCATTTAATGAGATCACAGCTGATCTGATTTTTACCTCAACTCCACTTTCCTGCCCTTTCCCCATATCTTTTGACTCCCTTGCTGATCAAAAAATTGTCCAACTCAGCCTTGAATGTATTCAATGACTCAGCCTCCACAGCTTTTTGGGCTAAAGAATTCCAAAGATTCACGACCCTCTAGGGGAAGAAATTCCTCCTCATTTCCATCTTAAACGGGTGACCCCGTATTCTGAGACTATGCCCCCTAGTTTTATATTCCCCCATGAGGGGTAACCTCCTCTCAGCATCTACCCTATCGAGTCCCCTCAGAATCTTGTATGTTTCAATAAGATGATCTCTCATTCTTTTAAACTCCAATGAGTATAGACCCAACCTGTTCAATCTTTCCTCATAAGACAACCCTTCCATACCCGATTCAACCTAGTGAACCTTCTCTGAACTGCCTCCAATGCAAGTATGTCCTTCCTTAAATAAGGGCACCAGAACTGTACGCAGTACTCCAGGTGTGGTCTCATGAGCACCCTGTACAGTTGTAGCATGACTTCCCTGTTTTTATACTCCATCCCCCTAGAAATAAAGGCCAATATTCAGTTTGTCTTCCGGATTACCTGCTGCACCTGTATGTTGACTTTTTGTGTTTCATGTACGAGGACACCCAGATCCCTCTGTACTGCAGCATTTTGTAGTATTCCTCCATTCAAATAATATTTTGCTTTTTTATTTTTCCCAAAGTGGATGACTTCACATTTTCCCACATTATATTCCATCTGCCAAATTTTTGCCCATTCACTTAACCTGTCAATATCCCTTTGCAGACACTTTGTGTCTTCATCACAACTTGCTTTTCCACCTATCTTTGTATCATTAGCAAATTTAGCCACAAGACACTCTGTTCCTTCATCCAAGTCATTGATATATATTGTAAATAGTTGAGGCCCCAGCACTGATCCCTGCGGCACCCCACTAGTTACAGATTGCCATTTTGAAAATGACCCTTTTATCCCGACTCTTTGTTTTCTGTTAGTTAGCCAATCCTCTATCCATGCAAGTATATTACCCCCAACACCATAAGCTCTTATCTTGTGCAGTAATCTTTTATGTGGCACCTTATCGAATGCCTTTTGGAAATCCAAATATACTGCATCCATTGGTTCTCCTTTATCCACCCTGCCCGTTACTTCCTCAAAGAGCTCTAATAAATTTGTCAGACATGATTTCCCCTTCATAAAACCATGTTGACTCTCCTTGATTGTATTATGAGTCTCCAAATGTCCTGCTACTACTTCCTTAATAATGGATTCTAGCATTTTCCCAATGACAGATGTTAGGCTAACTGGTCTATAGTTACTTGCTTTCTGTCTCACTCCCTTCTTGAATAGGGGTGCTATGTTTGCGGTTTTCCAATCTGCTGGGACCTTTCCAGAATCTAGTGAATTCTGGAAGATTACAACCAATGCATCCACTATCTCTGTAGCCACTTCCTTTAAGACCCTTGGAGGCAAGCCTTCAGGTCCAGGGGACTTGTCAGCCTTTAGACCAATTAGTTTACATGGTACTTTTTCTCTAGTGATAGTGATTGTTTTTAGTTCCTCCCTCCCCTTTGCCCCTTGATTATCTACTATTATTGGTATGTTATTGGTGTCTTGTACTGTGAAGACAGATACAAAATATCTGTTCAATTTCTCTGCCATTTCCTTGTTTTCCATTATTATTTCCCCAGTCTCATCCTCTAAGTGACCAATGTTTACTTTAGCTACCCTCTTCCTTTTTATTTTTTTAAATTCGTTCATGGGATGTGGGTGTTGCTGGCGAGGCTGGCATTTATTGCCTATCCCTAATTGCCCTCGAGAAGGTGGTGGTGAGCCGCCTTCTTGAACCGCTGCAGTTCGTGTGGTGAAGGTTCTCCCACAGTGCTGTTAGGAAGGGAGTTCCAGGATTTTGACCCAGTGACGATAAAGGCTCGGCGATATATTTCCAAGTCGGGATGGTGTGTGACTTGGAGGGGAACGTGCAGGTGATGTTGTTCCCATGTGCCTGCTGCCCTTGTCCTTCTAGGTGGTAGAGGTCGCAGGTTTGGGAGGTGCGGTCAAAGAAGCCTTGGCGCGTTGCTGCAGTGCATCCTATACACTTGTAGAGGCTTTTACTGTCAGTTTTTATATTTCTTGCTAGTTTACTTTCATAATTTATTTTCTCCCTCTATTATTCTTTTGGTCATCTTTTGCTGGTTTTTAAAGTTTTCCCAATCTCTGCCATGTTGTACGCTTTTTCTTTTAACCTGATACCATCTTTGACTTCCTTAGTTAGCCTTGATTGGTTCACCCTTTTTGTGGAGTCTTTCCTCCTCACAGGGATATATTTTTGTTGCGAGTCAAAAAATATCTTTTTAAATGTTTGCCACTGCTTATCCACCATCATACCACCCAATCTGTTTACCCTGTCCACTTTAGCCAATTCTGCCCTTATTCTTTTATAATTGCCCTTATTTAAGTTTAATACAGTAGTTTCAGAACCAAGATCCTCGCTCTCAAACTGGATGTGAAATTAGTGCAAAGTGACCAAGACACCTGGGCACTTTGATCCAGGAGGCAGTCACGCCCCTTATACTAAATACTGTAGAATTGGCACGTGGTCAGGGACAGGAGGGTGTGACTGCAAGTGAGGCGGGTACGGGGATCCAGGAGGTAGCACTGCAGGAACCTCAGCCTCTGAACTTGTCCAATAGATAAGAGGTTCTTGCTGCCCTTGTGGACAAGTGCAGGGACTGCAGGGAGGATGAGCAAACTGGCCACAGCACCTTGGTTCAGGGGCCATTCAAGTGGGGGGAGTAAAAAGGAATGTGATTGTAGTAGGCGACAGTACAGTTAGAGGGATAGACACTGTTCTCTGCAGCCAAGAGCGAGAGTCCCGAAGGCTGTGTTGCCTACCCAGTGCCAGGGTTAAGGACATCTCCTCAGGGCTGGAGAGAAACTCAGAGTGGGAGGGGGAGGATCCAGTTGTTGTGTCCACGTAGGTACCAATGACATAGGTAGGACTAAGAAAGAGGTTCTGCTGAGGGAGTTTGAGCAGCTAGGGACTAAATTAAAAAGCAGAATCACAAAGATGATAATCTCCAGATTATTACCTGAGCCACGAGCAAATTGGCACAGGGTAAATCAGATCAGACAGATGAATGCGTGGCTCAAAGATCGGTGTGGGAGAAGTGGGTTTCGATTCATGGGGCACTGGCACCAGTACTGGGGAAAGAGGCTGTTCCGTTGGGACGGGCTTCACCTGAACCATGCTGGGATCAGTGTTCTGGCAAACCGAATAACTAGGGCGTCAGAGAAGGCTTTAAACTAAATAGACGGGGGGAGGGCTCAGATGGGGCGAAGTTTAGATTGACAAAAAGAAAAAAGACAAGGAATAGTACAGGAAAGTGATGGGGGTCTCACTCTCTTAAGAGATGTACTTTAAGTTTTAACAAATGTAATTTGACAGTTTTTTCTCCCCGATTATTAGGGTCAAATGTAATTACACTAAACTGACAGTAATCAAACCTTATAAAATAAGTAGTCTATAAAATTTGGTCTCACTGTTGAACAAAATAGTTATTTTGTTAATAACTTTGATGCTACTAGTAGGATTAGGAATGTTAACACATAATGTTGATAACCTTTTTGTTCCACACTGTTCTTAATCAACTGTCAGGAAAAGCAAAGTATAAAACATAGGAAATAACAGTTTATTAATACAGTAGGTCCCTTGAAAGAGGACCAACACTTACGGTTTAATACTGATTAATTCTCTGAAACTGTTCGGGGTGGTGGCTCTATTCCGGTTTCTCTCAAATTCACATTTTTCTTTTGTCCACGTCATCTGTATTTTGTCAGGGTAAACATGTACTTCTTCCTCTTCGTCAGAGTACACATTTCCTTGATGAATTATTGAATTCCTGTCCTTTACCAACTGAGCCTGGAAGAAAGCAAAGTGAGACTTTTAAACACCCGACTTCAGAAAAGCAGCAAGTATTAGTTATAAAGAATACATGCCAGGAATAGTCAGGGAGAAGCAGAGATATTTTAAGATGGAGTGCCTTGACCTCCACTATGTCTCTAGTAATGAGATTCCTGAACGTTTACCGAAGAGTCAAGACAGGCAGGAATTGTTAAGTAGTCATGCCTGTTTTAAGAAGTTTTACACTAGAGGAATGCACACAGAGCCAAACACCCAGTTCTCCCTCCATCAGCTGCACTCCACAGCATAAAGGAGCATAACTCCTGGGTGTCGACAGGATCACAGACCCACAAAGTATGTGTCCAAGAATATTCCATCAGAGTAAGGGAGTTGCTGTCTGTGAAATAAACAAAGAGATCCAGTCCCCTTGTTTGCACTCAGTCTCCACATTACACAGCGGTGACCTGCAGCGCTTCAGAGACCCACTGTTAGGCTGCAAGTCAGGAGTTGGAGGGCGTGCTATGGACATTACTCTCCTGAAATGGAATCTTGTAATAAGTGCAAAAGCCATTCTGCTTATTAAGCTCAAGGTCACACACAATACCGGAGTACAGACAGGAAATGATGGTGACTTTTCCTTGTGAAAGCTCTGCATTCTGGGCAGACTGCATGCTTGATTTTATTGGGCCTACAAAGAGTCTATAGTTAATAACTATAACTCTCTGCAGACTGTCCTGGTTCAACCCCTGATCTGGTGCTGTGCTAGACATTGAGGTGCTCGTGGCTCCTAGAATTGAGAAGTTTTGTATGAAAGTGAGCTTATCAGTGACAGGGTGTATGGACGTGCCCACCTGATCACCCCCAGCCTCCTGACTACAGAGACCACACAAGGGAAACACAGTATACTGTTATCATAATATCTCTGATTTAGATGGGGACCTGCATGCTTCTGAAGGCTAAAAGACCTAACCATTCTCTTATCAGACATCATTGCAACACAAAAACATACAACTTTCTGGTTGTGCAGCCCCCATTTTTGGGAAAGGAGGAACTCTAAGCATTGTAGGGCCAATAAAAACAAGCATGCAATCTACCCAAGAGTGCAGAGCTTTCACAAGGTAAAGCCACTGCACTCTGACATTGACAAAATCAAGTGAAAGATTCTCTCCTTGCACACAGCAACCAAATTTAAAGAGGCACAATTCAAATGTAGATGATAAAAATATAGTCTTGAGAGTTGAATTGTGTCAGAGCCCAGCAGAAGAATCCTAGATCCACAAAAAAACACATAAAAATATGAAATTAATATGTGTTACCAAGGCATGCAGATGCTCAGGATTTTAAGGCTTAGGATCACATCAGATTGAAATGTACCAGCATTGTCCTGAAGCTTAAATATATACTTTTATGGGAAATATTTTGAGTTAGTTAATATCTTGTGTTGAAGTAATTGGAAAATAATCTAAAAGAAGTTACCAGGATGCAGCTTGTGACAAGATGTACCCTTTACTAAAGGATGCATGGGTACAATTGAGCTGGACGTCAGAGAGCATTATAAGAGCTTGAAAAAGGCGGGTAGGAATTGCCAGATATTTTAAAGAGACCACACAATGGAAAAAAAATAGTTGTTTCCTGAAATCAGTCATGGAACAAGTCCAGGAATAAAAATGATATTTAATAAACTTAAAGTTTGAGATTATTTATTTGCAACTCAGGTTAGTCTGCTGGAACAACTAATTTGTGACAACTCACACAATCAGTAAAGACCATGACACTCAGATTTATATTAAATATTAAAGTTACTGCAGCCTACCTCTCTTTCTCTTTCAGTCTTGGACAGCCTCATCTGCCTTAACATTTGTGACCGTTGCTCCATCATGAGAGTCCTTTCATACGTATAGGCTGAAATATCACTACCATGCTGAGGACAGAATTTGATACAGTTATTGTAAGAATGTACATTTTTCTTAATAAAAACTGCATGTTGCTGATGCAGACTTTGTCCTATCAGGTTCCTTCCTCACCATTTCAACCACTTCAACTTCTGCTTCAATGCGCAGGTGATAAAGAAAAGTTGCAAGATCCTTTTTCATTTGAATACTGTTGTCATCCATTTGGGCCACAGTGAAAATGCGCATTTTGCATTTTTTCCAGACCTGCACAAAATTCCAACTCAAGTTAGTTTTTGTTTCAGTGGCTACACAAAACAAAAGTCCAATATAAAATAACACATGATGGCCCCTATTTCCCATTAACAGTTGCTGTGAAATTTTTTTTAAAACTTAGTTTTAAGCCAATACAGCACACTGTGCTTCCCTTCCATGGCCATCTTTGAAATTTGTACTTGGGAACATAGGAACAGGAGTAGGCCATTTAGCCCCTTGAACTTGTTCCGCCATTCAACGAGATCCTGGCTGATTTGTGACCTAACTCCATATACCCACCGTAGCCCCATATCCCTTAATATATTTGGTTAACAAAAATCTATCAATCTCAGATTTAAAACTAACATAGAAACATAGAGAAAAGGAGCAAGAGTAGGCCATTCGGTCCTTTGGGCCTGCTCCGCCATTCAAAATGATCATGGCTGATCGTCTAACTCAGTACCCTGTTTCTACTTTTTCCCCATATCCCTTGATCCCTTTGGCATTAAGAAATATATCGATCTCCTTCTTGAATACATCTAATGACTTGGCCTCCACTGCCTTCTGTGGTAGAGAATTCCACAGGTTCACCATCCTCCTCTCGGTTCTAAATGGAATACCCCGTATCCTGAGACTTTTAACCCTGGTTCTGGACTCCCCAGCCATCGGGAACATCCTCCCTGCATCTAGTCTGTCTAGTCCTGTTAGAATTTTATATGTTTCGATGAGATCACCTCTCATTCTTCTAAACTCGAGTGAATATGGACCTAGTCGACCCAATCTCTCCTCATAAGTCAGTCCTGCCATCCCAGGAATCAGTCTGGTAAACCTTCGTTGCACTCCCTCCATGGCAAGGACATCCTTCCTCAGATAAGGAGACCAAAACTGCACACAATACTCCAGATGTGGTCTCACCAAGGCCCTGTATAACTGCACTAAGACATCCCTGCTCCTGTACTCAAATCCTCTTGCAATGAAGGCCAACATACCATTCGCCTCCTTAACTGCTTGCTGCACCTGAATGCTCGCTTTCAGCGACTGGTGTACAAGGAAACCCAGGTCTCGTTGCACCTCCCCTTTTCCCAATCTATCACCATTCAGATAATAATATGCCTTCCTGTTTTTACAGCCAAAGTGGATAACCTCACATTTATCCATGTTATACTGCATCTGCCATGTTCTTGCCCACTCACCCAACTTGTCGAAATCACCTTGGAGCTAGCACTCCCTCAAGTAACATTTGAGCTAGCATCAACTGTCGTTTGCGGAACAGTGTTCCAAACTTCTACCACCCTTTTTGCGTGTAGAAATGTTTCCTAACTTCACTCGAGAAAGTCCTGGCTTTAATTTTTAGGCTATGTCCCCTAGTCCCAGGTTCCCCAACCAGCGGAAATAGTTTCTGTCTATCTACCCTATCAGTTCCCCTTAATATCTTGAAAACTTTGATTAAATCACCCTTTAATCTTCTAAATTCTAGGGAATACAACCCTAGTTTGTGTAATCTCTCCTTGTAATTTAACCCTGGGAGTCCAGTTATCATTCTAGTGAATCTACGCTGCACTCCCTCCAAGGCCAACATATCCTTCCTAAGGTGCGGTGCCCAGAACTGAACACAGTACTCCAGGTGTAGTCTAACCAGGGCTTTGTATAGCTGCAGCATAACTTCTACCTCCTTGTATTCTAGTCCTCTAGATATAAGGGCCAGCATTCCATTAGCCTTTTTGGTTATTTTCTGTACCTGTCCATGACATTTTAATGATCTACGTACATGGACCCCTAAGTCTCTTTGGACCTCCACTGTTTCGAGCTTTTCACCATTTAGAAAGTACTCTGATCTATCCTTTTTAGGTCCAAAGCAAATGACCACACATTTGCCTACATTGAAATCTATTTGCCACAGTTTTCCCCATTCACTTAATCTATTAATATCTCTCTGTTCTTGTATGCTTCCATCTATACTGCTTACAATGCTGCCTATCTTTGTGTCATCAGCAAACTTGGATATGTAGCTCTCTATCCCGTCATCTAAGTCATTAATAAATACAGTGAATAGTTGAGGCCCCAACACAGATCCCTGTGGGACACCATGAGTCACATCCTGCCAATTTAAGTACCTGCCCATTATCCCTACTCTCTGCCTCCTGCTGCTCAGCCAATTTCCTAACCAGGTCAATAATTTGCCCTCAGTTCCATGAGCTTCGACTTCAGCGAACAGTCTCTTATGAGGGATTTTATCAAATTACTGCTGGAAGTCCATATAAACAATATCCATAGACATGCCCCTGTCAACTACTTCAGTCACCTCTTCAAAAAATTCAATCAGGTTCGTCAGGCATGACCTATCCATTACAAATCTATGCTGGCTCTCTCTGATCAGCCGAAAATTTTCAAGGTGTTCGGTCACTCTATCCTTAATTATAGACTAGTAATTTCCCAACAACAGATGTTAGGCTAACTGGTCTATAGTTCCCTGGATTCCCTCTCTCACCTTTCTTAAATAGCGGAGCGACATTTGCAATTTTCCAATCTAAAAGGGACAGTTCCTGAATCGAGAGAACTTTGGAAGATTATAGTTAGGGCATCTTTTTTATTCGTTCATGGGATGTGGGCGTCGCTGGCAAGGCCAGCATTTATTGCCATGTTCTCACCTACTTCCTTTAAAACCCTGGGATGGAAATCATCTGGTCCTGGGGATTTGTCACTCTTTTGTACCATTATTTTCCTCATTACTGTTAATTTGCTTACGTTAATTATGGTGAATCCCCATCAGATTCAAAATGAGTTTCCTTGGGGCATCCAGCATGCTATCCTCTTCCTCCACTGTAAATACTGACGCAAAGTAATTATTTAACATGTCTGCCGTTTCTTTATTTTCATTTACACGATCGCTATTATCAGTTTTTAAAGGGGCCCACATTGTTCTTGACCACC
This sequence comes from Heptranchias perlo, assembly GCF_035084215.1. Classification (NCBI taxonomy): domain Eukaryota; kingdom Metazoa; phylum Chordata; class Chondrichthyes; order Hexanchiformes; family Hexanchidae; genus Heptranchias; species Heptranchias perlo. Next base: position 27,297,778 of record NC_090340.1, read on the forward strand.
CTCTTTTTCCTAATATTGTAAAAAAAATAAATTTCTGTTGATTTTGATATCCCTTGCAAGTTTTTATTCATACTCCCTTTTTGTAGCTCTTACTATCTGCTTTGCTGTTCTTTGTATCTATCCCAGTCGCCAGGATTTGTGCTTTTTTTTTGCATTTTTGTATGCTTCTTCATTAAGTTTTATGTTGCCCCTTACCTCTTTTGTCAACCATGGCTGTTTATTTTCTTTTAGCAAGTAGAGTGCTTGCTCCTCAGGGGTATAAACTGGTTCTGTATCAGGTTAAATTCTTTTCTGAACACCTCCCACTAATCTTCTGCTGATTACCACCAACTGCCCTCCCTCAGCTGATGAATCAGTCCTCCTCCATGTTGAGCACCACTTGGAGGAAGCACTGAGGGTAGCAAGGGCACAGAATGTACTCGGGGTGGGGGACTTCAATGTCCATCACCAAGAGTGGCTCGGTAGCGCCACTACTGACCGAGCTGGCCCAGTCCTGAAGGACACAGCTGCCAGACTGGGCCTGCGGCAGGTGGTGAGCGAACCAACACGAGGGAAAAACTTACTTGACCTCGTCCTCACCAATCGACCTGTCGCAAATGCATCTGTCCATGACAGTATTGGTAGGAGTGACCACCGCACAGTCCTCGTGGAGACGAAGTCCCGTCTTCCCACTGAGGACACCATCCAACGTGTTGTGTGGCACTACCACCGTGCTAAATGGGACAGATTCAGAACCGATCTAGCAGCTCAAAACCGGGAATCCATGAGGCACTGTGGGCCATCAGCAGCAGCAGAATTGTATTCCAGCATAATCTGTAACCTCATGGCCCGGCATATTCCTCACTCTACCATTACCAACAAGCCAGGGGATCAACCCTGGTTCAATGAGGAGTGTAGAAAAGCACACCAGAAGCAGCACCAGGCGTACCTAAAAATGAGGTGCCAACCTGGTGAAGCTACAACTCAGGACTACATGCACACTAAACAGCAGAAGCAACATGTTATAGACAGAGCTAAGCAATTCCACAACCAATGGATCAGATCAACGCTCTGCAGTCCTGCCACATCCAGTCGTGAATGGTGGTGGACAATTAAACAACTAACGGGAGGAGGAGGCTCTGTAAACATCCCCATCCTCAATGATGGCGGAGTCCAGCACGTGAGTGCAAAAGGCTGAAGCGTTTGCAACCATCTTCAGCCAGAAGTGCCGAGTGGATGATCCATCTTGGCCTCCTCCCGACATCCCCACCATCACAGAAGCCAGTCTTCCGCCAATTCAATTCACTCCACGTGATATCAAGAAACGACTGAGTGCACTGGATACAGCAAAGGCTATGGGCCCCGACAACATCCCAGCTGTAGTGCTGAAGACTTGTGCTCCAGAACTAGCTGCGCCTCTAGCCAAGCTGTTCTAGTACAGCTACAACACTGGCATCTACCAGACAATGTGGAAAATTGCCCAGGTATGTCCTGTCCACAAAAAGCTGGACAAATCCAATCTGGCCAATTACCGCCCCATAAGTCTACTCTCAATCGTCAGCAAAGTGATGGAAGATGTCGTCGACAGTGCAATCAAGCGGCACTTACTCACCAATAACCTGCTCACCGATGCTCAGTTGGGTTATGCCAGGTCCACTCGGCGCCAGAGCTCATGACAGCCTTGGTCCAAACATGGACAAAAGAGCTGAATTTCAGAGGTGAGGTGAGTGACTGCCCTTGACACCAAGGCAGTATTTGACAGAGTGTGGCACCAACGAGCCCTAGTAAAATTGAAGTCAATGGGAATCGGGGAAAACTCTCCCGTGGCTGGAGTCATACCTAGCACAAAGGAAGAAGGCAGGGGTTGTTCGAGGCCAATCATCTCAGCCCCAGGGCATTGCATCAGGAGTTCCTCAGGGCAGTGTCCGAGGCCCAACCATCTTCAGCTGCTTCATCAATGACCTTCCCTCCATCATCAGGTCAGAAATGGGGATGTTCGCTGATGATTGCACAGTGTTCAGTTCCATTCGCAACCCCTCAAATAATGAAGCAGTTCAAGCCCGCATGCAGCAAAACCTGGACAACATCAAGGCTTGGGCTGATATGTGGCAAGTAGCATTCGCGCCAGACAAGTGCCAGGCAATGACCATCTCCAACAAGAGAGAGTCTAACCACCTCCCCTTGACATTCAATGGCATTACCATCGCCGAATCCCCCATCATCAACATCCTGGGGGTCACCATTGACCAGAAACTTAACTGGACCAGCCATATAAATACTGTGGCTACAAGAGCAGGTCAGAGGCTGGGTATTCTGCAGTGACTCCCCAAAGCCTTTCCACCATCTACAAGGCACAAGTCAGGAGTGCGATGGAATACTCTCCATTTTCCTGGATGAGTGCAGCTCCAACAACACTCAAGGAGCTCGACACCATCCAGGACAAAGCAGCCCGCTTGATTGGCACCCCATCCACCACCGGCGCACTGTGGCTGCAGTGTGTACCATCCACAGGATGCACTGCAGCAACTCGCCAAGGCTTCTTCGACAGCACCTCCCAAACCCGCGACCTCTACCACCTAGAAGGACAAGAGCAGCAGGCACATGGGAACAACACCACGTGCACGTTCCCCTCCAAGTCACACACCATCCCGACTTGGAAATATATCGCCGTTCCTTCATCATCGCTGGGTCAAAATCCTGGAACTCCCTTCCTAACAGCACTGTGGGAGAACCTTAACACGGACTGCAGCGGTTCAAGAAGGCAGCTCACCACCACCTTCTCAAGGGCAATTAGGGATGGACAATAAATGCCGGCCTCGCCAGCGACGCCCACATCCCATGAACGAATAAGAAAAAAATTTTTGCCCATTAGCAGATTTGCCCAGTTTACTGTGGACAGTCTCTGTCTCATCCCATTGAAGTTAGCCTTACCTAAATTTAGAATCTTAGTAACATGTTAACTGAGCAACTAAACATGTTACTGCCCCACATAAGATATTTGATATGACTTAAAAAAAAAGTAATTGATGATAGACTTGTCTTGTTGCAGGCTGTATGCAGGGTGTTTTCATTTTCAATGGTTTGCTTTATGGAACTAATTTTATGGAGAGTCGGACAACTTTTATGTAGTCTTATTACTGCCATATTTACTGTGTTGTTGCTATAAAGAGGGAAGAAATAGTAAGTGTGTCACTATATATGCCAAATTGGCTTGAGTATTGCTGCACTTCTCCCAGGGAAATTGTGTTTGACTAATTTATTAGAGTTCTTTGAGGAAGTAACAAGAAATGTGGATAAAGGGGATCCTGTGGATGTGGTGTACTTGGATTTCCAGAAGGCATTTGACAAGGTGCCACATCAAAGGCTACTACACAAAATAAGAGCTCATGGTGTAGGGGGTAACATATTTGCATGGATAAAGGATTGGTTAGTTAACAGGAAACAGAGGGTAGGCATAATAGGTCATTTTCAGGTTGGCGAGATGGAATGAGTGGAGTGCCACAGGGATCGGTGCTGGGGCTTCAACTATTTAAAATCTAGATCAATGACTTGGATGAAGTGACCGAATGTATGGTTGCTAAATTTGCTGATGACACAAAGATAGGTAGGAACGTAAGTTTTGAAGAGGATATAGGGAGTCTGCAAAGGGATATAGATAGGTCAAGTGAGTGGGCAAACGTTTGGCAGATGTAGTGTAATGTAGGAAAATGTGAACTTGTCCACTTTAGCAGGAGGAATAGAAAAGCAGTGTATGATTTAAATGGAGAGAAATTGTAGAACTGAGGTACAGAGGGATCTGGGTGTCCTAGTCCATGAATCACAAAAAGTTAGTATGTAAGTATGTAGGTACAGCAAGTGATTAGGAAAGCAAATGGAATGTTGTCATTTATTGCAAGGGGAATGGAATATCAAAGTAGAGATGTTTTGCTACAGTTGTACAAGGCATCGATGAGAACACATCTAGAATACTATATGCAGTTTTGGTCTCCTTATTTAAGAAAGGACATAGTTGCTTTTGAGGCAGTTCAGTGAAGGTTCACTCGACTGATTCCTGGGATGAGGGGGTTATCTTATGAGGAAAGGTTGGACAAGTTGGGCCTGTATACACTGGAGTTTAGAAGAATGAGAGGTGATCTTATTGAAACATACAAGATCCTGAGGGGACTTGAAGGGGTAGATGCTGAGAGGATGTTTCCCCTTGTGGGAGAGACTAGAACTAGGGGACACAGTTTAAGAATAAGGGGTCTTCCATTTAAGACAGAGATAAGGAGAATTTTTTTCTCTGAGAGTCGTGAGTCTGTGGAACTCCCTTCTCCAGAGAGCGGTGAAGGCAGGGTCATTGAATATTTTTAAGGCTGAGTTAGATAGATTCATAATTAAGGGAGTCAAAGGTTATAGTGGGTAGACAGGAAAGTAGGATTGTGATCACAATCAGATCAGCCATGATCTTATCAAATGGCATAGCTGGCTCGAGGGGCCGATTGGCCTACTTCTGCTCTTAATTCGTATGCTCACAAGTGACAGCTTTCTGAATCAATGAATTGCAAACTTGGCACTAGCATAAGCTAGGAAAAGTTCAAAACTACAGATTGTATATGGTCTGTTGGAAGTAGCAGGTTCTATAACCTAAATATCCTTTTCTGGTTGCAATCTTTTATATTCTTATCATCTATACATGCACTGTAAGATCTTCATACTTCATGTACATAGTTCACACCTTGTGTTGTCGGAGAAGAAATGGAAGCAGCATCAACATGCCTCCGTCATGCACAATCCACCAAACATCAATGTGGCCTTCAGTAAAGCGCTCATGGTTACTTGGGTAGAAAGAAACATTTTTTGGCACCAATAGAGCCAGGTGACCAGCTGTGGTGACTCTCACAGTATCTACAAAGCAAGATTAGTGTTAGTAATTTTGAGATAAGTGTGCTCACTAACAAGAAAAAAAATAGCTGATTAGCAATACAAATCTATCAAGTTAGATCATGAAAAATACATAGGCACTCCTATACCAAGTTTCTTTTTCCTACTGGAAAATATAAAAGGGCAAACTAGTCATACTAAAATTTGCTCATAATCCAGGAAAGAAAAATAATACCCATTATTAATACACATAGAACATTACAGGATCAGTTGACTTTGACTGGAAATACAGCATGACCACAAAATATGAATTTATTTTGGGGACCCAATACTTCAACTATCATATTGTTCTGTTTAACTGTGTAGGGCAAAATAGTAAGACCTAATCTGTCCATGTAATGGTTACGGTTAGAAAGCACTCTAAGATTGTCATCAAGTGGTTAGCACAAATTTGTTATTCAGACTCAGACATCAAGCAGGCTCCATAGCCATTTCTGAGATGCATAATTCATATTTTCCATTACCATGATGTTATGCACACCCTAACCTTTCACTGACCTTGAAGTCCTATCTTCTCCAGTTGGTGCATTCACTGAAAATTGCTTGTTGGGCAGCAGTCATGACAGCTAATTGCTGTTTATTCATATGAGGAAATGCTCCCAGATATTTTTTAAGGCGGCTTCATATTTTTATGTGTACAATTACAGTAATCTGTGATCCAAGTTGATCCACATTGACATATTTAACGCATAGAATCACACAGAAATTACAGCACAGAGAAAGGCCATTCAGCCCAACTCATCTATGCTGATGTTTATGCTCCACGAGCCTCCTCCCACGCTACTTTATCTAACCCTATCAGCATATCCTTCTATACCTTTCTCCCTCATGTACTTATCTAGCTTCCGCTTAAACGCATTTACGTTATTTGCCTCAACTACTCCTTGTGGTAGCAAGTTTCACACAAGCCTCAAAAAATGATTGTAAATTATATTTCTCTCCAACCTTTTAAGTGCTCCCTTCCCAGGACTATTGCCTATGTGAGAGGGTGGGCAGCTATCCTGCGATCAGTCCTCTTCCATTCTGGGGTAGACTCATCCTCCAATTTATGCTTGCTTTCTCCCTGTGGAGAAGTGTTTCATATTCGCTTAGTACCACTGTTCTCCCCATCCCAAGGCTGGGCAAAGACTAGGAACTCTGGGAATTCCCCGTACAAGGGGTTATAATCATAAAGATTAACAAACTCTACATATTGTGGCACAGTCTGACTGTAAGGAAGGTGTTATAAATGAAAAGGGGGTAAATTTACAAGTCTGTGCTGCCGTTGGTGGTGCTAGTGGTGTCTCGCTTGACAACAGCATAAATTGGAAATTACTACTCACAATTTTGATCACTAAAATGAAAGAGTGCAAAACTGGCACGTTCCAACTGTTGTACATTAGACGCTTGAATTTTTTTCTTGGTATCCACTACATTTTATAATAAAGTTTTATATGGATATTTTATTCAGGTTTCGTTTGGTTATGTGCCAATAATGGCCAACAATGCAGATTAGTAGTTATACACTGGATTTTCCTGTGAAAATAACAGCAAGGCTAACAGAGCTCACCGTTATTTCTGTGCACCTGGTACAGCTACTTCCGGTGACTGCACAAGCACAGTCAAACGCAGAAATCCGGAAGTTGCTGTACCAGATGCAACCCTCCTCCATAAACTCGCGAGAACGGCGTAGAGCTCCTGAACTGACCTAATGGATACGAAATAATCTCGCCAAAAAAAGGTACGTCGAGTCATTTCAAGTCTAAGCACCATTTTAACGGCGTGGTAAGACTTAATGACTGCCAAATAACCTCTCTGGCACTTTTACTAGTGTGGAGTCTCATTCCTTCTGATTTTAATTGTTGTTGGACATTTAAAAAAGACATTTTAATTTTAATTTTTTTTTTACTTTTTCTTTGTCTCCTTTATCTCTGCCTCTTAATTCAATATTTGTTATCCTCTCTCCATTTCACTTTCTGTACCTGATTTGAGATTAAATTTACTATTCTAACTTACATTTCCTGGTTCAGTCTCTGCGCAGCTTATTAATGTTGCTTCAATCTGATTGATTAAGGGGATACACAGCTGCTTGCCCCATTCACACAGGTCCCAGATGCCCAGGAGAGGGCATCGCGTTGGAAGGAAATTGCAGTGTAAAAGCCCTTGAAAAGTTTATGAGCAAGTGGAAGTCTAACGAATTGCAGGCAATGTTCGTTCGCCGCTCACAGGAAAATCTGTTCATTATGTCACAGGATGCAGAATAACATTCACACTGGCGATATGATCACTACAAATCAGAGGAAAAATTCTATAGTGAAAGATACTATATTAATAAACCTTACCTATGAATGTTTTCCAAGCCCTGGGATCTTCACTCTGCCTCCAGCCGTAAGGCCAACCCATAACAACTGAATTATGTTTCATTCCGCCAAGTCCACAGGATTGAATTAAATGTGCAATACCCTCTCGAACCTTAGAAGAAACTACTATCTGGCAAAATCCTTTGACCTTTTCAATTGCCATCATGTTTTTGATTGTCTAGATTGAGAAGTGAAAGGTAATTCAGTACGTAACTAAGTTTCAACTGTCAAGTAATTTATATAAAACATGCATATAAAATGTTACAAATGTAAATTGCTGCATAGATATTCTATTATAAGCTTATCACCATTAACTGTTTTATTTTGAATTGACTAAAGAAAAATTAAATACGCTCTTCAGGACTTTTCTATGCATGGTGCACTTAGTTACATAAACCTCCAGAGGGGAAGTAACGATGATAGTAACAGTAGTCATTTCCATAGAAGTTTTGAATTGCCTAGCACAAATAATTACAAAATGTGTACACAATACAAGCAGATTTCAAAGAATCCTAGGAAATCACAAAGTAGCGACGCAGGTTAATAAGGCCATAAAAAGGAGAACCAAGCCTTGTGACCTGTGTGAATGGGCAAGCAGCTGTGTATCCCCTTAACCAAGGGGTTCATTACTAGAGGGATAGAATTAAAAAGCAGAGAAGTTATGTTAAACTTGTATAGAACCTTGGTTAGACCACACTTGGAGTACTGTGCACAGTTCTGGTATCCATATTATAAAAAGGATGTAGAGGCATTGGAGAAGGTGCAAAAAAGATTCACAAGGATGATGCCAGGACTGAGAGGATATACTTATTGGGAAAGACTAAACAGGCTGGGGCTCTTGTCTGTAGAAAAGAGAAGGCTGAGGGGTGACCTGATAGAGGTCTTTAAGATAATGAAAGGGTTTGATAGAGTAGACGTAGAGAAAATGTTTCCACTTGTGGGGGAGTCCAAAACTAGAGGTCACCAATATAAGATGTCACTAATAAATCCAATAAGGAATTCAGGAGAAACTACTTTACCCAAAGAGTGGTGAGAATGTGGAACACGCTACCACAAGGAGTAATTGAGGCAAATAGCACAGATGCATTTAAGGGGAAGCTAGATAAGAATATGAAGGAGAAAAGAATAGAAGGATATGCTTAAAAGGGTAGAAGTAGTAGGGAGGGTGGAGACTTGCGTTGAGCATAAACACCGGCATAGACCAGTTAGACCAAATGGCCTGTTTCTGTGCTGTAGACTCAATGTAACTCAATGTAAAATTACAAAAAAAAATGACTAATCCTTGAATTTCAAAAATATCAGACTACTTGCTTCTGCATGGAGCCCATTTTCTGTAGTGTGTACCCACAATGCACTGTGGGAAATACAATCTTTCCTCAAACATTTAAAAAAAAATAAGATTCCTTTCTGTAATTGCTCTATTCCCCCTTCTCCCCCCACCCCACCCTGCTCTGAAAAAAAACAAGACAGTATCGGAATACTTGAATACTCCTAAAACTACACAAGGGTGTACATGACTTTGGGAGAGTGTACATAACTTACTTGAAGGTACGGTGAAAGATCATGTTACTGATTCTGGAATTAGAAGGCAGCTGGTCACTAAAATTGGCTTCCTTCTGTTGAATGAGATTACACTACTTCTGGCCAACACGAGGTTTGTTCATCTCAGAAGATATGGTGAAAATAACATTCTCTGACTCCCCCACTTGTTGGCAGATCATGAACCACATGAGATGGTGGAGGGGAGGAAAATGTTTTTAAGCTCAGCCCATCCCACTGTTGATCTCTAAGAAGGAGCCATTATGTTAAGTGATCTACAAAACTATAGAAGTATCTCTACTCTCACAATTTATTAAAATTACTCTTTAAAGAGATATGTATGAAAGTAGTTACATTTTTGAAAAAAAGCAGACTCTATGTTGGAATAAGAAACTGGAAAGGCTATTGCTCTTTGCACAAACCATCCTGGCAGCTGTGACGCAGGAACTCTGTGCCTTAATTAGAGATATGATTGTTAATTTTACTACTTGTACAACAATGGTGTGCTATTTATCCAGTCTCTATGCCTGACTAAGGGATGCTTGAGGTTAATACTGAATGCCAACATTAAAACCTTTACTTTGATGAGCACAGGAACTCATACAAACACACAAAAACCATACAAACTTTAAGTCATACTTGTTCAGCAGCCTGTGCTTCTCCATAATTTTCTAGGAAATTCCCTTGAATGATAGAACCAACAATCGTAAGACCTTTGCCAGCTTTTAACTGAGAGGCAAATGTTAGCAATCTGGGATGTTTCACGTGTAAGTCTTCATCTAGTTTCAGCATAACTAATAATTGAGGCCTAGGAAAAGAAGCATTGAATAATTACTGGAATAATTCAACATAACTTTAGCTTATACCAATGTTGAGCAATGCCAGAGCTGAAACAGACAGAGGGAGCTGAGGAAAAATGGAATAAGATTGGCAAGGGGGAAAGAAGTGCTCTTCAACCTTCAAGAAAGGGCTTCACCCAAACTGACAAATAACATAACAGACTTCAGTTGGTAGGCAATTAACAACCAAGGGCTCAGTAAACTGAGTTTCCCAAAATTATTAATAAAATGAGGCCCGGCAGGAATCCCTGCAGTTAATAAATTAAATAAAGCTCCAGCTCAGCTGACTGGTAGGCAATCCCAGAATGAATGAAATCAATATAATTAATGCTGATCTTGCCAATTCAGCAGAAATCCAGACAGACGATTGATTAGATAGATAGATAGGTAGATAGATCGATCATTAGGAGGAGCTCAGTGGGTTGGGCCAGCAGGAATCCCTGGATTTATTTAATTATATCAATGAAATTGAAGTCAACTGACCCAGCAGAAATTTGACGTTTGAAGAATTTTTTTTAAAAACATAAAAATTAAAAGTTAAATGAATTTTTGAAGAATTATAAAACAGCTTTAATCTAGGTAAGAATAGATGGCTGTGGATGAAGCGGAGAGATGTAGTTTGGAGGTTACCGGCATTATCTAGTATGGGGAGGCCCACAAGGTAAGCTGTTTAGAACTATTATCCGGGCATGACTAAAATGTGACACAAAAAGGAAGTGTGACAACAGGAACAGCATTGCAGATGCAAAATTAATATATTATACACTTTTAAAAAAAAAACTAGTATGTCTTTTAAGGCTATATTTAAATGTAAATAAGTAAGAAGCTGGTAAAAATTAGAGAGCACTGGGTCACTTACTAAAAACATTCGTAGTCTTAATTAGTTGACCGAAATGACCATACCTTTGTCTTATTTTTCTAAACAATTATAATGAGAGAAAAAAATGCTCGTACAGCTATGGATTTACACCAAATATAGCAGAATACTTGCAACATAGAGAATGGTGTGAAATATGCCAGAGCTGAAGGCTACTCGCAATCATTATGATTCAACATGGATTCAGATTAGGGTTATGAACCATACATAAGCAAGGATTTGTGTCAGGTTTAAACAAAAAAATCATCGTTTTTATATAATCATAATTATATAAAATAGTCACGTTTTATGCCATCTTTATTAATAACTCTGAGGTTGCACAATGTAAGCTGTAAAATGACTGCATTACTTTACCTCCAGTTTTTAGTGTGAGGAGGACCTTCTTCCAATCGCAGCAAAGCATAACGAGCTGCACTTAGGGACAGACCCCGAATACCGTCACCCCACTCTTTCTCTGCACTGTAGAAAGACGACATAATTAAGCCGGTTCGGCATACTATTCAATGTTATTGAAATACCTAAAATAGTTGCAAACTGGCACTTACTTCATCCTTGAGCTTTAATGTTTAAACGCATAAAAATATAAACATTTGCAATGAAACTGAACCAATTCCCAAGACACACACGCAGCACAATATCCACCATCAGCAGAACTTGAATCCAACTGAGATTATGGCACAAAAGGCTTTGTGTTTGCCTTTCTCTCTAAGTGCAGAAGTTTGGGCAGTCTCAAACTAGTTCCTAGTGGTATAAGTCCGCATTATAAAGCTGTCCTTATTTCAGCATTAAACTGGTAATCTCATGCAGTCTGCCCACAGGATTACGAAAAAAATGTCATACCGGTGAACTTAAAATTTACAAGATTGGTTTTCCAAAGCAATCGATTATTGCTTCCGGGAAACTAGCTTGATGCCAAAGAGGCGGGACTTGAACATTTTTTCACCTGCTGGACCAGAACTTCAGGCCCACTTTAACTGCAGCAAGAACCAGCAGCAGAATCTCTCCCCCCACCCCCAACTTGAGGTAGGCACTCCATTGGCCCCTGATCCTGGGATACGAGATAGGCTCAAGAGCATATCCATGGGGCAAGAGGAAATTCTGCCCAGCCCCAGATTCACCCCGAAAGGCCTCTTCCAGAATTTGAGCTTTTCTCTGTTGACCTTTTTATATATGTATAAAAAAAGAAAACATTACTCTCATCCTCACATGCCCCCTTCTCCGATACCACCACAACCTCCCACTGTCGAGAGAGAAGCACAACACGAGTTCCATACGACTCTACAGAGCAGCATTTATGATGGTGATATTCTGCTAACAAGCTTGGATCTGTGAGGAAGAGAATGAACTGGACAGGAGAGTTGGGATTTTGATCCGCTGCTTGGAAATGCTTTAAGCTGGAATCTGATGATCTGCTGCTACTTACCTTCACTAATGTCCTTTAGGGAAGGAAACCTGCCGTCCTTACCCGGTCTGGCCTATATGTGACTCCAGACCCACAGCAATGTGGTTGATTCTTAATTGCCCTCTGAAATGGCCTAGCAAGCCACTCAGTTGTAAAATCTCGCTACGAAAAGTCATAATAAGAATAAAACCGGACGGACCACCCGGCATCGGACCACTAGGCACCGGACACGACAACGGCAAAACACCAAGCCCAGTCGACCCTGCAAGGTCCTCCTTACTAACATCTGGGAACTTGTGCTAAAATTGGGAGAGCTGTCCCACAGACTAGTCAAGCAACAGCCTGACATAGCCATACTCACAGAATCATACCTTTCAGCCAACGTCCCAGACTCTTCCATCACCATCCCTGGGTATGTCCTGTCCCACCAGCAGGACAGACCCACCAGAGGTGGCAGTACAGTGATATACAGTCAGGAGGGAGTGGCCCTGGGAGTCCTCAACATTGACTCCGCACCCCATGAAATCTCATGGCATCAGGTCAAACATGGGCAAGGAAACCTCCTGCTGATTACCACCTACCGTCCTCCCTCAGCTGATGAATCAGTCCTCCTCCATGTTGAGCACCACTTGGAGGAAGCACTGAGGGTAGCAAGGGCACAAAATGCACTCTGGGTGGGGGACTTCAATGTCCATCACCAAGAGTGGCTCGGTAGCACCACTACTGACCGAGCTGGCCGAGTCCTGAAGGACATAGCTGCTAGACTGGGCCTGCGGCAGGTGGTGAGCGAACCAACACGAGGGAAAAACTTACTTGACCTCGTCCTCACCAATCTACCTGTCGCAAATACATCTGTCCATGACAGTATTGGTAGGAGTGACCACCGCACAGTCCTCGTGGAGACGAAGTCCCGTCTTCCCACTGAGGACACCATCCAACATGTTGTGTGGCACTACCACCGTACTAAATGGGATAGATTCAGAACGGATCTAGCAGCTCAAAATTGGGCATCCATGAGGCGCTGTGGGCCATCAGCAGCAGCAGAATTGTATTCCAGCACAATCTGTAACCTCATGGCCCGGCATATTCCTCACTCTACCATTACCAACAAGCCAGGGGATCAACCCTGGTTCAATGAGGAGTGTAGAAGAGCATGCCAGGAGCAGCACCAGGCGTACCTAAAAATGAGGTAACAACCTGGTGAAGCTACAACTCAGGATTACATGCATGCTAAACAGCGGAAGCAACATGCTATAGACAGAGCTAAGCGATTCCACAACCAACGGATCAGATCAAAGCTCTGCAGTCCTGCCACATCCAGTCGTGAATGGTGGTGGACAATTAAACAACTAACGGGAGGAGGAGGCTCTGCAAACATCCCCATTCTCAATGATGGCGGAGTCCAGCATGTGAGTGCAAAAGACAAGGCTGAAGCGTTTGCAACCATCTTCAGCCAGAAGTGCTGAGTGGATGATCCATCTCAGCCTCCTCCCAATATCCCCACCATCACGGAAGCCAGTCTTCGGCCAATTCGATTCATTCCACGTGATATCAAGAAACGGCTGAGTGCACTGGATACAGCAAAGGCTACGGGCCCCGACAACATCCCAGCTGTAGTGCTGAAGACTTGTGCTCCAGAACTAGCTGCGCCTCTAGCCAAGCTGTTCCAGTACAGCTACAACACTGGCATCTACCCAACAATGTGGAAAATTGCCCAGGTATGTCCTGTCCACAAAAAGCAGGACAAATCCAATCCGGCCAATTACCGCCCCATCAGTCTACTCTCAATCATCAGCAAAGTGATGGAAGGTGTCGTCGACAGTGCTATCAAGCGGCACTTACTCACCAATAACCTGCTCACCGATGCTCAGTTTGGGTTCCGCCAGGACCACTGGGCTCCAGACCTCATTACAGCCTTGGTCCAAACATGGACAAAAGAGCTGAATTCCAGAGGTGAGGTGAGAGTGACTGCCCTTGACATCAAGGCAGCATTTGACAGAGTGTGGCACCAAGGAGCCCTAGTAAAATTGAAGTCCATGGGAATCAGGGGGAAAACTCTCCAGTGGCTGGAGTCATACCTAGCACAAAGGAAGATGGTAGTGGTTGTTGGAGGCCAATCATCTCAGCCTCAGGGCGTTGCTGCAGGAGTTCCTCAGGGCAGTGTCCTAGGCCCAACCATCTTCAGCTGCTTCATCAATGACCTTCCCTCCATCATAAGGTCAGAAATGGGGATGTTCGCTGATGACTGCACAGTGTTCAGTTCCATTCGCAACCCCTCAGATAATGAAGCAGTCCGAGCCCGCATGCAGCAAGACCTGGACAAAATCCAGGCTTGGGCTCATAAATGGCAAGTAACATTCGCGCCAGATAAGTGCCAGGCAATGACCATCTCCAACAAGAGAGAGTCTAACCACCTCCCCTTGACATTCAACGGCATTACCATCAACATCCTGGGGGTCACCATTGACCAGAAACTTAACTGGACCAGCCATATAAATACTGTGGCTACAAGAGCAGGTCAGAGGCTGGGTATTCTGCAGTGACTCCCCAAAGCCTTTCCACCATCTACAAGTGTAAACAATTTTACAACACCAAGTTATAGTCCAGCAATTTTATTTTAAATTCACAAGCTTTCGGAGACTTCCTCCTTCAAAAACATTTACCTGAGGAAGGAGGAAGTCTCCGAATGCTTGTGAATTTAAAATAAAATTGCTGGACTATAACTTGGTGTTGTAAAATTGTTTACAATTGTCAACCCCAGTCCATCACCGGCATCTCCACATCATGACCATCTACAAGGCACAAGTCAGGAGTGTGATGGAATACTCTCCACTTGCCTGGATGAGTGCAGCTCCAACAACACTCAAGAAGCTCGACACCATCCAAGATAAAGCAGCCCGCTTGATTGGCACCCCATCCACCACCCTAAACATTCACTCCCTTCACCACCGGCGCACTGTGGCTGCAGTGTGCACCATCCACAGGATGCACTGCAGCAACTCGCCAAGGCTTCTTCGACAGCACCTCCCAAACCCGCGACCTCTACCACCTAGAAGGACAAGAGCAGCTGGCGCATGGGAACAACACCACCTGCACGTTCCCCTCCAAGTCACACACCATCCCGACTTGGAAATATATCGCCGTTCCTTCATTGTCGCTGGGTCAAAATCCTGGAACTCCCTTCCTAACAGCACTGTGGGAGAACCGTCACCACACGGACTGCAGCCGTTCAAGAAGGCGGCTCACCACCACCTTCTCGAGGGCAATTCGGGATGGGCAATAAATGCTGGCCTCACCAGCGACGCCCACATCCTGTGAACGAATAAAAAAAAACATTCCTTTTGGGGTCTACTGATCTGGAGCTGCTGATCTGACCACATACATCGGCATGGAATTGGCTGCAATGGCGACGAATACCACAAGTTGCACTGTTGTGCTCATTGCTTCTCCAGTCGTGAATTTATACCACAATTTGCTGGAAAAATAATGAGTACGCCACAGCGAGCACAGTAGTGGATCGGGAGCGGCACGGCAACACATAGTTAAGAATTCATCTCGATTGTTGATTTCTGTGGGAATTTCAGCCTAATTTATTTGTTTTGTTATTTATATCCAGCAGCAAATTATTAAAAGATATAAACAGGGATAAATATTGAATAAATATTGCCACAAGAACAAACAGTTCTCCTGTAATTCTCACATCACCACAGGGCTTTAGCTGCAAACTGTGGATTTTAAGAAGAGAGCTGTACTTCACCTGTGATTGACATCAGAAAGCGATTTCAGAAGCAATGCAGAAATCAGTCACCCTGAGGCAATTCACAACATTTCAAGGAGCAGCCTACATTTTTCAATTACAGTATTTAGAAGTGCGAGAAATAAGTATAAATAACATTCGTATTTACGTTACATTAAACCTTCATACATGTGGGCTCTGCTTTGATCAAACAGATCCAGAAAATTTAGAATTGAGATAGTAACTATTATAAAGCCCAGAAGCAATGTTGCTTTTTTAAACATGTTCCTGTTATGATTCCTGAATACTCACCCACCAGAATCATTCTACAATGATCTAAGTGGCGATCTCAGTGGCTTTAATTCAGCAAACTTGATCTCGCCATCGATTTTAATGGGGACTGAACTTTACCGTATAAATTTTGGAGTCAGAATTAAAATTAGATATTCGACTCTTTCAGCAAAGGAAAGGGCGGAGCAGTGCAAAACTATCAGGAAGTTTTGGAGTGGCATAAGTAATGGCCGTAATTTCCTGGAAATCGTAATGGCATGCACCGTAGATGCACCATTACCATGGTGCAAATTCCAGCCCATCGTTTTAAGAGTAAAGCTCCTGAATTAAATTGTTTTGGTCCTTAAAGTTATGAGTCTATATTGCACAGTAATGATTTAAAAATAAGACCAGAGAAATGAAATTCAAGGAGGAATTAGGAAAAGTTCAAACATCATGTAGTCAAGAAAAACCTGTGAACCTTTTAGTACTCACCCTTGGTATTCAATATATTTGTAAATCATTCCTGCAATAACCATAGCCACAAGAGCATAATACCATGAAGAAATGAACATTAGTGCAAGGCACATGCTCATTCCTAAAAACGACAAAGCCCTACAAGAAAAACAGCAAATTAGAAATCATCTTTATACAATTTTGCATTTGATGTGACCTAGATTTAATAACTGATCACAAGCATTGAGAATTCATGATCCGATGAGAATTTTTAAATTACTTCCATTAAATATCCATGCTGCTGAGATCAACTGAAAACAAAAAAAAAATCGAAACCATTCCCGTCCAAGTGCAGTGATGCCCAACTGCATATAACTGTCTAGATGCCTCTCTATATGTATTGGAAAGGTGTACAACCTCAAATACCACAAAACGTCCTGATATGTAAACCCTGCAAGTGACAATTTATAAATATTCCAGACTGAAGGGCAAAAGAAGCTAATAAAATGTTCATCTGCCTTCTCATTTTTTAATGTAAACGTTGAGAGTATTAAGTAGATATCAACACCTTTAAATCTGTTCTTACCAGTGGTAGTATTTAAACCTCGGACGCCAGTTGGGAGTTCGTAGAAGTGTCTGTACTGCACAGGCCAGGTTAACAAACAAATAGCACATTAAGAAAAACCTGTAAGATATGAATGGGAACATTACTTCTATAATTGTAAAATCAAGCAAAAAGCTAGAAGCCATGGGCTCTATGGCCACCTTCGTGCATCGCAATCTGTGATCGCAACTCAAGTGAAGGTAAGTATTTGAGCTTCTGGGTGTCCCATGTGCCAGACAGCCAGATTGCCAGGCTGGTTGTTTGTCGGGAGGGAAAGAAGCCACGAATTGGAGAGGGAGGGAGGGAGGGAGATTGTGGGCTGTGGAAGAAATTGGAGGGATGGGTGGAGGTGGGGGGACGTGAACGATATCGGGTGGGCCTTGGAGAAGATCGAGGTGGGCTGTCCAGCATCGGGGGGGACGGGGGACGGGAGTGGTAGGGGGGTCCAGCATTGGGGGTGAAGTTCAGCATCAAGGGGCGGGGGGAGGGGAGTGGTAGGGAGGTCCAGCATCAGGGGGTGCGGGTACCAACTAATTACCAGGTGAGCTTGTTGGGCCTGGATGAAGCACTCCTGCTCCTCCTGGCCCACAAAAAGCACAATGAAAGCACTCATCTCATGGATCCGGCCCTTCTCGCCTGTTTTCACCTGACGTGAATCAGAAACAATGGGAAACCCGAACAGGTAAGGTTAAATTTGTTTTACTTTTGTAATACCCAAAAAATTAAAGTATCACAATGAGGTATATTGCCTTTTAAGTAACAGCCCGTCGGCGTTAAGTGGGGACGGGACTTCTGGGTTTCTGTTGCACACGCGCATCTTAACGCGCCTGAATTAAACCTGGAAGTGGGTGCGTTGGAACCGGGATGCGGTCCTGCTCCAAAAATTAAGTGTTTTTACTGCCTACCAGCCCCCAACCTACCCGTACTTTGGGGTTAAAATTACCCCCAAATCTGTTAGGGACCAAGTCATCCTAACTCCCCCACAGAGCAGACTAGTAAACATATCCCTTAGAAGAAGCCAGAAAATAAATGTCATTCAAAACAAAGTTAGACTTTTTGCTTCTCTTTATAGGGAATCAACATTCTAATACTGTAGCTAGTAGGCTCCCTTTACCCACTCTTCCACGTGTTGTCTTCATAAGAACATAAGAAATAGGAGCAGGGGTAGGCCAAACGGCCCATCGAGCTTGCTCCGCCATTCACTAAGATCGTGGTTGATCCACGACCTCAATTCCACTTTCCCGCCCTATCCTCACACCCCTTGATTCCTTTAGTGTCCAAAAATCTATCGATCTCAGTCTTGAATATATTCAACAACTGAGCATCCACAGCCTTCGGGGTAAAGAATTCCAAAGATTCACAACCCTTTGAATGAAGAAATTTTTCCTCATCTCTGTCCTAAATGGCCGACCCTTTTTCAATCTCACCATTTTCTGCATGTCTTCATTTTTCCTTTTTTAAAAATATATTTTCTTTTCCCATTACATTCTTTTCTGGATGTCTTTGTTTTCTCTATTCTAGTTTCTTTTTGTAGGTTAATTTCATTCCCATACTCATCTGGTATTCTACAAGAAATGCCCAAGTCTTCAAGGAAGAAATCTTTCACAAAGAGGGAGCTGAAGTAAAGGAACGCAGAGCATTGCAGCATCAGAAATTACCCCTCAAAACCCAATCAGAAGCTACTAAACAATTTTCAAAATATGCAGCTAAATTTGGTATGACTCTGTAAATGCATTGATTGCGGAAAGAAAGATATGCAAGAGCAATAATACTGAAGCAATTACAGTTGTAAAATCAGAAACATCGCCTTGGATCCTATTACTCATCTTGATCTGATGTTGATCACAAATGAACCTGATCATTTTAATTGTAAAAGTCTAATAATCAAAAGCACAAAATTATAACCGGGAGAGTTTCTCCCATTGTTACCACTTATGCAGTTATTTTTCCAGCAGTAAAAGTGTTGAATTTATCTGACTAATGTTCAGTATCCAATACCATGGGGAAAGTGACACAGAACAAATGTAAACAAGCAAATGTTAAGTCCCCATCCCAAGAGTATGAAGAGAACTTTATATGCAGTCTTTTATTTATTCACATAATGATGTACATATTCTACCTAGTGACCAATGTTAGGTTTTGGATATTTCTCAATGAAATTTGAAGTTGGTATTTTTTAAAAATGTATTCCCTGACTTTGAGAGAATAAATTTTAAAATAGTGATTCACTCAAAATAAAAGCTTTTACAAGAAATTCCACTTACATTGAGAGAATGGGAGCCACCATGTCAAGAGAAGCTATCAGAATTCCAAGTTCAGCTATAATGGCTGTCAAAAGAAGGGCCCAGGTTGGCTCACCATTGTCTTTTCCATTGCCAAACACCTACAATATCAAAAATACGGTCAAGATCTTAAAATTCTAAATCTTAAACATAAAGTGACATTAATATTTCTGATTCATTTCACCATCTTATCAAAGAAAATATGAATTCAAAAGAAGGGGAACTGAAATTTCTGTGACAGATTTGCTATTAAAATAGTAGCTCTAAAGCACTTTGGGATGTCCAGAGAAGTGAAAAGCACTAGATAAATGCATGTTTTTTTCTTACTGAAGCTGACATTTATAAGGTATACTCTCACGTGTTTATCTCAGATCATACATGAAGGGTATAAAAAAGTTACATTTTTGTGCTTCAAAAATTTATTGATGAGAGACTATAAAATTTTGATGTACCATGGAGAAACCGAAATGACAGTGAGGAGAAGAAAAATCAGAACTTGACAAAGAAGTGAATTTAAAAGGGTCTTCAAAAGAATTTTCAGCTGGGAACTGTTATGCATCAAGACTTTATACCTAGTCAGTAATCTCAATTTATCAATATGGAGATATGTGCTTTGAGTCAAGTTTATGACAGTTTATTTTCACCATTTCATCGAAGAGAATGAGTTCAAAAGAAGGGAAACTGAAACTTCTGCAATCGATTTATTTCTAAAAGAGAGAAAATGTACAACATTTGTTAACTGGGTTCACTATTTTACATATATGTAGCAAATAATATGAGCTGCATTATAGCCTATCTAATTCATGTTTGGTTCAAATCATAAGGTTTCTACTTGTCCTGTTCTGCATTGGTTACCAGGCAGCATAGTTAAGAATCATGTGAACAAATCTACTTAGGCTCTTTAGTGAAAGTAAAAACTCTAAAAATGCTTATTAAGCAGTTTCATTTACATCTAACATGGTGCCTAAATCAGAAGAATGCTAGTTCTTATCCATGCACCTTGTTTAGGTGAAAGCATAGTTTCCCCAAATAGACTGAATAAATATGAATGTCATTGAAGGATTTTTAAATAATCCACAAAGAAAAAAATGTCAATATAAATCATGTAAAGCAAAATGAAGGGGAAATGGCATATGGTGTTTTTTTTTAAATCAAGGTGACCTTTATACAGACAAGCAAGGGAAGGCTGGCCATCAAAACCAGTAACATTGAGGAAAGAAAATGTAACATATTAGTCTTAAACAAGTGATCCTGTTCCACGGAAATAATTCATGGACGCTCTTGCCACATTTCCCCATCCTCATTTTTGACCTGTGCCAATCAGTAAAATTGAAGTGTTTGGTGTGATGAAAGCTGGAAGGAATACACAAAGACTGGGCAACCTTAGTAAAGAATGTTATCAGGATAACAAAACAAGTGAATTGTAAGCAAAGTTAAGGGAAACCAAACCTATGGTTTGTAAAGAAAAAGTACTGAGGCAATTAAAAGAAAAGACAGTGGGACTGTAATTCCTACTAATTGTAGAGAAAAAGCAGATGCAAGTTGAAAAATTGTGAAATACTGCTTTTCACATGCATTTTTTCTTACTAAAATTAGTGAAGGGAGGTAATTGAACTCCACTCTCTACTCCTACTCAGCCATCAGTTTTGTTGACAGAGGCCAGCAATCAATAATGGAAAACAGAACCAGCTATTCTTTTCTAATTCATTTTATTTGGAATGAGTCAACGGTTTACTGACATTTGATTTCTTAAAATCTTATGTTGCAAAAACTATGGATTTTTTCTGTACTGATTAATTTCTTTTTAATTTGAATATAAGAACGTAAGAAATAGGAGCAGGAATAGGCCATATGACCCCTCGAGCCTGCTCTGCCATTCAATAAGATCATGGCTGATCTTCGACCTCAGCTCCACTTTCCTGCCCGATCTCATATCCGTTGATTCCTTTATGTGATATAAAGTACAAATGAGTCAGTGTACGTGCAGGGACAGCTTGAAGTGATGTCAGGGAGAAGCAGCTGCAAAAAAGTCCTTTTTACATAATTTGTAGATACTTCAAAATGTTTTAAATATAAAATCATAGAATCATAGACTGGTTACAGCAAGGAAGAAGGCCATTCGGCCCATTGAGTCCGTGCCAGCTCTCTGCAAGAGCAATCCAGTTAGTCCCACTCCCCCGCCCTTTCCCCGTAGCCATGCAATTTTTTTTCCTTTCAAGCGCTTATCCAGTTCCCTTTTGAAAGCCACGATTGAATCTGCCTCCACCACCCCCTCAGGCAGTCCATTCCAGATCCAAACCACTCGCTGTGTAAAAAAGTTTTTCCTCATGTCGCTTTTGGTTCTTTTGCCAATCACCTCAAATCTATGTCTTCTGGTTCTTGACCCTTCCGCCAATGGGAACAGTTTCTCTCTATCTACTCTGTCTAGACCTTTCATGATTTTAAATACCTCTATCAAATCTCCTTTTTTGTCTGCCAAACCAGTGTTTTGCAAAGGTTCATCATAACTTCCTTGCTTTTGTACACTATGCCTCTATTTATAAAGCCCAGGATCCCATATGCTTTTTAACCGCTTTCTCAACCTACCCTGCCACCTTCAACAATTTGTGCATATATACCCCCAGGTCTCTCTGTTCCTGAACCCCTTTTAGAATTGTACCCTTTAGTTTATATTGCCTCTCTTCATTCTTTCTACCAAAATCTATCACTTTGCAGTTTTCTGTGTTAAATTTCATCTGCCACGTGTCCGCCCATTCCACCAGCCTGTCTTTATCCTCTTGAAGTCTATTACTATCCTCCTCACTGTTCACTACACTTCCAAGTTTTGTGACATCTGCAAGTTTTGAAATTGTGCCATGTACATTCAAGTCCAAGTCATTAATATATATATATATATATATATATATATATATGTATAAAAAGCAGTGGTCCTAGTACCAACCCCTGGGGAACACCACTGGAAAACTCCCTCCAGTCTGAAACACAACTTTTCACCACTACTCTGTTTCCTGTCACTTAGCCAATTTCATATCCATGCTGTCACAAAATGTTTTAAAGCTTCCATTAAGTATTGAGCACAAACAACAGACAAGTTAATTTGCATGAACACTTTCCTAAAATATATTCCGTAAATTGCAGCAGCGAGAAGGTTTAATCAAAACAATAGTTGTACTAACCCGCAGGAAAGGAATGATGTTGTCTTTAGCTATTGCTTGCAACAACCTTGGAGCCCCAGTTAGGCTCTGCAAACCAGCTCCACATGTAGAGAAAAAGGAACCTATCACAATAACCCAGGGGGAAGGCCAGGCCAGAGTTCCTACAACTAGATTATTATTCACTGCATCGCCATACCTGGAGAGGAAAAGGAAAGAAAACCAACAATCTTATGATACATACATAAAACTTGACGATCTCCTTCCAATGACAAGAAAAGAAATTAGCCTCTGGGATGCAAAAAGTACGAGCATTAGTAAAATAACAGTACACAAGTAAAATTAAACAATTGAGAAAACCAGCACAATTCATTGTTAATCGTTAAAACAGAAGCTCCAAGTATTATTGCTTAATTAGTATCAAATATTACTGCACTCATCTGTAAGATATAAATGAATTCTTAAACCTTAAAGCCATTTAATTTTCACATTAAATGCTTTTGTCTCTTTAAATGCATCTAAAAGACCATGAATGGGAAATGTATTAGTGTCTGCTCAAGTTAGACTCCTTTATTACCAAGGTTTAAAGGGTTAAAATATGAGGCCAGGTTGTATTTACTTGGCTTATATTCCCTCGAGTCTAGGAGTAATTTAATCAGGGTCTTTAAAATGATAAAGGGATTTGATAGGGTTGATACTTAGAAACTATTTCCTCTGATGGAGGAATCCAGAACAAGGGGGCACAATCTTAACATTAGAGCTGGGCCAATTAGAAGTAAAATCAAGAGGCCCTTTTTCATACAAGTGGTAGTGGAAATCTGGAACACTCTCCCTCCAAAAGGCAGTGCATGCTGGTTCAATTGAAATTTTCAAGACTCATATCGATAGATTTTGTTAGGTAAGAGTATCAAGTTCTTTGATGAAGTAACGGAGAAGATTTAGGAGGGTAGTGCGGTTGATGTTGTGTATAGGGACTTTCAAAAGGCCTTTTTAAAAAATTTGTTCATGGGATGTGGGCGTTGCTGGCGAGGCTGGCATTTATTGCCCATCCCTAATTGGCCTTGAGAAGGTGGTGGTGAGCCGCTGCAGACCGTGTGGTGACGGTTCTCCCACAGTGCTGTTAGGAAGGGAGTTCCAGGATTTTGACCCAGCGACGATGAAGGAACAAGTCGGGATGGTGTGTGACTTGGAGGGGAACGTGCAGGTGGTGTTGTTCCCATGTGCCTGCTGCTCTTGTCCTTCTAGGTGGTAGAGGTCGCGGGTTTGGGAGGTGCTGTCGAAGAAGCCTTGGCGAGTTGCTGCAGTGCATCCTGTGGATGGTACACACTGCAGCCACAGTGCGCCGGTGGTGAAGGGAGTGAATGTTTAGGGTGGTGGATGGGGTGCCAATCAAGCGGGCTGCTTTATCTTGGATGGTGTCGAGCTTCTTGAGTGTTGTTGGAGCTGCACTCATCTAAGCAAGTGGAGAGTATTCCATCACACTCCTGCCTTGTGCCTTGTAGATGGAGGAAAGGCTTTGGGGAGTCAGGAGGTGAGTCACTCGCCACAGAATACCCAGCCTCTGACCTGCTCTTGTAGCCACAGTATTTATATGGCTGGTCCAGTTAAGTTTCTGGTCAATGGTGACCCCCAGGATGTTGATGGTGGGGGATTCGGCGATGGTAATGCCGTTGAATGTCAAGGGGAGGTGGTTAGACTCTCTCTTGTTGGAGATGGTCATTGCCTGGCACTTATCTGGCGCAAATGTTACTTGCCACTTATCAGCCCAAGCCTGGATGTTGTCCAGGTCTTGCTGCATGCGGGCTCGGACTGCTTCATTATTTGAAGGGTTGCGAATGGAACTGAACACTGTGCAATCATCACCGAACATTCCCATTTCTGACCTGATGGAGGGAAGGTCATTGATGAAGCAGCTGAAGATGGTTGGGCCTAGGACACTGCCCTGAGGAACTCCTTCAGCAATGACCTGGGGCTGAGATGATTGGCCTCCAACAACCACTACCATCTTCCTTTGTGCCAGGTATGACTCCAGCCACTGGAGAGTTTTCCCCCTGATTCCCACTGACTTCAATTTTCTAGGGATCCTTGGTGTCACACTCGGTCAAATGCTGCCTTGATGTCAAGGGCAGTCACTCTCACCTCACCTCTGGAATTCAGCTCTTTTGTCCATGTTTGGACCAAGGCTGTAATGAGGTCTGGAACCGATTGGTTCTGGCGGAACCCAAACTGAGCATTGGTGAGTAGGTTATTGGTAAGTGCCCCTTGATAGCACTGTAGACGACACCTTCCATCGATTTTCTGATGATTGAGAGTAGTTGGCCGGATTGGATTTGTCCTGCTTTTTGTGGACAGGACATACCTGGGCAATTTTCCACATCGTCGGGTAGATTCCAGTGTTGTAACTGTACTAGAACAGCTTGGCCAGAGGCGCAGCTAGTGCTGGAGCACAAGTCTTCAGCATGACAGCCGGGATGTTGTCGAGGCCCATAGCCTTTGCTGTATCCAGTGCACTCAGCCGTTTGTTGATAGCACGTGGAGTGAATCGAATTGGCTGAAGACTGGCTTCTGTGATGGTGGGAATCTCAGGAGGAGGCCGAGATGGATCATCCACTCGGCACTTCTGGCTGAAGATGGTTGCTAGACGTGCTAGACTCTGCCATTATTGAGGATGGGGAGGTTTACAGAGCCTCCTCCTCCCGTTAGTTGTTTAATTGTCCACCACCATTCACGACTGGATGTGGCAGGACTGCAGAGCTTTGATCTGATCTTTAGTTTATGGAATCGCTTAGCTCTGTCTATAGCCTGTTGCTTCCGCTGTTTAGTGTGCATGTCGTCCTGAGTTGTAGCTTCACCAGGTTGGCACCTCATTTTTAGGTACGCCTGGTGCTGCTCCTGGCATGCTCTTCTACACTCCTCATTGAATCAGGGTTGATCCCCTGGCTTGTTGGTAATGGTAGAGTGAGGAATATGCCAGGCCATGAGTTTACAGATTATGCTGGAATACAATTCTGCTGCTACTGACGGCCCACAGCACCTCATGGAGGCCCAGTTTTGAGCTGCTAGATCTGTTCTGAATCTATCCCATTTAGCACGGCGGTAGTACCACACAACATGTTGGATGGTATCCTCAGTGCGAAGAAGGGACTTCGTCTCCACGAGGACTGTGCGGTGGTCACTCCTACCAATACTGTCATGGACAGATGTATTTGCGACAGGTAGATTGGTGAGGATGAGGTCAAGTAAGTTTTTCCCTCGTGTTGGTTCGCTCACCACCTGCCGCAGGCCCAGTCTGGCAGCTATGTCTTTCAGGACTGGGCCAGCTCGGTCAGTCGTGGTGATGGACATTGATTTCCCCCACCCAGAGTACATTCTGTGCCCTTGCTACCCTCAGTGCTTCCTCCAACATGGAGGAGGACTGATTCATCAGCTGAGGGAGGACGGTAGGTGGTAATCAGCAGGAGGTTTCCTTGCCCATGTTTAACCTGATGCCATGAGATTTCATGGGGTCCAGAGTCAATGTTGAGGACTCCCAGGGCCCTGACTGTATATCACTGTACTGCCATCTCTGGTCAGTCTGTCCTGCCGGTGGGACAGGACATACCCAGGGATGGTGATGGAAGAGTCTGGGACGTTGGCTGAAAGGTATGATTCTGTGAGTATCGCTATGTCAGGCTGTTGCTTGACTAGTCTGTGGGACAGCTCTCCCAATTTTGGCACAAGTCCCCAGATGTTAGTGAGGAGGACTTTGCAGGGTCGACTGGGCTTGGTTTGCCGTTGTCGTGTCCGGTGCCTCGTGGTCCGATGCCGGGTGGTCCATCCGGTTTTATTCTTATGACTTTTTTTAAGCGAGCTTTTACAACTGAGTGGCTTGCTCGGCCATTTCAGAGGGCAATTAAGAATCAACCACATTGCTATGGGTCTGGAGTCACATATCGGCCAGACCGGGTAAGGACAGCAGGTTTCCTTCCCTAAAGGACATTCGTTTTACGACAATCTGGTAGTTTCATGACCACCATTACTGATACTAGTATTTTCATTCCAGATTTTGTTTAATTAATTGAATTTAAATTCCCCAGCTGCCGTGGTGGGATTTGAACTCATGACTCGGGATTATTAGTCCAGGCCTCTGGATTACTAGTTCAGTAACATAACCACTATGCTACCGTACCCAGTGAGAAAAACATTAGAGCAGAAGGACAGGTTAGGGTGTGTGGCCCAAATAAGCGTTCTTTATACAAACGCAGGGAGTATAAGGAACAAATTAAATCAATTGCAGGCACAAATTCAACTTAGGGGGTACGACATGTAGCCATTTCTAAGACATGGCTGCAAGGCGGTCAGGACTAGGAACTGAATATACCAGGTTATAAGATCTACAGGAAGGATAGGGAAACTGGTAGAGGGAGGAGTAGCCTTAGTGATTAAGGATAAAATTACTTCAATGATAAGAGAGGATATAACAAGAGGTAAGTAGGCAGTGGAGACTTTTATGGGTAGAATTAAGAAACAGAAAAGGATTTAAGACTGTAGTGGGGATTGTATACCGGCCCCCTGGCAGCAGAATGTATAAATGCAGAAATTAGACAAGCATGTAGCATGGGGGATTTTAACTTTCACATAGATTGGGATAAGCAGATGAGCTCATGCCAGAAAGGTAACAAATTTCTTGAATGTGTTCAGGACAGCTTTCTGCAACAGTATGTCCTAGAACCAACAAGAGGGCAGGCTATGTTAGATTTAATAATGAGAAACGAGCCAGATTTCGTTAACAGCATAATGGTATGTGACCATTTATCTAATAGCGATCAGAATATGATCGAGTTCAACGTTGTGTCTGAAAAGGAGATACCTTTAACAGCTACTAAGATTTTAAATTTAGGTAAGGCTGACTTCAACGGGATGGGACAGTGACTGGCAAATCTGTTAATGGGTAAAACGGCAGAAGATCAGTGGGAGGTGTTCAAAAAAAGAGTTTAATGTGGTACAGAACCAGTTTATACCCCTAAGGAGCAAGAGCACTACTTGCCAAAAAAAACAGCCATGGATAATAAAAGAGGTAAGGGACAACATAAAAATAAAAGAAAAATCATTCAAAAATGCATAATATAGCACAGATCCTGGCGACTGGGAGATACAAAGAACAGCAAAGGGTGACAAAAAGAGATAGTAAGAGCTACAAAAAGGGAGTATGAAAAGAAACTGGCAAGGGATATCAAAATGAACACAAAAATTTTTTACAATTATATTAGGAAAAAGAGGGTGGTCAAGAACAATGTGGGGCCCTTAAAAACTGATAATGGTGATAATGTAAATGAAAATAATGAAATGGTGGACATGTTAAATAATTACTTTACGTCAGTATTTACAGTAGAGGAAGAGGATAGCCTTCTGGACACCCCAAGGAAACTAATTTTGAATCAGGGACGGGGACTCACCATAATTAACGTAAGCAAATTAATAGTAATGAAGAAAATAATGGCACTAAAGAGTGACAAATCTCCAGGGCCAGATGGTTTCCATCACAGGGTTTTAAAGGAAGTAGGTGAGAACGTTGCAGATGCCCTAACTATAATCTTCCAAAGTTCTCCCGATTCAGGAGCTGTGCAATTTTCCAATCTAAAAGGGACATGTCACTTCGCTATTTAAGAACATAACAACATAAGAAATAGAAGCAGAAGTAGGCCATTCGGCCCCTCGAGCCTGCTCTGCCATTCAACAAGATCATGGCTGATCTTCTACCTCAATGCCATTTTCCTGCACCATCCCCATATCCCTTGATGCCTTTAATATCTAGAAATCTATTGATTAAGAAAGGTGAGAGGGGGAAACCAGGGAATTATAGACCAGTTAGCCTAACATCTGTTGTCGGGAAATTACGAGAGTCTATAATTAAGGATACAGTGACTAAACATCTTGAAAATTTTAAGCTGATCAGAGAGAGCCAGCATGGATTTGAAAAGTGTAGGTCATGCCTGACGAACCTGATTGAATTTTTTGAAGAGGTGACTAAAGTAGTGGACAGTGGAATGTCTATGGATGTTGTTTATATGGGCTTCCAGAAGACATTCGCTAAAGTGCCTCATAAGAGACTGTTAGCTAAAGTTGAAGCTCGTGGAATTGAGGGCAAATTATTGACCTGGTTAGGAAATTGGCTGAGAGGCAGGAGACAGAGAGTAGGGATAATGGGCAGGTTCTCAAATTGGCAGGATGTGACTCGTGGTGTTCCACAGGGATCTGTGTTGGGGCCTCAGCTATTCACTGTACTTATTAATGACTTAGATGACGGGATAGAGAGCCACATATCAAAGATTGCCGATGACACAAAGATAGGTAGCATTGTAAGCAGTGTAGATGGAAGCATAACCGTGGCAAATGTATTTCAATGTAGGCAAGTGTGAGGTCATTCACTTTGGACCTAAAAAGGATAGATCAGAGTACTTTCTAAATGGTGAAAAATTCGAAACAGTGGCGGTCCAAAGAGACTTAGGGGTCCATGTACATAGATCATTAAAATATCATGGACAGGTACAGAAAATAATCAAAAAGACTAATGGAATGCTGGCCTTTATATCTACAGGACTAGAATACAAGGGGGTAGAAGTTATGCTACATCTATACAAAGCCCTGGTTAGACCACACCTGGAGTACTGTGTTCAGTTCTGGGCACCGTGCCTTTAGAAGTATATATTGGCCTTGGAGGGAGTGCAGTGCAGATTTACTAGAATAACAACTGGACTCCAAGGGTTAAATTACAAGGCACGATTACACAAAGCAGGGTTATATTCCCTAGAATTTAGAAGATTAAGGGGTGATTTGATCGAAGTTTTCAAGATATTAAGGGGAACTGATAGTTTCTCTCCATCTACCCTATTCCCACTGGTTGGGGAGTCTAGGACTTTCACGAGTGAAGTTAGGAAACACTTCTACATAAAGGGTGGTAGAAGTTTGGAACTCTCTTCTGCAAATGGCAGTTGATGCTAGCTCAAATGTTAATTTTAAATCTGATAGTGATAGATTTTTGTTAACCAAAGATATTAAGGGATATGGGGCTAAGGTGGGTATATGGAATTAGGTCATAGATCAGCCATGATCTCATTGAACGGCGGAACATGCTCGAGGGGATAAATGGCCTACTCTTGTTCCTATCTTCCTATGTTCTTCTTAGAGCAGAGAAGGTTAAGGGGAGATTTGATAGAGGTGCTCAAAGTCACAAGGGATTTTGATAGAGTAAATAAGGTGAAACCGTTTCCAGTGGCAGAAGGGTCAGTAATCACAAGACACAGATTTAAGGTGATTGGTGAAAGAACCAGAGGCGACATGAGGAAAAAAAAATTACACGGTGAGTTGTTATGATATGGAATGCACTGCCTGAAAGGGTGCTGGAAGCAGATTTAATAACTTTCAAAAAAGGAATTGCATGATTATACTTGGAAGTGGAAAATATGTGGGGCTATGGGGAAAGAGTAGGGAAGTAGGACTAATTGGATAGCTCTTTCAAAAGAGGCAGCACAGACATGATGGGCCGAATGGCCTCCTTCTATGCTGTATCATTCTATGATTCTATATGGATCAAAAGACAGGTAAATGGAGTTGAGGTACAGTTCAGCCGTGATCCAATTGATTCAGTACCAGGGGCTGAACGGCCTACTCTTTTCCTATTAGCCAGTACTATTAATACCAAGACAACCTATTAAAGGCAACACATTATGAAACAGTGAAATCCTTTGTCATTTTGACCAGACTACACAGCAAGTGTTTGAAAAGTTATATCTCCCTGGTGCCACTGATTTAAACAGTTTGAGGACTTTCGGCATTGTGCCCAGAAAGAAGTATCCCAATATAATTTTTTTTCGTGAGGGAATGGCATGGAATGCAGAGACATCATCGGGGTTTCCAAACTTCCAGTTCATGGTGAAAAGTTCTCAAGTGTTTTGACTACAATAGTTTGGCTGTATATCAGTTAGTGTTACCTATGCCAGGTCATCCTTTGTGCTAAGCCTGTATCATGGGTAGTAGTACAGATGGAGGAAGAGGAGAAAAGTAGCCCTGGTGAGAGCATCCATATATTCATTAGTAAGTCAAGAACAAAGTCTCCCAAGTCTTTGAAAGTATAATTATTTAGTTATTGGGACCAGTATAAAATAGACCTTGTAATCTGAAGTATCTTCTTTATGAAAATTGCAGGCTAGAAAAATTTGTTATTAAGAGAACACGAATAAAGTAAATGATATAGATCCAATTTACCTGTGTTGTTACTTTGAAAATAGACTTTCCAAACACCAAAAACACAAGCCACATGGACAATGAGTCACATAATTGCAAAGCTTTTCTTCCAAGAGAAAATGGGAAGCTCCACAAACTTGGTCCTCAAGTTTCTGAACCAGTTCATAAAAAAGAAACTTGAAAATGGTCAGTTCCTTAGATCATTCAATCATTATACCCAAGGGATTGGCTGGCAACCATAGACCTGATTTAGAAAGTTTGTGCCGAGGGCGTAAAAGTCATCCTGATTAATTGACCCCGCAAGCTGTTGCGTTTCAATAGCCTAGCCCTGATTGGGGATATTTTTTCACTACCACACAGGGAGATATTTCCTGTCCAAGCTGAAATACTTGATTTGAGTTCAAAGACATTCCACTTGTTGACTTGTCTATTCAATGACATTGGCTCACAAAACAGGACCTTTGGCCATCAGTAGGCTCCACTCTGACTTGCACTGAGTCTTTCAGCTGGGAGGGAGGCCCGAAGTGAGGAAGCTGGGGCTAAGGGTCAAAATTTGACAAAAGTTTCAGTCAAGTGTAAAGCTGTATCCATCAGATTAGAGGAGCTACACACCAGTGTATATCTGTATCCTGGTCTCTGCTGGGAGGGATCAAAGACTCCGGGGCCAGACAACCAATGAGAATGCACAAAAGTGACATTTTGCACATAAAGGACTTTGGAAACCAGACACAGGAATTATTATATAGATAGTATGAAATACCTGGCATTGTGCAGATAATTTTAGATTTAATTAAAACTCACTTTGATTACTTTATTGAAGAACAATGTAAAATGTGATGTTTAAAGCTTTGAAAAAGGCTTCAGCTAACTTAAAAGGTGAGGACTGCTGATTGAACATAAATGGAGGTTGAGTTTTCGCTTGTTTACACTAATAATATCAGTGCAATCTGGCGGAATCAACTGAACCAGCACAAAAAAAAAATCGGGGAATTTTAAGCGTAAGTGAGTTATGCCCAAAACCCCTCATTCGTGAGTTATGCAATCTTTTACCCTGATTCAAGATTCAATCCCTGTCCCGGCCCACGCCCCCAGATCGAAATTGCGAGATTCCGCCAATTGCACTGGTTCGGGAAGGCTCTTCAAATTGTGCTCATTTTCTTAGGTGCACAGGCACTAGCAGGCATGATTTTTCAGCTCAAAAAATATTTAATTTACTACAAAACTGACTAGTGTACACCAATGAAACTGTTAAATGGTTCAATATAGTTCTTTTAAGTAATTGTCAGTGATTTTAAATCAGTTTACTCACAGGTGAGGACTGGACCACCTTACTAAGAATGCTTATTTTTGGTGATAAATCCATTTTCAACTGCATTAATAAAATTGCACCAGGTTACCACTCTTAAATACATCAAGGAATACTTTTTAATGGAAACAAAAAAAAAGAAACGATTACGTTATTTAACACTGCCCGATTGCGCTGGTTCATGGAAGATTTTACGTTTGTGATCATGCAAATTAATTTTTGCGGAAACTTGAATTGTAACCTAACCAGCACAATTTCAAGCACATTTTGGGTGCAAAGCGTAAACTCTACCTCATTGCTTTATTGGATATTGTTCTAAAGATACTCAAAAAAAAATTATTATTACACAAATCAAATGCATTTTCACCAGAGAGATTTTTCTCAAAGAAAAAGAATGTTTTATGCTTTTCAAAATAATACAATACTTACTTATCTCGAAGTACAACATCTTCAATACAGGCTCCAAATAACACCACACTACTTAAGTCTGATTTTCATTCAAGTGAAATAAGAGTCAATTCAATTAACTGTTGTACACTGCTGCTACTGAAACAGTCTTTCACGAGGTAATTAACAATAGAATCTGTTTTACAAGTAAACAGCACTGGATTGGAGACAACATTTATGTTGTGCCATTTTGTCAAAATGCTAACAATTAGAAATAAACATACAATTTAAAAAATTTATTTCTATTCCCCTCACTCTCTAATTAAATTGTGTGCTGCTGTTTCTCATGACCACTCTTCCTTTTTCAGCCAACAAAACTAGACGGGGGCAGAAAGGGGCATGGGATCATTCATGACTTTAGTACTGATGTTCTTCGCCAGTGATAAAAGATAATTGATAACCTTAATAAACCACATTATAGGACACAGAAGTAGGTGAGAAAAAATGACTTTTGTTTTGGACTTAGTTCACATTTTACAAATTTCCAGACACCTGATCCAAACTGGATAGGTGGCAACTCAAGCAGACGGAGCACCAATATTGCTCTATGACAAACAAGAAATAAATATATATGTTTAGAACTCCCACCTCCTCTCGGAGATAGAGCATTTTATTGGGCAATTAAACTGATATCCAGCTTAAGGCATCTGAGATACGATGTGTGGTTGAAGAGCCTGGGATTGTTTATGCTGGAGAAGAGAAGGCTTAGGGGAGATATCATTCAAAATTCTTAAGAGAATAGATAAATTGAACCCCAATCGTATTTTGAGATTGCTACAAACCATAAAGCCAGAGGACACAAGCTCAAGTTTAGAAAAGGTAACATATGGATTAGACTGCCCAGGGAGGCAAAGGAGATGGACAGTTTGGAAAATGTAAAAAGGAGAATTGGATAGGTATTTGTAGAAGTAGACGATTGAGAAGTATTCATTTTTGGGATGGGCCAGATGGACTATTGTTTTTTTCCAGTCCTGTACTTTCCTGTCTTCTTACTGACCTACCATCAAATGATCTGTGTGATAATTGGCAAAACCTGTCTGAGAAAGGCAAACAAACTGCAGCTAACATTAAAACTCATAGGAAGCCCAACATGGGACTACAGGAACTTTGTATGTCTTATACTTATCACTATTTGCAATGAAATAAAAAGGATACAAATTAATGAAGTTGTAGCAATAGCCAAGATTGTACCAATAGGAATTGACTTTTGTGCATCCTTCAGGTCTCCTGATCTATTTGAACCAGCCATAATACCTAATAGATAAAAGCAGAAAATGGATATTACAATGAAAAAGTATCCAATTCCTCGTTTATTTTAATTTTAAATAATTGTTTTCACTCAAATTTTTCTATTATATTCTGTGAAGCACAATATTGAATATGGTATAAACGGATAGAGATTGCAAGTAAATCTGCAAGTACAACTTATCAGAGAGGATCCAGTACTTATTTTTTTAATTACCATTAGATGTAGAGCAAATCTACTAGTACCTAGAGGCAATACATCAATATTACATATCAAATTAAAATACACCACTTGTCTCAGGGACAGCTAATTTCTCGAGTGAAAAGAAGAAATTGCAAAAAAAAGAGATTTATACCCCATTATATATTGTGGAATCACTTCCACCAAGCCAAACATTGGCCAAAACAGAATGCTAGCTCCAGCAGTTGTCACTGCCAAAGCATTGCTCTGGAGACCGGGGACAAAACTACAGTTTTGTCAAAGGGTTCACACCTGAAATGTCAATTTGTCTGTCTTTTCCACAGATGCTGAGTTTCCAGCATTTCCTGTTTTTGTTTCAGCTTTCCAGCATTAGCAGTGTTTTGCTTTTTGTTCAACAAAGCTGCTTTGTTCTTTGCTGCCCACGGAGACACTGCTGTAATATAAATAGGGTATTCAATACTGGGCTTAGCTTTGCTGTATGGAATATATTTCTCATTAAGAAAACAAACCAATGGAAAAAATGCAATTCTAATTTAAAATTCATCAAAAGTTATGTGCAAACACCCCCTTTGTTGTTTTAGAAACCATATTTAGCATTGTAACAGAGACAAAAGTTTTTGTGCAAATGCTTACATTGGTGACAGTTTTATTATTTGCTTTAGTGCTGGCACAAATAGCTTACTTTATAAGGTCACTGCAAAAGTGTTTATAAACTAGAATTTAAAGAAAACCAGAACACAGTCAGCATAGAACTAGAACATGAATAGAACCTAACATTTTTTCTAAGAATACAAGTTTAGAAAATAAATAAAACACAAAGGGTTAATGAGCAAAAGATAATCACAATTATAAAAATAAACAAGCTTTCAACAGCAAAAGGCAAATCCCATTGTCTTGTAACATAACAAGTGTACTTCACTACTTATACCCAGACACAGCACTTTGAGATCAAGTATAGCAAAGGCTGCATGCATAATCCCCGGAGACCAACTGATCAGTCTGCTGTCAAGATTTGCTTCCATGCTTGATATCAGTATCAAAAAACACATTTGAAACTGTTGCATTAGAACAATGTGTAAAGCAATCACCAAGATTGCACCAGCTCATGAAAAAGATGAGAAATTAGTCACAAGTTAAATTAAAACTGCATTTCTATGGCATTATAAAAATAAAGGCTATCTGCTTTTCAGAGGTCTGGTATCTCAGCGTACTGCACCGTGTGCAGTCTCTGACTTTGACCAAAAAAAAATCCATGAAAAGATTTGTGGTGAAACTGAAACAAAATGCTACAGTATTGGGAAGTAGAAGAAGTGACATGCTAAGATATCACCGTATAAACTATATTCGGGGTCACAGTGAGTGCAGTGTACTGGAAGTGTATGGACATACCAAGCACTGGAATGTCTGGTTTTCCTGGTGGCACTCATTAACATGGAGAGGGCATACTTCCGGCACTGCTGGAGACCCTCTATTGGACACAGGGAAAGGAAGATTGAAAGGAATTTGGGCCTTAGAGGCAGTAGCATCGTTAAAGAGACAGGTACAATAAAAGCCCCATGGGATGGCCAGATGATCTTGGCTTCTTGCATGTATTGGCCAGGATTTTTATTTGGACAGTTTCAAATAACTTGCAAGTTTTAAAATTTAATTTGTGAATTGCATGTCAGTGCTATTCATGTTATTTTATAGGTCAGGACCCCAAGCAGCAGTCCAAGCATCTGTGCAGTCTGCCTTAAGAACACAAGACCATAAGAAATTGGAGCAGGAGTAGATCTTGCGGCCCCTCGAGCCTGCTCTGCCATTCAATAAGATCATGGCTGACCCTCGACCACAACTCCACTTTCCCGTCCAATCCCCAGATCCCTCGATTCCCTTAGAGTCCAAAAATCTATCGATTTCATTCTTGAATATATTCAACGACTGAGCATCCACAGCCCTCTGGCGTACAGAATTCTAAAGATTCACAACCCTGAGTGAAGAAATTCCTCCTCATCTCAGTCCAAAATGTCCGACCCCTTATCCTAAGACTATCGGCCCGATATTAGGAGGGCGGCGGGCTGGCAGCGGGGGGTTGACTGGGCGCGTGGCTAACACGCCCAGTGAAATCGGGGTGCTCCGCACACAATCGCAGCTTGATTGAAGGTACTTACCTTTGCTTCTAGGTTTCGCGCTGGAAAGCTGCGCAGCGGGCGGACTGCGCATGCGCAGCATAGGCTGTCAGCTGGAGGAGCCTTATTTAAAGGGGCAGTCCTGGATGGGGTGAGGAGGAGGGGGAGGACAGAGATCCTCTCCCCAGCGGGCGGGAGGAAGTGGCCTGCCTCTGCCACCAAGAAGGCCTGGCTTGAGGTGGCAGAGGAGGTCACCAGCACCACCAACATTATCGCGCACCTGCATACAGTGCAGGAGGCGCTTCAATGACCTAAATAGGTCAGCCGAAGTGAGTACACTTACTCATTCCCCTACACTCCGTCTGCCACATCACCGCCCCCACCCCACATCTCCTTCTGCACTGCCAACACTACTCTGTCACATCACCCCTCACACCCACTCAAAGCTCATCCTCATCTTACCTGCACTTACTCACCTTGCCAGTACTCATCCCGCCACTACCACTCAACCCAATCCTCAATCTCATGGCTCTATCTCATACTCACCCTCTCATGCATCTCTTTCATGGTCAGCCTCACTCAACCTGCCACTATCTGTGCTGCAGCCACAAGGCATGCATCATATCTGCAGTAGGAAGCATAAGGCAAACGTGTTGTGAGCATGAAGGGAATGCACAAGGGTGTTTGAGGGTTTGTCATGGTTTTTACTTATATTTGATTTCTGATCACCTCACATTACATATTATATGGTCACCACTACTGCCACGTCTTTGCGAATCTTGTCTGGTTTGTGCAATAATGCCCTTTCCTGAGGATCACAATGAAGACCCATAACTGATGCCACCCATTGTGTCACTGCAGAGTGGGTGTAGGTATATTTGCAGGGCTCTTTTGTGCAGACGACAGAGACGTCGGCGATGTCCCCAGCGGCATCCTGAAAGGATGCGAAGGAGAAGTTGTTGAGGGCAGTGGTGACTTTGACAGTGACAGGTAAGATGATGGTGCTTGGGCCAGCCGGGAGCAGCTCGGCATGAAGGAGGCTGCAGATGTCCACGACTACATGTCGAGTGACTCTGAGCCTCCATGTGCACTGCTGCTCAGAGAGGTCCAGGAAGCTGAGCCTCGGTCTGCAGACCCTGTGGCGAGGGTAGTGCCTTCTGCGATGCATCTCTCTCTACCGTTGCCCTCCCTCCTGCTGTGCAGGTGGCTGTGTCACAACACTGTGTTGTGGAGCTCCATATCTCAGAGGTGGATGGCGTGGCCGGCGAGGCTGGTGATGCTGTTCGTCCTCTGAGGTCATGACTGCAGCTACGGCGGGCCCCATCCGGAAGATGTACATTTGAGGGGGTCCGCAAGGTAGGTAAATATGTCTGGACATCGGAGTTAGTGTGCAAGTTGGTGAATTTTATTGTTTGGAGGGTGGTGGAGGCCAAACTTTGTCCAAAGTGACAAAGTGGCCTCCTGCAATGAGTGAGGGTCTCCCCACCACCTGTCAAATGGACCTTTGCAGCTGCTACAGGCTGATGACTGCAACACGTCCATTTCAACTGGGAATGTTTCCCCCAGTACGGGAAACAGTCCCAGTTGACTTGAAATTCCCACCCCTCCTAAAATATCAGGTCAATCAGGTCTGTAAACGACCTGAAGTGCCTAGTTAATTACTTTAAGTGGCATCCTGCCGGCTTAAATTGCCGGCGGTAGTCCCACATGCGGGAGCTGCGCGCGCATGTAAGCGCGTCATTGGGGAACCTGGAAGTGGGCAGGTTGGAGCCGGGCTCCGGACCGGCCCCGGAATCCCCAATTTTCGGAGCCCCCCCCCACTACGAACGCAGCCGCTTGGGGGTGCGAAAATCGAGCCCATGTCCCCCCCTAGTTCTAGACTCCCCAGCCAGGGGAAACAGCCTCTCCGCATTTTTTTAAAATTCGTTCATGGGTTGTGGGCGTTGCTGGCGAGGCTGGCATTTATTGCCCATCCCTAATTGCCATTGAGAAGGTGGTGGTGAGCCGCCTTCTTGAACCGCTGCAGTCCGTGTGGTGAAGGTTCTCCCACAGTGCTGTTAGGAAGGGAGTTCCAGGATTTTGACCCAGCGACGATGAAGGAACGGCGATATATTTCCAAGCCGGGATGGTGTGTGATTTGGAGGGGATCGTACAGGTGGTGTTGTTCCCATGTACCTGCTGCTCGTCCTTCTAGGTGGTAGAGGTCGAGGTTTGGGAGGTGCTGTCGAAGAAGCCTTGGCGAATTGCTGCAGTGCATCCTGTGGATGGTACACACTGCAGCCACTGTGCGCTGGTGGTGAAGGGAGTGAATGTTTAGGGTGGTGGATGGGGTGCCAACAAAGCAGGCTGCTTTGTCCTGGATGGTGTCGAGCTTCTTGAGTGTTGTTGGAGCTGCACTCATCCAGGCAAGTGGAGAGTATTCCATCACACTCCTGACTTGTGCCTTGTAGATGGTGGAAAGGCTTTGGGGAGTCAGGAGGTGAGTCACTCGCCGCAGAATACCCAGCCTCTGACCTGCTCTTGTAGCCACAGTATTTATATGGCTGGTCCAGTTAAGTTTCTGGTCAATGGTGACCCCCAGGATGTTGTTGATGGGGGATTCGGCGATGGTAATGCTGTTGAATGTCAAGGGGAGGTGGTTAGACTCTCTCTTGTTGGAGATGGTCATTGCCTGGCACTTGTCTGGCGCGAATGTTACTTGCCACTTATCAGCCCAAGCCTGGATGTTGTCCAGGTCTTGAAGCAGTCTGAGCCCGCATGAAGCATTATTGAGGGGTTGCGAATGGAACTGAACACTGTGCAATCATCAGCGAACATCCCCATTTCTGACCTTATGATTGAGGGAAGGTCATTGATGAAGCAGCTGAAGATGGTTGGGCCTAGGATGCCCTGAGGAACTCCTGCAGCAATGCCCTCGCAGAATCTTATATGTTTCAATGAGATCACCTCTCATTCTTCTAAACTCCAGAGAGTGTAGGTCCATTTTACTTGCAGAGAGCTGGTAAAAGGATGGCACTGTTGTACCATGCAGAAGATGGAGGGTGATGGGAAACAAGAATGTGTGTGAAGAATGATAATGTGGGAGTAGGAAGAGTGTGCTGGTTTAACTGAGATTTCTCATTTTACTGCACATAGAATTGAAAAGGTGTATGATCAGTGAGAGGGAAGATGCCTACTCTGTTGTAGAGAAAGTTTTTAGTAGCGCAGGAGAGGGCCAGGTAAATGACTTCAGCAGCTGTCAAGGGGGCTTATGGTTGTTTCCCCTTCTCTGCCTCTAAATAAGTTTATCACAAAAGGGCAGGGGTGGTAACATTCTGAGTGCTATGTAAAGCGGACCAACAATATTCTGCAACAATCACAGAAAGGACAAAACCATTTTTTAAAAATTCACAAAGCCAAAGGCAAAGATCTTGTTTATCGTTTGGAATAGGCTAGTATTGTCACAGCATTGAAACAACAGGTCTGGAAGATGAAACACTTAGGCCCAGATTTTGCTGTCAAAATAATGGTGAGGCTAATGGCGCTCGCCATTATTTATGTGCAAGTGGTACAGCAACTTCAGGGGGAGGGGTAGGTGCATGGTTAAACTCAAATATCCAAAAGTTGGTGTCTGAGTTGCGCCGCTCGCCGTCAGCTTTGCGAAAATGGCATCTTGCTGTTTGCCTCACTGTTGAAATGCATTGAATGGCATGAAGTTGCTGTAGTTGCGCAGTAGATACAAATTAAATGCGCCGCAGAAAGTTAGGGCTGCTCTGAAGTTACGCTTTGAGCCTGTCTTGGAGCCATTTAAGGTCTGCGCATTAATTAATCAGACAAAGGGAGCCTTTTAGCTGTCAGATTCTTTTAACAATGTGCTAAGTATTAATTACTGCCAATCAACCCCTCTGGCGCTGAAAATTAACTATTGCAAGTGCGGTGTCTCATTCCTTCAGGTTTTCATTGTTGAAAATTTTAAAAATCTAATCTTTCTTTCCCTCTCTTTCTCTACCTGATTTGACTGAATTCACCCACTCTAATTTACACTTCCTTCTCAGTCCTTGCGCTGTTAATTTCACAATCCTTCAAATTGATTGGTTAAGAAGATACACAGTTGCTTGCCCTGTTCACTCAGGTCTCAGAAGTCCTGTGAGGAGGACACAAAGAGGCTGCAAAGGGATATAGACAGGTTAAGTGAGTGGGCGAGAAGGTGGTACATGGAGTATAATGTGGGGAAATGTGAAATTATCCTCTTTGGTAGGAAGAATAGAAAAGCAGAATATTTTCTGGAAGGTGAGAGACTAAGAAATGTTGGTAGTGAGAGGGGATTTCGGTATCCTTGTACATGAATCACAGAGTTAACACATGCAGGTACAGCAAGCAATTAGGAAGGCAAATGATATGTTAGCCTTTATTGCAAGGGGGTTGGAGTATAAGAGTAAGGAAGTCTTGCTGAAATTAAATAGGGCTCTGTTAAAGACCACACCTGGAGTACTGTGTATAGTTTTGGTCTTCTTACCTAAGGAAGGATATACTTGCCTTAGAGGGCATGCAACAGA
Organism: Heptranchias perlo; assembly: GCF_035084215.1. Taxonomy (NCBI): domain Eukaryota; kingdom Metazoa; phylum Chordata; class Chondrichthyes; order Hexanchiformes; family Hexanchidae; genus Heptranchias; species Heptranchias perlo. Next base: position 27,338,242 of record NC_090340.1, read on the forward strand.
TTCATTAGATTGATTCCTGGGATGAGAGGGATGTCTTGTGAGGAGATATTGAGTATAATGGGCCAATATTCTTTGAGTTTAGAAGAATGAGAGGTGATCTCATTGAAATGTATAAAATTCCTAGAGGGCTTGACAGGGTAGATGTTGAGAGGCTGTTTCCCCTAGCTGAACAGTCTAGAACTAGGGGTCATAGTCTCAAGGTAAGGGGTCGGCAATTTAGGACTGAGATGTGGAAAAATTTCTTCACTCAGAGTTGTGAATCTTTGGAATTTTCTACCCCAGACGTTCAATATATTCAAGACTGAGATCGATGGATATTTGGACAATAAGGGAATCAAGGGATATGTGGATAGGGCGGGTCGTATGGCCTACTTCTGCTCCTATTTCTTATGTTTCCCTCGCTGTGATGTTATCAGCTCCCATTTTCAGCAACGTGCCACACAAAAAATTTCAAAACCTAAACCTGCATGGGCATGTCTAACTAACGGCAGACACCGTTAGATGCCCTGTCACAGCAAATATATGGCCCCATGTTCTTCTGGAAGACCCTGAACTGCACCTGGTGTTAAAGCAGGTAAGTTGAGTGCAGAGGTCTGACATTCGACTGCATGCAATTTACATTCCAGCGCCCTCTTCAGGTACAGGCAGGTTCAACCACTTGAAAAGCCATGCAGGAAATCCTACCGCAGAGCAGCTTAGGTGCAGAACAGGACTAAAGCAATAGTGCCCGATTTTCTTGTGTATGGCACCTGTTTTTCGTGCACTATCTGGTTGCTAAACCTTGGAAAATCAACCCTTATATGTTTTACTCAATTTTTTTTTTGCTCAACAAGATGAGAAATTTCAATAGAGGAAAATGGAACACTTTTCTACTTTCTGCACTTTGCATGAGCATCAAACACCCTTTCTGCCCCAATAGTGTATCTCAACTCTAGCCTTAGAAGGGGACTCCCTACTACACAAATGGAAATTTTCCACTTCCTACGTTAACCATCCATATACCTCTTTGAATTAGATTTTAAATTTAGTGGCAAACCCATGCAGTTTTTGTTGTAGCACAATGCTCTTTAGAAACTGAGTTGTGTCTACCTAGCCTCATTTCCCATAATGTGGAGATGCCGGTGATGGACTGTGGTGGACAAATGTAAGGAATCTTACAACACCAGGTTATAGTCCAACTGTTGGACTATAACCTGGTGTTGTAAGATTCCTTTCATTTCCCATAGATCTTTATAGGCAATAGGGGAAGTAAATTTTCACTCCATCAGTCTGGATGGGATTTGGTTCCTAACGGGAAAGGGCAGTGTGCTAACTCACTGTGCCATACAAGCCTCTTAAGGAACAAGTTCTTGATTTATAGTAATGCAAATTTCCTCACCAGTTACTGAAGGAAAGAAGATGCCAACCAACATAGTAAAGGTAGTAGTTATGTCTGCAAAAACATAGACGGGCAGTTTTTTTCTTGATCCAGAAGCTTCAACAGATGGTAAAGAATGCTTTTTAAGTACCTCCCCTTTGGTCATGTAGTTGCTCCATAGGTTTTCTGCATCAAAATTGAAGAAGATTGAAAAGAAGCAAATCATGCAAAACTTAAAAGGTGAACTTTTCTCATTAATTTAGTGTTTTGTTGGAAATTTGTGAAGTTAGCAACCAACCCAATTTGTAACAGGTCTGCAAAATAGTGCAGCTGCTACATTTTAAACATTTTCAAAGAAATTATACAGTCTTAAAAAGAAATTATACAGAACTAATAAAGTCTGAGACATTGTATGTAAACATTACCTTATGACAACCACAATGTATCATTAAATTATCCAACATAGCAGTATTTGTGAATTACTCATCTATCCCATATAATTATTCTCAGACACATACAACAGTGAAGGTAGTAATTCAGATTGATGAAATTATGGTTCTTTGAAAAATGTAAAGGACTCAAATTCTAAACAGCATATATACATAAGCAAATAAGGAGAATATCCTGTTCAACTCTTTCCACTGAGTTTCTGCATTAATCCACAGGCTTTCGTTGAAATAGACTAAATTCCATTTGCTGCTGGTAATGGAAGAGGTTATGTCACAGATAAAAGTAAAATTCAACTTTTGTGAAACAATTAATTTGGTCATCATTTATGTCCAGATAGTGCACAGGATCAGATACAGGTTTCCTTTCATTATTTAGCAGATGCCCAAAAATACATTATACATGATTACAGACTAGTGCTATAACCTGTGCAGAACACTGTTTGGAGCAAGTCTATGAAAGAAGTCATGCACAATTTAAGCCACATACAATATTGTAGTAAGTTTCATTTTGTTCACGATTTAAGCAATGGCCTTATTTTGTCCCAGTAATACATTTAGATTTCAGTACTTTCCACTTACTCAACATATCAAGATAACCAAATTTTATGATCTAATAGCACAGAGAATCTTATTTGGTCACTTTTTGTTTAAAACCATATTGATTCACTTCACAATAAAACTGGGCAACAGGATTAGGTTAGCATTTTACTAGTAGTATTGAAATGAATACACAACAAGCCAGAATTTTCTGTCAAAATAACTGCAAGGCTAATGGCGCTCGCCGTCATTTATGGGTAAATGGTACAGCAACTTCAGGTGAGAAGCATATGCGCGGTTAAATGTGAATATCCAAAAGTTGCTGTCTGAGTTGCGCCACTCCCCCATTAGCTTCGCAAAAACGGCATCTTGCCCTTAGCCTCCTCATTTTATTTTATTTTTTTTAAAAAGGAACTTGCTGTATTTGCCCATTAAACTCGCCACAGAATGTTAAGACTTGTCATTACAAGCGTAAGTACCCTGTTAACGACATGATGAGTGTTAATGACAATCAACCTCTGCCACCAAGTATTAACTATTACAAGTGTGGAGTCTCATTCCTTCAGGTTTTGAATTTTTTGGGGAGATTTTTAAAAAATCAAATTTTAAATTTTTCATTTTTTTTCTTACTTTTCCTTTCTATCCTTTTATATCCCCCCCCCCTCTAGTAATCCAATCCTTCTTTCCCTCTCTCTATTTCTCTTTCTGTACCTGATTTGACATTGGGCCAGATTTTACTGTAGCAGGACATCTAAATGGCATCTGCCTTTAGTTAGACTTGTCCCTGCACCCTTCAGTTCAAAACATTTTTGCCCACAAAGCTGCTGAAAGTGCGAGCTGATAACATTGCAGTGAGGGAATTGGGGCATCTGGGACACGAGTGAACAGGGCAACCAACTGTTAACCAACCAACTCCTTAACTGATCAGATTGAAGGATTGAGAAATAAAAACAGTGGAAGGACTGAGAAGGAAGTGTAAATTAGAGTGGGTGAATTCAGTGTCAAATCAGGTACAGAAAGAGAAATAAAGAGAGGGAAAGAAAGATTGGATTAAGAGAGAGGGAAAAAAGAGAGACAAAGGAAAAATTTTTTAAAATTAAGAAACATTTTAAATTTGACATTTTTAAAATCTTCAACAATTACTACCTTAAACAGAGACTCCACACTTGTAATAGTTAATTTTCAGTGCCAGAGAAGTTGAATGGCAGTAATGAACTATTATCATGTCATTAAAAAGGGAACTTACGCTTGTAATGACAAGACTTAACTTTCTGTGGCGAGTTTAGTTTGTATCTACTGCGCAAATACAGCAACTTCACAACATTCAATCCATGTCAATGGTGAGGCAGACAGCGAGATGCCATTTTCACAAAGCTAACGGTGGAATGGCGCATCTCGGACAGCAACTTTTGGATATTGGCATTTAACTGCGCATCTGTTTATTTCCCAATCCTTAAATCTCATTGGTTAAGGGGATACCCTATTGGGTATCTGCTCCGCTCATTCAGGTCCCAGAAGCCCTGTTTCCCTCGCTGCGTCTTTATCAGCGTGCACATTCAGCAACTTTGTGGGCAAACGTTTTTTGACCTGAAGAATGCAGAGGCAAGTCTAACTAACAGACGCCTGCTTCAGCAAATTCTGGCCCATCATTTTCAAATGTTGCACAGCACCAAACCTACGACCTCTAGCACCTAAAAGGACAAGGGCGGTAGGTGCATGGGAACACCACCATCTCCACGTTCACCTCCAAGTCACACACCAGCCTGACTTGGAAATATATCCCTGTTCCTTCATCGTCACTGGGTCAAAATTCTGGAACTACCTAACAGCACTGTGGGAGTACCTTCACCACATGGACTGTAGCGGTTCAAGGCAGTTGCTCACCACCACCTTCTCAAGGGCAATAAATGCTGGCCTTGCCAGCATCGTCCACATGCCATGAATGAATAAAAAAAAAATTCAATGAGCGCCATTAGCCGCGCCGTTATTTTGACAGCAAAATCTGGCTCATTATTTCAGAAAAAGGAAACAGTATTAACAGATTGTTTCAGGTCTGTGTTGATTTAACTGATCTCAGCTGGGACAGTGGTAAGGCACTATCAATTACCTCAACATCCCATCACTTAACATTATCAACTTCTGCAATATGACTGCACAACAACTTCTGCAAATACAACATTTCCGTCACTTGCGCAAGTGTGGTAAAATAATTGTTGCTTCAGTACTTTCCAGTGCATTTTTCTGCAGCTTTTTAAATGGACATGAACTTGAAGCTTTAGAGCAAATTAATGGATGCTTTAAATTTCCACAGGCGTCACAAAATTGTGTGCATGATATAATCATCAACATTGTCATCTTCTGTTTAATGCAATGGACAGATACTATAAGGGGCATGATTTTGACTCCGATCCGGGAAGAGGGCCGGGGGGGGGGGGGATGGGTCAAATTGCAGACAGGAAACCCAGAAACACAGGCTTCCCAGATGTCCTTACGATTTTGACGTAAGGAAGTCTCTAATTTTTTTTGTCGGTTTGCTGTCAGACTGGCTGGCCCGAATGATAAGCTGGCCTCAGTCAGACGGGACAGCAGCCAGGGAGAGGATGTGTTCAGGTAAGTCTTTGATTGTATGGATGGGAGGGGGTCATGGGGAGTAAGTCATGGGGGGAGGGCTCGGGGTCAGTCACGATGGGGGGGTGGTGGTGTCAGGATCGGGGGTCATCACAGAGGTCCGCGATCGCTTGGGGGGATGGGGTGGGGGGGGTGTCGTTGCAGGTAGGCTTGTTGGGTCTGGTGGAAGCACTCGTGCTCCTTCGGGCCCACAAGCTGTGCCAGAAAGGCACTTACCTGCTGTTTCAGGTCATCTCGCCTCCTTTCACTTGGCGTGAAGGAGGAGGCCCGGGAATTCCGGCCCCCAGTGGCTCAAATTGCAAATTCTGCAAAAATGGAGGCCCGCAGTCTCAGAGAAAGGTTTTAGTCACCAACCCGCCTCCTGGGAGCAGGTTGGTCGCCCGCCCCTCGTCCCACCCAAAACCAGAAATGGGCGGGTCTGAAATGGTTGCAATTTTGAATGCCCCCCCAACCCACCTGTTTTTCGATGTTAAAATCATGCCCAAGGTGTTCTTCATCCTGGCTCAGTGTATGATTGACCTATACAGATCAAGAAGGTTCTGAGTTTGTTCCTGTGATCTGCTGAGTTAACTAACCTCACCCACTGCAGTGGTATAATTCAACTCAGCAGCTCTACATTAGGGAGGGTAAAACTACCCAGGATTTCACTCCTGATCACTGTCCAGTGACCTCTGATGGAAGTGTGTCTATGTGATCATTGGGTGGCAATGGGATTAGACTGACTTCAGATGCTCCATTCACATTGTCAAAGCTCATGTATAAATAAAGGCCATTTGGCAGGACACTAGAAAGTGCTCAGTACCCTTAGATGCATATCGCTGGTCAACAGCCAACATCTTTAAGGAAGAAGGGTGGAGTATTGGTGAAAAGGGAGGGGGAAAAAAAACAAGTACATACAAGAGGAAAAAGAGAGTTTTCTAACATTCTTGGTGGTATTCAAGACTTTTAAGGAAGTGTTTGCACACAGTATAGGTCAACTTCTTCATTGACAAATCACTGCAGTTTGACTCCAGCATGAGTCAATAGGGTAGATTTTCAACTTGCTGCCATGGCTTAAAACTGACATTGTGGATTGGCAAATTTTCATTTCCATCGACTGGCTCAAAATGGCATTAGTCTAAAAGCCAACTTGCTCTTCCAGCTTTTGAATGGTACACAGGGACAAGAACCAAACATCAGATCAGAAAAAAAGTTAAGATGGGTAAAAAAAAGTGTGACACGGTTTATTGTGATCAAAAAAAAGATAAAAATGGCTGTGTCAAGCATACTATTGCTTTATTTGAGGTTGAAGGGAGGAAGAGGGAATACACATGAAAAGAAAATCAAGAGATCTGGAGTGAATTACATCTAGGTTTCAAGCATTCCCATGTAGGAACTACCAAAATATACAGAATTATTTTAGATAAGCGGATATTTTGTTGTTATTTACTTCAGTGTCAAAATAGTGTTTAGTTTAATAAATTCAATTAAATGGCATTAAACAACAACACAAAATTAACTAAACAGTTACATTTAGGATTAGGCCTTTAATGTATAAATGGCCAGTTTACATCTGACTAATCTGAACTCGGACATACATTCATCTGAATGGTAAGAAGTACTCATATTGTGCACATATGTCCACCATGCTGGACACAGTTTACTCAAAACAGTTATTTCATTTTGATCTTTTTTCAGTGATGAATGGGCTGTACTATAATTCTAATCTGATGGGATTTATACACCAAATGAAGCTTGCAAGGTAAATGTAGGCCCTCTAGTGGACTAACACATATTAAAATGAATACCGTAATTACGAGGCCAGTAAGTGTACTTCCCATTGTAAGAACCCCATCTTGGAAAATATGACTTTCTGTACCATTTCAAAAATACATAAATAGTTCCTGTTAGCCATGAAAATGTTAGAGATTGCATGTTTAATGACCGGCTTTATACAAACCTTTTATTATGCCACTTGCTACACCAGGAATTCCTTGGATTTCTGTGACATTATTTTGAACAAAATATTCATCACAAGTGTCTGCTGTTAGATTTTTAGTACTGCAGAACAAGTCCCACAATTTGGTGGCCACTGTCAAATTGTTTTCAACTGTGGTTTTGGCACAAACATCAAACAGATTTCTGGAGAGTGTTCGATTTCCCAACATGCAAATCCTAAAAAAAAAACAAGAGGGTTTTCTAATGTTGCAGTACTGTTTTCACTAAAACTGCCCTTGATGATAGTTACACAATAGCACCAAGCAATATGCAACAAAAAGAACACATGCTCACAAATGTTTCTACAAACTCAAAGTTCATATTTTTCTTCTACAGGACATAAAAAATATTCTTTTGGATTATTTTTGACATACAATTTTACCAAAAAAAAACCTGTGTACATGGAGAATAGCACATAGCTATCTGTAACATACAATAATTATTCTGCTAGAAATTTAGTCTCATGGCCCAAGAATGACAATTAAAGCGAGTTATGGAAGTCAAGTCACACCTGTAACTGGCTCCTAATATTATGGATGAACATGCATTATACCACTCCTTTTAATCTTGGATGATTTACTTCAACTCTTTTTTTTAAATGTAACTATGCCTGACAATAATGCTATTAAAAAGACAAGTTATTCTGATGATGCTTTGGTAGGTTTCAATTGACCCTACATACCATTGTATTCAAAAGGTACAAAACGGTAGTTTTGCAACAGTTGTTTTGTCAGTATTCAACATTGAGTGCTTTACTGCAGTTTTTACCTGGTACAGTACTAGAAAAACTCCACTTATCCATAATAGTCTTTCACTTGAATTACTACAAATCTGCATCAGATACAATTATACTGATTGCAGTATAAATTGTGACAGGATGCTTTAATTTGTCACAAGTATTCTTACAGTACCAAATGAGTACACTGAATATGCATATTTTTAAATATTTTATAGCTATAATTGTTTTTTTAATGTGTCTAACATTTCTGATCAAAGTAATGACTATAACACAGCAATATTATTACTCACTTAAATTCTGGAGGATGAACAGCTGATTTGATGACCCCCACATAAATGGACAAGATGGATATTATCACACAGACCAAAAACAAAGAGGCAAACTTATTAACATATTTGACACCTATGAAAACGACCAGACTCATCAAAGTGAGGAAAATTGTCCCATAGATTCTCATGTTGTTAAGCATAGCACTGGTTTCTTCATGTGGTTCAATAGGCTTAAATATAGCTGCTGCAGGAGCAATGTAGGCCTGCAAAACAAAGTGAACCATTAGAATTAAGACAAATAGTGTTGACAATGGAACAAATAAAAAAGTAAAAACAAAATATACTGAACACTTAATAGGTTAAAATGGGAAGTGAGGCCTGCATCTACTACTGGCAAAGGCCAAGTTGCATCACAGGGGTAGCCCCAGGAAATTCCTGAGCAGCAATGGAGACCTTCCGTAACTGGTCTCCACCCCTTTTCCCTCTTCACAAAATGCAGATTTTCCAGGCATGGTGGAGAGGACAATCTATCCTCAGGCATTTCCTGTGTTTCTGGACCTACCCGTTTTAAAAAAACAGATTAATCCAGTGGTGCAGGTAGGAATAGCATTGATTGTTCTAACTCCCTGCTTCATGTTGGCAGAAACAGAAGAGCAACAGACAGCAATGCAGGTGGTTAGCATAGCATTTATTCTGTAGACTCCAGGGCAATGTGACCTCTGAGCAGAACCACAAAATTACTTTGATATATCATATTGATATTTGACATATCAAAACACTACTTTATAGTTGCTCCAAGTGGGGACAATTGTTATCCTATTCTCTACTAACCCCCAATAGCCAGGACGGATGCCAGTGTTGCATTTATCTCAGCTGATGCATGGATGTCTAATCCTAAACCCAAGTGTTCATTCTTAATGTGTGAGCCTAGACTGTGAATGTTCCCAGCTGTTCAACTATGGAGGGCATCAAAGTTGAGCTCATTCTTGTTCTCACCCAAAATGCACAGACACACAATTTCCAGCAGAAACCACTGGGTAATGATCAGAAGAAAGATCCTTAATTGCTTCCCCCTCCATTGAGGCCGGCTGTTGCAGCCAGATGCCGGCCCTGGCTGAACTTAGCCATTGTTATTACTGGATATGCCCCCTGAGAAGCTATATGTCACAGGCATTCTCCACAAGACCTACCAAAGTTGCACTAATAAGAACTGCTGAGGCCGAATGTCTGTTAACAACAGCATCTAATTGGAAGTCTAATACTATACCATCCCGAGTAACTGGCTTAGCTACAAAATTTTGTTTTTGCTGGAACAAAATTATGGTCAGAAAAGGTACTTCTGTTCTGTGAAAACTCTGAACTAGATTCACAGTCTAATTAAACTAATAAAATGTGATAACTAGGAAGTGCAGTAATTCTAACATACTAAACTTATCATCTTGGCTTAGTTGGCAGCACTCACACCTGAGTCAGAAGGTTATGGGTTCACGAGGACTTCAGGACATTATTCAGGTTAACAACCCAGTGCAGCACTGAGGGAGTGTTGCATTATCAGAGATGACATTATTCAGATGAGATATTAAACCTATGTCCTATTCCTAGGAATTGTAAACAATTTTACAACACCAAGTTATAGTCCAACGATTTTATTTGAAATTTACAAGCTTTCGGAGGCTTCCTCCTTCCTCAGGTAAATGACATTTACCCGAGGAAGGAGGAAGCCTCCGAAAGCTTGTAAATTTCAAATAAAATCGTTGGACTATAACTTGGTGTTGTAAAATTGTTTACAATTGTCAACCCCAGTCCATCACCGGCATCTCCACATCATCTATTCCTAGGAGATTCAGGTGAACATTAACAATCTCAGAGCACTATACAAACAGCATGGAATTCTGGTATCCTTGGTCAACATTCCTTCCTCAACCAACACCACCAAAACAAATTGACTGGTCATTCATCTCACTGCTTTTTGTAGGACCTTGTTAGACAAAATGGCTGCTGGGTATGACTACAAAACAACAATTACTGCACTTCAAAACAGTTCATTGTACATGATGCACTTTGAGGCATTTCTGAGAACACAAATAAGCTGCTATTTAAATGCAAGTCTTATTCTTTCGAGGCCGCTGAGCATTAGTAGCTTAAAAGGCTAAATGATGTGACAAATATGTGGACCTATATATAATCTCCACCGACGTTTCAAATTTAACATTCAGAGAAATCCGACTTTGGGAATATTGAAATAAAATTATCCATACAACAGTGATTAGGACTGGACCAGTTTTTTTTGCATATTCATAAAAGCAGTATGATCATACATTGCACATGCCCATTTCATGGAACAGCACCTTTAGGCATACCAAAATTACCATTCAGACACTCACCAGTAGAATTTCAATGGCACCGAGTATGTACATGGCTCCTGCAAAAGTTGTTCCAAGATAGAAACACAGGCCCACAGCACCCCCAAACTCAGGACCAAGTGACCTTGAGATCATGAAATAAGAGCCTCCAGCTGCAAAAGAAAGATTTCCAAAGGGGGAAAATGTTACATTTTGACAGGCATCAGGCTGAGCAGAAAAATAACTCAAAGATGGATTCTAGACTGGATAATCAGTAAGTTTTACAGTCAACTATTCTTCCACAGCGTCTATGACTACACGAATTAGCGGTAGCCTGAGAGCACTGCAAAGCTCTTCCGATTAAAATAGGGTCTCAGAAATAACCACATCTTAAGGAGTAAAAGCTGAAAATCTTGGAATGTACATTTTCATTTAAATAAGGGGATACATGTCACGGGAATGATTATTTTAAATGACACATGGTATATAGGAGATAAGATAAATCTTAATCTATCGGTACAGAACAGGATTCAAAAAGTAATGGCAAGGCACTACCTCCAAAATTGAAACCCAACACAGATAGTGTCGGCCAGTTTTCGCCATAAAGACTTAGATAATTTTCAAAACAAGTTCATTACCTGGTACAACTCCATTTGTTGCTATAGCACTCATTGATATGGCTGTTAACATAGTCTGAAAAACATAAGATCTTAAAGCTTGAGACATGTCTTTTCAAGCATTCCATCCTGAAACTCAACTTGTCCTAAAAAATCATTCACCCAAAATTTTTAATTCTTAATTGACATGTTCTTTTAGCTATACATAAAGTCAAATAAATTATTTTATATTCAGCATTCATGTTCTCAAAATGCTCAAGCAACACATTGCTAAAAAAACATCATTGCAGTTATAAGCAATTCTCTGTTCTACCAGGTGAGGGCACCAAATAATTGTTACTATGAAGTTTAAAATCATGTCATTTTTGCCACTTAAAAATATGGATTAAGGTAGTCTGTGGATTTAACTGATCTGCCATTGAAATCTAATGTCTGAGATAATCAAGACCAGTGAGATGCTAGACGGAGCTACTGAACAGAAGGCCAGTTCAAAAGAGCTGAGGCCAACATCCTCACTAACTTCAGATCACCAAACCAAAACCCTACCTTTGTAATCTCACAAGGAACTCCCACTGCAAAGATGGAACGATTCCAGTATCATAAGCAGTTGAATATGCAATAACCAGCTGGTGTTACATTCAACATCAGCTGGTTAGTGTATATTCAAGTACAAGCTGCGCTTGCTGGCACTTCAAACGTTGTTTAAAATGCAAGCAGCACAGGAATCCTTTCATCTGTGCTGAGGGAATTTATGGTGACTTGGCCACCAAAAGCCATTTTTACACTGGTGCTCATTTGGATTGGATTCCAAGGCCCCAGCATTTTACAGAACCAAATCAGTCTCCCTCATCCCAGCAGCAGAATTGGAATAAGGGAACCAGATTTAATTATAAATGTGGGGATTGAGTTCATTTGGATGCAGGTCTCTTGAAATCCAACCTAAACAAGCTCCAGTATAAAAGTGGTTAACAGAGATTAAGCAGCACGCTAAGATGGTAAAGGTAGCGAAATCGGTGAGGGCCACGGTGGACTGAGAGCTAAAAGATACTGAAATAATTTGTCTACTTGGGACACAGGCTATTTAAGCAAATTATGTGCCCACGTCAATTAGCGAATGACCATCAGAGTGTGTAAAAACCTTGGCATGTAAGTGCGGTGTGCTTTAAACCAGTGCAAATTTAAACAGACTGTACAGCAATAAATTAATAGCAAAATAATTAGGATTCTGAAAAAGTTTTCATTTAACCAAGAGATGCACTTAAGTGAGCTCCAAGGTTCTTGTTCAATGTGTACTTTTGTGCTCATGCCTTTTTGTATGATGAGGAAAGGCTGCTACAGTTGATCTCGATTATCTGCTAAAGTAGAGGGGAATCTCCTGGAGGATAATGGAGAACTGCAATGGCATAAAAGTACCACAATTATTAAATGCAGTTTTACGTTGGTGCTCATTTAATTCAGATCAAGAGTGGCGACCACGCAACAGCTTTCTGCATTTCCATTGTTGATACATTTTCATGGATTTGCGATTCTGTTGCTGGGGTAAGGAAATCGAGTTTTAGCAAATACAGGAGGCCAACACACTGACACTGCTCTCGCACGATCCAAATTAAAACGAGTGCCATTGTTAAAGCACCTTAAGTTCTATGACCTAACAATAAAGTGCAACCTGTACTTCCAACTACTCATATAGAACTGTGCATCCCTGTCTATCAGTTACCCAGAGTACTGTCCCAATTGGCTGCAACACATAGGTAGCTGCTCTATGCAGAATCCTGATAAAACTAAGGATAGTTAATTAATTACATTAAATGACCCAGTGATATTTAGTTAATCCCTGACTTGCCATCAAAATCTGAACAAGATGTTTTGTGAGTACAGCAGTTGTATATTAAAAAAGTTCAGAGAGGGGGACTCTTCAGTGAGTTCTCGGCAACAGTGGTAAAATAAGTGAGCAATTCAAATTTCCTATGCCAATTACTTGAGGACTCCATATAATCACATTTTCTTTCCCCATTTGCTAGCCTAGGAATACTGAGATCAGGCATTGCCTCTCCGTTGTTATTCCACCTGAGATCAGATAATACAGCACAGATTAGAGACTAATCTCGAGAACTGCTAGGTCTGTATGGCTTGGTACTATAACAGGTGGCACACGTGCAAATATTTAAAGGCAATTGACCAGCTTTGCAATTTATCAATCGAACCAGTAAATAGAACCAAAAGCTCAAAAAAAGTGAACAGAGCCATTCTCATGAGTTTTCCAATACAAAATTATGGATAACTTCAGGGCTTTAACATTATAATACAATAGCATAAAAATATGTAGAACAATATCAATGATTAACACTATGATTTTTGATTGGTGATATGACCTTGTGATTCCTTCTTGCGGATCAGCTGCATCATAAAATATCGAACACAAACATGTTTTGGAAATTGCTCAAGAATAATTACTGCACCTGGCAAATCACAATTACATTGCTCTCTGGCATATACATAGTTCAGAGAGAAGTACAACGCCATGCAATAATTTACTTCTATGTTATACAGAAATGAGGAATTTAAGGTAATTTATTTTTCCTTTAATTTTTTTTTTACAACATTTAGAATAAAGTCCTGGACAAGAGATATTCCTCCCATGCGTTTAGCAAGCCTAATACAAAATTAACATCCGGTACTTACACAGCAGCAACACATGAAGACAATGCAGAAAGACTGCAAGACCCCTGCAATTCCTACAAGCCATGTCAAACGTAGAAAAAGAATGACTCCAAAGATATTCTGTAGGCAGGGTAAGTACACTCCCATCAGGGTTCCCATACTGGGAGACTAAGAAGAGAATAAACACCAATTATTAAAGTTCAAGATCATTTGAAATCACAAGCTGTATATTTTAATAATTGTTTACGTGCCCATTTTATGACTATCATAATTCTTATTGAAAGAAAAAGACTTGCATTTATATAGCACCTTTCACAACCTCAGGACATCCCAAAGTTCTTTACAACCAATGAAGTACTTCTGAAATGCAGTCACTGCTGTAATGATTCGTTAGTGAACCTAAATTAACGCAGGATTGTGTGTCCGGATATATTTTAACACTTTCTCTTTGAATTGCTCAGACGACCAGAATCCCGTATCAATTCTTGTACTGCAGACGAGTTTAGGTGTGCCAATGCTCTGGGACCACCAAGTTTATCAGAAGTTCCTTCCCATTTTCAAATGTAAAACATGTCAGATTAACCTGATCACATCCATGTAGAAAATAATCCTTCTGACCACTAGTCTTATTTGATGTTTATTGATTGTCTAATATGTTTCTAATTCTGTATCCACAATCAAAATTAATGATGGGAAAAAATCTAGGAGGATTACTTCTTGTACAAAGTACTTCTCCGTTTTATCGAGTAAAATAATACTCCTACCAGAATTTTGTCTGACATTTCGGGTGACGCCACCAACAGGTAGCATCCTGGAGTTGCTCCACACAAAACAGCAAGGGCCACAACTTTGGATTGGTTCAAGAGCAATTCCGAAGCTGTCTGAGTAGGAAATGATGTTATTACCTGGGAGAACCGCATTGCAGCTAATGGCATGGCTTCCCAAGATCAGGGGCTCTGAAGTGGGACTCATATTGGTCTGAAGTTGCAGCCCCTATTGTTTACTATGAGGCCATTCAGTCACTCTTCTCTGAACTCTCCCCAATGCTTTAATGTGCTTTTGAAAGTAGGGTTCCCAAATTCTCTCAATATACCAAGTCCAGCTTCACTAATTATATGTACAAAGTTGGAATAACTCTTGGCTTGTAATGAAATGCCCTCAAAAGGCATTCCAGTACGTGATTATTCTTGTTGATACCTTCAAATTGCCTGAATATTTTTAGAAAATGGTTAATAACACACAAATTCTTTTTTCTTTTCCTCTCCCACCTTTGCCAATGGATACTACTACATGCTGGTGCCTTATGTGACCAATGAGCATCCCTTGGAATGTTTTGTTCCCCCACCCCCACCTTTCCACCTTGATTTAATTTTATTAGTTTGTTCTGTTTTAAATATTAATTTGGGTGTGCCACCCTTTTAGTACTGTCACCCTCTTAAGGAAAACTGCTTAACATTTCCCTGTGGGGCTGGGCTGTTAATTGTATCCATGTGATTTATATCATGGAATGTTAATTGTATTCAGGTGTTGCGTATCAATTGGGAACTCTCTTGTATTCATTTATAAGAAAGCTGATCGAGGGTGTGGTGTGGGTGTAATGTGGAGCTCTGTGAATAAAGGCTTGGAAGCAACTGAAGACTAGGTTCTAGTATTCTATCCTTCACCACCTGGCTATCCAATTTATGACACGGGCTTCCCTAGTTACATAATTTCTACTAAATCTACTACAAAATAGAATCCTTTCATCATGCAACCTTGGCTCACACTTTCTATTCAAACTTTACATTGATACAAGTTGGTACTATGCTAAGCTGTATATGTTTCAAATTAACCTGTTTGCATTTGGCCTCAAAGTACCAATGTCCAACAGCAAACAATCATGCAGCCAACCCACAATCTATGCAACCAGGATCAATGTGCCAAATAACAGGTCTGAATGAAGAAATAGAAGTGTATGGTACCCCAGTAACAATGTGGGAACAGTGAACTCAGGACAAAGTTCAATTCCTAGTCTAAATGGACGTTCATACTTAGAAAAAGACAAAAAAAAGAACTTGCATTTATATAACACCTTCAATGACCTCAGGACGTTTTAGTGCGCTTTTACAGCCAATAAAGTATTTCTGAAGTATAGTCATTGTTGTAATGTAGGAAACGTGGCAGGCAATTTGCACACAGGGTTTTGCTAACGCACGGAGTAGCAGCTATCGGCGGAGTCTCATTTCGACAGTCTATAATTGGGAATTTGGTGAGTGAGGGGATTCGGTGCAGTAAGGGGTGAGGTGCATTTGATTAGTCAGTGGAGAGGAGTGTACCAAGAGCAAGTCACAGCAACAGCAAAACAAAACTGCAGTGTGACGTCACAGTTAAGGCAGGTAGATGGTTGGTGGTGACTATCTCTTCTGTTTTCTTCTTTCTTAGGACTGTGGGCTAAGTAACTTCTAGCATAAAACTAAATTTTTTAAAGAAAAACTAAACTTAATTTAATAAATTAAACAAGGCCAGTACTTGGTTCAACCTAAAAATAATTTGATTGGCATTGTAGTAATCAATTAAATAAATGAGTTATGACAGGGCAGGAGATGTGTTGCAGCTGCAATATGTGGGAGCTACTGGATAGTTTTATCCAGGGCAACTGCATCTTCGGTAAGTGTCTGCAGCTCAAGAAACTTCGGCTCTGAGTTGAGGAGCTGGAGTCCAAGCTGCAGACATTGCGATGCATCAGGGAGGGAGAAAGTTACCTGGACACTTTGATCCAGGAGGCAGTCACACCCCTTAGACTAAATACTGTAGAATTGGCACATGGTCAGGGACAGGAGGATGTGACTGCGAGTGAGGCAGGTACGGGGATCCAGGAGGTAGCATTGCAGGAGCCTCAGCCTCTGCACTTGTCCAATAGATACGAGGTTCTTGCAGCCCTTGTCGACAAGTGCAGGGACTGCAGGGAGGATGAGCAAACTGGCCACGGCACTGTGGTTCAGGGGGCCATTCAAGTGAGGGGAGTAAAAAGGAATGTGGTTGTAGTGGGCAACAGTACAGTTAGAGGGATAGACACCATTCTCTGCAGCCAAGAGTGAGAGTCCCGAAGGCGGTGTTGCCTACCCCGGTGCCAGGTTAAGGACATCTCCTCAGGGCTGCAGAGAAACTTGGAGTGGGAGGGGGAGGATCCAGTTGTGGTGGTCCACGTAGGTACCAATGACATTGGTAGGACTAAGAAAGAGGTTCTACTGAAGGAGTTTGAGCAGCTAGGGACTAAATTAAAAAGCAGAACCACAAAGGTGATAATCTACGGATTATTACCTGAGCCACGAGCAAATTGGCACAGGGTAAATCAGATCAGAGAGATGAATGCGTGGCTTAAAGATTGGTATGGGAGAAGCGGGTTTCGATTCATGGGGCACTGGCACCAGTACTGGGGAAAGAGGGGGCTGTTCCGTTGGGACGGGCTTCACCTGAACCATGCTGGGACCAGTGTTCTGGCAAACCAAATAATTAGGGCGGTAGAGAAGGCTTTAAACTAAATAGAGGTGGGGGAGGGCTCAGGTGGGGCAAAGTTTAGATTGATAAAGAGAAAAGACAAGTAGTACAGGAAAGTGATGGGGGTAATGATAAACAGAGTGTGTCAGGAAGGGACAGAGCATACAAACACAAGAGTGCACTAGCAAATGGGGCCGGGGTAGGAAAGAATGGTAAAAAGACAAAATAAAGACGAATGCGCACAGCATTCGTAATAAGATAGATGAATTGACGGCACAAATAGAAACAAATGGGTATGATCTCGTGGTCATTACAGAGACGTGGTTGCAAGGTGATCAAGGTTGGGAGCTAAATACTCAGGGTTATTTAACATTTCGGAAGGATAGGAAAAAGGGTAAAGGTGGTGGGGTAACTCTGTTAATAAAGGATGAAATTGGTATAATAGTGAGAAATGATCTTGGCTCAGAAGATCAAGATGTCGAATCAATTTGGGTGGAGGTTAGAAATAGCAAGGCAAAGAAATCACTGGTGGGAGTAGTGTATAGGCCCCCTAACAATAGCTACACCGTAGGGTAAAATATAAATCAGGAAATAAGGGGGGCTTGTAAAAAAGGTAATGCAATAATCATGGACGATTTTAACTTTCACATAGATTGGACAAATCAAATTGGCAAAAATAGCCCTGAGGAGTTCATAGAGTGTATTAGGGACTGCTTCTTAGACCAACCGGATTAGAAAACCGCAAACGTAACACCACTATTCAAGAAGGGAGTGAGGCAGAAAGCAGGTAACTATAGACCAGTTAGCCTAACATCTGTCATTGGGAAAATGCTAGAATCCATTAAGGAAGTAGTAGCAGGACATTTGGAGACTCAATACAAATCAAGGAGAGTCAACATGGTTTTATGAAGGGGAAATCATGTCTAACAAATTTATTAGAGTTCTTTGAGGAAGTAACGGGCAGGGTGGATAAAGGGGAACCAATGGATGCAGTGTATTTGGATTTGCTAATGATACAAAGATAGGTGGAAAAGCAAGTTGCGATGAGGACACAAAGTTTCTGCAAAGGGATACTGACAGGTTAAGCGAATGGGCAGATGGAATATAATGTGGGAAAATGTGAAGTCATCCACTTTGGGAGGAAAAATAAAAAAGCAAAATATTATTTGAATGGAGAAATACTACAAAATGCTGCGGTACAGAGGGATCTGGGTGTCCTTGTACATGAAACACAAGAAGTCAACATACAGGTGCAGCAGGTAATCGGAAGGCAAACAAAATATTGGCCTTTATTTCTAGGGGGATGGAGTATAAAAGCAGGGAAGTCATGCTACAACTGTACAGGGTGCTGGTGAGACCACACCTGGAGTACTGTGTACAGTTCTGGTGCCCTTATTTAAGGAAGGACATACTTGCATTGGAGGCAGTTCAGAGAAGGTTCACGAGGTTGATTCCGGGTATGGAAGGGTTGTTTTATGAGGAAAGATTGAACAGGTTGGGTCTATACTCATTGGAGTTTAGAAGAATGATGGGAGATCTTATTGAAACATACAAGATTCTGAGGGAACTCGATAGGGTAGATGCTGAGAGGATGTTACCCCTCATGGGGGAATCTAAAACTAGGGGGCATAGTCTCAGAATAAGGGGTCGCCCGTTTAAGATGGAAATGAGGAGGAATTTCTTCTCCCAGAGGGTCGTGAATCTTTGGAATTCTTTACCCCAAAAAACTGTGGAGACTGAGTCATTGAATACATTCAATGCTGAGTTGGACAAATTTTTGATCAGCAAGCGAGTCAAAGGATATGGGGAAAGGGCGGCAAAGTGGAGTTGAGGTAAAAATCAGATCAACCATGATCTCATTTAATGGCGGAGCAGGCTCGAGAGGCCAAATGGCCTCCTCCTACTCCCATCTCTCATGGTCTTATAGCAAGGTCCCACAAACAGCAATGTGAAAATGACCAAATAATCTTTTTTTAGTGATGTTGGCCAGGGTAACAGGGAGAACTCCCCTGCTCTTCTTTGAAATAGTGGAATGGGATCTTTTATGTCCATCTGCGAGGGCACACAGGGCCTCGGTTTAATGTCTCATCTGAAAGATGGCACCTCTGACAATGCAGAGCTCCCTCAGTACTGCACTGAGAGTCAGCCTAGATTTTGTGCTCAAGGCTCTGCAGTGGGACATGAACCCACAACGTTTTGATTCAGAGGTGAGAGTGCTGAGTTTCTTTTAAGCAACAAGTTTGCCAATTTCAGGAGATTTATTTTATGGAGCAAGGAAAACATATCAAACAAAGATGGTACCATGATTATTGATGGTATCTGTTCTCTCTGCAGACTAGATAATTATATATCTCAAGTTGAAAAGTGCAGATGCAAGCACCAAATTAGGAGAATGGGTGTGAAGTAAAAATGAATTGTTAAAACAAAAATTACCACCTATGTATGCAACAGCTTTGCTAAAACAACTGTATTTTTTACTTTGCATGATGACATTGTTGTGGGCAAATCAGAGAAAGCCTGAGTTATTCAACAACAGGAGGGTAAAGGGAATTTTAAAAACGCATTTTGACTAATGCTGCTGCCACTAGCACGAGCTATACTCCCTGCCGCTTACATTTGCCATGCAGGAGCTGCCCTTCACTCCGCTCATGAGCGAGCATTTTTCCTTCACCTTTCACTTATTTTTGAAGGATGACAGCTGTTAAGTATCCAGCAGCTTCTACCAAAAGATGTTTCTGGCAATGCCAGAACTGATTAATCAATACCCGGCCTACTCAACTTCAGATACGTCAACCCACATCTACTTCAGGCTATGTTGAAGGTATCTAGCCTTTACCATACCTGTTGAAAAAGCACCTATTTGGGCAGCTTGTGGACCAAGAAACCATGACTCGACTACTTTAGATGTACTGCTCAGAGTGCTTGCTGATGGGATGCAAGCATGGGTTTATTCCTCACAAGCCTAGCCTCATTTGTCCAAATATTGAGTACAGGCCAGCTAGCTTGAACGTGTCTAGTCAAAATGTAGTGATCCAGTGGTAAAAAAGGGAGCACATTTCATATGCATAGAGATGTGAAGATATTATTGTGGATGAAAGTCCTGTAGCCTCATAGTAACAAAAGTTTGGGGAGCATCCATATGAAATGATAATGCAGGCTCAGTACTTGAGATCTCTGCAACTAGCGGTAATCAAACTAGTTACTGGCAGCATAATGCAAGCGAGCAGCAGGCAATTCATAAAAGGAGATCATGATCAAAAAACACACAGTAAAAGTGTACACAAGAGCTGATGATTGTAATGTACTTCGTTACTACAGCATGATAAATTCCTTGTTAAAAACAGTGAACACTTCTAAAACTGGACTTCATTTATTTCCAGACAGAGGCAGGATCTTTCGCTCTCCCTCTATTGATTTCTAGGTAGATTCTGGCAGAGATCACATCATGGCGTTCCCACTCATTTTCACGTCCATCTGATTTCCTACCACTGACGATAAATACATCCACCCATATACGGATGGACTTTTTCAAATCAAATTCAAATGGCAAAAATATGTTACTACAGATTTTCAGTCATTTGACCCATGGATGCAAGGGAGCTTTGATCTTCCCTGGCGCCCAACGTTTCTATAGTGGCGGGAGCAAGAGGGATTACGTTTTTTAAACATACAGAAAGCCCGCGGAGTGATAGATTACTCAAGCCTGAGCAGCAGATTTTAAAAACAATTTTAAAATTCAATTTCCTCAGCAGCGTGGAGGCTATTGTTAGCACAATGAGCCTTACTACACCAAATCCCCACCCTCACTGCTGATGGACTTGCCAGCAGAGGTTAGGGAGCCTGCCAAAAAACATACAAATAACTGAGGCTTTGTGGCGAGCGGAAGTCCCATCGCACTAAAGATACGTCCCAATTCTGAAAAAGGGGAAGATCTGGAACAAAATAACGTATCGCCACAGAAACATAAAACATGTTTAACAGTTCTTAATATTATTAAATTTTGTGTGCAGAACAAATACTGTAGATAATATCTGTATCATGCTGAAGTACATTTAAAAAAAAATGACCTCAGTATTCTGCTTGAATGACCGTATGAAACAGGTTTCCCACCAGTCATTTGGTTTCCATCTAAGGCTATTATGATGGCAGACTCAAGATCAAAGATTTGTTGCAATGTTCATATTTATAGTACTGCATCAAGACTCCAGCAAAAAGATTAAAGTCAATAAAATAACCTTAATAGGGATATAATTACCTTGGGTGCTTTTTTCTTGGAACTTTCTGCACTTTCTGCTTCCTCATGTTCCTTTGCTCCCTGAGTGATGTTTGTGTAATTAGCCAATCTGCTGAGGAGTGATGACACCTTTGGTCGAATGTCCAGTTCCTCCTGCAGAAGAGACAGGGAAAATTTACACCATAGTATCTAAATCACCATTAAACCCAATACACACATTGCACCCTATCAAATACATTTTTAAACGACCTACGAAGCTGGGGATGTAATTTTGTGCATTGGTACAAGCAATTCTGTGTCACTGAGCCACCTACATTTTGGCACTGCAACTTTTACACTGCTTTTTTGGGTCTGAATTTTAGGTTGGTGTAGCTTAGATTCATAATTTTTTTCCATGCGGAAGGCAGCTGTTGATTCCCGACTGTACATAAACTACAGTGGTGTGAAATGGGCTTAAATCTTTGTATACATAATAGTTAAAATATAAATGCAAACACCAGATATAAAATCTAAAATTCTCAAATATGTATTCACTCTCAACTGACTCCACACAATTTTTTTTTAATTTGAAGAAAAGTTTTTTTGTGGGGAAGAAGTGTCCAAATTGGTTGAATTTTTTTTCTGGCCAAAATTTAGATTACTGCAATTATTAACATAATGGTCAGACCACCTCTTATGTCTCATTGTGGTAGATTTATGGGATGCCATTGGAAAAATCACCAAAGAAAAGACAACTGTACCCGCACTACTGAACATCAAGGAAAAAGTCTCCCAGTTATGGAACGAGGATCTAGTCTGATAATTTTGGCAACATGTCCTTACTGCAAGGGAGTGAGATCAGATTCTCACTGAATAACGCTGAGATATTAACAAAAAGAAAATCACAGCTTCCAAAGGACAATATGGGGTTATCCAAAGCTTAAGAATCTGGGAATTAGAGTAAACAATATATTCATATGTTTAAATCTCAGACTGAAGGAGAAAATTCTGGATGTTGAGCACAATACCGCACTGCATTGAAAAATCTTACCTCAAATAAAGCCAAATTTCTGTCATAATATTCATTTCCTTTTAAAGTGTCAGTGTTGGTTAGGAAAGGACTATCTTCTTTGTGATTTCCATGGCCTAACAAAAAGCACACCATTTGCATCATTGAAGGAAAATTGAAAAATAAATTCAACATACAAACATAAAATACAAAACAATACAAATTAACCATGTTAAATATGCTCCATGTGGCATACTATTTGTAAACATCTCGTAATTGTTGTACATTATGGACAGAATGTTAAGAATAATAGGCCTTTAACCCCCAGTGAATTGCAGTCTTCTGTCTTCATCATGTGGGGAAGGTGGGGGGGGAAAGATAAACCAAGTAGAAGCTGGCTTTTGCTAGTGGCAGACAGAAAACGGAAAGACAACTCATGCAGTAAACTTAAATATTTGTTCCATAGTCAAATCAGCGTAATGCATGTGAAGAGAAATCAAAAATGTAATTTAAAAGAAAACTCTTTAGGAGTTTACATTTTCCTCTCTCAATGATTTTTTTTGTGTTCGTCAATAGAAGGAATATTAGTGCTGCAGAATAGAAATTTTTTTTTGGTAATTAGCACATCTATCTTGGCTATAGCATAGAACGAGGCACAATAAAGCTCCCAGTGCTCTGCCCCAACCTAAGAAGCATGTCACCAACTGCAGCAGTCTGTATTCTTCGATTTGTAGCATCCCCATCCTGATGGGTTAATTGGGTAATACTTTAAACTTAATTGCAAACTGTGGGCAGTTTTATGCTGTGTAACCACCCCCATTCAGAACCGGATTGAGATTGCCCAAACTCGTTTCACATAGGATTCTTACAGCCATCAGAAAGAACAGAATTTCACCTCAAGATGAAAGAGCAATGTTCTAATCAGCTATATCACTCAAGTTTTCTGCCATTTGAAAAGTTAAAACATGTAAGCCATTACTTGTTGTGCACTCATATTTGACATTTAGTCTTTTTAATGTGGGAGTAGTGTGCAAGAATTAATAGACATTCTGCTAAATTGAACATTTGTTTTAAGAAAACGTGTGCATAGTTGCCCATTCTTTCTCCAGTCTTCATTTGGTTAATATGAGCAACTGAATGAAGGAAACATTTGAGTCCTGATTTTAACCTGGGCCGAGAGTTTAGGGCCAAAGTGAGCGACAGGCTCGCTCGTTCATGCCGACATGAAGCCTGGGCCATCGCAACTCCCAGGCTTCATTTAAATTGATCCACGCTGACACCCACTCAAAGCCAGTGGTGATGACATGGAGGCCGGCGGACGGGTGTGGAAAATCGCGCGAGGTGGGGGTCCAACATGATCGCAGTTGGCTGGGGGGAAGCCTGGGCAAGATGAGGCCTAAAGTTTCGTTGTGGGGTAGGAACTTACCTGGGCAATCCTGGTAGAGATGCTCTGGCTACGATCAGATAGGCGAGTGGAACCAAGTGAGGGCAGTCCCACCAAGCTGTACAAAGGAGGAGAGGCGTTGGAGGAAGATGGTGTGATTGACCATGTAAAAAGATGCAGAGGGGTCAAGGAGGGTAAACTGGAGATCTGGCAGGAATGTTTGGCATGGTGGGGAAGGGGGAAAAGAGGGAAAAGTAGTAGAGGCAGATGAATGGATGGTCTTTATCTTGGTGACAAAAATAATCCATGAGCTCCTCACATGTGTTAGAGGTGAGGCTGGAAAAGCCAGTGGAGACAGGCTTAAGGAGGCAGACAAAATCAACTGCACGTGAGAGATACCATTGTGACAATCCCATTCAATCAAAGACAAACATAAAAATAACAAGAGCGTATTACTGGAGAATCTAAGAGAATTTTAAATCTATGCATTAGATTTTAATTCCACAAGTGCTTTAGCCAAGGTGGACAATCTGGCTACTACATTCTCTACAGTTGGCCAAATAGAAGGTTATGAGCCTATGTTCGGTGGAGGGTGGGGGGGGGGGGGGGGCGGGCGGAGAGGGGGAGAAGAGGTAGGGAGAAATGCTCCCAGTAAACATGAAAGGGATGATATGCAGTGGCAGAAATTTGACCAAAACCAAGCTTTACTCCCAACTTTCAATTTTCTGCTTGGTAGAAAGTAGGTGGAGATTAATGTCAGCTGGGAAATTCCCAACACATTTTGTTTACACAAATATATATATAGCTATTGCACTGTGTTTGTTGTCAACAGCCTAAATACTCCAACAAAAGAATGGTGATTTGGATGATTGAAAATGTATTTTTGCTGAAGCAATTCCTTCTGCCAATGAAAATGATTTGTTCTCAACAGGTATAAAAAGTGACTAGGCTTTCATGACAAGATTTCCTTCACATTCATTCACAGAAAACCAAGTTAGGGAAAGAATACAAGTCGAAATTATTACGTAATATTTGTCTCGTTACAGGAGGTTTATTCAACTGTCATTGGAGCTTGGAATTTTCTCAAGTAGGTATAACTTAAACTAGGGATAATGACAGAGCTTTATTAAGATCAATAAAATACATTAAAAGACATTATGCTGTGTTACTGCATGTTAGCAAAACTCCCTAACATTGCTAAAATTATCAACTCCTCTAAGCCAGAACCCAGCCGATTAAAACATTTGCACTTATCACTGAACAATTAAAAACAACAAGGTGGCAGAAACAAAAAGATGGAACTAAGGTTACTGACAATTCTTCTCAACTAACTTCTCTAATCATAGACACAATCTTTAAGTCCCACTCTGTATCCCTCTGATCTTAACATTGACTTCAGTAACTTCAGACCTCAGCTACACCTTCAACTTTTTTTTACGGCAGAGCACAGTTGTTATGTGGGGAAGGCTTGTTGGTGTCTCGGGGGAGGGGAGTCAGGTTGCTATTTGGGACAGAGACCTTTCGTCAGAGCACAGCATAGGAGTTGAGGATTGGGCGTCTATTATAGAAACCACCTGATTTTTATTTCCATTGAAAATCGGGTGGTTTCTACAATGGTGGCTAATCTGCAACACCAGTTTTATGCCTGGGCGGCAAGTTACAAATCTATCCCATTGTCTTACTGTACAGCCGAATGATCATACAGGACTACCCATGTACAACACTACCCTCGAACATATTAAAATTAGATTTCTCTCTTGATTGCTTACTTTTTTTTTTAAGAAAGCAACCGCTCCATTTTCAGTTATTTGGCTTACCATTCTTTTTGTGCTCCAGTTAGTACATATTCCTATTTAAAATGGAAGCTAGAGTACAATTGAAGGGTAAGTCTTTCAATGGGTAGTGAACTTCATGATACTGGCACATAAAATGCAGGGCTGATCTGCTTTACTAGAAAAAAGAGTCCCTCAAGTGGAAAATAAGGACAGAAGGGTAATTTCTAAAGACTCATTTATATTAATGTTGCTCATCTGTTCATGTCCTGTAATTCCAAGGTAACATCTCTGATTCACATTGCACATTTACGATTTGCTAAAAATAAAGTACAACTTGAAGAAAAGCTGCATTTATCAGAAATAAAGTATCATGACACCTGGTAAATTTGACCACATTACCAAAATTAAATTTAAAAAATCAATTTTGAATGTTGGGCCATTTTTTGGGCAGGTCAATTTCATGGAACAATCTGCTTCAAAATCCCAGCTACAAAGCAGCCCTTGTTGGTCAGCTTGGCAATTTCACCCTATGGCAGACTAAATCTCATAGTGCCAACTTGTTCAATATGGCTTTCATGTTTTAATTACAGGTTTATTTAAACTAAGGTGAATCTATAACTTTCGACATAGTAATATGGTTACATCATCCAAATAGCATATTTAGTTAGCTTTTTTGCATACCACCCTTTAATTGAGGCTGATTTACAGGACACATACCTATGGCTACTTTGTGTTTTCTGCAGCATTTGTTTTCATATTTAGCAAAGTGAAGGATCTCAGAGCTGTGGAACGGATTACTTCTCCATTTTTGGCAAGCCTATGCACTAGTGTAAACTTTTCCATTCCCCAAGTGAACCATCCCTACAGCCTGACATTACAAAATTAGTGTCAATTTGTTCTGGATTATGGGCAGTTTTGTGCCATAGCACCGCTAGGAACTAGGCTGAGACTACTCAAATTCATAACATATATGACTGTTACAGTTAGCAGACAAATTAAGGTCCTCATCCCATTAACCTTTGATGGATTCCAATGCACTGCCCATAGGTGAATGATGTGGAGATGCCGGTGATGGACTGGGGTGGACAAATGTAAGGAATCTTACAACACCAGGTTATAGTCCAACAGTTTTATTTGAAAATCACAAGCTTTCGGAGCTTACCTCCTTCGTCAGGTGAGTGAGAGGTTCTAAAATCGCGTAGCATATATTAGGCTGGGAGACGATCACAGCAATCAAAGGTGTCGTTGGTGTTCAGACAGGTTAGCCACGGAAAACATTGCATCCCACTATACTGAATACACAATGGGTCAGATTACACAGACAACAATCGCCAGACAGGAGGGTTCCCTCCCAGTCGGGGAACACTTCAGCAGTCAAGGACATTCAGCCACCGATCTTCGGGTAAGCGTTCTCCAAGGCGGCCTTCGAGACACACGACAACGCAAAAATTGATAGCCAAGTCCCGCACCCATGAGGACGGCCACAACCGGGATCTTGGGTTCATGTCACGCTACACGTAACCCCACCAGCGGGAAAAAAAAGTTAGCTGTTTTTAATACAACTGGACATTCTCTCTCTCTTTGCCTTTCGGGTCTCTTTCTCTCTTTGTCTGTGTAATCTGACCCATTGTGTATTCAGTATACTGGGATGTAATGTTTTCCGTGGCTAACCTAGTAAGTACATCCTATCCATAAAAAAGATTAATAAAAGGAGAGTACGTCTCATGATAAAAAATTTGCTGCTGATCCAAAGCTGTGACCAGGTGAGAAATACAAGGGAGATAAACAGCATTCAAAAAGATATGGACCTATTCGGCGACTGGGGCAAAAAACAACAGATGGATGTTAACGTGGATAACGCATTGCAACGGGAAATACCAATAAAGTACTAAAGGTTGTCCTTTAGCAAGAATGGAGAAGAAAAAAAAATAATCTGAGCGAGATTATTAACCAATCACTGAATGCTTCAGTGGATACGCAGCTGTTAAACTGAATCAAATACTAAAATACATTGAGGGCATCTGACTAAGAGTCAAAAGAAAATATATTAGCCTGTGTAAATCACTGGTGACGCCACATTCGGAATGTGATGTGCAATTTTGAACATCCTATCATCAAAACATGAATTGGAGGAGCTCAGAAAAGAGCAACAAGAATGGCAGAAACTTGGGTCGCTAAGCTATAATAAGAGACTCAAAGCTGACTTGGCTTACATTGCGGAAAAAGGAGATTGAGCAGAGACATGATTTGGGTCTTCAAAACGTTAAGAAGCCAAGATAAGCAAGCCATTTGATTTCAAATGTGAGCACAAAACCAGAGGACATAGGTTCAAAATTAAACAAGTCTCGATAGACTGGAGATTAGAATAAACTCCTCCCAGAGTAGTGGATCTGTGGAGCAGACACCCAGAAAAAGCAGACCGAATGACTCAGTTAACTTCTTTAAAAAGGAATGGGATAAATATCCGTTGAGGAACAATTTGGCAAGTTAATAGATAGCCTGAGATAATTAAATATTTTACAGGATATGCTGATCCTCTGGTGCTGGAGCTGGGAATGTTGTCAAAGGAAGGTGGGTGAAGGTACGAGGATGAGTTTTGCTTGATTACCTTTGGAGATCTGCAAACATTTATACAAGTCTTGTTTTATATAGATTACAGGCTAGGGTGGATAGAGTAGATTGTACATGGTCTGTGAAAGGAGGCAATATGAAAGGTCAAAGCCTTTTCTGATTTCATGCTTTCTAAAATCAACTGCAGTACAAATTTTTTCCAATCTTAAACTTGCTGGTATGCTCCATAGGATCACTCTACAACTAACTAAGAACAAATCAACAGTAGAATATGGGTAAGGAAATAAAATACCGAAAAGCTGAAGCAATTTAAACAGACCAGCAAAGTCAGAGCAGCACATTTATGATTAGGAGTTAATATAAGCTTTTATATAAAAGGTTGCCCTGTAAAAATTGTGCTGCTTTTATGTAAAATTTTACGGTGTACAATGATAGACACTGAACCAAATGCTCAGAATCAGGCTGGCCAAGCTCTGAAACATGATCTCACCAATTCTTTGCTCAGGTACGGACTCATATATACACATCATCATTTTTACAGTCATGGTTAGAGTTTGCTCAAGATCAAAATAATCACCACAAAATGTGAAAATCTCTGCAGGTGGGAATCCAAAATCAATCTGGAACTGTCATGGTTCTTCTGGTTTGATATCCAATACAAACAAGAAATTAATTTAGGGGAGTGTGTCAAGGTGATAATGAAAAGGCAGCGTGATAGATCCATCACAGATTTACTGTGTTAAAAATATCTCTATTTGTTACGTAATAATAAACAATATTAACTCAGTATTGTTCTCTTCTGTAGCAAATGACAGATTTTCTTAAATGTACTGTAAAAAACCGTCACCATCTAATTATATTCTACAATTTTGGCCCCTTCCCTTGTTCTGAAGGTGTTGGCTCACTGCTGGGGTAAAGCTACAGTCACCTTCAAGTACCACACCCACGTGGTCCATTATTCATACGTGAGCCTCAACAGGGAATGTCGGATGAGATTTACCTTTGGAGGGATATCACAGTCAAACCCAATCCAGTTCTGAACTAATGTCTATACACAATTACTTCAAACAGGGGTTTCTGGCTAACTATCAGAAGCAAAGTATGAATGCATGAACTTGCATTAAAATGGTGTATTTCAAATGCCCAGGACATCACAAAATGCTTTACAGCTAATGATAACTTTTGAACTGTAGTCACTCTTGTTTTGTAAGCAAACATGGCAGCCAATTTGTACACAGCAAGGTCCTATAAACAGTAATGAAATGAATGACCAGTTAATTTGTTTTTTGGGTGATGTTTGGTTGAGAGATAAATATTGATCTCGAGTGGAAATGTTAGCTGATTTTCCCTTTCTTTATCAGGGACACTGAAGCCAATAATAGCACCCATGCCACTGTCCTGACTGAGATCATCTAAATTGGCACAGAACAAGGATTCAAGCTGGGATGGGTTCAGAGATTGTATCTCTCCCTTTGATATACAGGGGTGGTGCCAGAGGACTGGAGAACTGCAAATGTTGCACCCTTGTTCAAAAAAGGGTGTAAGGATAAATCCGGCAATGACAGGCCAGTCAGTTTAATCTTGGTGTTGGAGAAGCTTTTAGAAACGATAATCCGGAACAACATTAATAGTCACTTGGACAAGTATGGATTAATAAAAGAAAGCCAGCACTGATTTGTTAGACGCAAATCGTGTTTAACTAACTTGATTGAGCTTTTTGATGAGGTAACAGAGAGGGTTGATGAGGGCAATGCGACTGATGTCGTGTATATGGACTTTTAAAAGGTGTTTGATAAAGTGCCACATAATAGGCTTGTCAGCAAAATTGAAGCCCATGGAATAAAAGGGGCAGTGGCAGCATGGATACGAAATTGGCTAAGTGACAGGAAACAGAGGAGTAGCGGTGAACGGTTGATTTTTGGACTGGAGGAAGGTATTCAGCGGCGTTCCCCAGTGGTCAATAATAGGACCACTGCTTCTTTTGATATATATTAATGACTTGGACTTGGGTGTACAGAGCACAATTTTAAAATTTGCAGATGACACAAAACTTGGAAGTGTAGTAAACAGTGAGAAGGATAGTCATAGACTTCAAGAGGACAGAGTCAGGCTGGTGGAATGGGCGGACACATAGATGAAATTTAACGCAGAGAAATGCGAAGTGATACATTTTGGTAGGAAGAACGAGGAGAGGCAATATAAACTAAATGGTACAATTCTAAAGGGGGTGTAGGAACATAGAACCCTGGGGATATATGTGCACAAATCTTTGAAGGTGGCAGGGCAGGTTGAGAAAGCGGTTAAAAAAGCATACGGGATCCTGGGTTTTATAAATAACGGCATTGGGTATAATAGCAAGGAAGATATGTTGAACCTTTATAAAACACTGAATCGGCCACAACCGGAGTATTGTGTCCAATTCTGGGCACCGCACTTTAGGAAGGATGTGAAGGTCTTAGAGAGGATGCAGAAAACATTTACTAGAATGGTTCCAGGGATGAGGGACTTCAGTTAAGTGGATAAACTGGAGAAGCTGGGGATGTTCTCCTTAGAGCAGAGAAGGTTAAGAGGAAATTTGATAGAAGTGTTCAAAATCATGAAGGGTTTAGACTAAGTAAATAAAGAGAAACTGTTCCCATTGGTGGAGGGGTCAAGAACCAGAGGGCACAGATTTAAGGTGATTGGCAAAAGAACCAAAGGCGACATGAGGAAAAACTTTTTTAAAAAATGCAGCGAGTGGTTATGATCTGGAATGCGCTGCCTGAAAGGGTAGTAGAAGCAGATTCAATCGTGGCTTTCAAAAAGGAATTGGATAAATACTTGAAGGGAAAAAATTTGCAGGGCTACAGGGAAAGAGCAGGGGAATGGGACAAACTGGATTGCTCTCACAAAGAGCCGGCACAGGCTCGATGGGCCGAATGGACTCTTTCTGTGTTGTTCCCATTCAATGATTCTATGATATTTTGGGAGGAGTCTGAAGTGTTATTTTACAAGATTGCTTTCTTTACTCACAAATATGATTTGTTGAAAAGCTTGAGAGGAGTCAAGTTAAAATTAGGACCATCATAAATCTGAACTTCAAAACTTCAGCAATTCTAAACATTCTTCAAAGTTTCAGCTATCAGAAAAATCACAACATTATAATCCAGCTCCAACATTCTAGTCACCGAGAAATGGAATCATAGTCGTCAGGGTCTGATATCACAAGAATGGAATCTGACACCTACCAGTGTTCAAACAAATAAAAGTTAAAATCTGAAAAAGATAAACAAGTGGCATCTTTGTACTTTACCATGGCTTTAAAGCTTCTTTACAGCCAGAAATGAATAACTGACCATCTTTATCTTCCTCCATAAACCCTTTCACCGCTTTACCTCCCTCTCTTAATTTAATACCCTCCTTAAAACCCAACTCTTTGACCAAGCTTTGACCTATTTCTTCTATCCATTTTTCCCCTTGTGTCTCAGTGAAGAACCTTAGGATATTTTTCTATGTTAGACTTCAAATGGAAGTTGTTGTATTGGAAATTAACCAATTTGCTCCTCTGCTGGCAACATCACTGCATTTATCCCTTCAGCTCCAACACTTGGTTTCTCTTTTCCCACATTTCCTGCCTTCTTCTAATCCTTTCAGCATTTTGGTGGTAGTGATCATAATTCAGTTAGATTTAGCATAGTTATGGAAAAGGACAAAGACAGAACAGGAGTAAAAGTTCTCAATTGGGGAAAGGCCAATTTTACTAAGCCAGAGGCCTGCTAATGTTGTACTGTTGTTTAAAAAGGTAGAAAGGGGTAGACCGAGTAATTACAGGCCAGTCAGCCTAACCTCAGTGGTGGGCAAATTATTAGAATCAATTCTGAGGGACAGTATTAATTGTCGTTGAGAAAGGCATGGATTAATCAAGGACAGTCAACATGGATTTGTTGTTAAGAGACGGTTGTATCTGACTAACTTGACTGAAATTTTTTGAGGCGGTAACAAGGAGGGTCGATGAGGGTCGCGTGTTTGATGTAGTCTACTTGGATTTTAGCAAAGCTTTTGACAAGGTCCCACAAGGCAGACTGGTCAGGAAAGTAAAAGCCCATGGGATTCAAGGGAAAGTGGAAAGTTGGATCCAAAATTGGCTCAGTGGCAGAAAGCAGAGGGTAATGGTCAACGGATATTTGTGACTGGAAAGCTGTTTCCAGTGGGGTTCCGCAGGGCTCAGTACTAGGTCCCTTGCGTTTTGTGGTATATATTAATGATTTAGATTTAAATGTAGGGGGCACGATTAAGAAGTTTGCAGATGATACAAAAGTTGGCCACGTAGTTGATAGTGAGGAGCAAAGCTATGGATTGCAGGAAGACATCAATGGACCGGTCAGGTGGGCAGAAAAGTGGCAAATGGAATTCAATCTGGAGAAGTGTGAGGTAATGCATTTGGGGAAGGCAAACAAGGCAAGGGAATACACAACAAATGGGAGGATACAGAGAGGTGTAGAGGAACAGAGGGACCTTGGAGTGCATGTCCACAGATCCCTGAAGGCAGCAGGACACATAGATAAGACGGTTAAGATGGCATACTTTCCTTTATTAGCTGAGGCATAGAATATAAGAGCAGGGAGGTTATGCTAGAACTGTATAAAACACTAGTTAGGCCACAGCTAGAGTACTGCGTACAGTTCTAGTCTCCACATTACAGGGAAGATGTGATTGCACTAGAGAGGGTATAGAGGAGATTTGAGGATGTTGCCAAGACTGGAGAATTTTAGCTATGAAGAAAGATTGGATTTTTGGAGCAGAGGAGGCTGAGGAGTGATTTAATCTAAGTGTATAAAATTATGAGGGGCCTAGATAGAGTGGATAGGAAAGATCTGTTTCCCTTTGCAGAGAGGTCAATAACCAGGAGGCATAGATTTAAAGTAATTGGTAGAAGGATTAGAGGGGAGCTGAGGAAAAATGTTTTCACCCAGAGGGTACTAGGGATCTGGAACTCACTGCCTGAAAGGGTGGGAGAGGTAGAAACCCTCATCGCCTTTAAAAAGTACTTGGATATGCACTTGAAGTGCCATAACCTACAAGGCTACAGACCAAGAGCTGGAAAGTGGGATTAGGCTGGATAGCTCTTTTTCAGCCGGCACAGACATGATGGGCCGAATGGCCTCCTTCTGTGCCATAAATTTCTATGGTTCTATGATTTCTGACATTTTATAGAAGCATTCTCTTCCTAGGTGACTAGTACAATGCCATTCTCTACCTCATGGCTACTGCAGAGCCATTGACAAGATCATTACAGATCAGGGAGGCCATTCTGCCCATCTTAATTCAACCATCCAGAGGCATCCTATAGTCCACCACTGCAGCATCCAATTATTTCTAATCATTCCTGGATTTTCACCTCCAGCACGCTATCAGGAAGTTCATTCCATGTGTTGATCATTCTGTGTGAAGAATTTCCTGATACCAGCCCTAAATTTGCCCATTTCTAGTTTGAACCTGTATCTCCTATGTGCTAAATCTACATTGCTTCCTTTCCAGGCTGAAGAGCCCAGATTTCTCCAGTTGTTCCTCAACTCAGTGGGAAACATCGCAGGAGATCTGATATTGTTGATAAAAATTGGATGCATTACAATTACTGGACCCCACTTTTAAATTTAACATATTTCACCTATTTCGCAAACCAAACTAGTTGAAAAAAAGTGAGTTAAAATAATTAGCTCACATATAACTATATTAAAAATCTTGTATCTGTGCACACTTCCAGATTACAAAACCTTACTTCCTGTTGGCCTGTTTTGGCACACTTCTGCAACTTTTTTCCCTTATAAATTCCGATGACCATATTTATCTTGGATACTGCCCATGTAAACTTATCATACTGTAATTACACTCCCACCAGTGGCAGAACTGTAGCACCTCAGTTTTGAGTCTCAGCTTCTCAGCCTGTACTGCAGAGAAACTCCTAAATTTCTACCAAGTCTAGTTCTCCGCTTCCTAAATTGCTATAAACTTTACAATTTAACTATAAATAATATCAGAATCAAGGCATTATATAAAAATAAGAACAGATTCTATGATTTTAAAATGGAGACTGAATAACATCCACATGCCCTGGTCCATTTATCCCCTGCCCTCTAACTCCATTTCATCTGAAGATCATGCTTGTGTGCAACACCATGGGCAATCGACTAGTCTTTCTAAAACATACCTACAATTTAGATATTTAAATTAGAATTGAGAGCACCAGACAAACTGCAGTATTGTCTGTGCACACGTGGTTGAATAATGGGATTTACGTGGTCCATTTGTGTTTGTATTTAAATAAGCAATCGCATTTTCACATCCTTTTGCATTGTATTTTGTTTTCCAGCCAGAATTTGTCAGTGAAACAATTTTTATAAAAATAAGGTATCAGAGGGAGTTTGGGTGGCAGGCACTACTGTGGATTTGATGAATACACACAAAAGCTGTACTCAGTAGTGGAATAAGGGTCTATTCCTAGAGCTGGCATCTAGTTATCTTTTTCAAAAGGCACTGCACAAGAAGAGGCTCATACTGCCAGCAACAGTGAGGTTTTCTGATATACTGCCATAATCTAGATCTTGGCTGCTTATTAATCTTGGAGGATTGTACAGCATTAATAAAACTTGTACTCTTGGTGGAATGAATATCAATAACAACAAGGAATTTACAGTCATTCATGGCGGCAATTTTATATTCAAATTGACACACATCAAAATCACATCACACTAACCAAAACAAAATCAAAAGACTGACATCTTGATAATGAAAATGTTGACTACACAGTAATTGTGATAATCACCAAAGTGTGTGCTCAATAATTGGCTCCTATACATATACTCATCCAAAAGCCTTGGTATTTGTTCAACGTACAAAAGCAAATTAATGCCACATAGAAAAAGCACAAAAACAAAAATTACTTGCACAAAAGGAATTTATAACTTCCTGCCATATGCCTAGTTTGCTTAAAAAATAGAAAGCCTATTACATTTATTTTAATTTTTACAATATAATTTGGATGAGGCCAACATGTTTTTCATCATAATAAAGCGTCAAAATTATAATAGAGTACTGCATCAGTATAATGCTACGCAGTCTCAAGAAACTGCCAGTGCTTTCACATCTTGTGATTCCCCCTTTCTGGCTCACCTTAGCAGCCGCCACGGGCCCACACCGCATGAATCCCGCTCCCGAACTCCAGGGCCACCCTCCCATCCCACACAGGCTACTCAAGTCCCCATTCACACACACTTCATCATACCTTCCTGGTAACAGATAAAATTAACTACATAGTTAAACAACCATTTAATAGTAATCTTGATTACCGATTTACAGTTTCTGCACATATATGCGCGTGATCATAATGATATTTTCAGGCTCAAATTCTAGCCCTCCAATACTCCAATGAAATTACTATTTCACTTATTAAATAACCATAAGTCACTGGTCTCGAGAACATGTTACACATCATGTAGCATAAAACATTGCATCCTCTTATTCACCACGAGCAATGCCACAGGAGAATCGTTAGTTATACAAAAATGGTTTTGAGACGAGTCTGTCCCACTTCAGCTTCACACTATTACATAAAGTTTTAAGATTCTAGTGAAGAGAAAGAAAGCCAAATCTTTCAGTATACAGAGAAACCTCCCCAGTAACAGATTACATCTAATTAACTAGAGGATCAAATAGTCTCGAAGTGAACCAAAAAGGCACAGCAATTTCACCACCTTGCAGCCTAAAAGGGCACACCAAGTTATAAACAGCAATACTTCAGTAACAGAATAATATATGGTGTGTTGTATGGTATAACAGGGCGTCCTTATACAATTTACTGTAAGCCGGAGATCTGCTCCACATTTTTTTTTAAAAATGGATGCATTTGTAGAATCATAGAAAATTTACAGCACAGGAGGCCATTCGGCCCATCATGTCCGTGCCGGCCGAAAATGAGCCACCCAGCTTAATCTCACTTTCCAGCACCTGGTCCGTAGCCTTGTAGATCACGGCACTTCAGGTGCACATCCAGATACTTTTTTAATGAGACGAGGGTTTCTGCCTCTACCACCCTTTCAGGCAGTGAGTTCCAGGCCCTACCACCCTCTGGGTGAAAACATTTTTCCTCAGCTCCTCTATAATCCTTCTACCAATCACTTTAAATCTATGCCCCCTGGTCATTGACCTCTCTACCAAGGGAAATAGGTCCTTCCTATCCACTCTATCTAGGCCCTTCATAATTTTATATACCTCAATTAAATCACCCCTCAGCCTCCCCTGTTCCAAAGAGAATAACCCCAGCCTATGCAATCTTTCCTCATAGCTAAAATTCTCCAGTCCTGGCAACATCCTCTGTAAAGCTCCTCTGTATCCTCTCTCGTGCAATTATATCCTTCCTGTAATGTGGTGCCCAGAACTGCACCAACTTAGCTGTGGCCTAACCAGTGTTTTATACAGTTCCAGCATATCCTCCCTGCTCTTATATTGTATGCCTTGGTAAATAAAGGAGAGTATTCCATATGCCTTCTTAACCACCTTATCTACCTGTCCTGCTACCTTCCGGGATCTGTGGACATGCACTCCATGGTCCTTCACTTCCTCTACACCTCTCAGTATCCTCCCATTTATTGTGTACTCCCTTGCCTTGTTTGCCCTTCCCAAATGCATTACCTCACACTCCTCCGGATTAAATTCCATTTGCCACTTTTCTGCCCACCTGACCAATCCATTGATATCTTCCTGCAGTCTACAGGATCCCTAAATCCCTGCAGATAGGCTTGGTGGGTCTGGGGGAAGCACTCCTGCTCCTCCAGGCCCACAAGCTGTGCTATAAAAAGGCACTTACTTGCAGTTTCAGGCCTTCTCGCCTCCTTTCAAGTGGCTTGAAGTAGAAGACCTGGGAATCCTGCCCCCCACGAGTTAAAAATAAAAAAGCTGTAAAAAAAAATGGAGTCCTGCAGCCTCCATGAAGGATTTTTATTTAAACCTTCCCACCCGCCCCCAACCCACCCAATCGTGGAGTTAAAATTTAGGCCCATATGTGAGAAACTCATTGATTTCTCCATCCCCAAATTGAGGTTGTCCATTTAACTGCCTCATCTCCACCAACTCCTTCTGCTGCCTGATCACACTCAGCTCAACGCCCACCCTAGCTCTAGCCTCAAGATTATATTGCATCTCCCCTGTCTCCACCTGACCCTCACCAGACTCATCTCTTCAATGCAACCCACCTCTTGCTCCTTTGATTCCCCCTCCTGAGTCAGTTTCTGGCCACTTTACCTCTCCGATGCATGCCAACATCATGACCTGCTCCCGCTCATTGCTCCCCTCATTTACAAGTCTGCTGAAATCATTTCACTCGTTATAAAGACAGTTTTCAACCTCCAAATATCCCCACTCTCCATCCTCCCTTTTCCTTTCTAAGCTTCTGGAATTGTTGTTGCCACTCAACTTAATTCCCACTGTTCAAATCCATTCCATCTGGCTTCGATCCAACTCACAAGCTCTGAGATGTCCTGGTCAAAGTCCTTGACATTCTATCTGACTGTGACTATTGAGTTATCTCTCCTTGACATTTTTGTACATTTTGACATTGTCAACCATGCTATTCCCTATTGCATTGTCCAGTTCTGTGGCAATGCTTGCTCATGGTTTAGTCCCAACTGTGCCAGTACATTCCCTTTTTGCATAATCACTTCTAATGTTCCCCAAAGTTTCAACTTTAGTCCCTCCTAGAATTCATCTATGTGATGCCCCTCAGCAACATTATCTGTAGGCAGGGAGTCAGCTTTCATATTTACACCAATGACGCCCAGCTCTACCTCTTCACTATGACCTTTGATTCCCTGTCTGTTGCCATGTTATTGGACTATCTATCAGACATCAATTTGTGCATGAGCCAAAAATGTATATTTATTTATTTTAAAGTTCAATATCAACAAAGCTGAAGTCATCCTGTTTGGTGCCCTGCCAGAAACTCCATACCTTAGCTGTTGGCTCCCCAATCGAACCTCCCACCCTGAATGCCCACACCAGCTCAACCTGCCTATGCATAACTCTCGTGTCCTGCTCAACCCACAGCTGAGCTTCAAACCCCACATCCAATCCATCACCAAGACTGCCTATTTCCATGTCCAAAATGTCACTTGCCTCTGCCTCCTACCTCACCCACACTGCTTGTTGGAACTTGCATCCACACCTCCAAACTCTACTTTTTCAATGCCCACCTAGCTGGCATCCTAATGTCCACCCCACATAAACTTCAACTCATCCAAAACACCACTGCCCACATCCTACCCTGCTTACCAATCATTTGTGGAGATGCCGGTGATGGACTGGGGTGGACAAATGTAAGGAATCTTACAACACCAGGTTATAGTCCAACAATTTTATTTTAAAATCACAAGCTTTCGGAGATTATCCCCTTCGTCAGGTGAATGACGAAGGGGATAATCTCCGAAAGCTTGTGATTTTAAAATAAAATTGTTGGACTATAACCTGGTGTTGTAAGATTCCTTACATTTACCAATCATTTGATCAGCACTTGCATCTGGCCTCCAATGTATTATTAAAATCTATGTCCTCACCTTCAAATCCCTTCACAGCCTTGCCCCTCCCTACATTTGCAAACTCAAGCTTCCCTGCCCACACCATCGGCTTTTCCAACACTGTTCTACTGTATGCTACCCATCTCCCCCTCTCCCAACTGCAGCAGAACATTCAGCCATCTTGCCCCAACACTCAAACTCCTTCCCTGAACCTTTATTTTGCTACATTTCTTTCCACCTTCAAAATCCTATTTAAAAATCAAATCTTGGACAGTTCCTTTGACCAGCTGCCCTAGTCTCCCTCCTATCCCTGCTTGGATCTGACCTCCAACTGTGAAGCACCTTGGGATATTTTGCTAACTTAAACGTGTGATATAAATGTATGCTGCTGTTGTTGTTCAGCGCAGGCTGTGTATTATCTATCCAATAAGATCACTCAGAAAAGTTGCTTCAGATTTATATTTAGTGGAACAGCAGCTCTTGAGAGTGATGCAAGGAAGTATTAGTCTATAATATCCCTAGTCTATAAAGAATAAGGCGGCCACATACTGCTTGGAAAATAAGAGTCTAAATGGGGTAGAGGAGCAAAGGGATCTAAAGGTACAGAAACACAAATCACTAAAAGTAACGACACAGATTAATAAGGCCATAAAAATGCAAACCAAGCAATGGGGTTAATTTCAAGAGGGATAGAATTGAATAACAGAGCAATTACGTTAAACTTGTATTGAACCTTGGTTAGATCACACTTGGAGTATTGTGCACAGTTCTGGTCTCCAGATTATAAAAAGGATATAGAGGCACTGGAGAAGGTGCAAAAAAGATTCACAAGGATGATATCAGAACTGAGAGGATATACTTACCAGGAAAGGCTGAACCAGGAAGGGCTCTTTCTTCTAGAAAAGAGAAAGCTGAAGGGTGGCCAGATAGAGGTCTTTGATTATGAAAGAGTTTGATAGTGTAGATATAGAGATGTTTCCACTTTGTGAGGGGAGACCAAAACCACGGGCCATAAATAGAAGATAGTCACCAATAAATCCAATAGGGAATTCAGGAGAAACTTCTTTACCCAAAGAGTGGAAAGAATGTGGAACTTACTACCATAAGGAATGGTTGAGGCAAATAGCATAGATGCATTTCAGAGGAAGCTAGATAAGCACAAGGGAGAAAGGAATAGAAGGATAGGCTGATAGGGTTGGGAGAGGTGGGAGGAGGCTCTTGTAGAGCATAGACGCCGGCATAGACCAGTTAGGCCAAATGGCTGTTATTGTGCTGTAGAGTCTATGCAATTCTATAGGGTTATTAATTTACCTACTTTTTTAATGGTTAACGGTTATTTATAGCTCTGTAATCCTTTGGCCACTGGTAGTGCAAAAGAATAAGTAGCAAATTCGCTATATTTTCTGCTGACAACTGTACTATGTGAATGCTTGCATCAGTAATGTAATGCTTATTTGCACAGCACATAATCCTGAAAATTTCAGCTAGATGGTTCTGCAATGGTCTTGCAAATACTTCTGAGAAATGTAAATGGAATTCCCTTCTTTAAATGCTTAGTTCTGCAATCACCTAGTTACACGCTTTTTGTTGATTCAAAAGCTTTAACAATCCTTATTTAATTATTTGCAATTTAGTTTCACAGTTACTGATCAGAGGCAGACATTTAAAATTAGTAGTACTCCTTGCTTCTATACTATTCCCTCTCCAGAAAAAGTTTGATTCACACTGCGATTTTCTACAGTTGCCAATCATTCACAGGAAATAGATGAGACAAGATGAAACTGATTTCAACACCAATTACAGTGCTTTTTCAATTAATTTAGCATGCCAAATCCTGCAGGCTGCTCCAACTCGAACTATGACAAATTTAACTGATAATTTTACTGTTACCTCAAAATGCATGCTTAACAACAGCATTAATTCTCTTAATAGGTTGAATACATACATACTTTATTGATTATTCAGTCTTTCATCTATTTTATTAACGTCTATGCTCAAAGACATTTTTCTCTACCTCATCTACTTCTTCACAATAGATAATTGGGGGTGAGGTGAAAAGGGTGATCATTCTTCTGGTGCTCATTTGGTTTCTGCCATCAAGCATTATGTCACTGATGCGAACACTGACAAAGTAACTGTACAGTTGTCAGCAGAGAAGAGAGTCAATTTGCAACCGATTCTTCTGCACTACCAGTGACTAGCAGATTACAGATTTCAGGGCACATTATAAAAGGCAGCTAAATTAATAACCATGTATTTTTATAGACTAGGGATATTATAGACTAATAGTTCTTTGCATTACTCTGAAGTGCTGCTGTTACACTAAAGATAAGCCTGAAGCAACTATTTTGAGTGATCTTATTGGATAGAAAATATATAGCCTGTGCTGAACAGCAGCAACAGCTTGCATTTATACAGTGCCCTTAATGCAAGAAAACGTCCCAAGTCCAGTAAGACAAGAATTGACCAAGTCAAAGAAGACGACATTTGGATGGGTGACTAAAAGAGGTAGGTTTTAAGGAGGTTTTAAAAGGAGGAAAGAGAGGTGAAGGGGTTTAGGGAGGGAATTCCAAGCTTAGGGCTTATACAGCTGAAGGCCAGCCTTCAATGTGGGCTGAAGGGAGTAGGGGATGCACAAGGGCCCAGAGTTGGAGGAACACAGTTATTGGAGCGTTGTAGGGCTGCAGGAGTTTACAGAGATAGGGAGGGCAAGGCCATGGAAGGATTTGAAGAGGAAGATGAGAATTTTAAAATCAAGGCTTTGGTGGACTGACAGCCAATGTAGGTCAGCGAGCACGGGAGTGATGGGTGAGAGGGACTTGGAAATATGGGCAGCAGAGTTTTGGATGAGCACAAGTCTATGGAGAGTGGAAAATGGGAGGGCAGCCACGAGAGCATTGGAATAGTCAAGTCTGGAGGTAACAAAGACATGGGCTTCAGCAGCAGATAAGATGATGCAGGGGAGGGGGAGATGGGCGATGTTACGGAGTGGAAGTAGGCGTTCTTTGTGATGGAGAGGACATAAGGCCAGAAGCTAAGCTCAGATTCAAATAGGACGCCGAGGTTACGAACAGTCTGGTCCAACCCGATATAGTGACCAGGGAGAGGGATGGAACCAGTGGCAACAGAACAGAGTTTGTGGCAGGGGCTGAAGCCAATCTTCCCAATGCTTAAGTGAAGGAAATTGCAGCTCATCCAGGACTGTACGTCGGATAAGCAGTCTGACAACACAGAGGCAGTGGAGGGATAGAGAGGGGTGTCGGTGAGGTAGAGCTGGGTGTCATCAGCATACATATGGAACCGGACGCAATGTTTTAGGATGATATTGCCGAGAGGCAGCACGTAGATGAGAAATAGAAGGGGACCAAGGATAGATCCTTGGGTGACTCGGGAGGCAATGGTGCAGTAGCAGGAAGGGAAGCCATTGCAGGAGATTCTCTGGCTACGATTGGATAGGTGAGAGTGGAACCAGGTAAGGGCAGTCCGCTCAGCTGAACAACGCAGAAGAGGCATTGGAGGAGGATAGTGTGATCAACCGTGTCAAAGGCTGCAGAGAGGTCGAGAATGACGATGAGGGATAGTGCACCATGTTCACAGTCACAGGATGTAATTTGTGACTTTGATTAGGATCGTTTCAGCGCTGGGGCAGGGGTGGAAACTTGGTTCGAGAGATTCAAACATGGAGTTGGAGGAAAGGATTTGGAAAGGAAAAGGGAGGATAGAGATGGGACAGGGAGACAGTATCGGAGGAGAGGGAACAGTTTACAATATCAGCTAGCATGGGGGCGAGGAAGGGAATTCGGGTAATCAGCAGTTCGGTGGTAATAGAGTGGAGGGAGCAGGAAGTGGGTCTCATGGACAAGAAGAACTCAAAGTGGGTATGAGGAGAGAGAGATAGGAAAGAAATTAGAGAAAGATGCAAGTTCATGGATAGGGCAGGTGGAACCTTCGGGGAAGCTTGGCTTGGTGGGGAAGGGAGGGAAGCGGTAGAGGCAGTTGAATGGATGGTCTCAATCTTAGTGACAAAGAAGTCCATGAGTGCCTTGCACTTCTTTTTAATTCATTCATGGGATGTGGGCGTTGCTGGCAAGGCCAGCATTTATTGCCCATGCCCAATTGCCCTTGTGAAGGTGGTGGTGAGCCGCCTTCTTGAACCGCTGCAGTCCGTGTGGTGAAGGTTCTCCCACAGTGCTGCTAGGTAGAGAGTTCCAGGATTTTGACCCAGCGACGATGAAGGAACGGCGATATATTTCCAAGTAGGGATGGTGTGTGACTTGGAGAGCAACGTTCAGGTGGTGTTGTTCCCATGTGCCTGCTGCCCTTGTCCTTCTAGGTGGTAGAGTTCGTGGGTTTGGGAGGTGCTGTCAAAGAAGCCTTGGCGAGTTGCTGCACTGCATCCTGTGGATGGTACACACTGCAGCCACGGTGCACCGGTGGTGAAGGGAGTGAATGTTTAGGGTGGTGGATGGGGTGCCAATCAAGCAGGCTGCTTTGTCCTGGATGGTGTCGAGCTTCAAGTGTTGTTGGAGCTGCACTCATCCAGGCAAGTGGAGAGTATTCCATCACACTCCTGACTTGTGCCTTATAGATGGTGGAAAGGCTCTGGGAAGTCAGGTGGTGAGTCACTCGCCGCAGAATATCCAGCCTCTGACCTGAGGACCTTGATGGAGGTGAGGGTGGAGGGCAGGGGAGAGAGGTTTAAGGAGACGGTGAGTAGTGAAGACAAGAAGCCAGGGTTATCTTTGCATTTCAGGATAATCCTGGAGTAGTGAGCAGTTTTGGCAGAGGAGGGCTTGATGGGGTCCAGCCAGATCTGGCGATGAATGTCTAAACCAGTTATGCGGCATAAACGCTAAAGTCTGCGCCCTTTGGACTTAAGGGAGCAAAGGTGGGGGCCATGATGAAAACTTGCAAAGAGTTTCTGAATCCAGGTCATTTAAATAAATTGGGCCCCAAGGTACCCCACTCAGTACTTCTCTCCAATTTAACATAACTTCTGTAACGAGTGCTTGTTGTTTCCTGCCATTTAGCTAGTTTCTTATCCAGTCTCAAGGTTTATCCTAAATTCCCAGAGCTTTGAGTTTAATTCTTAAGCTCAATAGCAATCTATAGTCCAAGTTGCTAAAGGAAGTTCAGTCTGTTCAAAATCTCACCAAGAAACTTATGTTCTTCCCTTTATTCATTTGTACAGGACTAACAAATTGGGTATTATGGGAGAGTTGTTTACTGTAGCTGTGGGAAACATTGGCGTCAGTGGTTCTGCCGTTTTCCAGTTACAGCCTGCATGATCACACCCCATTTTGGAACATGCTCACAGACATTTTTTTACAAAAAAAATACAGCCCAGCATTGAAAAAAATGGACTTTGTCTGCCCAGGTTTCAAATTTCACAGATAAAGGGCAGCCAGCCTTAGAACCAGACACCAAAGAAGAAAAATAAAATTAAAATATAAAGGACTGTTTATGGTTTTGAAAAAGAATTACAAATGCCTGTCAAAAAACTTACAAACATTAACAGCTCATGGCTTCTACCGTATCAGTTTTTAAAAGGAAGTCAGCATCTGAAGATAGAACATCATTTGCAAAGTTTGTAATTGGACTAAATCATACTTTTAAGTTTGTATAACTGGATAAGCTGGATTTTTAAATTAAAAGGAATCTAAATTGGTACTAAATAAATGGGCAGACAGCACAGAATAAATCCAGCTACTTCTGGTAGCATGATGACAGTAGTGATGGGGGAGGGGGAAGAGGAGATGGATACAAATTTAGAGTTCAGAGTTTTAAAAAATGTATAAAAATAAAAAGGGAAATATTTCCTCATAGGAAATTGAACTCTATTAATAAAAGTCACCCAAAAGTAATTATAGCACAGGTTAGCCTCGCAGAAAAAGATTTTGCCACAAGTATCTCCATTCTGGGGTTAGAGTGGTGCCTCCAATTCCAAACCTGCGGTTAGGTCAATTCATTCACAAAGTCAAACTTCCAAAGTCAGAATATGTCAAACTCATTTGCAAAGTGGTTTCCACCAAATGAGGGGAGAAGTTTGGTTGCCAGCAGACAAAGATTTATGCGAATCATTCAAAGCATGTATAGTCCAC
Organism: Heptranchias perlo; assembly: GCF_035084215.1. Lineage (NCBI taxonomy): Eukaryota > Metazoa > Chordata > Chondrichthyes > Hexanchiformes > Hexanchidae > Heptranchias > Heptranchias perlo. The sequence goes on from NC_090340.1 coordinate 27,382,892, forward strand.
AGTCCTCTGAATTTACACATGACTTGGCACTAAGCAAAGTACTGTAGAATGAACTGTACGCATTTTAATTAGGTTAGATACTGGTTGGCTACATATCAAGTTGGTTTCGTATTCAGAGCCAAAAGTGAAGCAACACAGAAAAATTCAAAAGCACTGAAAGGGAGGAAAACTCTTTCTGCTGCACAAGTGAGCCATTTGTTCCTTAAAGAAAGTATTTAAACATAGTTCTTTAAAATTAAAAGATGCAGTTAGCACTCACTTGACCATAATAAAACTGAAAGGCTAAAGAAATATAAATACCAGAGTTACAAAAAGGGAAATTAGAAAGGCTAAGACGAAATATTAGAAAAACTGGGGCGGGTAGAATTCCTGACAGGAAGCACGGGTTTGCCGGAGGTCTGTACGACTTTCACATAAGGACATCTTATATTTTCTTCGCAGTTTTCCGCCCAACAGGCTGGCCATCAGTCGTTCAGGAGAAGAGCCAGGAAGTGGATGCGAGCAGATAAGTCTTAGAATTGGGGGGGGTGGGGGGGGGGGGCCGCGCGGGGTTGCTGCAGATAGGCTTGTTGGTCCTGGCGGAAGCATTCCTGCTCCACCAGAGCCACAAGCCCCAATGCGACAAAGGTACTTACCTGCTGTTTCAGGCTCTCTCTCCTCCTCTCAGGTGGCATGAAGCAGAAAGCCCAAGAATCCCAGCCTCCAGGAGATAAAAATAATAAAGCTGTAAAAAAATGGAAGCCCGCAGCCTCCTTGAAAGTTTTCACTGACTGCCTTGTGAGAGCAGGTTTGTCACACGCCCCTCGTCCCGCCTCCGTTAAAACCGGAAGCGGATGGGTTGGAGGCGAGTTTTTTTTTAAAAAAAACAATTTTTACCTTCCCACCTGCCCCCAAACCACTGGTTCATGGGGTTAAAATTTAGGCCATGGAGGGAAATAAAAGGCTTTCTTACAGGCATATTAGTAGGAAGGCATGGTCAAGATGAAGATCGAGATGAAGGAGGCAAGTTCTTAAATCGAGAGTAATGGAATTGCAGAGTACTCAACACTAATTAAATACATTGCTTCAATTTTCATGGAGTAGGTGGATATTTGTATTGTAAAACCACCAAATGTGAATGTAGACTAGCTACTGGAGGCTGTTATTCAAAAGAAATGGCACTGAAGAGGTTATTTAAACTTAAGGTAAACAAATCACCATAATCTGATTGTTTACATCCCAGGATCGTGAGGGAAGCTGGGGAAGAATATAGTCGTGGGGTGGACTATAATTTACAAAAATTCTTTATAAAAAGATAAATTGTGACAGAGGACAAAAAGGTGGCAAATGTGAAATCCCTCTTCAAATAAGGAGACAGAGATTCATTAAGAAATTATAGACCAGTAAGGTTTACTTCAGTTGTTGGTAAACTACTTAGGTCCTATAACATGTAATGAAATTACTAAGCATTTGGAGAAGCATGAGCTAACCAGCACAGACTTCCAAAAGGCAGGTTGGGTCTGACCAATTTTATAGGATTTTTTGAAGAAATAACAGAGGATACCAATTACCATGCATGATATTTACATGGGTTTTCACAAAAGCATTTGATCAGGTACTAGCAATGAACTGCATCTGTTATCTAGCAAGAAAATGTGAAGTAATAAGAGTGTAGAGTAAGAGTCAGAAATTATGCTTTAGGCACTACAGGTAAAGGGAAAACTAAGAGATGTAAAGTAATTAAATCAGGAGAGGGAAATAAGAAATGTGTGAGAAAAACAAACATTTGTGCAGAAGGACAGGTGTGTGGCCCAAATAAGCGTTTTTTATACAAACGCATTAATGGTAAGATTTACAGAATACAATCTTCATTTATTTTTCCCCCAGTATTTTTAGTACAGCTCTGGAATCTATAACAGCTTCATTCTGGACCCAAACAACGAAGCAAATTTGTTATCCAACAGTACAACACTAAGGCAAGTCACAACTTGATAACTTTGCTGCTATTTTGGGGATTAAAAACATATCTAAAGGCAATGAACTGAAGACTTCAAAAGTAAAAACTTAAGAGTAGGTAAAGAAGAAAGAACATGCTTCTATATTTCTTGTAGAATTAAGTTATTTGATGATTTTAAGGCAAAAAGACAAAAACTGAAATTTTGAAGTGTCAGGACTCAAATAAAAATTGCTGAAATCTCATTTACAAAAAGTTGTGGGAAAATAACAAACTGTATTTACAAAGGAAATGCAGTAAAATGTGGTGTACATGGATCTTCAAAAGGCATTTGATAAGATGCGGCATTGGAGACTCGTTGGTATCTGGCAATACTGAGATGGGGTCTCAGGGTCTTTCAGTACTTTGAGATGGGCTTCCAAGATCCTTAAGCAGTAGGAGGGGACATCCAGGGTTCTAGGAACTCTGGAGAGGAAGTTTCAAGGAACAATGCGACAGGTCCTGGGATCTGGGATTGCTGGAAGAGGGATCCTGGGTGCTAGAGCACTAAGAAGTGAGTTCTCAATGTCTGGGAGCATTGGGGACAGTTATGGGATTAGTGACGATGAAGGCTATTGATTTGTGAGTACAGAGAGGAATTGCAGGACCTGATTGGGGGCGGGGAGGGGTGTGGGTGGGAAAGAGAGAATATAGTCTAAAGAGGGAGATCCTGAGATCCAGCAGGACTCAAGTCAGAGCTTTGGAGCATTGAGGGATCTGACAGTATTAGGTGGACCAGGATTTAACAGCCTTCTGGGCAAGGGTGGTGGCAGGGGAGGAAAATGGGACTGGCCATTGGCCTCATTCAAACCATCAGCTCCTTTCCCCCCCCCCCCCCCCCCCCATCTCTATGAGGTTGCCTTCAAGCATTTAAACTTAGATTTTCTACTTGTTAAAATTAATAGAAAATCATGGACTGGAGACATGCAACTTCCTGATATGCACTCATGGACTGTGCTAGGAGTGCACTATTAGTGAATTTGCCAATTTATACAGTCTTTAATAAACATAAATTTCCACAAACAAACAACATATACCCCATAAAAAAACAAGTTCATTGCATTTCCAAGTTTACCTATTAAAAACCCATGAACTGATGTTGATATTCCTATTGATATCTTTCATGATAAAACTGTTTATATTCACAGGTGCTGCCTGTTTTTCTCTGAGGGGTTCAGAACAAAAAGCATATAAATTCCTCACTTCCCTGAAATACAAGCTTCAAGAATTCAATCTCCAGTTTCTTTCAAACTCTTTTGGTAAAAGCAAAATAACTCAAATCCCCACAGGAAGAGAGGATACACTCTTCAACTCCTATGATTTAGATTGCAAACTTGGAAATTCTGAAAACTGCACACACTCAGAATGCACAGATGTGATTGAAAGCTCTCTCAACTGTTGTAGGATGAAACTATTCAGTCAAAGCCTAGGCTTTTGCGACAGGCTGAAGTCTTCAAGTAAAGACTTCAATGAAGACATTAAAAGACACAAAAGACAATGTAATGAATAAATTCAATGTTATTGTGAAATATGCAATTTTTTTAATTCTTTATTTTATTTAAACACTGAGAAAAAAAAATGGTAGCTGAAAATATATTACAGAAAGAATCTTTAATGATTTATGAAAACCTGATGGTCAGATTGCGCAATCTCAGAATAATATACTCGAACTATAAAATAGCAGCCATTGTGTATAACACCTTTAATGTTGAAGATACCTATGACAGCACCACCTACAAGAGTAACAGGTACTTACAATGGAGTTTTCAATAAAATGCCACTCTACATACCAAATTTAATCTTTAATAGAAAAAGTTCAGGCTATGAAGGTCACTTCAAGTACAAGTTAAAACGGTCTACATGCTCAGGTACAAAATATTCAAAAAGTCAACACTGTTTTTACGTTGTGTATTTTAACTTAAAATATTACTGCAATGTTTCAATGTTAGGATGAAAAGTTGGCATACATATTAATCCTTTCACCACACTGGGTTACAAATACAGATTCTTTGAATGAGTATTATATTTGTTCCCTCCTTGTCCTGCAGATTACTTTTACATAGGTTAAATTACACCATTAAAACTTCAACTAGCTAATGAGTTTTTGTCTTCTTGCATAATTATTGATCCCACTTCTCTTGGATGGTGGTCCATTGGCTTTTATGGGTCAATGTAATTTGAAATTTAACGACAGCATTGTGAATGAACTAAAATTGTTAATTTACCTCAGCATGTTACGTGGTACTGGTTGGAAAACGGGAAAGACGGGAATAAAATTAGGAATTCATATTACCACAATATATTGAATGTGAGTGGAATTCTGACAGGCAACTGTGACTTTATTAATAAACTACAAATGCCATTCTAAATCAACAGCTGCACACAACTCTTATACACATATAAAGTCTGTCCTTTTTATAATACTATGGCCCAGAAATTGCACGGAGCGGCAAACGAACCTCGCCCGCTCGTTAGTTATGAACTCACCCATAAACTATTTGGGGGTTGCTGGGCGCCAACTTGCTTCAATGATGAGCTGCAACAAATGCAGCGTTCTTTCCGAGGCTTCTGTGAGCTATGAGAAGAGGAAAGGAGTGCTCTCGCCACTCAACCATAAGGCCATAAGAGATAAGAGACAGGAGCAGGAGTAGGCCATTCGGCCTCTCGAACCTGCTCCGCCATTTAATGAGATCATGGCTGATCTGATTTTTACCTCAATTTCACTTTCTCGCCTTTTCCCCATATCCTTTGACTCCCTTGCTGATCAAAAATTTGTCTAACTCAGCTTTGAATGTATTCAATGACTCAGCCTCCCCGGCTTTTTGGGCTAAAGAATTCCAAAGATTCACGACCCTCTGGGAGAAGAAATTCCTCCTCATTTCCGTCTTAAACGGGCGACCCCTTATTCTGAGACTATGCCCCCTAGTTTTAGATTCCCCCATGAGGGCTAACATCCTCTCAGCATCTACCCTATCGAGTCCCCCCAGAATCTTGTATGTTTCAATAAGATCTCCTCTCATTCTTCTAAACTCCAATGAGTATAGACCCAACTTGTTCAATCTTTCCTCATAAGACAACCCTTCCATACCTGGAATCAACCTAGTGAACCTTCTCTGAACTGCCTCCAATGTCCTTCCTTAAATAAGGGCATCAGAACTGGACGCAGTACTCCAGGTGTGGTCTCACCAGCACCCTGTACAGTTGTAGCATGACTCCCCTGCTTTTATACTCCATCCCTCTAGAAATAAAGGCCAATATTCCATTTGCCTTCCGGATTACCTGCTGCACCTGTATGCTGACATTTTGTGTTTCATGTACGAGGACACCCAGATCCCTCTGTACCGCAGCATTTAGTAGTATTTCTCCATTCAAATAATATTTTGCTTTTTTATTTTTCCTATCAGCTTGAAGCATCCTTGACAAGCCACGCAGTCAGAACCAGGAAGTGAAGCATCCTTCACAAGCCATGTCGACTAAGAACCAGGAAGTGTCAAACATATTATAAAATCAGTTAAAGAAAACAAAATAAAGAGGGTCAGATTAAAAGACAGATAAAAGAAACAAAGAATAAGTAAAAAAAAATTAAAAATTTTGAATTAAAAATTTTTTTTTTGAAATGTCCAACAATTTATATATCGGGAGGAATGAGATTCCACATTTTAAAAAATTAATTTTCAGAGCCAGAGCGGTTGTTAGGCAGTCATTAATACTTACCGCACCAGTAAAAGTTAATTTAGGCCTGATATAACTCAGCGTACCTTATTCCTAGGGAGGTTAGTTCATTTCCAGTTGGGCAGCGCAGCAAATTCGCGCTGGTCCATTCATTCAGCCGGCGAGCTGTCCTTCCCACATAGCTTTCAAACGAACAGGGCAAACGGTAGAGCAATTTCCAGATTTCCGCCTTTGATTGCACACGTGCGCTCGCCGGAATTTGCTCGTCCATTTGACCTGAAATAACAGTGGGCCCTGCTAGCCTCACCGTTACTTCATGAGCAATTTCTGGACCATTGTTTTTTTTTGATAGAATGGGACTGCATTGGCACAAAGTACAATTAAAGAAAAGGATATTGCTGAGCAAGCAAAGTCAAAAATAGAACATTTTCAGGGAATAAAAAAAAACAAGGAAGCTCAAGAAAAGAATAAGCTGAAGAAAAACATTGTAGAAAGTTATGAGTGGTCTCTGAAAATTGATGCAACAAAAAAAAAATCTGCAACAAGAAAAAAAAGGCATGAATTCCAAGTAAAGGCACCCCATAAACATGTTAATCTCTGACCCCCTCCTCACCCCATTTTTTTTGTACCATGCAAGTTATTTCCTTTGTTTTTCTCGGACTGACTTGGGAAGCTCATGAGAAAGAACATGAAAAATGTGAGAGGTTCAACATCATTTGACATTCTATAAATTATAGGAAAAATGATGTGTTCTTTGACTAATATCATGGAGGGTACAAATTATAGACACTGATGAACATTTTTTCACTCAATCATGTACCTACTGAGTAAATGTCTGTAGGAAAAACAATGATGCATTTTATACACAGCATTTTTTTTTACCCTCAGGCAATAACAGCTCATTGAACACAATCGGAGCTCCCTTTGCACTAAGCACTGCAAAACTAGTTCCACACTAGAATTCACTTTTGTTTATGTTTTACAGTTTAATAATGAAATTTCCTGTTACAATGAATAATCATGTGTAGAATTCGTTGTCATATATTTTACAAAAAAATATTAAAAATTGGGTGAAATGATTATATTGCAGGTCATCAGTAATACTAAAATGTGCCGAGTTTCATTTTCCAGCTCCTGGCTTATGTAGAAGAGTTCATTTAAAAACTATTCACATCAACATATAAATTGTGCCTCCAAGTGATAAGGCAGGTCATTCCCGCAATTCAGCGCACAGCGGATTTCAGAGAGGGGTGTGAGTGAAGGGTAGGTGTTCACAGACACCAGCAGAATGCACTTGTACTGCTGAGTGTGTGTGTCTATCAGTTTTAATAAGTAAATAAAAAGGGTACTTTAACAACTCGCGACAAGTTATCAGATCTTAAAATAACATGTGTGGTTGCTGGATACATGGATAATGCTTGATGGTTTAGGCTTCTGTCACGTTTCTGAATTTTTTGACTATTTTTTCATAGAAGGGAGTTGGGAAAAGGATTACTTTTTCTTAAAAAAAGCAATGTGTATTTTCACAGGTTTAAAAAAAAGAGGCACCTAGACAAAAGGTGGTTAGTATGCTCATCAGCAGTTCCTTTTCTTAGAGACTAAACAATATGCAATTCTCTAGTTTGTCCAGGTATTCAGAAAATATACCCCTCATCATTGTGTTGGAAAACCTTTTGATCTATGTCAGTCTGTGAAAGGGGCTGGCTTTGTGACACAGAGCAAGAGGTTTTTACGAATAAACACAGAGACCAAGAAAGCCTGTCAGGCTTTTGAAGGCAGGCAGGCAGCAAAACACAGGGATGATGAACAGTATAGGGTACGGTAGCATAGTGGTTATGTCACTGGGCTAGTAATCCAGAGTCATGAGTTCAAATCCCGCCACGGCAGCTGGCGAATTTAAATTCAATCAATTAATTAAATTTAATTAAATAAAAATCTGGAATTAAAATACTAGTATCAGTAATGATGGCCATGAAACTACCGGATTGTCATAAAAACCCATCTGGTTCACTAATGTCCTTTAGGGAAGGAAACCTGCCATCCTTACCCGGTCTGGCCTATATGTGACTCCAGACCCACAGCAATGTGGTTGATTCTTAATTGCCCTCTGAAATGGCCGAGCAAGCCACTCAGTTGTAAAATCTCGCTACGAAAAGTCATAATAAGAATAAAACCGGACGGACCACTAGGCATCGGACCACTAGGCACCAGACACGACAATGGCAAAACACCAAGCCCAGTCGACCCTGCAAGGTCCTCCTTACTAACATCTGGGGACTTGTGCCAAAATTGGGAGAGCTGTCCCACAGACTAGTCAAGCAACAGCCTGACATAGCCATACTTACAGAATCATATCGTTCAGCCAACGTCCCAGACTCTTCCATCACCATCCCAGAGGTGGCGGTCCAGTGATATACAGTCAGGAGGGAGTGGCCCTGGGAGTCCTCAACATTGACTCTGGACCCCATGAAATCTCATGGCATCAGGTCAAACATGGGCAAGGAAACCTCCTGCTGATTACCACCTACCGTCCTCCCTCAGCTGATGAATCAGTCCTCCTCCATGTTGAGCACCACTTGGAGGAAGCACTGAGGGTAGCAAGGGCACAAAATGTACTCTGGGTGGGGGACTTCAATATCCATCACCAAGAGTGGCTCGGTAGCACCACTACTGACCGAGCTGGCCGAGTCCTGAAGGACATAGCTGCAGGTGGTGAGCGAACCAACACGAGGGAAAAACTTACTTGACCTCGTCCTCACCAATCTACCTGTCGCAAATGCATCTGTCCATGACAGTATTGGTAGGAGTGACCACCGCACAGTCCTCGTGGAGATGAAGTCCCGTCTTCGCACTGAGGACACCATCCAACGTGTTGTGTGGCACTCCCACCGTACTAAATGGGATAGATTCAGAACGGATCAAGCAGCTCAAAACTGGGCATCCATGAGGCGCTGTGGGCCATCAGCAGCAGCAGAATTGTATTCCAGCACAATCTGTAACCTCATGGCCCGGCATATTCCTCACTCTACCATTACCAACAAGCCAGGGGATCAACCCTGGTTCAATGAGGAGTGTAGAAGAGCATGCCAGGAGCAGCACCAGGCATACCTAAAAATGAGGTGCCAACCTGGTGAAGCTACAACACAGGACTACATGCATGCTAAACAGCGGAAGCAACATGCTATAGACAGAGCTAAGCGATTCCACAACCAACGGATCAGATCAAAGCTCTGCAGTCCTGCCACATCCAGTCGTGAATGGTGGTGGACAATTAAACAACTAACGGGAGGAGGAGGCTCTGCAAATATCCCCATTCTCAATGATGGCGGAGTCCAGCACGTGAGTGCAAAAGAAAAGGCTGAAGCGTTTGCAACCATCTTCAGCCAGAAGTGCCGAGTGGATGATCCATCTCAGCCTCCTCCCAATATCCCCACCATCACGGAAGCCAGTCTTCAGCCAATTCGATTCACTCTACGTGATATCAAGAAACGGCTGAGTGCACTGGATACAGCAAAGGCTATGGGCCCCGACAACATCCCAGCTGTAGTGCTGAAGACTTGTGCTCCAGAACTAGCTGCACCTCTAGCCAAGCTGTTCCAGTACAGCTACAACACTGGCATCTACCCGACAATGTGGAAAATTGCCCAGGTATGTCCTGTCCACAAAAAGCAGGACAAATCCAATCCGAACTCTCAATCATCAGCAAAGTGATGGAAGGTGTCGTCGACAGTGCTATCAAGCGGCACTTACTCACCCATAACCTGCTCACCGATGCTCAGTTTGGGTTCCGCCAGGACCACTCAGCTCCAGACCTCATTACAGCCTTGGTCCAAACATGGACAAAAGAGCTGAATTCCAGAGGTGAGGGGAGAGTGACTGCCCTTGACATCAAGGCAGCATTTGACAGAGTGTGGCATCAAGGAGCCCTCGTAAAATTGAAGTCAATGGGAATCAGGGGGAAAACTCCCCAGTGGCTGGAGTCATACCTGGCACAAAGGAAGATGGTAGTGGTTGTTGGAGGCCAATCATCTCAGCCCCAGGGCATTGCTGCAGGAGTTCCTCAGGGCAGTGTCCTTGGCCCAACCATCTTCAGCTGCTTCATCAATGACCTTCCCTCCATCATAAGGTCAGAAATGGGGATGTTCGCTGATGACTGCACAGTGTTCAGTTCCATTCGCAACCCCTCAGATAATGAAGCAGTCCGAGCCCGCATGCAGCAAGACCTGGACAACATCCAGGCTTGGGCTGATAAATGGCAAGTAACATTCGCGCCAGATAAGTGCCAGGCAATGACCATCTCCAACAAGAGAGAGTCTAACCACCTCCTCTTGACATTCAACGGCATTACCATCGCCGAATCCCCCACCATCAACATCCTGGGGGTCACCATTGACCAGAAACTTAACTGGAACAGCCATATAAATACTGTGGCTACGAGAGCAGGTCAGAGGCTGGGTATTCTGTGGCGAGTGACTCACCTCCTGACTCCCCAAAGCCTTTCCACCATCTACAAGGCACAAGTCAGGAGTGTGATGGAATACTCTCCACTTGCCTGGATGAGTGCAGCTCCAACAACACTCAAGAAGCTCGACACCATCCAAGATAAAGCAGCCCGCTTGATTGGCACCCCATCCACCACCCTAAACATTCACTCCCTTCACCACTGGCGCACTGTGGCTGCAGTGTGCACCATCCACAGGATACACTGCAGCAACTCGCCAAGGCTTCTTCGACAGCACCTCCCAAACCCGCGACCTCTACCACCTAGAAGGACAAGGGCAGCAGGTGCATGGGAACAACACCACCTGCACGTTCCCCTCCAAGTCACACACCATCCCGACTTGGAAATATATCGCCGTTCCTTCATTGTCGCTGGGTCAAAATCCTGGAACTCCCTTCCTAACAGCACTGTGGGAGAACCGTCACCACACGGACTGCAGCGGTTCAAGAAGGCGGCTCACCACCACCTTCTCGAGGACAATTAGGGATAGGCAATAAATGCTGGCCTCACCAGCGACGCCCACATCCCATGAACGAATAAAAAAAAAAGTATGCAGAGGGATTAATCTGTTTTAAGTTAAGTAAGACAACCCACTGAAATGTTCTTTAGTTTTTTTCATTACGTGCATACAAGTTGTGCCAACTGAACTATGATCATACCCTTATCATAGGGTGCCAGCCCTCTCACCTGGTTCAAGCCCCACTCCAGGGACTTGAGTACATAATCTAGGCTGATACTTCAGCGAAGTACTGAGGGAGTGCTGCACTATCGGAGGTGCTGTCTTTCAGATGAGACATTAAAGCATGCCCTATCTGCCGTCTCAGGGGGCAGATCCCATGATATTATGTGAAGAGCACAGGAGCTCTCCAGGTGTATTGGCCAATATTTATCCCGCAACTAAAATCACCAATTGTTGGTGTTCTTTGTGAGACCTTTCTGTGCGCAAACTGGCTACTGTGTTTACCCATATTACAACAGTGACTACACTTCAAAAGTAGCTCATTGGCTGTGACATGTTTTGGGACGTTCCAAGGTCATGAAAGGCGTTATACAAATGCAAGTTCTCCCTTTTCTTTCTTCATTGCTCTGTATGTTTCACCCTACTGTGGAATAAAACAATTTACGATTCGAAGCTTACCGAACTTCATCTTATCTAGTATTAACTTGGCCCACCGTTGGAGAAATTAAAGAAATACACATGCAAAAGACATGGATGTCCAGCTCCAGTCACAAGGGGGTTCTATTGTTACTCTCCCAGGTTCCTCCAGCAAACAAGCAGATACAGGGCAGTATGAGTCAACTCCTACAATAGACACAGGAGCAACTGACATCACTAAACAAAGAATGTATCAACAGCAGACTCGAATTTGTAACATTCCATAAGTAACCAGACATTATAATTTTTGATGTATTAGCAGCACATGAAGACATGCTGAGCTGATGAGTTGTACAGCAGTTATCAGTGCTTTTTCTGTAAACCACCTGTACCCAATATGCATCCTATTATCTTCCTGACTAAATCAATTCTGTCCACTTGTGTCATAAGGAGAGAACACACAGCTTTAACAAACAGCTGTGCACTGTTAGTACAACAGTACCATTTCTAAACAAAATACTCTGGAAGGAAATAAAACTTCTTGTAGTTGGTCTGTTACCAAACTCAAAAGACAAATAAAAAAGGCAAAAGATGCGAATTCACATTGTATTCTTGTATTCAATATTTCAAAATTTATAGCACATGAAAATGTTACAACAGGACTTTTTTTCCTTCATTTCAATTTCTGAGCTAATTAAGGGATCTAAATGGACCCAACATCTTGTTAATCTGAAAACAGGTGGATTAAAAAAAAGTACATTCTTCAGCCTAATATAAAGCATCATACATTAGTAACTTTATCTCTACAGATGACACCATGCACTTCTTCGCACTCTATAGTACATAAAACTTAAACCAGAATATAAAACTCACACAAGAAAACACCGTATACAAAAATCACTGCTTAGTTACTGCAATGGCTTGAAAAATATTATCTTAATTTTGTTGACTTCTTTTAAAAAAAAAGCAGATTGCATCTCATATTGCCGTTTCATATTCCACTGGCATTTGGAAAAAGCTCGTCATGGTCTCACTTGAATTCATCCTTACATCAGTCCTGCATTTACCGCAGACTACACAACAAAACAGATTGTTGAATATGTTGAATCTACTTGCAGCATACTTCCAAAACTATAGATAACAATTCCTGGCTGTAACTATGGAAATTTTATCAGATCTTAAACTACATCAATACGCAGCTTGTAGATAGTTTGGGAGTTTTTTTTTTGGGGGGGGGGGTGGGGGGGGAGGGAAGGAGGAGAGGTCAAGTCAAGTTAGCAGAACAGAGAAGCAGCTGAACAGGGACGTTTAGAAAGTTTTCACAACTTACCGTCAGAGCTCACTGTATCATTTGGGTCTCTTGAACAATGCCCAGCTTCTCTGTAATCAACCCAGGTCACTCCTTCCAAGCTATCATAATCCGATCGGTGCTGGTCTTCTACCGGGACCACAGTAAAGTGAGGCATTTTTCACAGCCCAGTCTGTCTCTGCTCTTTTTGCCAGAGCTGAACAGCAAGGACTCCTTTGCTCAGATTGCATACCAACACTGTGTGGTCACTTCCTCTGGAAGGAAATTACTATATTCTAGAACTCCACCCAAAGCCTGAGCTGTGAACTTCAGCGAATTGCCTAAAATTCTGGTAAAAATCTCCTCGTCTTTGTCCTCAGCTGTTACAAACTTCTGGGAAGTGCATAGAATAGGCAAAGAAAAGATAGAACAGCACAAAAGCTCCAGTGTTCTTTTGAAAGTTAAATGTTAGCCACAATGAGATCAAACTGTACTTTCCTAAAAATGACTAAACAAATCAAAATTTTAAAGAAACTTTCTAAAGCAGCTTATGCTCCCAAAATAAAAATATGTAACATTCTAAGCAACAATAAATTACAAGTGATTTTAGCTTAAAAGACATAAGTGTATTCGGTTTATTTTTGTGTAATAAAAATACGATCATTTTCTTTAAAGCCTCATTTGCAATAGTAGTTTGCTAGCAACTTTTAAAAAATTCATTCGTGGGATGTGCGAGGCCAGCATTTATTGCCCATCCCTAATTGCCCTTGAGAGGGTGGTGGTGAGCCACCTTGTTGAACCGCTGCAGTCCATGTGGTGAAGGTTCTCCCACAGTGCTGTTAGGTAGGGAATTCCAGGATTTTGACCCAGCAACGACGAAGGAACGGTGATATATTTCCAAGTCGGGATGCCGTGTGACTTGGAGGGGAACATGTAGATAGTGTTGTTCCCATGTGCCTGCTGCCAATGTCCTTCCAGGTGGTAGAGATCGTGGGTTTGGAAGGTACTGTCGAAGAAGCCTTGGCGAGTTGCTGCAGTGCATCCCGTGAATGGTACACACTGCAGCCACAATGCGCCAGTGGTGAAGAGAGTGAATGTTTAGGGTGGTGGATGGGGTGCCAATCAAGCGGGCTGCTTTGTTCTGGATGGTGTCGAGCTTCTTGAATGTTGTTGGAGCTGCACTCATCCAGGCAAGTGGAGGGTATTCCATCACACTCCTGACTTGTGCCTTGTAGATGGTGGAAAGGCTTTGGGGAGTCAGGAGGTGAGTCACTCGCCGCAGAATACCCAGTCTCTGACCTGCTCTTGTAACCACAGTATTTATGTGGCTGGTCCAGTTAAGTTTCTGGTCAATGGTGACCCCCAGGATGTTGATGGTGGGGGATTTGGCGGTGGTAATGCCGTTGATTGTCAAGGGGAGGTGGTTAGACTCTTTTGTTGGAGAGTCTAACCACCTGCCTGGCACTTGTCTGGCACAAATGTTACTTGCCACTTATCAGCCCAAGCCTGGATGTTGTCCAGGTCTTGCTGCATGCAGGCACGGACGGCTTCATTATCTATGGGGTTGCACTCCTGAATTAAGTAGATTATACTGGTAATATAAAATTCTGGTGTGATGTGGCAGAGGCAACGAGCACCATACTAGTGGCTTCCATTCGTGTTAGACACCTGAGCAAAAAACACAAGTATGTTGGTGACATGCACGAGGTGTTCCTCACATGTCCATGGTAATGTCATCGATGTGTGCTTGGTCATAATCCCCAGCCTGTCAAAACAGAATTCACCAACCACTGCAATATAGCAGAGACATTCTTTATTCTGAAAACAGCAATTGTAAACTCATAAAACCCTGATGGTTTGGCAAATGCAGAGTGCAACTGGGCCCCTGCGTTAATAGCACGTGCCAATAACCTTTGATTAAGGCGGGAGATATATTTGGCAGTCCATGGTTTCTCAAGAATCTCTGTGCACAGGATTGGGTAGACTTCAGCCTCTGTCAAATCATTTTGCTTCTGATAACGTACACAGAACAACATGGTCTTGACCTTGTGGACCAACTCCCTGACAATAGCATGGAGGCTGGGACTGCCATATTACTCCCAGATCAGCATCTCCTGTAATTCCCTGCCCATGTGACCCTTTACACTGTGTGGGATGGAGTTTGCATGTTGACACAATGGATCTAAACTGAGCTGTTTTACTCTCAGACAAGAGATCTATAATCTCACCCTCCTCTGGGACGGCAACGATACACAGACCTTTTCTTATGGAAGAGATAGGAGTAAATTTTAACTGCACGCCAGGAAGAGAGCAGGGGGGAAGATTTCCGGGTGTGAAACCAGGAAGGTAAGTGGGCAGGTTGTGAGGTTTCGCGCCCAGCAGCCAGCCTGATTGACAGGCTGGCTGGCTGCTGGGCAAGAAGGCCTGCGCAGCCAGTGATCAGAGGGAGTGATCATGGGTTGGGGGTGGTGGGGGGTGGGGTGGAGATCTGTGGGGGCCGAGAAAGAAGATCGGAGGTCTCTGGAGGTCGAAGGTAGGTGGGGGTCTACCATTGCGGGGGGGGGGGAATCTTGTCAGCCACGTGAGTTTGTTGGGTCTGGATGAAGCACTCCTGCTCTTCCAGGCCCACAGGCAATGCAATAAAGGCACTCACCTCATGGATCTGGCCCTTCCTGCCTGCTTTCACCTGACATGATTCAGAATCGATGGGAAACCTGAACAGGTAAGGTTAATTTTGTTTTATTATTCCAATACGTGAAATAAGTACCTCAACTATCTCAATAAGGTCCATTGCCCTTTTAAGTTTCGGCCCGCTGGCTTTAAGTGGGGGTGGGGCTTCCTGGTATCTGCCCTCCGCACACATACAAACTTGCCTGGGTTAAACCCAGAAATAGGCGTGTTTGAGCCGGGATGCGGCCCCGCTCTGAAAACTGAGGATTTTTACTCCCAACCTGCCCGTTCTTGGGGTTTAAAATTTATCCCATAGTGTTTTAACAAGTTCATGTGGTAGACCCGGTGCTTATATGCTCAATTGGGTATCTCAACTACATAATGTACCTAAATACAGCTTTCCAGCACTTCACGTTATTAGACAAAAATTGACACTGACCCAAAGAAGCAGATATTAGAACAGATGACTAAAAGCTTGGTGAAAGAGATAGGTTTTAAGGAGCGTCGAAAAGGAAGGGAAAAAAAAAAGGAAGGATTCATACAGCACCTTTGACGACCTCAGAACGTCCCAAAGCGCTTTACAGCCAATTAAGTACTTTTGAAGGGAGGGGTGAGGTCATGGAGGATATTCTATATGGACTTGCCTAGTGAGCCTGTAACTTTATTACACTGACAGTAGAACCAAAGCATTCTGGCCTGCCTGGTACTCTCGGTGTCTAGCACTGCAGTTGTACCAGCTTTATTGCTGGTCCTGCACCCGTTTTAGATTCTCTTACGTTAAGTTCGGCCAACCTGGTTAGGTCAGCCCTCACTTTAATTTTACATTCTACTATATTTCTGTCTTCATCAGTGGTTTTCTCTGACCATACATCTTTGATTATCATTAATGAACTGCATGCTCAGCATCTAGATAGCAATTCTAACGGTCAGAACCCTGTAGATTCTTGGCACACCTCACTGTTAGCAAACAATAAAAATGGCAATGTTTTATCCCAATCCTTGGGGCTCTGCTCAGCAAAAGTGCAGCATTCAGGTCAGTGTGCCATTATGCCTCTCTACCACCCAGTTTACCTGAAGATGGTATGGGGTGGATTGAAGTGATTTTATTTTGCTCTCTTGCCATAATTGAATGATTAGCTAAAACATAAAGTAAGTCCCTTGATCAGACAAAACCCCTTCTTGGGAACCCAACTAACCCAAGTGAATACCTTGCAGTACAAATGCCTCAACATCTGCAGCCATGGATGCAAGTGCTACCACATCTGGATACCTAGACACATAATCTACAAGGGTTAATAAGTATTTCCCTGACCGACTTGTGTTAGGCAAGTGGCCACCTTTTGAAAGGTTTGTTAATAATGGGTAGAGGGTGCAACAGAACTTGGTTGTGATCTTCTAGTTTAGCCATATGTTGTTATTGGTCACATGTTCTATAAAATTCAGTTGGGTCCTTAGAAATTAAAGTGATGCAGCAATTTGTTTTTTTGGGTATTTTACCCACGAATATCCTGCAAGTCAGAGCAGGTCAAAGGCTAGGTATTCTGCAGCGAGTGACTCACCACCTGACTCCCCAAAGCCTTTCCTCCATCTACAAGGCACAAGTGTGATGGAATACTCTCCACTTTCCTGGATGAGTGCAGCTCCAACAACACTCAAGAAGCTCGACACCATCCAGGACAAAGCAGCCCGCTTGATTGGCACCTCATCCACTACCCTAAACATTCACTCCCTTCACCACCGGCGCACTGTGGCTGCAGTGTGTACCATCCACAGGCTTCTTCGACAGCACCTCCCAAACCCGCAACCTACACCACCTGGAAGGACAAGGGCAGTAGGCACATGGGAACACCACCACCTGCATGTTCCCCTCCAAGTCACACGGCATCCCGACTTGGAAATATATCGCCGTTCCTTCATCGTCACTGGGTCAAAATCCTGAAACTCCCTACCTAACAGCACTGTAGGAGAACCTTCACCACACGGACTGCAGCGGTTCAAGAAGGCAGCTCACCACCACCTTCTCAAGGGCAATTAGGGATGGGCAATAAATGCTGGCCTTGCCAGCGACGTCCACATCCCACGAACAAATAAAATAAAGAGGGCTATCATGGGCTAATCTGCAGTACACTCTGTCAGAACTCTGCCTATATCTTCCCCTCAATAGATTTGAATTTGTAATGTGAGACCAAAAGTCCGTTCTCATAACCATTTGTTGTATTTGTATAAAGTGCATTTATAGATTTTAAAAAAAAACAAATTTAATGATTACTATTTAAGCATTTTCCCAAATTTTGCTCATCACCTACAAATGTAAAGGAATGTAATATACTATGGTAATATTGTACCATTAAGCACAAAGGGAATTCAAACCAGTTTCAGCTTGTCCACAAAAGGAAAAGATTAACTGGAATTTTCAAAGTTTGCACAATACCAGTACATCAAGCCTCTAAGACAACAAAGACAAGATGCATTCTTTCAATCTAAGAAAAAAAATCAAAGGTTAGCAGACTGTCAACAATTCAAATCTGAATCTTGTGAAAAATTACAGTAGCCTTGGAACATCTGCCTTACTAAAATAAAACATATTATTCAAGGCTTACAATCTGAGGCAGAGTTTACTTTTCTGAATGGCATATCAACT